>NC_070609.1:87812857-88457500 GCF_027172205.1 Podarcis raffonei | reverse complement strand
TCTGCCAATAATACTGAATGAAGCTTAATGAATGGAAGTGCACATTAACTTGAAATGCTAAAATAGTTGCTATTGGTATCTTTCAGTCGCCTTGTGGTGGTAAAAATCTACGAAAGTGTTTATCAGCTCTCTATGTCTTAAATGGTTTGCAGCAGTATAACTTTCTCAAGAGCAGTGAGTTTCTGAGTTAGATCACTAGTTTCTCCATCTAGGAGCCAGTGCATGAGCCTCTGTCTTTTTTATCTCTCTCTGGGAGGAGGTTACAGTCAGAAAACCTCAGCCTTTGTTCTCCATTTGTGGAACACATGCCCTAACGTACTGTGCTTAAAGTGTACTAAAACTGTAGTAACAGTTCACTTTTCCTGACAGCTAAGATTGGTCAAGGGGAGGCAGAATTGCCACATGTTAAAACAATTTTTTGACCCATTCACATACAAAGCACGGTTGAGGCTACTCTTTACACAAATGTGGGGAAGCAGGAAAGTAAAATCTTCCCCCACCTTACATTCTGCTGCTTATAAGCAGTTTCTCCCCGAGCCTGGCTTTGATATCAGCCACCCAGGGAGAAAACTGCTGGAAGTGTAGTAAGGTAAGGCAAAGGAACTGAGAGTGGGGAGCTTTGCTTCCACACCCCCATGCTCCTTTTTATGTGGAGAGTAGACCAACTTAACCCCATTATATATGTGATCAGACTAAATCGGAGTAGCATATATGCAGTTGCCCCACATGTGTAATTTGGCCCTAAATGGCCATGGCTATGCATGGAGCTGCAGGTTCTTGGAGCACAATAGGAGAATTCACACAATCAGTACGGTTTGGGTTGGGAGTCTAATTGTAGTCTTTCAGAAGTTGATAGCTGATTACCTGTGAATGATAGAGCTTCATATCTTTATACCTGCAAGTTGATATTTTTTATATTAAAATGGCACTGACTTAGGTTACTTCACTACAATGGATCCACACTGAATAAAACTTTAGATCCAGCCCATTTTTCTGGTTGTTGGAGGCACCTTTTGTCTCTATTTTCATTTGCCATTTAGCATTCATTTGCATAATGAAGTACTTGGAGCATCTGGAGAAAATTTATGGACAAAAGGGCTCTTCACAGAACAGCCTTTTGTAAGCTGCCTTTGTATTTGGAGGTTTTTTTGGTTTGTTTGTTTGTTTTTGTTTTTTTGCAAATTTAAAGAGACCACATATAATTGTTGATCTGATGCTTTTGCAGCCTTTGTGTAGTAAAGTGATTCTGTAATTGAAACAAATATTTTTCTATAAATTAGCATTGTTAGTAGTTTTCTTTCTTACAGAGCTGCCTTCTGAAAGTGTTTTGCTTTCTCTGTAGGATGCAGAAAATGCGATTCAGCAGATGGGGGGACAGTGGCTTGGTGGAAGACAAATCAGGACAAACTGGGCAACACGTAAACCTCCAGCTCCAAAGAGTACATATGAGTGTGAGTATTTTAGCTTCCAAAACACACATGGGGATATTTCCTCTCCAGCCTAGAATAAGCTTTTAGAACTGACAGTCTAGGGCTAGGGATAGCCAGTATATTTAATTGATGTGGTGAGTTTGATGCTCTGTATAGAATTTTGTTTGGGTGGAAAACCTTACAAGTAGGTCTCGATTGTCAATTGTTCGGGGACAGGAGCCCTGGCCACATAGAATTGTAAGCCTTTGGGGCAGAATGTGGCTGTAAATTGAAACAGTAATTATATATTGCAAAGCATAAGCCATGGCAGTTGCGGGGAATGGACAGCCAATTCTTTCTACAAATGTTTGGGTTTTTTATTTGTGAGCAAATTAGAGACTTGTGTAACCTTTTTTTTTCCTAAACAGCAAACGCCAAACAACTATCCTATGATGATGTTGTGAATCAGTCCAGTCCAAGCAACTGCACAGTGTACTGTGGAGGTGTTACTTCAGGGCTAACAGGTACGGCACCTCATGAGTTTTTAGTAGCCTTAGGAAGTTGTCCATAACTCCATATCCTGACATCCTTATTTCTGTTTTCTGATTTGCAGAACAGCTGATGCGCCAGACATTTTCTCCATTTGGGCAAATAATGGAAATTCGGGTCTTCCCAGATAAAGGATACTCCTTTGTACGGTATGCTACTGTTTGTCTTTCCTGTGTGTTTTTTTAGCAAGCCCATGCCGCAGCGTACAGTTTAAAGTATTGCAATCCCTTTTTGAAACTGTGACTTAAAGTGTACTCCTTCCAGTGTCCTTCCATTTATGTTGATTATTTCTAAGAAACAGGAACCTGCAATCATTCACATAAAACTTTCATTTGCGTGTCTTAGGGCTGTTGGGTGTTTTGCACCTGATTTTGACATCACAGCTGCTACTCCGATGTTCTTTTTTCAGTATTCTGACTCAATACAGCGGCTTAATGGAGGGCTGGCTGATGGTGGCCACCTTCATTCTCTTTCCGGAAGGCATTGTCTTGCACAAAGACCTTTAAAAAAAAAAAGCCTTGCTCCTGCTATGCCATGATTGCTGAGCAGCCCAATGTATCAGGCCTGCAGTTTCCTCTGGAGCCCCCTCACAAGTTTCTTGACTTACTTACATGTTGAATGATATCCTGCCCTTCCTCCCCAAGATGTGCCCCCCATGGCCTTGTGCATATATCATACATTGTGAAGGATCTACACGGTGGGCTTGCAATATTTCATAGATTATCCCTTGAAATGAATTGTTGGATGGATTTTTGGTGAGCTGGATTTGTATTACTTGGTTGTTTGACGGGGTTTTGTATTATTGATTAATTTTCTCAAATGGTTACAGGTTCAATTCTCATGAAAGCGCTGCACATGCAATTGTTTCAGTCAATGGCACAACTATAGAAGGACATGTTGTGAAATGTTACTGGGGCAAAGAAACACCAGATATGATAAATCCAATCCAACAGGTAAGCGTCTACCAAAAAAAAGGGTTGTTTTCCCCCCAAAAAATAATTCTGTTCTGGTAGGTTTCTTCATCCTAAATAGTTAGACCACAAACCCCTTTACTGGTTGTTCATTTCATTTATATGCATCATTTCCCACATGTTGCTTAACATGGGATCCAACTGTAAAAGATACACAAATAATAGGGGCTGGAGGTGTAAAAGGTCATTAGAAAATGTGTTGATCTTTCTTCAGTTATTGTGCTCTCTTTGCTGTGGAACTCTTGGAATAAAAGTATAAATTTAAGATAATCTTAGGGTTAACCACAGACCTATCAACACATCCTAAGGCTTGCGTGCTGTTGCTATCACACTGACACAAACTTGTTTTTTGGGAAATGGGGAGTGGAGATGGCATGCTGTATGGGAGAGTGCTGAATCTTGGTGCCTCAGTTACCTAATTTAGCTTTTGTGGTCCAAGCCCCTGCTTCTGCTGCAGAAGTACCCAAGCACAAGCTAGAGTTCTAAATGTATTTTTGTGGGTAGCAGAAGTTATGATGGCATAATAAGAGCTTGCTAGATCAGGTCCATGGCCCATCTAGTCCAGCATCCTCGTCTCAAAGTGGCCACCCAGATGCATATGGGAAACCAGGAAACAGGATTTGAGCATAGGAGCCCTTTCCCCTCCTGTGGTTTTCGGCAACTGGCATTCAGAACCGTAGGAGGCAAAGCATAGCCATCAGGGCTAGTAGCCATCGATAGGCACCTACTCAATGAATTTGTCTAATCCTCTTTTAAAGCTGTTCAAATTGATGGCCATCACTACCTCCTGCAGGACCGAGTTCCACAGTTTAACTGCACTGCCTGAAAATTTAGCTGTTTAACTTTCTTACAATAGTTTTCCCATAAGAGGGCCAGAAATTAATGGTAGAGAACATATTTTGCATCTGTAAGATCCCCGATTTATTTTCTGTTACCTCTAACACTGGCTCTGCCTGAGGCCAGTGTCAGAGCAGATGTGCCACTGATGTACCACTGGTCTGACTGACTCCTACGGTTGAGTTTCATATGGAACAAATAACAAATTCTTCAGCTCCCCAACATGGTATGATTTAATTATTTAATGTTGTGAAATACAGTCCATACAAGTCTTTGGAATGAGCTTTGTTGTACGAACTAAAACACTTTTGTGTTTGTGATTACATGAGCTTTAGGATGCAAAAGGCAAAGGGGCATGTGGCAGTGTAACTGAAAACCATCCACCTTTGTGTGTCTTCCCTGTACCAATGTACTAACTTTGTTTAATTTGAACTTTTTCAGCAGAATCAAGTGGGATACCCACCGCCTTATGGACAGTGGGGTCAGTGGTATGGAAATGCGCAGCAGATTGGCCAGTACATGCCTAATGGCTGGCAGGTCCCTGCGTATGGAATGTATGGACAAGCATGGAATCAGGGATTCAAGTAAGTGTTTGCTGTTTTGTACAGGCTCTGTGCAAAGGAATCTTTAAGGCTTTAATTCTGAAACTTCTCATATGGACCATATTATGTTGGATTCTGAAACAGGCCATTGGACTTGCAGTTCTGTGTCCTTTCTAAGCAAAATATAGACCCTTTTGATCCACATTGATGTGTGTAGAATGATAGAAGTCAGCGGTCACTCAACAAACTAACCTATCTTCATATATCTTAGAAATTATTTTGTACATTGTTTATTTGGTGCAGAAAGTGGGAATGAATTTCTGAAGGCATCCTGTGGTTTAATTTTGTGGGCCTGGACTAGTGGTGGTGGATAAAGTGATAAAATATTTGGTTTGACATTCACTGTTGTCTTGATTACAGTTCATTATGTCTGTGTAAACTTTCTAAGCTTTATTTCATTTCCTTTTTCATTCAGTCAGACACAGTCTTCTGCAGCATGGATGGGTGCAAATTATGGTGTGCCGCCCCCACCCCCACCGCCGCCGCCCCCACCCCAGGGGCAAAACGGAAGCGTTCTAACTAGTCAAACTGGATATCGAATGGCAGGTTTTGAAACACAGTGAGAGGAACAGAGAAAGACTCTGGAATAGAACAACTGGTGGCTTTGAGGCTATATATGGAGCATTGTAAAACCCTTTGTTTACTTAAAAAAAACCTATCCAATCAAGTCAGTGCAAAAGTCAGAAAACAGTATTTATTTTTAATCATGAAACTATGTTGTCCACATTTTTTTTAAAACACACACACAGGAAATACTAGATGCTGGATATCTGCCAACTTTTGCCTTCTTTTCCTCTTTTGAGATGTGTTTCTTAAGATCCTTGTTTGAAACACAACTAATGCAGGGATTTCTGCCACTTTTAGATTGGGGCAGAATATTGCACAATATCAAACTTTTTTCCACTGAAGTAGTGTGCAGTTCTAGTTGCATTCCTAGTATGACTGAAAATGTATATGAAAAGTTGTACAAAAACAAAACACGCCAAAACTGTGTGAGTTCTGAAGGTTTATTGTGATCTTCAGCTTGTGCACAATTCTGTTCTAAAGAGAGCCTATTGTATAAAGTGTCCCATCTCCTCACTTTTGTTATACTGGGGTTTCAAATATAACTTATTGGTTTACATTATTTTGTATCTAGACATTTTTCAAAAAGTGATTTTTGCCTTACTGTCAGCTGTTAAATTATTAAATGGAGGTGGCGGTGGGAAGTGGTGGTTGGCAGCAGTAGTTGTTCAGAGCTCTCCAACGGATCCAACTCTTCCTGTTGTTAGACGTGAGAAGGTGCCTGGGAAATCCCTGTTGGGTTTGTGCAAAGATCTTCACCGATGAACTTCAACCCAGTTTCAGATATTATTAAAAATGTGACACATTCTAATGAACCAGCTTTTCTAAATCTCTCAGTTTTTACATTTACATGTATCCTATACCATGTAAACTATTTTAGCAAATTAATATTTTTCACAAAAGTTGGTCAGCTTTTGTATGTCTCCTTCTTTGAAAGGGTAAAAGGCAGAGAGGTCTATGTGACTTAACGAGTATGATTCTAAACTTTGGCTTTTTGCATGTGAATATCAAATACATTATTAGATTTTGAATACACCAGTCATGCTCTCATTTTTCAAATATGTAGAGAATACATTGGTCTTAGCAACTTCTTACTCAAGTGGAGTAAATTTGACTTGATTTAGCATGTACAGGTAGAGCTCTGATTACTAGTAGCATTGTGCGGATCAGGCCAGGAGTATGAGGAATGCTCCGGTTAAGCCTGAAGGACCAGCTGGATTAAGCATTTTTAATTGTTCAGAGGCCAAAAAAAACCTTGCTATCCTACCTCCTTGACTTAGCCTTCAGAGAGTGCAAAAAAGAAAGCTACCCCTAGGTGTAATATTTATTTATCCCAGTTAATGTCTGGGCCCATGGAGGTGTATGCTTTTTATTCTGCATTGGTTGTAGTGGAGCAATGTATCAAGGGATTATTGAGTTTATGATATATGGAGTATCCTATGACAAATGTGTTTTATGGAAATAAGTGACCCTATGATAGAGGGTTGGCTTTGGAGATGTTAAAATCCTATTTGTCTTGATTTCAACCCCTCACCTTTGGGGAGTGTTCCATGATTTGCTGGGTGTGAATGGTGTTCTAAAATTTGAAAGTTTGCTACAAATATAATTTGCAGTGGGAGGGGGTAGAGGAAAAGACAAAGGAAAACTTATGGTGACTCTTGAGAAACTCTTGTCCCTGACTCTGTTTAACAACTGGAATTCTGTAAAGGAAGCAGAACCAGATGGCTTGAGTTCAGTGAAACCTGGCTGTAAAAAACAACAATCAAAAACCAGTTTTTACCCTGAAAGCAGGGTCTGGCCCCCCATATGTTTAAAAAAGTGAAGTATACTGAAAAGACAGCTTTAACTCATATACCACTCTTATTTCTGCCTCCTTGCTGCCTTTTAAACTTGCATAAACATATCTTTAAAATTATTTTTACCACCTCTGCCTGTACAATTCTTTCAAAAGAGGACAGGAATAGGTTTGAGGTGAGTTTGGTGCCGCACTGGAATTTCTATGTGTGTATTTTCAGCAATAGAACTGCCCAGGTTTAGTTGTCTTAAATCAAATTCCTGTCATTGGAACTGTCTGAGATACTGTTACCTAGTTTAAAAAACACACAAACAAGGCTTTTAATATTATGTCAGTGCTGGTTGCTTTTCCCCTACTCTCCGTTTGGGCATCCAGGAAAGAAATGAATTTCAGGTTGTTTTTGTTGAGCATAATTAAAGACTTAAAATTCTAAAGTTCCTCAGACTTAGAAATGCTTTGAGAAAAATGAATGGATGAGGCCCTTCCAGTTATACAATTGTTACTGCTAAGCTACTTCTGACTAGGATTTTTCATACTTTTCTGGAGGTCACTTCTGCTACATAAGCCACATTAAAAACTAGTTGCTTACCAAGTGTCAGCCTCTTCTGCTGTAACGTCTCCAGTGGCCCTACAAAAAAAGTAGGTGAAGCATTTGAGCCTATTTCTTTCTCTCACTACTGCCCTTTTCCTTCTTGTGTTTAGTTTAAGCAGCCTTTCAGTTTTAAAAGGGAGTCTTCTTAAAATACGGTAAATGTAAAGGAGAGTAATGCCCCATACAGATAACAAAGGAGGATAAAGCTGCCTGGGGTATTGTTTTTGGGTTATTTTGTTTTTAAAAGTAGCAGCCCATTTTTGTCTCTGTATGAACATTGAAAGCTTCGTTTGAACTAATGTATTTTGATACTTGTGTTTAGAAGTTCAAGAACTTCACTCCAGAAACCGTGACTTTTGAAAGCCATTAAGATGTTAATAAAAGATGTGAGCTTGCGTATTTCATCCTTAACCTTTTGTTTACTTTACTGCTCAGATATTCTAGCACAGGTTTGGGAGAAAAGTGGAACTGGAAAAGGTCTCTTGAGTTGCCAAGTCTAAATTACCGGCCAGCCTTTTTCTCTTGGGTGATGAGGCTCTGAAGGAGGCCTTAGCAAGAGCAACCAGTTTCTTGGGTAGCCATCCTACTCAATTGAAGGGCTGTTGAGACCTTATTTCACCACCTCTCTTATGTGTGTTAAGAAATAGAGAGTGGGCGTTTGGCACTTGCCTGCACTTCTTCCTTGAGCATCTCTCACCAGGCATAGAGGTGAATGTCCAAACCCATAACTCCTTTGGTTTTTGATTGCAGCATCTTTACTTCACACTGGACAGGTTGTGTTTTTCCAACTCTGGGTGAACTCTTCAGTGACACATTGCTTTGTTTGCTGACCACCATGTGCAAATGTAATAAGGTCAGATTTTTCAGAGATCATCAACCACTTCATAGAAAATGGGGAGTTGTGGCATATTATGAAATAGAAGTAGCTGTAACCAACCAAAGGCTCATATTCTCTGGAGCCTTTCCTAAGGGGTATTTCTGGTGTGCAGCCTCTTGGAAACTTCAGAACCTAGACCCAAAGAAGGCTACATCCTGAATAGAAGCCTTCACTGCCTCCAGCAACCCATGCAACTATTGCTTATTTCCTCTCAATAAATTGCACTCTTGAGGCTTTGCAGTTGCGGCCAAGCTTCACTTTATGGGGAGTGATATTGCCACTTTTTTTTTACGACAAAGGTCCATCTAGTTCAAGCTATGGTTTTCCCAGTAGTGATGTATGGAAGTGAGAGCTGGACCATCAAGAAGGCTGATCGCCGAAGAATGGATGCTTTTGAATTCTGGTGCTGGAGGAGACTCTTGAGAGTCCCATGGACTGCAAGAAGATCAAACCTATCTGTTCCGAAGGAAATCAGCCCTGAGTGCTCACTGGAAGGACAGGTGCTGAAGCTGAGGCTCCAGTACTTTGGCCACCTCATGAGAAGAGAAGACTCCCTGGAGAAGACCCTGATGTTGGGAAAGATGGAGGGCACAAGGAGAAGGGGATGACAGAGGACGAGATGGTTGGATAGTGTTCTCGAAGATACCAGCATGGGTTTGACTGAACTGCGGGAGGCAGTGGAAGACAGGAGTGCCTGGCGTGCTCTGGTCCAGGGGGTCACGAAGAGGCGGACACGACTAAACAACAATTGCCACTTTAGTAAGTAGGTTCCTCAAGCTTGTTTGACATCCTGCCTCGGTGCTAGTCACCCAGCCTCAGAGGATGAAAACGGAGAGCCGTCCTTTAAAGGCGTGCCAGGGCTCGCCTCAGCGAGGGAATCGCAAGGGGGCATCCAAGCCGCCCTTCAAGGGCATTTTTAACACGAAAGAACATTAAGTAAACTAGGCGAGACCGTTGCAAAGCCCACGCCGCCCCAAAAGCCAGGTAGGTGCAGTTTCGTGCTACGCTTGTAAGGAATAAAGCGCAGCCCTGACGCGTCCGCCTCATATCCCCCCCCCTCCCGCGTCCCATCCTTTCCCCTCGAGCTCTCGGGGCCTTTTACATAAGGAGGAGCCCCGCACGGGACTTCCGCGACCCTGGGAGACAGCCGGACTGCGTTTCCCGTCGTGCTTCGCGAGCCAGCGGCGCCTCCGCTGCGCCAATGGGAGCCGCTCTTACAGACGAGACCCGCGAGCCGTTTGTAAGGAGCCATAGCGGAGGCCGCTCGCCGACTTCCTCCGCCGGCCGCCCGCCCGGCTGGGCCCCGAGGCTGAGGAGGCCGCCCAGGTAAAAGGCGACGCGGCGGGGGCCTCGGCGGGAAGGGGAAGGGTCCTGCTGGGCGCCGCTGCGGAGGGAGCGGCAGGAAGTGACGTTGGGCGGGCTGGAGGGAGACTCTCTGGCCTAGGCCTCACCTCTCCCGCCCCGCCCGCCCGCGGTTGCCATGCGACCGAGGAGGGGGCGCGGCCGCTGCCGGCCCGTGACGTCATCGCCGCACGTCGCGCAGCTGCTGCTGCTGGTGACGCCATGCGGAAGGTGTCAAGCGCGGGGTCGGAGGATGGCTGCTTCTCGGGCCGGCTGAGCTGCACGTCCAAGCGGGCAGGAGGGATGCCCCGCCGTGGGCCGCCTCTCTGCTTCTCAAAACGCAGTCTGGCTTCTGAGAAGGCAGGGTGCCTCTGAACATGGGCAGAGTGCTTTCTCCTGCCTCCCTGAAGAAGCTCGCACGGGCCACGTGCCCCTGAGCCTTCCCTTTGTGAAGGGAACGAATGCCTCCTCGCCTCCCTCCCTGCCCGGTCTCTGTCCAAGTGAGTCTCTTTCGCCCCTGGAAGCTGCTGCTGCCACCGCCTGCCGGGCGGCTGCACACGGCGGCGAGGGGGCAGGAAGCCGCTGCCCCGATTTGCCAGGCTGGCTCTGCTGCTGCCGCCGCCGAAGGCAACAATGCGTGCCCGTTGCTGGAGACCACAGGAGGGGAGAGGGCTGCTCTTGGGCTCGCATCCCGCTCGCCGCAGATTCCCACGAGCATCTGGCTGGCCACTGTGAGAGCAGGATGCTGAACTGGATGGGCCATTGGCCTGATGATAATAGCAACCATGACGATGATTTTATTGTTTGTGCCCTGCCCATCTGACTCGGTTGCCCCAGCCACTCTGGGCGGCTTCCAGCGGACTCTTCTTAAGTTCTTAAAAATGCCTGAATCACTGCTTTCTGCTTGTTTCAGGAGTACTACTTGCAAAGGAACGCTATGTGATGACTTACTGGGTGGCTAAAGAGGTGGAAACCTTTGCAAGTTTCACAACAAAATATGTGAATTGGTTTGAACCTGTGCAAATAATACATTGGAGACTGTTAGGTAGTGGTTAGAGCACCATTCCGCAACCTGGTGTCTTAGAGATCGTTTGCACTACAACTTCCATTAGCCCCAGAATCATATGGCTAAGCTTCCACTGCTGGGAATTGTAGTCCAAAACCTCTGGTGGTGACCAGGTTAGGACATCAGCCTGGGTGACTTTCGCCAGTTGTCCTCTCTCAATGTAGCCCACCTCATAAGATTGTTCTGAGAATAAAATAGGTAAGGGGAGAACTGTGTGTGCTGCTCTCTGGTGCCTGGAGGAAGAGTGAGCAAAAGATTAAAAAAAATAAAACTGCCACTCCCTAGCTCTGAACTCTCTCATTTTAATGATCACTTGGCTGGCAGGCGACCAGACAACTTGATGGACTGTGGAATGGTTCATGAACTAGGAGGACTTCTTGGAACCATGGACTGGGGGGAGGAAAAATGAATATTTATGAGTTCTGGCAGATGCTGGGGGGCAGGGCAGAGCAATCCTAATTGGGGTTGAGGGGATTGAGACAGCAAATTACAGCCACATTCTAAGCCCTCCTACTGGCTCATATCAGGTAGGGTGGGCATTTTGCAGTTTTTCAGTGCTGTAGCTCAAGATTGGTGTGGCTTAGGGATCGAGAATTAGGGGCTTTCGATCCAGCCCTCTGTGCTGACTAGGATCTGGCAGATTCCCACTCTCTCAGGAAACTCACTTGGCATGACCTAGGACCAGTCATTGCCTCTCAGTCTAGCCTACCTCTCAGGGTTGTTGTGGGAATCAATGAGGAGAGGGGAAACCATATACGCCACCTTGAGCTCCTTAGAAAAAAAGGTGAGATATAAAGAAAATAATTAAATCATTGCCTCCCCCTTGAATTCACCTTTGTGTACTAATTATTGAAGGGTTTTGTTTACTTTCATAATTCTGCATTTGTTTATAGTTTGAGATGTGTTGTGAATAATCTGAAATGCAGGGCATCCCTTAGAGCCAAAAGTAGGCTGGAAGCGATGATGCATCTGGGTTGTGGGGGGTGATGCTTCTAAGTGGGAAAAGGGCCTGCCTGGCTGTCCATTGGACCTTGACTTAGGCAGAATCTGATCAGTCCTTTCCTTCTCCACTATTGACAGAGATTGGGAGAGAAAGAGAGCAGTCCCCAAATCAATATTTGCCTTCCAGCAGCAGCAGCGAGTCCCAATATGTGTGACTTCCCAGGATTCCTCTGACTCAATCTGAGAATGCAAGGGCTAGTGGCAAGATTCACATTTCGCATGCATCTTTCCCCCTTTATGACCTCATTGGAACATCACAGCAGAGGTTCCTTGCCAGAAAATGCTTCATTGTGACACCACTGGGCTGGTGGTCCGAGTTCTTGCCAGAATCTTGAGAGTGATTCATGGCATCCCTAGATCCCGCCCCTTCTTGGTCCATCCTCAGTTCTGGGGTCATGTAAAACAGGCACCTAACAGATTATATTACTTTCAACATGGATAGCTGGACATTGGACTGAACAGCACGGGTTAATGATGTTCCATTGGACTTTGGGGGAAGCAGGAGTGGGGATTGGTATGTTCGATGCTGTGTATCAGGGACAGCCAACATGGTGTCCCCCAGGTGTTGCTGGAGGAGAGCTCTTATCATTTTTGACCTGCTGCCACACTGGATGCAGCTGTTGGGAGTCAGAAGTCCAACAGCCTCACTGCACCTAATTTATTTATTTAGGTCACTTTGTTCATTCTGCAGTCCTGTAAGGAAGGTTCCTTCCTCCCATTTTAGGAGGTGGGAAACTGAGGCTTTGATTTGCACAGTACAGATACCACATACACACATCTCCACATACACACATTTTTTGTTGTTGATTGATAATGTGGCCCACCAAGTCGAACTGGACTGAGATGCCTAAGTTTTGGAGCAGGTCTGCTTAATCTGATCCTCCTTGCAGGAAAGGTCACCTAAGGTTAGCAACCTGGAAAATGAATGTCTTGAAGTGATTAGTGTTTTGAACGGAGTTCAGATGTTAATAGGGGTCCTTTGCTTCCTATGCCATATTTATCACTCCAGATTTAAAAGGGCATATAGGGAAAATGAAGACAAGATGAACCAAGCTGTGTGTGTTTCATAAGGTTGAAAAGGTCAGGTGTACCTGCGGGACAAACGAGACCTGACATCTCAGAAGCATTTTTAAATTTTTGTTGAAAGCAGAGTGTTAGGTCATACTGCGGTGGAGGGGGCTAACCTGCCCCCCGACACACACACACACACACACACACACACACACACACACATGCTGTAGTTGTATCTGCTGCTGAGATGGGAATATACAGGGAGCTATGATGTCTATATGGTTCTGTCTGTCCATAGCTAACAGCAGCTCTTTTTTGTGCTTCCTGCACAGCTGCTCAAAACTGACCCCCTTGCAGCTTCTTTTTAGCAACAACAACAAATAGGTAGATCATCTCTGACATCATGTTTGCTTCTGAAAGCCCCTACAGAGCACCTTTGCTTGAATGCACTTGGAGCAAGGCATTCCAATTGATCAGATCTCTCATTTCTTTGTGCCTTCCTTTTGCCCAGGCTGCCTGAAGGATGGACTCAAACCCTGCCAGGAGTAAAGTCCCAGCTTTCTTATCAGACTTGGGGAAAGCTACCCTGAGAGGCATCAGGAAATGCCCCCGGTGCGGCACCTACAACGGCACCCGCGGGCTGAGCTGCAAGAACAAGACTTGCGGCACCATCTTCCGCTACGGTACCCGGAAGCAGACCAGTGTCGACGCGGTCAAAATCAACACTGGCTCTGATCTGCAGGTCTATTCAGTGCGGCAGAGGGACAGGGGGCCAGAGTACCGGTGCTTTGTGGAGCTGGGAGTTTCGGAGACCACCATCCAGACAGTAGACGGGACCATCATCACACAGCTCAGCTCTGGGCGCTGCTACGTCCCATCGTGTTTGAAGGCGGCTGCACAAGGGGTGGTGGAAAACCAGTGCCAGCACATTAAACTGGCTGTGAACTGTCAGGCAGAGGCCACCCCGTTGCCCCTGAAAAGCTCAGTCTTGAACTCGTTGCAGGCCTCTGCTGAGACGAAACAAACCTTATGGCAGTTGGCCACGGAGTCCACAGGGCCCCTAGTTCAGAGGATTACCAAGAACATCCTAGTGGTGAAGTGCAAAGCCAGCCAGAAGCATAGCTTGGGTTACCTCCACATCTCCTTCTCCCACAAGGCTGGCCACAAGAGCAGGGCGGAACACCGCTTCCTCTGCTCCTGCCAGTCCCTGAAGTCCAGCAAGGCAGCTTCTGCTAAGGAAGAGGCAAGCCAGAAATGCAATCACTTCTTTGCCTGCCTCTGTGCCTTTGCCAGCGATGATCTCTTGGCCCAGGAGTTTGCAGATTTCCTCAGCTATGATTCCAGCGGTGGGTAAGGTCAGAGAACATGAGTGAGGCTGAAAGGATGTGGTCAGCAGACAGCTCAGGCCAAGTGCATGAAGTAAAAAATCCCCTGCCATGCCTGTATGTGGGGTGTGTGGGTGCGCAGACTGGAATACCTTGGAAGGGCTGGGCCCCTGCAGCTCACCCTGGGAATAGCACTGGCAGTCCCTGTAGGCAGGCTTAGAAGCAAAGGGAGCTCACTGCGTTTAAGCTCACATTTTATGAGGAGAAACGCAGAGTGAAGACTCAAACCTTCAACCTCTTCTCTCCTGCAACTCCAGGTCTGAAGTCAACAGTAGGAGCCCAGCTTCTCTGTCAGCCTGAATCCGCCTTGAGCTCTGGAGAGGCTGCTGCCTCCAAGGCCAAAAAGAGGAAAAAAGACGAAGGAATGGGTGAGAATATTAAATTTTGACTTGTTTGTGTTACATGTTCCACTTTGACTCTTACCTGCACCATCTTTGCTTTCCCAGTGCTACTCGTTCTAAAGCTGTTGCAACTTTTACTTTTAAGGCACACAAGCAAGTAGCCCCCTCTTGTCTCAAGACGTGGCAAACACAAACCTGCGCAAAAGTGGATTGAAAAAGCCAGCGGTTGCTTCACTGAAAAGGCAAGGTGAGTTTTCTTTCTGCCAGCTCAGCAAGCTGCAAGGAACGCAAAGCAGAAATGGACTGTGAGGGTTTTCCACAAAAGGCCAGTTTTGCTCAGCCTACACTCTACTTTCCAGCTGTCTTCTTTAGTTCCTTCAGCTTTTTGGTCTTCCTGCCTTATATGCATGTCTGGGGAACTGTATTACACTCCCTTTCCTCTCCATGAGGAAATAAATTAATATAAGAAATTAAAGACTTGAAACCTCAGCACTGACCTTGTCTCTCTTAAGATTCTGAGCATCCTAAAGTGAAAGCTGGTCATTATAAGAACTTTGTAACATTAATAGTGGAGTGCCTGTGTTTGCTTGCTTTCTTTTCCCCTGTCCATCCCTTTTTCCTTTTGTGTCATTCATATATTTTTAGATTGTCTCTTAGCGATTACTTGTTATCGAGTAAGATTGTCTTCCATGAAAACAGTCTTAGGGGTGTGTCGGTAAATGGCTGTGGAGGCCAATTCTGGATCCGCACATCCTTCCACAGTGGAGACATAGGTTTCCGGGTGGGAGTTGATCGCAATGAGGATTTGCCAAACGTACCTTCCTCTTAGTTATTTTCTCCCTTTGTTCCCGAATTTGTGCTTCTTTATGAGGCCTTTAGTAGAGGCTGTTCTCCAATGGGGGGGGGAGTGCTATTGTGTTCAGGTCATAGCTGTCAACGTTTTCCCTTTTTTAAGGGAAATTCCCTTATTCTGAATAGGATTCCTCGCAAGAAAAGGGAAAAGTTGACAGCTATGGTTCAGGTCCTGCTTGCAGGTTTCCCAAAAGAGGCACCTGGTTGGCCACTGTGAGCCAGGAGGCTGGACTAGGTGGCCATTGGCCTGATGTGCTTAGGTTAAGAGTTTTCCTTTTCCTTAGCTTGCAGTCAGCTGCTTGATGAATCACAAGTAACCTTGTCCTTCCAAGAGTGGTTGGCCAGTGTCACTGAACGCATCCACCAAGCCATGCATTACCAGTTTGATGGTAAGTCTCCTCTGACCTCACCTTTATCCCTTGAATCCTTGTTCATATTATAAGAGGATCATCGGATGGAATGCCCTGCAGTGTCTTGTGTAAGTGGCTTTTGTCTGCATAAGGCTATTCTCCAGTAGCACTCAGATGGTACTGATATGATTGGTGTTAGGTTGCACTCAACACTGTTAATTTCTTAGGGGGAAAGAGAGAGAGAGAGAGAGAGAGAGAGAGCGCATTTATGGCTAAATGAAACTGGCAGAGAAGCCCTCTCACTATGTTTAATTTACACGCTGGGCTCAAATAAACTGGCAGCAGCAGAAACCAGATCTAGACAAGGTTGATTGACTGGAGCCAATCAAGAACCTCCTGCCGCCGCCTCCTGCACTCCTATACTGCTTTCTGGAGTCACAGACTCCATCTATAGTGGCACTCCTGGTTCCCAGCTGAACGTAGTGCTGTTGTGAACTGCAGACCCAAAAGAGGACTTGTGGGAGTGGTTGGGTGCAGGAGTACCAAAGAAGGATGTCAAAAACATCAAAATGGCCAGATCTAGTACTTCATTAAAAATTGTGTACACTTACTGCAAATCAGCCTGGCTGATCTCCCAGCCTTTACAGGCGCAGGCCCGACACTGCAGCAAGGAGATGGCTTGTCCATCCCCAAGCAACCATTCATGCATTCTTTATGCAGAAAGCAGAACACCTCACTTTGGCCAGGACTTCCCATCACTTCACCTGGGCAGTTGCAAGCAGAATGCCTGCTAACTCTAGGAGCCAGTCAATAAAATATATATGTATGTGTTTGAGCATAGAAGAGAATTGGACTAACTGATAAAAACTGCCCCATATATCAGAACTTTGGGATGGTTGGCCTCTCTCGTCTCTCTCACACACACCAGTCTCCATCTGTTCCCTGGCTGCCCACAAAATATTCACCCAGAGGAAATCCTACATACCGTATTTTTTGCTCTATAAGACTCACTTTTTCCCTCCTAAAAAGTAAGGGGAAAGATGTGTGCGTCTTATGGAGCGAATGCAGGCTGTGCAGCTATCACAGAAGCCAGAACAACAAGAGGGATTGCTGCTTTTACTGCGCAGCGATCCCTCTTGCTGTTCTGGCTTCTGAGATTCCGATTTTTTTTCCCTTGTTTTCCTACTCCAAAAACTAGGTGCGTCTTGTGGTCTGGTGCGTCTTATAGAGCGAAAAATACGGTAGCTATCCCATAGCTGTGAGTTTTTCTCTCTTTCACTCTTAAACATCCAACCTCCTCTTTGGTTATCTTTGTGAATTATTTCAAGAGTTTTCACCTCAATAGGTTCCCCCCCCTTCCTTTTTTATGATCTAGCTTGAGCCTTGGCCCTTGTTGAAATGTCTAAACATTATTATGTTGTTCCTCTCAAAAGCATTTCTTCATTTGTCCATGTTTTTACCCAGGCAAACCAGAGCCACTGGTGTTCCACATCCCCCAGGCTTTCTTTGAGGCTCTCCAGCAGAGGATTTCTGTTGGGAGCATCAAGAAGCGGATGCCAAATTCGACCACAGGTACTCAACCTTTAGAGCATCTTTTCTGTGGGAAGCCACTTGGGATATTAGCTGCACATTGATGCTTTGTAATAGAAAGGTTGTACTGAGGCATAAGAAAGCTTAACATGAGTCAGCAGTGTGATGCAGCAGCAACAGAAGCTAATACTGTTCTAGGCTGCTGCAGCAGAAGTAGGTCAAAGGAAGCGATAGTACTGCTCTATTCTTCCTTGGTCAGGCCCCACCTGGAGTCCTGTGTCCAGTTCTGGGCACCACAATTTAAGAAGGATATTGACCAGCTGGAAGGTGTGCAGAGGTAGGTGACCAAAAGGACCAGGGGTTTGGAAACCAGGCCTTGTGAGGAACGGTTGAGGGAGTTGGGGATGTTTAGCCTGGAGAAGGCAAGGCTGAGGGGTGATATGAGAACCATCTTCAAATGTGTGGAGGGCTGTCCCATGGAAGATGGAGCCAGGTTGTTGTTTTTTGCTGTTCCAGAGGAGAGGACCAGAACCAATGGATTCAAATAACAAGATTCTGACTAAACATTAGGAAGAACTTTCTAGTTGTTAGACAGTGAGACTGACTCACTAGGAAGCTGATAGGCTCTCTTTCACTGGAGGTTTCTAAGCAGAGGTCAAATGGCCACCTGTCAGGGATTCTTTAGCTGTGATTCCTGCCTTGCAGGGGCTTAGACTAGATGACCCTTTAGGTCAGGCTTCCTCAACCTCGGCCCTCCAGATGTTTTTGGCCTACAATTCCCATGATCCCTAGCTAGCAGTACCAGTGGCCAGGGATGATGGGAATTGTAGTCTCAAAACATCTGGAGGGCCGAGGTTGAGGAAGCCTACTTTAGGTCTCTTTCCAGCTCTAAAATTCTATGAACAGTGGGAGCAGCAGCTGAAGGGGACCAGTCCCTTGTAACTGCATGCTGCAGAGCTGAAAGGTCTCTCTGCACAGCCTCTCCTTGTGGCCTCAGAAGAACTTTATGCCACAGCGATTGTGACCCTTGTGGTCCCTTCCAACTCTACAACTCACCTGTTTCTGTGACTCCCATGAGATCACATTTCGTCTCCTTTCTCAACACCATGTGAAAGGGATAGCCAACAGATGCCCTCTGGGTGTTGTTGAACGCCACCTTCCATCACTCTCGGCCAGCGTGGCCAAAGGTCAGGAATGATGGGAATTGTAGGGAGCAGCAGCTTGAGGGTGCCGTCTTGGCTCCCTCTGCCATTGGAGTTGGCCACAGGAGGAGGAATGTGGCCGCCATCACGCCACCTTGATGGGCTTCTTCCTTTCCAGCTTTTGTCCGGAAAGATGCTTTGCCCCTGGGCACCTTTTCCAAATATACGTGGCACATCACAAACATCTTGCAAGTCAAACAGATCTTTGATACCCTTGAGGTAAGACACCCCCCCTTGCTCCTTCTTGTCTACGGTTTTTCTCTGTTTTGTGAACAGATGGGAGGGCATTCATTGGGGGGGTTGGGGAGGAAGGGCCAGCGCTGGGCATAACATTTTATTTTGCATCCTGGGATTAAAAGTTCGAGGAACTGGCCTCTGGGGGTTAGCATGAGCTTCCTAGAATAATTCTCTTATGATCTACTAGTTGTGATGATTTTAGAAGAAGGTTAGAGAAATTCATGAATTCATGGAGGAGAGAACTCCTGGTGGCTGCTAGCCCTGATGGCCAGTGGCGTAGCGTGGGGGGTGCAGGGGGGGGCCGGGCACAACCCGGGCGGGTTAGGGTTAGGGGGACGCAAATCCACGGGTTAGGGGGTGCAAATTACTTGCCTTGCCCCGGGTGCTGACAACCCACGCTACGCCACTGCTGATGGCTCGACTCTGCCTCCACGGTCGGAGGCAGCAATGCTTCCGAATATCAGTTGCTGGAAACTACAGGAGGGGAGGTTTATTATTATTATTATTATTAAAGATTTTCTTGTTTTACAGAAGTAAGTGTAATGTCTCTCATATTTTTTCCATGTAACATTTTTACAAATCCGTTTCATTTGTTGAGACATCAGGGGGAAGGGGGGGGGAAGGGTGGACGGAGGGAAGATGGGTGGGGGTGGGGTTGGGTGGCGATGTTTCTGTTATGCTTAATGTATGCGCTGCTTGTTCTGTTCACTTGTGTTTCTGTGGTGGTGAGAGAGGTTGGGGAGTTTTTGTGCTCAAATCCTGCTTGCAGGGTTCCGCAGGCGTCTGGTTGGCCACTGTGAGAACAGAATGTTGGACTAGATGGGCCACTGGCCTGATCCAGCGAGGCCTTTCTTAGGTTCTTACTCAACTCCCAGAACTTTGGCATCCTGATTTCTGCAGGTTGAGGATCAAACTCTGGGCTTACAAAGGGCCTCTTGCAAAGGGATGCCGCTCCTCTCATTTGCCTGTTCAGAAATCCTGTGTTTTCATCTCCCATTCCCAACTCCTCTTCCCAGATGCCTCTGAAAATCACACGCAGCTTCATCCAGAACCAGGATGGCACCTATGAGCCCTTTAAGTGCCCCAAAGTTGAGGTGGAGAGCATCCCAGACACTTACGGGCGCTTGGAGAAGCAGCCAGTCCTCCGGCCTCTGGAGCTGAAAACCTTCCTGAAAGTCGGTAGGTGTATAAGCAGATCCCTTTGCACCTCAAAGGAGCCTTCTTTTCCCACCAGCTCACAGATTTGTAGAGTTGGAAGCTCCTCCTCCTCTTGGAGAAACTTGTTTTTCCCCCCACACAATGGGGAAAGAAGGTCCAAAGTGCTCCTCTCCTCTTTCTGGCTTCCTTCCTCCCAGGCAACACATCCCCTGATCAGAAGGAACCGACACCTTTCATCATTGAGTGGATTCCAGATATCCTCCCCCAGTCGAAAATTGGTGAACTGAGGATTAAGTTTGAATATGGCCACTACAGAAATGGTCACACCACCGACTTCCAGGAGCAGCGCACTTCCCTTGAACAGACGCTGGAGCTTATGCCTCTCACCACCATCACCTTCCCTTGAGCTCGTCATGCAGTTCTTGCACAGCTTGGTTTGCACAACCCTTGCCCTGTAGCTGGTCAGCCTTTGCGGGTATCAGTCAGCCATTTGACTGGGGAACGCACCAGGAGCCAGAATGCAGCGGGGCTTCACTACAAACGACCCACTTCTTTGTAAGCAGCTGCACTAGAAACTTCTGCCTCTTTCATTTCAAACAGCATTTTCAGTCGCTTCTTGGGACAAAATTAATTCATGCACTCTCCACTTCTACTCTGAGACTCACCTGTGCGCCGACCTATGATTGCTGTTTTTTTCCGCCACCCTATTTTGCACAGTTGACAGATTACAGGTGAGGGTGGAGCAGAGTGTCCAGGTGCTCGGCTGCCTTGGCTAATTACTACCCCCTTACTGGCATATTTTGCAATATATTTCTACAATAAAGTAAATTGAACCAATTCCAATGTTTTGAGTTCAGTCTCTCAGATAAACACCAGCAAGCTTAAGCCTTCTCCCATTCACACAGTTTCTGCTTTGAGTCACCCCTAGAGTGTACAAAAACACAAAAGCAAAACTGAGGCTGGACTTTCTGGGTTGTTGGGGTCTGTATCCAGTAATTACCTATGCAATTACTGCAAACTCCTGCAAGTGAACTGACTTTGCACAGGTTGAATGCATCAGCTGGTCTGTGCACCGGGAACCAAATTCAGACTTCTTTGTGGACAAAGGATGTGTGGAGTTTGCAAACGATAGCACTGCATTCTTCAGCACTTGAACAGAGACACCAAGCAGAGTCCAGGCAAAGTAGAGCACTAAGTCTTACTCATGGCATGGACGTGATTTAAGCACACACTGCACCGTGAGCAGCCAGTGGCATTTAAAAAGATATCAGGCAGAATTACAGCTTCCCAGGGACATCAACACCAGCCCAGGGGAAAGTCCCCTGCTTCCTGTTTCTCTAGTACAAATGATCTTAGACCATTCAATGTTGTGAAGCAAATTGATAGGAAAATAGGTGGCACGATGGCATTAAATGTTAGGGAGAGGAGAGGGAAGAACTTGACCAGTGTTAGAAACTGAGATATGAAAGCTAACAGCTAAATGGCACCTTAAACCTGTGTTATGAGTGTGACAATGGAACGTCTAGCTGCTCTTTTTTTATAACAAGAATACAAAGCTGAAAATGAATGAACTGCAGCTAAAACATTACGTTCATTTTTCACATGGTTTGGTCCTTCACCTGCCCACCCCCCTAATATTCTTAAGAGGGTCTCTTCTCCTGTCTTCAGAGAGTAGCTGGAAGTAGGGAGGCAAATAACAGGTCCTCCTTCCACTCTGCAGTTTAAATCCGAAATGTTAGGCACAGTTCTGCACCCAGAGCTCAAATTGCTCGTGCTAATGAAATTCCCTGTTGCAAAATGTGCCTAGAACAATGGGAGTTTCAAACACTGAACTTGACCCAGAGGCTACTATTTCTGGCAGCAGCAGCCCTTGGTTTGTAATAGGCCATCCATCCCCTGCTGTTTGGACTCGGGTCCACTGTAAGTAAAGTCAAGTACTGCTTAGCAACACCAGGAGGCAGTGTTGCCCTAAGCAGGAACCACAAAGGCTGCAGTCGGAGGTACATTCAACATCCCAGGCTGCCTTTTTGATAAAAGGACTGGGAGAAGCAAAGGCTGCAATTCTTTACTTCCTCACAAAGGATTGCTTGTCCCAGCGCAGTACAGAAAAGAGCATTGTTTCAAACTTGCTGTTGAACAGGCACCTCTAACCCTGCCATTTACACTATTTAAATGAACATATGACCACAACCCCTTTTCCCAGCTCAGCATTGGTCCTTGGCTGCATAAATGGTCAAAGCCCTGCTGGATGTGTGGAATACCGAGGTAACAGTTCTGCTCCTATGCCTTGACGTTTATGCTTGTGGCTGCAGCTTCCACTATATGGAAGCCAGTCCTTCCGAATGCTGATAATGCCTTATAGACTGAGGTGCAGTGGCGTAGCGTGGGGGGTGCAGGGGGGGCCGGCCGCACCGGGCGCAACATCTGGGGGTTAGGGTTAGGGGGCGCAAATCCACGGGTTAGGGGGCGCAAATCCACGGGCTAGGGGGCGCAAATTACTTGCCTTGCCCCGGGTGCTGACAACCCACGCTACGCCACTGCTGAGGCGTTAGCTACAAGTTCTGTAACGGGTCAGAGACTCGATCCAATCATACCTGCATTAGCCTCAAGTTAAATCTCTAAACTCTACAAATAAAGGTAAAGGGACCCCTGACTATTAGGTCCAGTCGTGGCTGACTCTGGGGTTGCGGCGCTCATCTCGGGAGCCGGCATACAGCTTCCGGGTCATGTGGCCAGCATGACTAAGCTGCTTCTGGCGAACCAGAGCAGCGCACAGAAACGCCGTTTACCTTCCCGCTGGAGCGGTACCTACCGTATTTTTCGTTCTATAGGGCGCACCGGCCCATAGGACGCACCTCGTTTTTTGGGGGGGGAAAATGAATAAAAAAAAAATATTCCCCCCCCAGCCGCGGCTGCCGCCCCAAGCCTTGCGCACACCTGCCCGAAGCACGGGGCGCCCTCCGGAGGGCTCCGCATGCTTCGGGGTGCAGGCTGCCGCCCCAAGCCTCGCGCGCCCGTCGGGACCTCCCGCCGGGCGCGCAAGGCTTGCAGACACTCGCCCGAAGCACGGAGAGCCCTGGGGGGCTCCCCGTGCTTCGGGTGACAGGCTGCCGCCCCAAGCCTCGCGCGCCCGTCGGGACCTCCCGCCGGGCGCGCAAGGCTTGCAGCCTGTCGCCCCAAGCACGGAGAGCCCTCCGGAGGCCTCCCCGTGCTTCGGGCGACAGGCTGCCGCCCCAAGCCTCGCGCGCCCGTCGGGACCTCCCGCCGGGCGCGCAAGGCTTGCAGACACTCGCCCGAAACACGGAGAGCCCTCGGGGGGCTCCCCGTGCTTCGGGTGACAGGCTGCCGCCCCAAGCCTCGCGCGCCCGTCGAGACCTCCCGCCGGGCGCGCAAGGCTTGCAGACACTCGCCGGAAGCTTCGGGTGACAGGGTGCCGCCCCAAGCCTCGCGCGCCCGTCGGGACCTCCTGCCGGGCGCGCAAGGCTTGCAGACACTCGCCCGAAGCACGGAGAGCCCTCCGGGGGGCTCCCCGTGCTTCGGGTGACAGGCTGCCGCCCCAAGCCTCGCGCGCCCGTCGGGACCTCCCGCCGGGCGCGCAAGGCTTGCAGCCTGTCGCCCCAAGCACGGAGAGCCCTCCGGAGGCCTCCCCGTGCTTCGGGCGACAGGCTGCCGCCCCAAGCCTCACGCGCTCGGCGGGACCTCCTGCCGGCACGCAAGGCTTGCGGACACTTGCCGGGGCTGCAGGCTGCTGCCCGCAAGCCTTGTGAGCCCGCGGGAACTCCCGCCGGGCTTGCAAGGCTTGCAGATAGCTTCCTGAAGCCTGGAGAGCGAGAGGGGTCGGTGCGCACCGATGCCTCTCGCTCTCCAGGCTTCAGCGAAAGCCTGCATTCGCACCATAGGACGCACACACATTTCCCCTTCATTTTTGGAGGGGAAAAAGTGCGTCCTATGGTGCGAAAAATACGGTATTTATCTACTTGCACTTTGACATGTAAAGTCAAATAATTCAGTATTAATTACAAATCAGAAATAAAGTGAAGTTGCAAATAAGTCATGAGGCTCGTGCAATCGTACTATGGGAGAATATTTTGATTTTTTTCATTCAGTGAACTTTCAGAGTGGGGAAAATGGAACACACTTAACATTCTCCCTCACCCCAAGCATACAGAACTTTTCAAACTGCAGGTGCGATGCGGAAAGCTGAGCGTGCATATAAAGTCAAGCATTTAAACTCCAACATGTGGGGCAGGGCAGAGGCGGGGCTAGCTGTTTTCTTGGGGGTGGGGCTAGCCTCCCAGGGGGGTGGCATGGTGATGTCACCCCCCCTCAGGGATGACACCTAGGGCAGGCCGCACCTGTCGCACCCCCTTCCTCTGTCAGTGGGGCAGGGTCAAGTCCAGCGGAAGCAGAAGCACCAGACCTCACTGCAGACAAACCACTCGTCCTCATTTCACTTATGCCCCATGAGACACAGCGAGGACATGGAGCAGTCAGCCTTGGGAGAGCAGAATCAACTCGCTTTGGTTAGATGCAAAATGCAGAAGCCATCTCCATTATTTCCATGCCTTGAAGCCTGGGAGGGGTGAGCGCTGTTGCTTGAAGAATCACTCATCCTTGGTAAAAGGGTAGTGCTTGTGGGTCCCCATCCTGTAAGGAAAAGCAACACTCCTTAAATCAATGACAGCCCTGCAGCATCTTCTACCTAAAAGCTTTGCTGTGAACGCTGGTCGTTCTTTCAGGCAGAGGGCCTTCTTGGTAGTGGCACTGACCCTGTGGAACACCCTCCCATCAGATGTCAAGGAAATAAACAACTATCTGACTTTTAGAAGACATCTGAAGGCAGCCCTGTTTAGGGATGTTTTTAATGTTTGATGTTTTATTGTATTTTTAATATTTTGTTGGAAGCCGCCCAGAGTGGCTGGGGAAACGCAGCCAGATGGACGGGGTATAAATAATTATTATTATGATTCCAAAACAAAAACAAAAAAAACCGCTGGTTGTTCCTACCACATACAGCTGTTTCCAAATATAAACAATGCTTACAAAGCCTCGTGTCTGCGTGAAGATGCTAAAGTTAAGTGTGGCAGCATCTACCCTCTGGAACTCCCTGCCCATTGCTATCAGGCAGGCAACTTGGCTGTGCTCCTTTTGGCTCCTGCTAGAAACATTTTTGTTTAGACAAGGCTAACCAGACATGTAGAATGTTGCTGTGCGTTTTAATCTGTTTTTGGTTTATTGCTGGTTTTATCTTATGAATGTTTTAAGGAGTTGTTGTTACTGGTAATTTTTTTGTTTTCTCTCTTTTGTAAACCACTTTGAGGTTTTTGGTGTGTGTTTTTAACAATCAAGCGAGGTACAAAATTTATGAAATAAACAAACAAAGCACCCATCAAAGTTAGTGCTGCCTCCTGTGGTTTTGAGTTGCAGAACGCTCACCCAAAAAGTTGCCCACCCCTATGTGAGTTCAGAGGTCAAGCCTCTGCTTAGTCTTTCCCAGCTGTGTTGCCCTTGGCATTACATGAGGCCACTGAACACTTGAGTTGCTGGCTCTGGCAAATCTGTTGAATGCAGTGGGTGGGTTTATCGCTAAGGAGCTGTGGCCCATCTTCATTGGCCAATCTGACTGTCAGCAACCTCATGAGCCGGAGAGAGCTCAGGAAAGCCACATTTCTCCTATTTACAGGTCAAACAGAGGCCAATATGGGTGTTTCATCCACCTAGACAGCACCTTTGATCTCCACATTGTGCTGGGAAGCCAGTGTGGTGTAGTGGTTAGAGCGTTGGACTAGGACCTGGGAGACCATGGTTCAAATCCCCACTCAGCCATAAGTGACCACGTGTCAATCACTGCCTCTCAGTACCTCACAGGGTTGTTGTGGGGATTAAATGGGGATTAAAGATACTTTGAGCATCTTTAAGAAAAAGGTGAGATATAAGGCAATAAAATAATTACATGTTGCACACCCTAAAGTGTCCGATATTTTCAGCACACAGACTCACCCTAAGATGTCCCAGGCCACAGCCCGTGCCCCACAGTGCAGCGATTCCAGCTTTTTCATTTCTTCATCCGTCAGTCGGAAATCAAAAACCTATAAAAGAAGAGAAGCAATGACTTTTGCTTGGAAATACTTGACTTGGCACTGTGCAAGTAGGTGCAGTCTTTGAAAAGGAGAAAATCCCAAAGGATCTGAGGCCTGATATCCAAGACAGAAACTTTAAACCCCTTTACTTTCAAGTTGGTAGCAAAGATATTAATGGATATTTTTTAAAAAACAGCTTTCTCCTGCACCCCAACTACCTTTTGACACCAGTCAGAGGGAGGCAAATTATGTGGGGTTATAAGAGACTTTCACAACCCATGCTCCAAAACTCATTGAAAACTCAGTGTTTGACCTTACATTTGGCTGAGGTTACAAAGGCGAACCCCTCCCTTCCTTTTTTTTTTTAAAAAAATATGGCCATTTTAAGTTGATATTGTTTAACTGTGATACTGGTCTTTTTGGGTGATAACCATCTAAGTAATTTCCACTGAGATTAATGGACCCAACTTAGTCATGTCCATTAATTTCAAGTTTGTCTGCTTGGAATACAAGATAGTTTAATATCATCATGGGCATTTCAAGATCTAGCTTAATGCTGCATTTTTATATTTATTTTCATGCGAATTTAAAATCTCAGTGCTTAATAGTCCAAAGGAACAAATATTTAAAGAATCAAGTACACTTTTTCAAAAGAAGAGCTTTGATATCTATGGGCTTACTCGCCTCCTTAACAGCAAGATCACACTATTCATACTTCAAGTAGCATCCTAAACTTCGGCCCTTTAAGCCTCCAGTCTGCAGCATCTTGAAGCGTTTAAAGGTGTTAGTAGAAAGAGCTTGACGTCTACTTTACCTTTGAATTCTCGATGATGTGAGCAGGTGTCTGGCTTTTTGGAATAGTGGCTATGCCACTCTGAATGTTGAAGCGGATCAGAATCTGTGGAGACATTGGCAATACGGAGAGACTGGTCATCATTTGGACTCTCCCTGTACTTGCTGTGTCCGGGAACTGGCAACATTCATCATCACAAACTTGGACACTTGCCTTTTTCAAGAGCCAGGACCACCAACCCAGATTGCCTTGAACCAGCTGCTCTCACCCAGGGGACGGTCAGTGCCCCCTCCACTGTCAGCACTACAGCCACCACAAAGGCCTTGCAAATATTTTTACTGAGCCTTCGCTGTAAGCACTTCATGTGTGTGTTTTTAAACAGAAAAGGGAGGTGGTTAGAAATAAATATTATTGATAATAATAATATAGCCTGCCAGCATACATCCGTGGATATTGTTAGTGATGCATGAATAGAAGCAGTCACTGTCTCTGCAGGTACAATCCCCGGCCTCTCTGGGTATGGCTGAGAGATACCTCTGCCTGGATACTGCTGGCCAGTGTTGCCAGTACAGTGGTACCTCGGGTTAAGAACTTAATTCGTTCTGGAGGTCTGTTCTTAACCTGAGGTACCACTTTAGCTAATGGGACCTCCCGCTGCCATGGCGTGATTTCTGTTCTCATCCTGAAGCAAAGTTGTTAACCTGAGGTACTATTTCTGGGTTATTGGAGTCTGTAACCTGAAGCTTCTGTAACCTGAGGTACCACTGTACTGAGCTAGATGGAGCAGTGGTCTGACTCTGTGAAAGGCCGCTTTGCTTATCTTCCTTTGTCAGTTGTAGAAAAAGCTTCCCCTACCTGGTCACCTGGAAGAGATTCTTACTCATGTCCCTGAGATACTGCAAGTAGCAGTTCTGCAGTGCCGGTCAATTCCGCTTCTATGTAAGAATCTACCATCCCCTTCCTATCTTAGTGCTACAGCTTCTGTGCCCTGGTGCATCCTTGTGAATATTCGGAGCTGTTTTATATACAGGATCAGATGAGATGATGTAGCCCAATATCATCCGCTTTGCCCACAGAGTATTTCCGAGTTTTGCTATCCGATCTTTTAACTGAGGTGTCAGGGACTGAACATGGGAGCTTCTTCATGTGTGAAATCTACACACATACAAAAAATGGTCTGAAAATGTTGTTTTTTTAAAGTGCTTTTAAAAATACATTGAATTTTCCCTAAGGCTCGCCATCGCCATCCAGTGTCACACTGTATATTGCACTTAAAGCACACTTAAAATGTTTTATTTGCAGCTGTATATCTGAGTCTATGGTCCCTCCCCAAGCCTTAGACCAACAACAAAGGCCGTTCCTTGCTCCTGCACTGACTTCAGAGAGCAAAGGCACAAAGAGAGGAGGTTTAGGAAGGGGCCTTCTAGAGATCCACCAAAGTCAGAGCCTGACCAAGGTCCTGAAGCTGTTTATTAGGAGGCCATTCAGGAAGAGGCATTCTAAAACATTATGGTGTTTTGTTATGTTTTTAAAAATGTTTTACTGGATTTTTTTTTATTGTTGTTTCTAACTCACGTGAAGCCCTAGAAGTAGCTCAAGAAAAACTGCACATGCAATAAGAACCATGATAAATAACAGCTATTTTGTTCAATAAACCTTGTGGACTCACGTATTCACGACACTTTTGCTTCCATTATCTCTATCATACGACTCTTTTAAATGTAATCAGTCACATGCTGAACGAAGGAGAAACTGACTGGATGTTAACTCAGCCGACAACAGCTTTCAGCAATTTGAATCATCTCAGATAAGCAGGGCTTTGACTTTGAGGCGATCTCCTTTCCTTGGAAGTTACAGCTTGTCAAGGCAAGGACTGGTTGAAATTGCCTAGTCAGGGCAGTGGTCTTCCACAAAGGGCAACAGCATCCTGATTATGCAATTTCAGCTTGCCTGCCATGCAACTTGGGCCTTCGTCAACAAAGAGACTTGGACTGAACAACTAACGGCAGGAAAATGGTAAGTACTTTAGAGACGCAGACATTTTGAGGGAAAGGGCTCTGCGGCACCCCAGGAGCTGCCCTCCAATGTTCTCCTCCATCCATCCCTCTGTGATACTAGGCTGGCTGGCTAGTTAGAGAAACAATCTTTGCAGTGCTTGAGTAGCTGTGTTGCACGATTGGGAATTATTTGACAAGCAAAATTAATACAACACTTTCGAAACTGGTACCGTTGCCTTGCTCTCTGTATTCCCCACCCACCTCTGATCTTGGGTCGTAACTCCTGACACAAGCAGTCAACTTGCAAAAAAGGAGACGTTTTCTGTTTGAACAACAACTATTTGCACGCACCTCCACACACACCTGCACACCTGGAACACTTTACCTGAGCTGGGGACTTCCCATGCTTCTTAGCAATCTCCTTCACCACAGGGTCCTCCATGCCATTCTTAGGATCCAGAGGACCTGGAGGGCTAGAGGGGAAAGAGCCTTTCAAACTAAGGCTGTTTTTCTTTTGCATTTGTAATCAATTAGTTTTTTCCATGTCTATGCCTCCCTTCCAAAGGAGCCCGGGGCTATCAGCATGCGGATTAAGCAACCAAAGCTTTAGCTAATTAATCTGGAGGAGGGAGGGAAAATATCTTAATTGATGGGTCTGGTTTTCAATCTACTCTGCTTGTGCTGAATGTTTGTAGCAATAAATTAAAGAGAAAATGAGGTTATTAGAGGTCTAACAGATGGTTGTTTTTGTTTATCAAATTACAAATCATCTTCCCTTTCCTTGGTGTCTCAAGAAGAAGAATATGAACACACATTTGAATCTAATCAGCTGATTAATCACCTGCTTTTTAACTCAGTAAATCAAGTCACAACACCTTTGAGGAGTTGACTGCTCCAGTGATTCTGGTTTTGTACCTTTTACATGCAAGAGCTGACCAGATTGGGGGACACTTCCTTCACTCCCAACAGCTCAGTGCAAGCGAGGATGTCTTAAAGACGTCTCCACTCCACCTGGTCCTTTATTCTAGGAATGAAGCTCCACTGGAGAACTGTGTCCTGATGTAACTCAGGGTGCCTCCAGACTCTCGCTATTTTTCAGGAGAGATTCAAGCACACCCCCAAACTGTAGGGGTGTGTCTGCACCATTAAAGTGAGTTGAAAGGTTCTGTTGCCCTAGCACAACAATCCACTTTAAAGGGGGGGGGGTTGTTTGCTGGGGGAGGTTTGCAACACGATGAGGATGGGAAAGTGTGGCGTGACCAAATGACACGCGGAAAGAGGGACTGGGATGGAGGCAGGACACTTATTGTCATATAAATATCCAACCCAAAGAAAACAGAATGAATGCTCAATAGAGACTGGATATAATCTATTCTCTGCCATAGGCTGTGCAGGGAAATCAGGACGCATGCCAAGTCCACAAGCCACCTGCAGAGGCCCTTCTTCGCAGGCTAGCCATCCCACCCCCAACCCGGTATTGCCTGCCAGAAGAACTACTGAAGATGCGTACGCTGTGCAGAGCAGAACAGGGGGCCCTTAAGGTACAAAAGACAGTGTCTTACAAGGGGCGCTTGGGGGATGTCAAGGGGCTGTATCCTGTGAGGGCCATCTTTTTGGCCTTGGTGAAAGCAATCAGCGCGCGCTGGATCTGGTATACGTGCCGCTCCACCTGTGGAGGAAAGAGAGAGAGCCTAGAGCATGGGTAGGCAAACTAACAGAAGAGGTTGCTGGGCCTATCAGGCAAGCTTTTTTGTAAGACAAAGACCTTAGCTGGCCACTTAAGTGTCCTCATTAGCATCCCAAAAGAATGGGCTAGGTTGAAAGAATTACAAGTGATGGTGGGCCTTTCCTCCACCTGCTCACTAGCTGCTAGGTAAGAGAACAGTAGCCAGAGTGTGAGAGACAGAGCGGAGCTGGAAGCAGGCTGGAAGATAGAGAAACAGAGACCAGCTTGCTCTGTGCTGGATCCAAAGCTGTGACTAATGGAGAAGCAAGATCTGTTGGGGTGCTGATGCTGTGAGCTCCTCCATCTTGTGCTCAGGTTGTATAGATGTGCAAATTACACCATACATCCTAAAAACACCACAAGGAAACCAAACCCGGGCTACGCACGTGGAACCCCTGGAGTCTCTCACTGCTTGGAGATTGGGGTGGCACATATCAATAAAGCCAGGGAGCAAATGCTGGGAGATCATAACATGAGCTTCTAAGGCCACCAGCTGCATCCTCAAGCAAGTGGGAATTTGAACCCATGGCCAAGGCTGTCTAACATGGCCTCCCTCCTATTGGATACAATTCTGACACTTCCAAATGGAAGAAGAAGAAGAACGATACCTGGAGAACATCTGGCTTAATCCTTGCGATGGAGAGCAGCCGCTCCAACTGGCACTGGTTGAAGTTGGCCACCCCAATAGACTTCACCAGGCCTTCATCCACCAGCTTCTCCATAGCCTGCAAGAAAAGGGACAAGTCCAAAAGTTTAAGAGCAGCTGGTCCCTGGCTAAGGGTGATGGGAGTTGTAGTCCAAAACATCTGCAGGGCACCAGGTCGGCAAAGGTCACTCTAGAGGCAACAGGAACATGGGAGGGGAAAAGATCCGGTTGTGTTTCTCTACACACTATGCCTGGTAGACAAAGGTGTGAAGTGGTAGCCCTGTGTGTTTTGAGGTGGCGTGGGCTGTGAAGAAAGGCCTCAACCTGCCCCTGCCATTTCTCTAGGCTAGTCTGTCACTTATCTCCTGCCAGTCTCTGCAAAAATGGTGCTTAGGAGGCCTGTGGGAGAGGGGCAGGACCTGACCAACAAACTCAGCGTCTTACTGGTCAGAAGTCATAACCCTCCAAAGATGGGGGGGGGGGAGACTTTAGAAAGGTGAGCTGCCCTCGCAGCATTGATCTCTCCCACCACCAGGGAGCCAAGCTGGACTTTCTAAAAAGCTGCCTGTGTTTCTTGCTTACTATGATTCTGTGTATGAACTAGTCCCTAGGACAGGAACATGACAATGTAAGGCTAGCCATGACTACCTGGAAGTGAGGCCCACTGAATTCAGTGGGGCTTAGTGCCAAGTCAAGAGCCCCTTTCCTTGGCGGTGTCTATGTCAGCAGGACTCTGATCCAGCAGGCAACTTGTGGCAAGAGGCACAGTGGTTGTCGCTTACCTTCCACGTGTCCACGTAATCGACATCAGTCTGCAGAACCTTCCCATCCTTCTGGGGCAAGGTATCACCCTTGACGTTCTACACGAAAGAGAATGAGAGCATGAGGGGCGGAGAGACTGTGCTAGCCATCAAGGCATGGCTGTTCACACCTGCCTTGCCCCCCCCCCAGCAGGTGTACCTAAGCTCCCTTGAGCACTTGGCAAGGAGACGTATCAGTGCCAGTGGCATAGTGTGGGTTGCCAGGGCCCGGGGCAAGGCAAGTATTGTGCCCCCTGACCCATGGACCATGAGCACTCCCCGAGTCCACCAGTCCAGTACTGAATAAAGTCAATGAAAGACTCTACCACACAGACTTCTTATCTTATCTTCAACGTGAACAGATTGAACCCCTTGAGACCTTTGCCCCAGCAGCCCCCCACTCACCTCTGCAGCACCCCTGAGACCAGCAGCACCAGCTGGCAAGGGGGGAGAGCAGCGTGGGGTGGAGCTCCTTGGCACCACCTGCTGATGGGTGCAACGGCTCGGCAATCTACCCAAGTGGCAGTGGCGGTGCCCCATGAGCGTTGAGCATGGCAGAGAGCAGGACAAAGGATTGGTCAGCAGTGGGTATCTTTCTAAAGCTTGTGTGGAAGGTGCCCTGGCAACTGGGAACCGCCAAAATCCGCTCCTCAATCTGCCCACATGAACTTTGGGAGATGTTCTGTGTGAGGGGGAGAGTGCACTGCTTTTTTATTATTCTTTATTTTTCTTTTGAACTTTTGCACCCCACCAGTGACTTCCTCCACAGCCATGGGGGGGCTGCTCTGCTCCCCCTCCCCCTCCCCTGTCGGTCTGCTTGCCTGTTCACCTGCTTTCCCAGAGCACCCCCCCTCCCTAATGCTCCCACGCTTTGGCCCGCCATCGCCACCCACACCCCCCGCTAGTTATTTAAAAGGACATTCCATGTGCTTTAAAATGTGTTTGGGGGGGGCCTTATGGGTTTTCCTTGTTCTTGTGTTTATTATGTATTTTGTGTTTTTATTTTGTGAACCGCCCTGAGATCTTTGGATAAAGGGCGGTATATAAATTTAATAGATCAATAATCAAACAGAATGGATTGGAGCACCAATGTATTTAGTCATGCAAAATGCGGTACACAAACAGGCCACCGCCACAAGGACAGGATGCAGCAGGATCATCTTGCTGCCACCAGGTGGCGCCTGTTTCCCTCCTGATGAACCTGAGGCACAGATTATTCCTCTAGCACAGAGCTTTCCAAACTTTTCATGTTGGTGTGACACTTTTTAGACATGCATCATTCAGTTTTGCATCATTCGGCGACACGGCAATTCAGTTTTACAAACAAACCAGAGGCTAAACCCCTTTCCAGCCTCAGGAGCAGCACGGGGAGTATTCACGTGACATATTTACACACTGCAGCCGACACACAAACGTGTCACGACACACAGTTTGGAAAGCTCTGCTCGTGCAAGAGCCATACTGAAATGAATGGGACATGACTGCCGGCCTCTTGCACATGTCCTGTTCATTTCTGTAAGGCTTGTACAGAGGAGCCGCCCCATGGATCACTCTCCATGGGGCAGATCTGCCTACATATTGCTTCATTGCTTCAGGTGAGCCCCACCTGTGAATATCCAAACTTCCCACACTGAACCTGCCAGCAGACCAAAGGCAGCCTTTATTCTGCGTTGCAAGTCTCGGTGCTACTGAAACGTACAAAACGCAAATAGACATAAATGCCCCTGAGCAGATGCAGAGTGCATTTTCCTGACTCCTGTGTAGTGTGTAGCTGCAAAGTGTGTCTCCACCCCCCCCCTGCCAACTTGGCTCAATCAAGGACTATTGGGTGGGGGCTTCCAGCTTAGATAGAGCAGGGCATTTCCAGAGAGACCTTTCTGGGGAAACAGCTGGAAGAATGAGCTGCTCAGGACAGCCAGGCAGACTTCCACTTCACCTTAATGCCCATGGGAGAGTGCATCAGGTACAGATCCAGGTAATCCAGGCGCAGCAGCTTCAGGGTTTCCAGGAGAGCTGGCTTCACATCTTCAGGAGCGTGGTAGCTATTCCACAGCTGCCAAAGGAAGAGCATTCAAGTGAGTCTGAGGAGACATGCATTTTAGAACATTAGAAATGCATTGTGTCTGGATCAGGCCAGAGGCCCCTCTAGGACAGCAGCCCTCCTTGCTGTTCTTGTTCCTCAGAGCATCACAGGACACAGGCCGTCTCCCCAACCAGAATTTGTGCGTGCATGTCTAAAAGTTTGAATGAATTCAAAATAATTGGAAATTTTATTTACATATTGTTCTAATTTTTTTAAAAAAAGCTTTTCTTTACAAAGGCTTAAATACAATGGTGGGATCTTCTCTGGAAAAACACGAGACAAATGAGGAGTGATAAACAAGGTAAACTTCCTTGCCTTTGTATCCACCAAATGATGGGAAACAGAACCATCTGAAGGCAGCCCTGTTTAGGGAAGCTTTTAATGTTTGACAGACTATTGTATTTTAATATTTTGTTGGTAGCTGCCCAGAGTGGCTGGGGAAACCCAGCCAGATGGGCAGGGTATTAATAATAATAATAATAATAATAATAATAATAATAATAATAATAATAATTTATTTTATATAACCAAGATGCAAATTTGGAAATCCAGTCTCTGAAATTTGAACTTAAAGCTCTGAACTGGAAACTTCAGACTTTTGGATTTTGCTTTCAAAGCTTATTTCAGACCCAGCCTCCCCCAGGGACTTGTATTCATAGCTTCTTGGCAGCAGCAGCAGCAGCACAACAGCTCACCTTACTGACAATAAAAAGGTCCTCTCTCTTCACTGGCCCTTCCTTCAACACTTTCTCGAAAGCTTCCCCGATGGCCCCCTCGTTGTCGTAAAAGTAGGCACAGTCGATATGCCGGTAGCCGTTTTTGATCGCCACTTCAATGGCCCCCTGGACAATACCTGGAGGAGACTGACAGGAAGAGAAGACTTCGTTTGACCCTTGGAAATGCGGATATCATGCCCTCAAGACCCACCTTTCACAAACACATATGGAAAGCAGAGGGGATGCCTGGAAGCAAGAGAGGAAGTCAGGGTTTAAGTGCAATACATAATAAATAAAAGCAGCAAAAAAAATGATTGGAAATCATTTGGCATCTCAGACTCTCTTTCACTGGAGGTTTTTACACAGTGGTCGGATGGCCATCTGTCAGAGATTCCTTAGTTGTGATTTCTGCATCGCAGGGGGTTGGACTAGATGGTCCCTGGGTGTCCCACCCAATTTTAGGACTCCATGATGCTATGACTAATCTAGCACAGCCCAGCACAGCTGCTGGAAAAGACAGAAAAAGCACTGAGTGGTCCACCAAGACAAGGAGACTTCAAGAATTAAAAATCAACATGAATATTTAGCGTGATGGATGGGCTGCCTGCTGTCTCCAACCCCAAATCCACAGAGTCCCTATGACCACCTGAATGAAGCTCATGGGCAGCTGGTGCTGCCTGGACCACAGCTTGGGAAGCCCTGTGCCAGGTTACAAACACGTGGGCACTGGCCAGCAACCATTAATTCTGAAATAATCTGGTTGATCTTCCAGGAAATTATGGAACAAACTTAAGCCTTTCCCTCGGTGAGTTGTGTAAAGGGAGACACAAAGCAGTCACTTGTTGGCCTAGAACCACACTTGCAGGGTTCTCCAATTCAACCCCTTGCAACGCACAGATCTCAGCTAAAGAATCCTGTTAAAGACTTAGGCAGTCAGGTGCTCTGTGGGCATGATCCGACACCCTGAGCAGCGTAAATGCACGTCTAAACTGGGGAGGGGGAAACACTGCAGGTAAACAGCCTTTTTGTGCCCAGATTTAGGGGAACCACCCATGGTCTGTGGGGGGAAAAGAACCAGAAGAAGCAAGAGTCAGACCTGGACACCAAAACACCTGTCCGCCCGTTGAGAGGGGTGTACACAAGGGCTGGGTACTATTTATTTTCCTTGTTAAGCAATAACTTGATAGCACAATCCATTATCTTGAACTGGCCCTTTTCCATTTCACGCCAACAAGGGCTGGATGAGAATTTGAGCTCTGCCTATTTGAACAGAGAAGAAAGGCTTTATTTGCCTTGTGGCCAAGTCCCTCAGGCAACCCCAGCTCTCTGGCAAGGCGAGGTACAGGAAGGTGCCCTGAAGAAACACCCACAATGCCCTGCCATAGCCAGGCTCCCTTGCTTTGCACCTTTTCTGGTCTTATCAGCCAGGCTCAGTTGTCCTGCCTCACAAGAAAGAAAGAGGCAAGAGTTCAAATGAAAGCCAGTGGGGTGTAGTGGCTAGAGCATCAGACTAGGCCTTGGGTGGCCAGGGTTCGAATCCCCACTCCACCACGAAGCTCCCTGGGTATCCTTGGAGGCCAGTCACTGCCGCACAGTCTAACCTACTTCACAGGGCTGTTGTGAAGAAGGGGAGAACCAGGTAGATCACCTTGAGCTCCTTGGAGGAAACAGTGGTATATAAATGCAATAAATAAAATAAAAATAAAAATAATACAACCCCAAGCCATTATTAGGCCAATAGGCTTCATTAGGCCAACCAAAACAACACAAAATAGTGTATGAAAGCTTTTGAGAACTCCAGAAAGAAGAGGTATGACAGCCATCTTCAAATATATAAAGGGCTGTTACATGGAAGAAACTTGTTTTCTCCTGGCTCTGGAAGGTGGGACTTGAACCAATGGTTTCAAGTGACAAGTGTACAATAGTGGTGACTTGATGTGACATTGTAATGGGGGACCCCACCAAAAGTTTGGAGAAAGTGCTGTAGGCATCAGTCACAAAATGGCTGCCCTGGAGGTGTAGCACAGCACAAAATGGCTGCCACATGTAAAAGAGCAGAAAAGAGAGACAGGAGGACCACATCTTTGTGTGGGCATGCTCTCCCCAGCGCAGTCTTCTTCCTCAATGGGTTGGAAGGAACCTACATCAGCTGCCACACTTGTGGGAAGGTGGACACCCAGTGCCAATCCTGGCAACCAGTGAAAGGAAGGCATAGCTAAGGGGGCATGCTGTTGGATTGGCTGAGGCTGTGCAAACAGGATCTGAGCAGGAAGAATAAATGACCTCTTGTGCATTGTGAATTTTCGAGGAGATATGAAACATGCTGCTTGGCACACTGGTGTCCATGGGCACTGTGTTGATGACGCCTGTTGCATGACCTCTGCCCAAAGCAATTGTTGTTCAATAAGCAATGGACATAATTGAGACAAGATGGCCTTTTGGCTCCCTCCCAACTCTACAATTTCATGTTTCTATATCCTCCTCAAAGACTTTGTGCAAACAAATGAGGACGAAAGCTCAAGAAACAGGTCATCTGGATGTGATCTGAGAGAGCTGGCTTCTGCCAAAGATTCTCTCATAGAGGTAGAGGACATTCCTTCCATGCCTCCCTCTCAGAACTCCCTGCTCCCCGGGGGAGAGGAAGGGTTAGGCCAATGTAAGTCGCTTGTGCAGATGTGCCCTCAGGTGGCTTTCTCTCAAGAAGTTTCACAGCTGGCTCAACGCTCCACTTAGCTTGCAGGGTGTGGATGGGATTAAGCTGGCAGAACAGTCGTCACATGCCTCTGCCTGTGGCTGTGATCTTGGCATGATAACGCCCAACGGAGACGGCTGCCAGCTTTGCAGAACAAGGAAGCATTGAGCGAGAGGTTGGGCAGGGGGGCTCTGTGTTGGAGGCACAGATGCTGCCCGTTCGAGGCAGCCTCAGGGCTGGCAACGTGGCCAGGGGCCTTGCGTGACACGGCAGAGGCCGCCTCCTGTAAACAGCCAGGCTGGGAGGCTGGCCTTCATCTGCGTTTCAACTTTTGTCCGAACATTATTCTGGGTGGAAATTGAAATAACGGGGAACCTGCGCCAGGAATTTGGGGTGCAGATTTAAGCCAAATGGTTTGAGCAAGAAAGGGGCCTTCACCCCGGAGGCACAGCTGAAGAAGCAACTTGCAAGAACTAGCCGTGGCAGATAGCTCCTCCTTCCCAGCCCACCTCATTCTGACTGTGAAGGCTCTCCACCCTAGAGAGAGACAGTCAACTCATGACTTGCACAGGGGGTTAGGTTCTGAGATTGTGTGTAAAGCGGAAATTGAGTGTAGCTAGAACCACCCCAGAACCACCCCTGCGTGACCAACCCTACTTTTGTGTAGCCAGTGCACCAAACAGGCCTTGTCCCACCCCGATGCAAAGCGGCAAGGTTTTAAGCTCTTTGGCTTGCTTCCCGGGCTCTTGTTAACTTGATTTAACAATCTTATTGTCATCCTTTTTAAATTTTGTGAGCTGCCCTGAAAATGCTTGATAAATTTATGTTTATCAGATGAACAGAAGAAGAAGAAGAAGATGTGAAATAAGCAGAGAGAGAGAGAGAGGGAGGGAGGGAGAGGGAGAGAGAGAGAGAGAGAGAGAGGAGAAGCTTGTCCTGTTCTTACCAGAAGCCACACCATGTGTCATAAGTGTTTGTACCTCTGGGATACTTCAAGGAATCACACAGTGCATTGCTTATCAGGCTTCCTCAAACTCGGCCCTCCAGATGTTTTGGGACTACAGTTCCCATCATCCCTGACCACTGGTCCTGCTAGCTAGGGATCATGGGAGTTGTAGGCCAAGAACATCTGGAGGGCCAAGTCTGAGGAAGCCTGGCTTAGATTGTGTCCCACATAATGGGCACTCTGACAGATATGGCTCCCTTTCTGTTGATCTCATCCCATCTGGTGCAACCAACCGTTTCCTATTCTGCAGTGGGCGGGCAGTTGGAGTCCTCTCATGAGGAAGCCACTGGAAGCATAACAAGGTTTCCCAGTTTGCAGAATCCAGCCTTGTATGACTGCAGCTGGCTTCACCTGCTGCACACATATAAGAACATCAGAAGAGCCTGCTGGATCGGGCCCATCTAGTCCAGCATCCTGTTCTCACAGCGGCCAACCAGACGCCGGCGGGAAACCAGCAAGCAGGAATGGAGCACAAGAGGCCTCTCCTCTCCTTTGGTTTCCAGCAACTAGTCTTCAAAAGCATTGCTGCCTCTGACCATGAAGGCAGAGGCTAGCCATCCTGACTAGCAGCCACTGATAGCCCTTTCCATCATGACTTTGTCCAATCCTCTTTTAAAGCCATCCAAGTTGGTGGCCATCACTGCCTCCTGTGGGAGCCAGTGCCATAATTTAACTCTGCTGCGTGAAGAAGTTTCCCCCCTCTCTGCATCTTAGCTAGATTAAATTGGTTATGCATCAGGGGACGGTGGAGGAGGGAACTGAAGCTTCCAAGCCTCCCATCTGGGCTTAATTTTGGGCTTGGCCTCAGGAAATACAACTCAAAACCTGTGTCAGTCAAGCGAATGGCATCTTAATTCTGAATTGTGGAACGGAGCCAGTGGAAGCCCTTTGTGTGGGAGGACAAGAACAAATACACAATTTTCTGCAAAATGCATAACATTAAGGCAGGCCCCTTGGCCGCAGAGAAAAAAGTTTTGCTGCCCATAATAAGTTCTTCAAAAGTCCAAATGGACCGTTTGCGAATTTCCAGTGTTTGTAAAATGAATCCAAGAGCCCTGTAGATTAGAACTTCCACGGGGTTTAAAAAGAAAGGACTTATCTGCCTTTCTGTAAGAACTGGCACTTTGGAAAATTTGGACAACCTGATCTGCTCAGAAGTCAGTCCCACCAATTTAAATGATACTCAACTCCAGCATGTGTATTTAAATCATAGAATTGTAGAGTTGGAAGGGAACCCAATGGACATCTAGTCCAACCCATTCCAATGAAGGAATACACAGCTTTAGAATCGCTGACGGAGGGCCATCCAGTCTCTATTTAAAAACCTCCAATGAAACTCCACCACCTTCCTAAAGTTTAGTCAGAATCTCCATTCTTGTAATTTGAAGCCATTGGTTTGGGTCCTGTCCTCTGGAGAAGCAGAAACCAAGTTTGCTCCATCTTCCGTCTGACAGCCTTTTAGATGTTTGGAGATGACCATCACAGCACCTCTCAGTCTTTCCTTCTCCAGGCTAGACATACCTAAACATACACCTGTTTTGCATTTCCCACGCCTATTGTGTTAATACTCATTGACTAGAATGTAAAATATGATTTTGCAAGAGGCCCTTTGCCACCTTCCATCCTGCATTAAGAACATTCACTTGATTATGCAGAGAGCGCACAAGAGACTCATTGATACTTTGAGCATCATGGGTAAAAACATTTGTAAAAGGTTTTTAAAAGAACACCCTATAATATATTGCTACTATTTAATTAGATGTACAAACATAAGAAAAAGACCCGTCAATATAACCACAATCGGATTCTAAATATGTATCCTTAATGTACATAAGAAACCACTTTAGAACTTCTAAAAAACAAATTACCGTAATGCCACAAATGTGTATAGATTTACTGCGAAATAGATATTGATTATTGCCTTCTGGAACACCTGTTTGCAAACTCTGTACATCTGGCTTTTTCCTCTCCATTGTACATTTTGTATAATTCATTCTTCTTTTGCATATTTTTTTTAAAATAATGTGCTTAAACAGATTAGAATTTACCAGCTCTGTAACTTTGCAGTAACTTAAAGTTAAAAGCATTGAATAAACCACTGTTCTCTGAGTATCACCCAAACCCAATAAACCATTCACTAACTCTACCCATTGTTTGTGTGACCCTGTCCATCCCTATTTCATTCAGGTAATCTGACCCTCTGCCTGAAAATGGCCCCCTCTTCCCCCACCATAATCCCTTTACATATTTATTTCATTTAAGTTCATTTCTATGCTGCCTATCTTCATTATGGAACTGATGGCGTTGAGTCGACTGTAGTCCACAAACCGTAGTTCACCTCACATCACGCCCAGTCCCTGTTACCCTAAGCCTGCCCACCAAAAACTGCCCCAAAGCTGCTGCCATTCTTTGATGTCTTTGTTAAGAAGACCCTCTTTCTCTCTTTTTCAGATGTCCCAGCGAGCCTGACCTCAATTTGCCAAGCAGGCAAGACGTCTGCTTTGCGTTATGCTGTTCTCAAAGTCAGAACGTAAGTGGGTTTGTTTTTTTGTCCTGAAAGAAGTCCTGCCTGGAGCCAGGTTTACGCCGACTGGAAGAAATTTTGTGTTTGTGTAAACAAAGGAAATTGGTATTCTGGCAAGGAGGGGAGAGGAGTGGCTGGTGTGAATTATGCTGAGCTGGGGTGGGGGCAAGGAGCCCATTTACTGAAGAATCCAGACTGAAACACCCCTCTTCTGCCACAGTTTCTCCTTGAACTAAGAATGGCTTATTTATCACAGGATGACCAGGGGAGGAATGGACTTCTTTATTTTATGTTCTTGCCCTATAGATTTCATAAAGGTTGTTCTTGCTGATTTTATATAGTTTAATGATGCTGCCTGCCCTGAAATTAGTTTTATGGTGTACAGTGGTACCTCGGGTTACAGACGCTTCAGGTTACAGACTCCGCTAACCCAGAAATAGTACCTCGGGTTAAGAACTTTGCTTCAGGATGAGAACAGAAATCGCACGACGGCAGTGCAGCGGCAGCGGGAGGCCCCATTAGCTAAAGTGGTGCTTCAGGTTAAGAACAGTTTCAGGTTAAGAACGGACCTCCGGAACGAATTAGGTACGTAACCAGAGATACCACTGTATATCCGACACCCTCCACTATAAAAACTAGCAGCCTGGGCCTGAAAGAGATGCCTGCCCTTGTGCCACAAAGCACCTTAGGTTGGGCCAAATCAACTTCAGTGAGCAATTTCATGGCAAATAAGAGGACCAGTGTCTGCCAGCCATGGTGGGCATGTGCTATCTTCAGTATTGGAGCTGGGATGCCTGTCTCTTCTAGAGAACCTGCCTTTGGTTCCCGCAGTGGTGTCCAAACCTTTTTCAAAGAGGGCCTGATTTGATGAAGTGAAGAGCCATGAGGGCCAACCAGAGTTGTTGACCTTTTTTTTTAGGATTGAAGTTGTTGAGGTTTTTTGTAGGATTTTACAGGGGCCAGATTAAACCAACTGGCGGGCCGAATCAGGCCCCCGAAACCGACTTTGGACATGCCTGCTGGAGGATTTAAAGCGTACAGAAAAGTTATGGGGACAATGTGGCCTACCCCACAGGGCTGTTGGAGTCTTGAAACAGCCTTGGTCACGATATAAGTGCTATCTAACTGCATTCTGAGCGGCTTGACCAAGCTGACCCTTGGGATTCTTTCCAACTTTACAATTATATGAATCACGGCAATATTTGCTGGGGTCACGGCCAGCTGTCAGGGCTGTTGATGTGCCTCCTCTGCAATGCTGTGCTTGGCTGTTCCTTCCCCCAAAGGACGGGAGACAGGGAGGGTGGATGTTCCCGAGCTCAGCTGGGGCTTGGTCGCCTGGGGCGAAGTAGGGGCCTTTCTGTCGGACAAGGAAGGTGGCCAGCAGCTGGTTCCTTTCCTCGCCTTCCCCTGCCTTGCCCCAAGGCGCTTCCTGGCTGCCCAGGATGGGATAAGATTTCCAGAGCAAAATGTTTCTTATTTCCTCTCTCCGTCCAGCCAACGGACTCCTCCCACCTGCAAAGGTCTGGCTCTTCTGGACAGGGAGAGCTGCTGCGGGGCAAGACGGGGCTGGTGAAAGTTGCCAACTTGCCCCGAATGCAGCAGGCCTGGGAGGGGCCTGTTCCCCCTCCAGAGCAGTTTTTCCAAACTGGGCACCCCCTGCCCAGATCATAGCTGTCAACCTTCCCTTTTTTTGCGGGAAATTCCCTTATTCCAGCACTGTTTCCCCGCTGCTTCCCACTGCTATCCCGGATTGTTAGATATCCCACAGACTGTCCCCGGGACAGGTGAGGCTGCTGATCCCTTATTTTCAAGACTGCTGATATCCTATTTTCAAATCTGAAAGTTCAGAGCTTTGGCCCAGATGTGCTGTACTATTTTTAACATCTGCATTTTAATAACAGGCAGGTAGCCATGTTGGTCTGCCGTAGTCGAAACAAGCAAAAAAATTCCTTCCAGTAGCACCTTAGAGACCAACTAAGTTTGGTATTGGTATGAGCTTAGTTGGTCTCTAAGGTGCTACTAGAAGGAATTTATTTTATTTTATTGCATTTTACTAGTTTGTTTTAGAGCTTGGTTACTTTTCAACGATCGTCTTCTATAACTTTAAAGCTTTTTGTCTTTTATCTGTGTCATTTTAATTTGGGCAAGTCACTTTGAGTCCCAGCCTGGGGGAAAGGATATGGATAATTATAACGGTGGTTACAATTGCAGCCCCAGCTTCCAACAGACCCATCTGGCAGGGCCAGGATGGCTAGCAATGGAGGGGTGCTTTAGTCCCCCAAACAGGCAGAGGGCATCCGATTGAGGAATGGGGGCTCCTAAACCCCAGAGTTGAAAACAGGGGCGTGCTTGTAAGCCACCTCCCAAAGCGGATTCGTTTTGCTTTGCAATGCCCCCCCCCGCACTGTTATCATTAAAAACCATAAAGCATTTTGTTCTTTAGGTTAAAGGACCACTAAGAAAGTTCTTTGTCACCTGTTATCAAAAGCTCAAAATGAGCATCAATAGCATGGGAACTGCTAAGCTGTGCTCACCAGCAAAATCATGCTTTGGGCATTAGAGATAGGATTCCCAGCTGCCACTGAACCCCACTTTGGAGATTGGGGGTGGATGGGATTCAACTTCAGATCATTGGTTCCCAAACTTTTTTGGGCCACTGGCCCCTTGGTTCCATAAACTCATGTCCCGTGCCCCCCCCGCCCTATAAAAATGCATGAAGGCAGCAAACCTCCTTTCTCCTTTCCTCCCAGCAAGTATTCAAAGGTAGACTGTCCCTGAACATGAAAGCTCCACCAGTCCTTCATGAATTTGGGGGAAGGGTTTTTCCCCCCCTTACCCAAAGCTATCTAAGCTGGTGGCCTCTATTGAATCTTGTAGTAGAGTTTAGAAAGGAGTAAAAGCTCTGTCTTCCTACAATAAACCATCCAGATTTTTTCTTAGTCAACTTATTTGCTAAACTCAGAAGTCTCTCCCCTCCCTCCAAAGTTCAGAACAGGGATGGCTAACTTCTAGTCTGCAAGATTATAAAAATCATTTTTAAAAAAATTATATACCACTTGATTATAGTAAAGCTTCCAAGTAGTTTACAAGAAATATTAAAATTATTAACAGAAAACAGTTTCCCTCGCAGCTAGCTGATCCCTTCACCACTCACAAAAGATCGCAGCTACAGGTAAGAACTTGAGAGTCAGCGTGCTGTAATGGTTAGAGTGTTGGACTAGAACCTGCAAGAGACCTGGGTTCGAATCCCCACTCGGCCATGAAGCTCACTGGGTGACCTTGGGGGGCAGTGACTGCCTCTCCACCTAACCTACCTTGCAGGGTTGCCGTGGGGGTTAAATGAGAGGGGGAACCACACTCTGCCACCTTGAGCTCCACAGATAAAGGGGGGGGTATAAATGCAGTAAATAAAATAATAATAAGTAAGAAGATGGTGGCTGCTGGACCAGACCAATGGCCCACCTAGTCCAGCATCCTATTCTCCCAGATGCCTCTAGGAAACCCACAAGTGGGGAATGAGCACAAGAGTCCTCTTTCCATTCCTAATGCCCCCCCCAAGCATTTGCACTGGCTCCCCATCTACTGCCAAGCCAAGTTCAAGGTCCTTGTATTAATCTACAAAGCCCCATACAACTTAGGTCCAGAGTACCTCAGGATCCTCCTGAACCCTCAAGTCCCAGCTCCATCACTGAGATCATCTGCAGGAACATCACTGGCCATTCCTCAAGTTGGTGAGGTGCACTTGACAACAGCAAGGAGCTGAGCCTTTAGTCTCATTGGCCTGGCGCTGTGGAACTCTCTGCCACAAGAGATTCAGCAGGTGCCTTCTGGGCCAACTTTTAAGTGCCTGCTGAAAACTTTACTTTCCTGCCAGACCTATGCAAGGCAAGTAAGAATCCATATTTCCAAAACAGTTCACCGATTTCTGATTTAAACTTTATAAAATGTGGTTTTGATTGTGTGGTTTAACATTCAATTGTTGTAAATGGCTCCGATACCTTTTCTGGATAGTGGTATGTAAATGCCTCTGTAAATAAATAAAACAAACTGCCACTGACTGAGGAAAATTGCATTTCTCTCAAGTGAGTCCCATAGCCATCCCTAAATTTGGAGAAAGTTTTGAGGTCTGGCTCTCAGCTTCCCACCCAGTTTCCTGACAGCGAGAGAGGAACAACAATTTAGATGAGCAAAGCATCCTTTTTTGCTTACCAGCCAGGTGCCCAGGCCCAGCTGCGGCATCTTCTTGCCAGAAGGCAGAGTCAGGAATGTAGTGGAAGCCATTGCGACTCTTCGGAGTTTGGTTTCTCTCAGCTGTTGCCTTTCACCATTCCAGGCACTGGGTTTTTATGCACGAGATCCAGGAAACTGGGGGATTTGCAACACCCACATGCTCCCCAGTCATTGGCTACGTTTTCAGCCAATGCAAGGCTGGAGGATGAAAACTTTTACATAACTATCTGAAGCTGGACCGTGAAGCCCCACCCTTCAAAAAACATAAAGACCTTATACATTTTAGGTGGGATGTGTGCATGTGACGGCATGCCTGCGAGGGTCAGTGAATCACAGAATGGTAGAGTTGGAAGGGACCCCATTGGTCATCTAGTCCAACGCCCTGCAAAGCAGGAATCACAATGAAAGAGAGAAAGCTTTGTGCTTGCATGCGTGTCTGTGTTTGCATTGGCCATGCAAGGCCAGCCCAAGACATTTTGCTGCCTGAGGCACAGTACAAGGTGACGCCCCTCATTATTCCTTGCACAGAAGCCAAGTGGATTGACAGTTGAGTCTTAATTCAGTACTGGGAATCGGACAGCATTTTCCACAGCTCTGACAGCCCTTGTACCGTAAATAACTCTGTCCTTTGATAGAGAGAGGAATGGCCCCAGAGCTTAGAAGGAGCAGCCAAGGGGACGTTGTCCATGTCAGCCACCCGAAGCAATCACCTCACTTTGCCTTGTGGCAGAGTCGGTCCTTTGGCCATGACTACTGTTGCCATGGGACGCGAGTGGTGCTGTGGGTTAAACCACAGAGCCTAGGACTTGCCGATCAGAAGGTCGGCGGTTCGAATCCCCGCAATGGGGTGAGCTCCTGTTGCTCAGTCCCTGCTCATGCCAACCTAGCAGTTCAAAAGCACGTCAAAGTCCAAGTAGATAAATATATACTGCTCTGGCGGGAAGGTAAACGGCGTTTCCATGCGCTGCTTTGGTTCACCAGAAGCGGCTTAGTCATGCTGGCCACATGACCCGGAAGCTGTACGCCGGCTCCCTCGGCCAATAAAGCGAGATGAGCGCCGCAACCCCAGAGTCGGCCACAACTGGACCTAATGGTCAGGGGCCTCTTTACCCTTTACCATTGCCATGAACTCTCCAGAAGGATGGCAGGCGTCGGCTGTGTTCATTCAGTGCAAAGAATTCTGGTCATTGCAGTTTGCTTAAGGGTTGCTGGGAACTGTGACTCTGTGAGGGGTGAACTACAGTGCGTAGAATTCTCTGCAGAGAAAAATGTGCCACAAATGTGATTTAAAGGGATCCCACCCTGCGACTCATTTAGATGTATTTTTGAGCAAATTCATGGAGCGTGAAAACCTCCATGTTCAGAGGCACTCTGTCTCTGAATACCAGTTGCTGGGGAACAAACAGCAGTATCCCTCAGGCCTCATTTGCAGGCTACCCAGCTGCACCTGCCTTGCCGCTGCCACAAGCAGGGTGCTGGACTAGGTGAGCCTTTGACCTTAGCCAGGCAAGTTGGTTGAGCACCAAGGGTGGTCCGTTCTCATGTCACCCTTTACCCTTTACCCTCCTGTCCTCGGTTACTAGTCTGAACTTGCAGCCCTTCATTCAGTGGCAGGCTTTGAAAGAGCCTTGTTACAGTAGAAATCTGTTGACAGTAGAAATCTGAACCCTACCCGAGTCACAATACTAAGCCTGTGGGAACCCAACCGCGCCCTCTAATCTGAATGCCTCCAGTGCTTAGTGCTTTCTTAGTGCTTAGGATTCTCAAGTTCTCTCTTGCGGGGTGCATGATTCTTGCCTGGGAGACGCTAATCCCTTTGTAAAGCGCCTTTAAGGTTCTGAATGTTGAAAGAACTGCCTGAGGAACTGTCATCAATGTGGAGGAGGCATGAATAGGTTGGATAAAACCAAGGGGTCCTTTCAGGGTGGGACTCTGGTATTTTGCCAGACCAGGATAAACCATTTAGGCCAAGCCCACATGGAAGCTTTCCCCAACCTGGTGCCCTCCATGTGCTGTTGGACGACACGTCCCATCAGCCCTAGCTGGCACAGCTGTATGGTTCTGGGGGTTCAGGGCTCCTGCATCAAACAGGAATAAACAGATGCACAAATATAGGATGGGGGGCAGCTGGCTCGACAGTGAGAAAAGGAGCTAGGGGTGTTAGTAGACCACAAGCTTAACACGAGTCAACAGTGCAATGCAGCAGCAAAAGTGCTAATGCAATTCTAAATTACACCAATGGAAGTAGAGTGTCCAGGTCAAGGGAAGTCTATTCCACCTTGGTTAGACCCCACCTGGAGTCCTGTGTCCAGTTCTGGGCACCACAGTTTAAGAAGTATATTGACAGCCTGGAAGGTGTGCAGAGCAAGGCAACCAAGAGGATCAGGGGTCTAGAAACCAAGCCTTATGAGGAACGGTTGAGGGAGCCAAGTGAGGCAGAGTCTGTCTGCCAGGTTCAGTCCAGTCCAAAGGTCAGGTGTATCTCAGTTCACGTAGTCAGACAATCTGGGGGTCAAGAAAACAAAGGCCCAAGGTTTTGAGAAGCAAGCAGCAGCAAGGCCTGGCCAGGAACAAGGGGCGTTGTTTCCAGCAACTGACTGAGGCTGGAAACCTTGCTTAAGAAAGCTGGAGCCAGCTGGTTCTCATCATGGAACAAGAAGGCTGATCAGCAGCAGATGGAGTCACTTCTGCTCCTTCAGGCTCAACAGGTGAAGCTGACTCCTGGCTCATGAGACCCAGTATGTTTAGCTTGGAGAAGCAAAGACAGAGGAGATTTGACAGCCACCTTCAGATATCTAAGGGTTGTCACATGGAAAGTGGCACAGGCTTGTCTTCTGCTGCCCCAGAAGGGAGATACTGAACCAATGGCTTCAAGTAACAAAACATGAGATTCTAATAATAATAATAATAATAATAATAATAATAATAATAATAATAATTTATTATTTATACCCCACCCATCTGGCTGAGTCTCCCCAGCCACTCTGGGTGGCTCCCAATCGAGTGTTAAAAACAATGCAGCATTAAATATTAAAAACTTCCCGAAACAGGGATGTCTTTTAAAGAGAAGATAGCTGCTTATTTCCTTCACATCTGAACGGATGGCGTTCCACAGGGTGGGTGCCACTACCAAGAAGGCCCTCTGCCTGGTTCCCTGTAACCTCACTTCTCGCAATGAAGTGAAACTCACTTCTTGCAATGAACTAAACATTCGAAATAACTTTCTGAGGCTGGATGGCCATCTGTCTTGGACTCTTTAGCTGTGATTCCTGCATTGCAAGGGGTTGGACTAGATTAAGGTTACCATATTTTTTCCAATGAATCCGGGGACACTTTTCAACTTCAATAGGAATGATAGGATTTTGTCAGGGGACTGATTTGTAAATCCGGGGACTGTCCCCGGGAAACGAGGACGTCTGGTAACCTTAGACTAGATCACCCTCCGGGTCCCTTCCAAGTCTACAATTATTTGATTCTATGTATGTGGTAACACTAGGGGACGCGGGTGGCGCTGTGGGTTAAACCACAGAGCCTAGGACTTGCTGATCAGAAGGTCAGCGGTTCGAATCCCCGCCATGGGGTGAGCTCCCGTTGCTCAGTCCCTGCTCCTGCCAACCTAGCAGTTCGAAAGCATGTCAAAGTGCAAGTAGATAAATAGGTACCGCTCCAGTGGGAAGGTAAACGGCGTTTCCGTGTGCTGCTCTGGTTCGCCAGAAGTGGCTTAGTCATGCTGGCCACATGACCCGGAAGCTGTACGCCGGCTCCCTCGGCCAGTAAAGCGAGATGAGTGCCGCAACCCCAGAGTCGGCCACGACTGGACCTAATGGTCAGGGGTCCCTTTACCCTTTACCTTTTATGTGGTAACACTGGGGAAGCATCTCAGAATAAAGCTAAAGCATAACAACAACACCACTAGTGCACTATGACTGTGTTAAAACCAAGGCACCCACAATCAAACCCAGTCTGGGGGGCCTCCTTGCAGCCATTGGCGCTTTCCCTGAGTGAAGGTCTGGGTCAAAGGCATTTGCTTAAAACTCTCTTTTCCAATCTGTGTAAGAGCGAGCCATTTACTTTGCTGACACCTCCACTCATTGCAGTTCTAAGCACTTTAGAGATGGAAATCAAACCAGGCAAGGCAAAGCCTGTGACCTTGTCAACATGAGGCTTTCTCCAGTGCCCTTGGCGGGAGGGGGGAGGGAGAGAATACAGATTGCGGGATAATTGTGCCAAACGAATCGTCAGCCCCACCACGTTATTTGATCAAGATGTTGAAGCTAGCCTGTGGCAGTTTGGAATATTTCATAATAAATATCAAGAGCAGGCCTGCTTGCTATATTAATACTGTATGTAGTGTCTGTAGAACAAAATTCACCTTTGATTCCCATTCAAATAGGCAGATGATTTTGACTCCTAGAGGAAATTTATATAAGAGAGGAATAGAAGAAAAGAGAAGGAAGAAAAAAGACAGGCTATGTTAAGATTTAAACTTTAAAAGCTCCGACCCACTCAATTGAATGGGTGAGAAACAATAACTTTATTGCACTATTCACAGAACCATAGAATTGTACAGTTGGAAGTGACCCCGTGCGCCATCTAGTCCAGCCCCATGCACTGCTGGAATCAGAGCTCAAGAACCCATGATAGATGGCCATCGGACCTCTGCTGAGAAACCTCCAATGAAGGAGGCCCCACCATCTTCCGACGGAGTCCATTCCACTATCAAACAGCTCTTCCAGTTGTAAAGTTCTTCCTAATCTACTTTCTTGACATTTGAATCTATTGGTTTGGTTTCTGGAGCAGCAGAAAACAAGCCTGTTCTTCCTTCCACATGGCAGCCCTTCAGATATTTGAAGATAGCTATCCTATCCCTTCTCAATCTTCTCTTCTCCAGGCTAAACATACCCAACTGCCTCCATCACTCCTCATGAGGCTTAGCTTCCAAACCCTTTGTCATCTTGGCTGCCCACTTCTGCATCTCTTCCAGCTTGCCAATATCCTTCTTAAACTGATTCCCAGGATGCCAGTGGAATGCGACCAAGGCAGAATAGAGCGGGACTAGTATTCCTTCCCTCCATCAGGACACTCACTTTTTGTTGATACAGCCTAGAAATGCATTAGCTTAGTCCTGTACAAGCAAAGCATGCAACCCCAGTGAGGTTCCTGTCATATTCTGCTTTCTCTCACTTTGCAGGATACCCTTTTCCCACAACGTATCCTGCAACTGCCTTGTTTTGTCTCTTCAGTTGTTCCCCTCGCAGCCGTTGCGAAGAGCCTGGCTCCCATCTTTCTCCCTCCAATGTCCTTCGTGACACCCCAAATCTGCCACTTTCGTTAGCCTCCGGAAGGATCCAGAGGCTTGATGGCTGGGAGCTGAGCACTCTGAGGAGTTGCAATAACACTGAATTGCTTCTTCAGCATTTAAAACCATTCAAGGGGATGGCAGAGGGCATTTCTCTCTCCTCCTCATTCAAACGTAATTAGATTAAAAAAGAACAAGTGGGTCACTGTGCAGCACAAGAAACCTACCAACACAGCTATTCCTTTCAGTGCCCACTCTGCACTTGGAGTTGAGATCTGGTGCATGATTAAAACTGTGCTCTCCAGGGGATCAATGATTTGTTTATCTCTTGCCAGGGCTAGGTGGGGAGAAACAGTATTACACGCTGAAATGACGACTTTGCCCTTGATATTGCGAGGGTCCTGTACATACAGTGGTACCTCAGTGTAAGAACAGCCCGGTTTAAGAACAATTTGGTTTACAAACTTCGCAAAACCAGAAGTAGTGTCCCACTTTGCAAACTTACCTCGGTCTAAAAACGGAAGCCAAACAGTGGAAGGGCACCAGCGGCGGGAGGCCTCATTAGGGAAAGCGCACCTCAGTTTAAGAACGGTTTCGGTTTAAGAACGGACTTCCAGAATGGATTAAGTTTGTAAACTGAGGTACCACTGTATTTGGACCTTCTATTGCATCCCTAAGAATTGCAGAAAATTCATAGGGTTGTGGGTTTTTTTTGCACATTATCCAATTTGGTTCTCATCCATAAAAGTACACAAGGAACAGATTTGCAAGTCAAATAGGGAGGAGATACGCTAGAAATTTGGAACGCGGGTGGTGCTGTGGGTTAAACCACAGAGCCTAGGGATTGCTGATCAGAAAGTCAGTGGTTCGAATCCCTATGACAGGGTGAGCTCCCGTTGCTCGGTCCCTGCTCCTGCCAACCTAGCAGCTTGAAAGCACGTCAAAGTGCAAGTAGATAAATAGGTACCGCTCCGGCAGGAAGCTAAACGGCATTTCCATTAGCTGCTCTGGTTTGCCAGAAGCGGCTTAGTCATGCTGGCCACATGACCCGGAAGCTGTACACCGGCTCCCTTGGCCAATAAAGCGAGATGAGCGCTGCAACCCCAGAGTTGTCTGTGACTGGACCTAATGGCCAGGGGTCCCTTTACCTTTATGCTAGAAATTGGACAAAATGAAGCAAGTTCTCTAATGTATGGGGGTCTGTAAAATTGCCAATGGGTATAGGGTTTGTTTGTTTTATTTTCCCCCCCCAAATTTTTCCCCCTTCGTTTTCACAATATTATAAACAAACAGGGTTGGTTTGTTTTAAAGGTGGTTTAATGATGTGTGTGACAAGACTGCAATAATATATGTACTAATCTCTAGTACGGGGACACGGGTGGCGCTGTGGGTAAAAGCCTCAGCGCCTAGGGCTTGCCGATCGAAAGGTCGGCGGTTCGAATCCCCGCGGCGGAGTGCGCTCCCGTTGCTCGGTCCCAGCGCCTGCCAACCTAGCAGTTCAAAAGCACCCCTGGGTGCAAGTAGATAAATAGGGACCGCTTACTGGCGGGAAGGTAAACAGTGTTTCCGTGTGCTGCGCTGGCTCGCCCGATGCAGCTTGTCACGCTGGTCACGTGACCCGGAAGTGTCTGCGGACAGCGCTGGCCCTCGGCCTCTAGAGTGAGATGAGCGCACAACCCTAGAGTCTGTCAAGACTGGCCCGTACGGGCAGGGGTACCTCTTTACCTTTTACTAATCTCTAGTACATGTGCTAATTTTTAGACATCCCAACCAGTATTGAGATTCAACGGATTCCAAGAGGTCTTTAGTGCACTCTAGCGGCCAAATGGAAGGATCGCCCAGCATCACATCTTGCCTTTTCCACCAACATCCACTGAGGGCTTGTCCACACTTTCCCTCTGTGCTGTAAAGCTCCATGTCCAAGCCTTCTTCTTTTTGCCTGGGAGCTTCCTCCACAAAAACCCACTCTTTAACGCTGAATCAGAGCAAGCAGCAATCTCCAGGAAACCTGAATTGTTTGTTGTGCTTTTTGAATTTATAATAGGAAACATCACAGAGGAGGTGAATCAAGGATCCTGACTGGGGGCCCTAATCTCATTTGCCTGTTCTGCCCAGGAAGCACCCGTGTTAGGGCTGGAAAATACATTTGTGATTCAATTCTGCCGCAGGCTCCTGACAGCGCTGGGTTCCAGGCATTAGTAGCAAATAGCCTGGCTCCCGTCTCCTTCAATTAGGCAGAGTCTGTGTGCATTAAACAGACTGTTTAGGGCAGGCTCCTTACTGCTTAGGAGAGGAAGACCACATTTGCCTTCCCAGGCCTGATGTGGAAAAGAGTGGTCAATAGCAGGTAGAAAATGTTTATTTGGGCTGCCCATGGAGAGATGCCAGAAGCCATCAGGTTTTTACCAATTGCACTCTTGTGAATACATACATACATGAGAGCCAGTGTGGTGCAGTGGTTTAGGGTGTCAGTCGAGGAGCTGGGAGACGTGGCCATGAAGCTCACTGGGTGACTAGTTGGGTGCTAGTCACCTAACCCTACCCTGAGGGTTGTTGTGGAGATTAAGTGAGCTCCTCTGATGAAAAGGTGGGATACAAATGCAATAAAAAGTGTGTGTTTAGGGGGGGGAATAAATGATTAAATAAATGCAATTATCTATCTAATCTATCCAGCCCTGCACATACTTTGGCAAGCAGCTTCTACCATATCAATAACCATAGACTTTCCTCCCTCATTTCATTAGCTGCCTCTCCTGGGCAGCTTTACCAATGGCTCATTGGGGGCCACTTTCTGATCTATTAGTTTCTGGAAAAGCACCTCTTGTTCTTGCCAGAGATGTATTTCCCTCTGCAGGAGTATTTCATTAACGCAGCCTGAGTTTTAATGCAATAATCTTCGAAGAAGTTTCCAGTAGTACAGGAATCACGCCAAGGCTAGCAGCATTAGTTGCATTAGGATGTAAGAAGAGGCGGCTGCTGGATCAGACCAAAGGGGCACCATCTGGTCCATTATGCCACAGTCCGGTTCACGGGTGATCGAAGTCCCGGCAGGGGACATGAGGACCGGGGGCAAGATGGCGGGGTGGGAGCAGGAACAGGGGTCAGGAAGCCAAGAGTCCGAGGACCAAGAAGCAAGGAGTCACAAAATCAAGGGTCCAAGGATCAAGGATCAGGAAGTGTGTTGCTGTGGCAAAGAGCCGAAGGGAAATGCTGACCTTATATCCCTTCCCAGCTCTTGCCACCAGGTGCTGTGAGTTACCAGTCAGCCTCAGCTGTGTGGCCGCGCCTTGCCTCTCCAGAACGAACTTAGGAAGGCCCCAGTCCTGCAAAGTCCTAGTGGTCACAGGGCCTGGCTCCTGCACGCACACCTGACACATTATCCTGTTCTCACAGTGGCCACCCAGATGCTGCAAAGGGAAGCTCAGAAGCCCAAAAGCAATGCTCTGCCCCCCCTCCTCTGGTTTCCAGCACCTGGGACACAGAAGCATTGTGGCCTTCAATTGTGGAGGCAGAGCAGACATGGCTGGGAGCCGCTGACAGCCCTCTCCTCCTCCATGAATTTGTCTCTTCCTGTTTTAAAGCCATCCAAGTTGGTGGCCATCACTGCCTCCTGTGGCAGGCAGTTCCGTAGATTAACTAGGCACCACCTAAACATTTCCAAAACAGGCCCCATGAACGAACGTTCCTCACCGGGGTCGAGCCTCAATAACCATTCTAAATTCTGCCTAGATCAATTGAATTTCAGTGGATAAAGCAGAAGGGGCATAATCCAGGGAAATCTAGGCAATTTCCAACTCCTGCCGCATTTCAACAATTATCCAGCACAACTTTAAAGCCCACCCCCCTTGAAACCAAAGGGATATTGATACTGGCAGCCCTGCAACACCATTTCACACGGGGCAAATGAGGGAGGGGGGGAAAGGTACAATCCTGTTCATCGGGGCTTTTCGTTTCCATTTTATTTTTGCCTTCCAAATAAATAAACAAACAATGAAAATAAATATATAAATAAATAAATAAATAACCATCACAGGACATCAACTGGAATGTAGGTTCATGCACAGGTAACACCAATGATTAAATAAGCAGCATTTGAAATGACTGTATGACCTTCCTTGTCTTACATTCAATTTGCATTCCTCTACATTTATACACAGACACTTAAAACGCTCTCTATCTGGACATGCATTGCATTCTCTAATAGGCATCGCGTATTTCCGGACACTCAAAAGGGAGGCTGGGGCAGAATCTGTGGGGAGCATCTCTTGGGTGAAAACGTCCAACCAGAGAACACCTGGGACATTTAATTTCGTGCTGTTAAGATGAAGACCATGATCATCTGCAGGCGGCCAGTGGGATCACAGCACAATCACATCTTACTCAGAGTTTTGGTTCCAAGGGTTTTGTGTATACCACAAAGGTCGCACATACCCAGCCCCCTGGAGCTGCCCCAGCTGGCAGTTGAGGGGGGGAAACCGCAGGACTCCTAGAGCGGATACGCTGAGCAGGCCTTGCCCAAGCAAGGTGGAGAGCTCAAAGGCTCTTTTCATTTGGGGTTACCTTTTAAGATCTCCACCTTGCGTGAGGGAGGGGAAGCGGCAAGGCCTGCTCAACGCACCACTTCTGGAAGGCCAGGGGTGCTCGTGGAAGATCTCACCGGACCTCAAGATTTCCCTGCGAGATCTTGCAAGAGCATCCCAGAGCTAGCGCACTGACTGGATCTTGGCCTCATCAAGCAAGGCTTAAATGCTCTTTCCGTAGTGGGTAACCACAAAAGGACTTGGCGCAAAAAAACCGCTTTTGAGCTCTCCGCTTTGCTTGGATTTAACTTGCGCAATTTCAACTGCATATGCTTGAAATTGTGCAGGTTAAATGCACACAAGATGTCGCTGTACTGTATTTAACTTTATGTGGCACCTTCACTACTACAAAATAAAAAAAATCCTTCCAGTAGCACCTTAGAGACCAACTAAGTTTGTTATTGGTATGAGCTTTTGTGTGTATGCACACTTCTTCAGATACTACTACAGTCGTACCTTGGAATTCGAACGGAATCCGTTCTGGAAGTCCGTTCGACTTCCAAAACGTTCGAAAACCAAAGCGCAGCTTCTGATTGGCTGCAAGAAGCCCCTGCAACCAATCGGAAGCCGCAGAAGCCCCGTCGGGCGTTCGGTTTCCAAAAGAACGTTCAAAAACTGCAACACTCCTGGGTTTCGATCGTTCGGGAGCCGATTTGTTCAGGAGCCAATGAGTTCGAGATCCAATGTATGACTGTACAGGCAAGTTATGGCAGACTGACTATCCATCCTTATAACGTATTTTTTCTACAACACGACTTTTTATAAAGTTCCAGGAACTTTTAGTAGAACACAACGATAACAAACTTTTCTTATTTAAATGCTTTTGCATATCTGACACCTTCCCATTTAAATGGCATTCTACAATAGGAATGTTTAATTCCAATTTGATCGTTGCCTCCCACTTTTTTGAGTTGCCACCGGGAGATGTTCCTTGCAGACTGCGCCTGCCACCAAACAGCTGAGAGGGATGACATTTGCCCAGTAAATGTCTTTGCCTAATTCCTTTCTCTAAAAAGGACCCAAAATGGGTGGTTTAAATTCTTCAACTCCTTTAGCAGCTCTCTAGTGTTGCTTGTGGACCAGTCACCACAGGCTTTACATTCAGAATACCCAACTAACCCTTCCTACAAATTGCTCAGCATGCAATGGGTACATTCCTAGAGCCAAGATACAAATGGCATTCAAACGTGTGCTTGCAAAGGGAAACACATTTCAAACTGTGTGTGTAAACTGCAACACAGGATAATGGTGGACAGGGAAAAGCTTAAGCCGGGCTTCCTCAACCTCAAACATCCTCCAGATGTTTTGAGACTACAATTCCCAGCATCTCTGACCACTGGTCCTGCTAGCTAGGGATCATGGGAGTTGCAGGCCTGGCTTTAAGCACACAAACACTCCTGCCTCTCTGCTCTTTCCCTGTTAAATGGGCAGGCTGGACTCAACAATGGGAATATCAAGGCAGAAGCATTACAGATGCTCAGGAACAATTCTTTTGTGCCATCCATATTCCTCTGGGTACGTACCTTCTGTTTCAGAATCAGTTTACCCCAAAACTCCCTCCATTTTTAATTTTTTTTTATAAATAGATAACAAAGAATTAGAAAGTCAGAGATCAGTCACACCTTAGGAAGCCTAACAGGTAAAGAGAATAACTTCAAGGCTAGGACCGTTGTTAAAAAGGGCAAAGACTGTGGAAAAAACAAGAGCCCAGAAGTGGGTTTTAATTCACTGACCCTCCATGGCTAGAGGGACCACCTGGGGCAGCTGTACAAACAAGTAAAAAGGTAAAGGTAAAGGGGACCCCTGACCATTAGGTCCAGTCATGGCCGACTCTGGGGTTGCGGCGATCATCTCGCTTTATTGGCCAAGGGAGCATAACTAAGCCGGTTCTGGTGAACCAGAGCAGCACATGGAAACGCCGTTTACCTTTCTGCCGGATTTATCTACTTGCACTTTGACGTGCTTTCGAACTGCTAGGTTGGCAGGAGCAGGGACTGAGCAAAGGGATCTCACCCCGTCACGGGGATTTGAACCGCCGACCTTCTGATCAGCAAGTCCTAGGCTCTGTGGTTTAACCCATAGCACAAAATGCACAGGTCAGGAGGGAAGGCTTCCTGTCTGCCCCACCCAAAGGCACTGTGCCTCTAACTGCAGGCAGGGAATCTCTAAGTGCAGAGGTGGTGGTGGTGGGGTTTGGTGGGGAGGGGCTCGTTGGATGTTTTCCAACTCTACAGTTCTACCACAAAGGATCTGAGTAACCCTAACCCTTTCCCTGCCAGCTGTAAGTCAGCACCCAGCCACTCTAAACTGCTTGTCCACCTGGAGAACAGGGAGGAAGACCAGTTTTGAATGAGTAAGAAGCTGTCAAGGAAAGAGTAAAACAGCCAGTTCTCCCCTGAGAACTGACTGCCACTCCTCCTGACTGCAGTTTTTTCTGAACAGACAGACAGACAAAGGGGTGGAGACCACATAACCACAATGATCTGCCCTGTGGCTTTTAAAGTCAGAGGTTTTGAATGAGAAAGAGGCACAAAATGAGTAACTTGGAAGTATTAAATATATTCTAGAACAGCAGTTCCCAAAGTGGGTAGGATGACCCCCTGGGGGCAGTGGCATCTCCTGGGGGGGGCACTAAGAGGCAAGGGGGTGGCAGGGGGCGCTGGAGGTGTAAATGACAAGCAGACTTTGAAAAGCTGTTCTCACTGGATCCAGTTCATCAGTTCTGTTGAATCAATTTAACTACATAGTGATTTTCCCTAGTGGGTCATGCAAACCACTATTCTGGAATAATGCTTTTCATGGGGAGGGGGCAGTGGGGGTTGAATTTATGGAACCAAGGGGGCAGCGGCCTGAAAAACATTTGGGAATCGCTGCACTTCAGCATTCAAGGACCTTGTCTGAAGTCAGGTCAGCCTCAGAGCAGAAGTGGGCAATGCTAATGTAACCTAAGTGAGCCTTCCCCAACCTGGTGCCCTCCAGATCAGAAGACTGAAGATGGTCAACAAAGGGGGGGGGTATGGAGGGCAGGCTAATCTTAAGCACACACACACACACACCTGCAAGTTTCCCTCTCGGAAGATTACGTTTTGCAGGAAGTGTTTCAGACAGGGGAAGACTTCTGTGTGTCGCTCACAGACAAACACAGTGGGATTTACTCCAAAGTAAACTTGCAGAGGTTTGTGATGCTAGAGAGCTAAGAGGTCCAGCTATCTGCCCAAGAGCTCTAAAGCCTCCGCTTGTGATATGCAACTGAGTTCTGGGCAGATCTGTGTGGTGCTGGTTCCTGGAGAGTTGCCAGAGGCTTGTGGATCTGTCTGGGAGTAATTTGGTGTCCGGTTATCATGGTCTGCCTGACCAACTCATCCCGAGAGCTATCCCATGTCTGAAAAACCTACAACACCCTCACCCCATTCTGAGGAAATTCAGTGAGAGGGTGGGTGGGGAAGGCTGCCTTTGGGACACAGTTTTAGGTTTTGGGCACGCCCGTTGCAGACTTCTCGTCTCCAGATTCATCCTCGTCCTTTGACTCTCCCGAGTCATTGGACTCCTTGGGGCTGTCCTGGGACTCTGCCTTCTTGTCCTTCCGGATCGCCACTGTGCTGGCCGAGAAGCCCTTGAAGCCGGCCAGGGGGCTCGAGGAGAAGGGGTAGCCCAGGCCAAACGCACTGCTGCTGCTGCTGCTGCTGACGGTGCTCAGGCGGGTCTCTTCCCCTTCCAGCAATTTTCTGCAGGGGCAAAAACACACAAACCACGTCAGAACAACACTACGGATCTCTCAAGATCCACCACTGGTTCCCAAAGTGGGTGGTGGCGCCCCCTGGGGGCCATGGTGTAAGGGAGTTATTCATCCAGAAACACAGAGAAGATTCCAGAACAGTTGTACGTAAGTGGGAGTGGCACTCTGAGCATGTACAGCTTCAGCTGGAAGCGCTGATAAAAAGAGAACTTTTGTTTTAGCTTTTTGCAGACAACTGACCAACAAATGCTGTCTGCAAACTGCTGCATCCTGACTGCCGATGGGCTGTGTCTGCCTACGTCATTGCTAAAGAGAAAGAGGGACTGAAACTTAAGTGTGCCGTTACAGCTATTGCTATAATGATTGTAAATAGTGCTGCCGTGATGCATTTATGACCAGTCAAGCGATAAATCACTTGACTGAGTTGCACAGTGCCTGGGAGTGTAACTTCAATTGCTGACCACTGTTTCCAGAAACTCTGCTAAATGGACAAAAGCTTCTAACGAGGTGCCTACACACAAGTATTCTCATGCAGCAAAAGTGTGATGACCTAGGGGGGTATGAAGGGGGAGGGGGTGGCCTAGAGGACACTGGAGGTGTCAGTGACTATCAGCCTTTGAAAATCTGGATCAAATGCATCAGTTTTGTTGAATTCTGGCTAGGTTTTTAGATTTTCTGTGAATCTTACTTAGTGGTTTGTTCAAGCTGCTACAGTGGTACCTCGCAAGACGAAATTAATTCGTTCCGCGAGTTTTTTCTTCTTGCGAGTTATTTGTCTTGCGAAGCACGGTTTCCCATAGGAATGCATTGAAAATCAATTAATGCGTTCCTATGGAAACCGCTTGCCGGGCTGGCGGTGCGGAGAAGGGCTTTTCTCCCCACCGCAAGCCTTCAGAACAGGTCCGGGAACAGAAGAGAAGGCGCGCAGAGCTTCTCCTCTGTTCCCAGGGCTTGCGGTGGGAGGAGGGTTTTTCCTCCCCACCGCCAACATTCAGAACAGCATTCTGAATGTTGGTGGTGGGGAGGAAAACCCTTCTCCCACCGCAAGTCTTCAGGACAGGTCCGGGAACAGAGGGGAAGGTGCGCTGCGCTTCTCCTCTGTCCCCGGACCTGTTCTGAAGGCTGGTGGTCCACCACCAGCCTTCAGAACAGCCTTCCGAAGGCTGGCGCAGGGAGGAGGTCTCTCCGCCCCACCGCCAGCCTTCGGAGCAGCCTTCCGAAGGCTGGCGCAGGGAGGAGGTCTCTCCACCCCACCGCCAGCCTTCGGAGCAGCCTTCCGAAGGCTGGCAGGGGGAGGAGGTCTCTCCGCCCCACCGCCAGCCTTCGGAACAGCCTTCCAAAGGCTGGCGGGGGGAGAAGGTCTCTCCGCCTCACCGCCAGCCTTCGGAAGAGGTCCGGGGACAGTGGGGAAGACGCGCTGCGCTTCCCCGCTGTCCCCGGAGATTTCCCTATGGGCTTTCATCTTGCGAAGCAAGCCCATAGGGAAATTCGTCTGGCGAAGCACCTCGAAAAACGGAAAACTCTTTCTTCTTGCGAGTTTTCCGTCTTGCGAGGCATTCGTCTTGCGAGGTACCACTGTATTCTGAAATAATGCTTTTAATAAGGTAGGGGTCACTGGGGATGGGTTTAGGGAAGCAAGGGGGGTAGTGGCCCCCCAAAAGCTTGGGAACCACTGCTGTAGAAACCCAACCAAGTACTTCCTTCCTTAAGAAATAAACCCTGCAGCATGTTGCCAAGCCTGGCTTTCAATTTGAATTTAGCCTGATCTTTTATTCCCCTTCCTTCCCTCCCCCTTCACTTTTTATGAAGATTACCCTCTCTGGGATCCCACAGCTAATTCTTCCCTGGTCTCCTCACTGGCCCAAATAGGAGTAATTTAGCCAGCTAGCCCCGGTGATCATCTAATGTTTATTGGATGGATTTTCCCCCTAAATTGATTTTTGATTTCTGAATTTATTGTTATTCACGTTTTATACTGTATTTTATGCTGTTTTTTGTTGCATCAAGTAAGTGTTTTAAATTTGTTGTTAGCCGCCCTGAGCCTGGTTTTCTGAACTGGGAAGGGCGGGGTATAAACAAAAAATTGTTTATTTATTTATTTGTTTAAGGGCAGCACCAAGGACAGTGGCAGGGAGCAGCCAGAGGGCAGGCAAGTTTGCTGAAGCTAAGGAGGTCTGGGTCTTCTCAGCGCATGGACAAAAACCTACCTAGAAACCACAGCTATCTACCCTGGGTTCCACAATTAAAAATAGAAGATTAAAAAAGGAAAAAGTCAGGAGAGGGCAACCAAGATGATCGAAGGCCTGGAAAAGAAGCCAAGATCAGTTGAGGAAGTTGGGAAGAGAAGATTGAGAGGGGATGTGACTGTAATACCTCAAAGACCACTTCCTTCTGTAAGAACCAGCAAGGACCCTGCAATTATCCTCTGAGGCCCTTCTTTGTGTGCCTCTTCCACAAGAAGTCCGGAGGGTGGCAACACAAGAACAGGCCTTTTCTGCGGTGACTCCCATTTGTGGAATGCTCTCCCCAGAGACACTCACCTGGCGCCTTCATTACACAAGTTTAGGTGCCAGGTGAAAATGTTCCCTCTTCAACCGGGTGCTGGGCTGATTAACATTCTATGGCTTTTAAAATGTGTTTGTGGAAGGTTGGTCATTGACTAGTTTGGGTTTTATTGTGTATCTTGTGTACTCATTCTGTATTTTTCTGTTGTGAGCTGCCCTAGGCTCTTCAGATGAAGGGCATTATATCAATTTAAATAATATCAATAATAATATGTCCCATGGGAGATGGAGAAAGCTTGTTCCCTTCTGCTACAGAAGGTAGGACTCAAACATCAGGAAGAATTTTTTGAGGGTAAAAGCTGTTCAATAGCGGTGGACTCTTCTTCTTCATCAGATGTTTTTAAACAGAGGTGGGCTAGCCATCTGTCATGGATTCTTTGGCTGAGATTCCTGCACTGCAGGAGGTTGGACTAGATGACTCTCAGGGTCGCTTCCAACTATACCATTCGATAATTCAATGATTTGTGCAGGGGACGTTCCTGGTGGATGGTTTCCCCACCCCAAAATTAGCATGAGTTAATGTGGGGCCTGCATGTTGGAGACCAAAACGTTGATGCCCAACCTCCGTTTCTCCCCCAAACAGCCCAAAGAATGGAACAACAGGTGAGCAGGAAGGGGGAGATGGCCCTCCTACCTGTACGCTGCTATTTCAATATCCAGAGCCATCTTCACATTCAACAGGTCCTGGTACTCCCGCAGGTGACGGGCCATCTCCCCCTTGGTTGTCCTCAGGGCATTTTCCAGCTGGCTGATGGTCTCCTGAAATGTATCACAATTTATACGTAACATCAATACCTGTAGCACTTTAAAGCATAACAAGGACGGCGGATCCCCACCCCCGAGGTGCTGCCAATCAAAACCAGCCTTCCCCAACCAGGTGCTCTCCAACTGTGGACTCCACATCCCATTAGCCTCAGCCAACTGCACTAGATGTTGGGAACTGTAGTCTAACCTTCCTGCGTACGCTAAGATGAGGCTGGCTGGTTGTCAGAGGAGAGAACAGGACAGGATGGCAGAGGCAGGCATGGGGGGATGTGATCATGAGCTGTGGGCAGGGGGACTGTCTGGAAAAAGTGGATTTTAAGGAGAAAGGTGTGCAGAACTTTGGGACAGCAAGTGAGAATTGACAGAGGAAGAGCAGGGCTTGGAGAATGGAGTTCATTGTCAGGGAGAAGATGGGGAAATAAGGGCAGAAGGAAAACAATAGACAAGTAAAAGCAAGAACAATCTTTACAAATGTTCCCTGTGGAGCACAACTCAACATTGAGGCCTTTAGGACAAAAAAGGCAGCAGGCAGAGAGTTATGCAGGTTAACTTAAAGAGGCGGCTGGAAAACAACCAAACCACGGTTTGTTAACGCCTCTTAGCTCAACAAACCGTGTGACGCACCTGCAAGTCACGCATCTCTTTGCTGCTCCTCTCCTCGGCCTCCTGCAGCTGCCTCTCCAGGGACTCGTTGGCTCCGCGCAGGGACTCGATCTCGATGTTCCGGGCTTGCAGCTGCCGGCGATATTCGGAAATCTCCTCCTTGGCCTGGCGGATGCTGTCGCTGCTGCGAGCTGCCTCTTCAGTGAAGTTGGCAAACTTGGATTTGTACCACTCCTCAGCCGACTGCTGGTTCCGGGCGGACAGGACTTCGTACTGGGTGCGGATCTCTTTCAAGGCAGCCGTGAGGTCAGGCTTGCTCATGTCAATCTCGACGGAGACCTGGAGGGGAACAGATAGACGGAAGGCCCTCAGCGGCAGGAAGAGGTCCACTCTTCCTAATGAGAGGCCCTGGGAATCTGCTCTATTCATTATGATGGTGGCTGGGATTGCAGTTATGATCATGCTTTACGATTACAGTCATATCCTCTTTTCCCTCCAAGGAGCTTAAGGTGAGATCCGTGTGGATAAGCTCAGATTTTCACTAATATATGCATTCCTAAGTACACTTTCCTCCATTGTATGTATTTTGGTGAACATAACTTAGAGAACTGCAAGGCAAAATTCAGAGAGGTGCAAATTTCAATGGGCGGGTGTTGGCATATTTCGGCTGGCATATGGTTTCAGAAACGGTTACCTGGGCAATTTCACCTTTAACTGTGAACAGAATTAAATTTCTTCCAGAGGTCAAGAATGCCCCCGCTAACCCCTCCTGTTTCCAACAGGGCTTGCCAGATTGGCTGCTCTGAGGCTTTCTGCTTCCAAGCAACTGAAACACCCCCACCCCTAGGGAAGTGGGAAGCTGCCATTATGAAGACCTTGGTCCACTGAGCTCAGTGTGGTTTCATGAGGAGGTTTCCGGGGACATTTCCAGCCCTACTCAGAGTAATAGATTTTCTAACGGTAAAACCTCTGTTTTATGCGCATGTGACAGCAAATCAATAGAATCCCGTTATCATATCTTGTTTAATTGTCCTTTATATATTGTTCCCCGATCAAGGATTCTGAGTTCAATCATCTTGGAAACTGTTACTAAACCACCTGAATTACATCTAGCCTATTTACTCCAGGACATTGACTCTTATAGAACATTACAGGTTGCCAGATTCCTGAATTCAGTTCTTTCATATAAAAGACTTCATGGAATGCTGCATGACTATTAAAAATCTAGTAAACTTTATCCACCATCTTTATATTCAAGGCCACAATATGGTACATCTAGAGATTGTATGTAACGTGAAGGAGATTATGCGTTGAAATATTTTAGTTGATATTTTAGAATGTAAAATGCTATTTTATTTATTGATTGGTTTTACCTTGTGGGCTTATAGCCGAATAAAGTATTATCTATCTATCTGACTGACAGCCCTACTCAGAGATGCTGCCTGGAGCTGACCCTGGGACCTTCTGCATGCAGAGCCACTGGACTACCAAGGAGTGGGGGAGGGGCACCTGGCACCCAGCAAGGGGTGATCTCCGCTGACCTGCAGCCTCAAAGCTGGGATAAAGGCTGGTCGCTCATCACATGTGCTTCAGGAGGCAGCAGAGTTGCCACAGCCAGGGATCTGATGTCAAAGCCTGAGCAAATGTCTCACGAGGACGTAAGAAGCGCCTGCTGGATCAGGCCAACCTAGTCCAGCATCCTGTTCTTACAGGGGCCAGCCAGATGCTCCAGTGGGAAACCTGCAAGCCAGATCCGAGCACAAGAGCAACTCTTCCCCCGTGGCTTCCAGGAACTGGTATTCAGAAGCACTGCTGCCTCCAGCTGTAGAGGAATAGCACAGCCATAGTCTCTTGTTGCCGCTCTCCAAACGCCACTCCCAATAAGCTGCCGACAGCCCTGTTCACCATGTATCTAACCCAGGACTCCCAAGTCCCATCACTCCCAGCCAGCATGGCCAATGGTCACTGCTAGGCCACAGCCCACTACATCTGGAAGGCACCAATTCTTTTCCAAGTCCACTTCAACCTGCAGCCACAACCACATCCTGCAACAGTGAGTTCCACTGATCAGCTGACACTTGAAGCCGCACTCCCGGTTAAACAATTCACTGCGTAACCCTAGAGGGCAGGAGTTGGGCTCGCAAGCACACAATCCATGTCGCTTCCCAACTGTACAGAAGAAGGTAAGAAGAGCCAGGTTGCTGGATCAGACCAAAGGCCCACCGAGTCCTCTGCACCTGTGGACAATGTCCACAAACTGCTACATCTGGCAGCAGCAACCAATTCCCCAAATAACGGCACCGTGCGCAAAGAAGCTTTAGCTTGCCCTGACTCTCACACGCAATTCCTTTAAAGCGCAATGTTCCTTCTCAAAGAATTCCAGACACTGAAGTTTACTCCTTACAGAGTTATAGTTCCTGGCAACCCAAAACAAACTACACTGCCCACAATTCTATAGGGAGGCAAAACTTGCCCTAAATGTTCTTTAAATGAATCGTGTGTAGGCAGACAATGGTAACTAGCTAACCTCAAGCCCTAGTATTATTGTAAGAGGAGTAAAATTAGGCCCACAATATGTCCGGGTTTTCCTGGACACATCTGGGAACTGGGCTTGAAAATGGCGCAAAGGTGGATTTTTGCTGAATTTGCAAAATGTGCAGGAAAACCCAGACACGTGGCAAGTAGGGTTATTTTAAAGAAAACACCCCAGAATTTATTTAAAAGCGCAAAAATGTTTCCATGGGGGGGGGGGAATTGTTCACAGAAAAAGCTCAACAACTCCATCTGGATTTTCACTTTGGAGGAAATGGCAGCCCTAAGTAAACTTCTCTCCATCCATCTACTTTGTCCACACAATGGTTAGTTTTCTAAATCTTTCAATCAGATCCTTGGAAGCGCCTCCTAGGATGTAGCCTTGACTCTTGGGAAAGGAGTGAGACTAGAACTCAGGGACATTCAGTGAAGTTAAATGCTGGAAGACAGATAAGAGTATTTCTTTAAACAGTAGGACACAGCTAAACTAGGGGCACTCTCTCCCACAGGAGGCAGGAATGGCCACCAACCTAGATGGCTTTCAAAGTCAAGGAGGAGAGGTCCATGGATGGCGATGCTCTGTCTCCACAGTTACAATTTCTGTAAACAGCAGGAGGGGAGAGGGCTTTTGTGCGCAAATCCTACTTGCAGGTTTCCCCAAAGGGGCATCTAAGTGGCCAACAGGATGTTGAACTAGACGGAGCACTGGCCTGATCCAGGTCAGAAGGTTCTTCTACCTCCTCAAGCAGGACATTTTGGACGCTGCTTTCACTACATTCAGCTTCCCTCCTCCACCATCATGTCCTTTAGCCCTCCGGGTCGGCCACTGTGCGCGCACGATGCTGGACCAGACGACGGTGCCTCGGGAGCCCCCGCCGCCCCCTGCCCGCCTCACCTGCGCCCCCTGCAGCTCGGCCTGCAGCTCGGCCACCTCCTCGTCGTGGACGTGGCGCAGGAAGGCGATCTCGTCCAGGAGCGCCTCCACCTTCTTCTCCAGCTCCAGGCGGGCCAGGGCGGCGCGGTCGGCGTCCTTGCGCGCGTCGCGCAGCGCCAGCTCGGCCTCCTGGCGCCGCGCCGCCTCGTGGGCCGCCTGCTCGCGCAGCCGCTGGAGGGCGCGGCCCAGCTGCTGGCTCTCCAGCGCCGCCTGGTCGCCGTCGTGGCGCAGCGCCTCCACCTGCGAGCGCAGCTCGCGCACCTCCTGCTCGTACAGCGCCTGCAGGCGCGACGGCTCGGCCTGCCGCTGCCGCAGCGCCGCCACCTCGGCCTCCAGCAGCCGGTTGTGCTGCTCCAGCTGGTGCACCTTCTCGATGTAGCTGACGAAGCGGTCGTTGAGGCCCTGCAGCTGCTCCTTCTCGTTGGTGCGCACGATCTTCAGCTCGTTGCTCAGCGCGCTCGGCCCCGACGCCGACGCCGCCCCCCCGCCGCCCCGCAGCGCCTCCAGGTGGTCCAGCGAGCTGCTCGGCGCCGGCAGCTTCCGATACGACGACGAGAAGGCCGAGGGGCCCGCGGCCCCCGACGCCCCCGCCCGGCCCGCCGTCGAGCCGTACGCCAGGCTGCGGCCCGCGAAGGGCTTCCTGCCGTGGGACGGCGCGGCGAAGAGCAGCTCCCGGCTGTAGCTCATGGCCGCGGCTGCGACGGGCGTCCGGGGCCGCCGCGAAGGGGGCGATCCTGCCGGAGGAAGGAGGGTCGCGGCGCCGGCGGAGGCTCTTCGACAGCGGGCGGGGAGCGCGGCACGCCGGAGCTTTTATCGCCGGGCCGGCGCCAATCCGAGCGGCGCAGCGGCGACAAAGTCACGTCGGGCAGCCAATTGCAAAGGCGAGGAGGGGGGCGCAGGGGGGGAGGAGGAGGATTTTTCTCGCCGGCTGCCGCCGCCAAGAGCTTCATCAGCAAATGTGGCGGAGATCAGCCTTGACCGAGCCCCGAAATCTAGATGGAGCGGGTGTTGCAGGAGGCGGACGAGCCCTCGGGTCTCCCCACGCGGCTGCGTTGCGAATCGGGCCCCGAGGCGGAAATCGCAACCGTGGGAGCACCGGGGGCTACCTTACCGAATCAGGCCACGTTGGCGCACCTAGGTCAGTGTCCTCTGCTCTGACCGGCAGCGGCTCTCCCGGCTTGCACCACGGGGTTTGTCCATTCCGGGCTGCACCTGTCAGCCTGCAACGCCGCTGCTCTCCTGCTGAGCTGTGGTCAGTCCAGGGTACCTAAGACTTGACTCCCAGTGAGCCTTCGCATAGCGTTGCTCTGGCAGTGATAATGGGGTGGCAGGGAGTAATATTCCCAAGGGAACCTGCTTATAGTTGCCACTTTTCCTGCCGGGTATCTGAGCTCCCCTAAAGCCCTCCTGGGACACAGGCAACAAGCCATCCTGCTGGTCCTGATTTCCTCCTGATCGCAACAGCTGCCAGCTGGGTGCCTCTGATATGTTCCGGGGATGCAGGAATCCTGACTGTTAAATGTCCTTTCAGGCTCGCACTTTGATCCCCTCCATCCACTTCTTTGCTCATCTCAAGAAAACAGAGCCATGTGTAGTGCATCTGAGCATGTACAGAGTGTTGTTCCCACATCACCAATGGCTTGTTCCCACTTTAAGTTTACACAAGCACAAGCTGTCGCTACTCATGTGTTGTTGTTTAGTGGTGTCCGACTCTTCGTGACCCCCTGGACCAGAGCACGCCAGGCACTCCTGTCTTCCACTGCTTCCCGCAGTTTGGTCAAACTCATGCTGGCAGCTTCGAGAACACTCTCCAACCATCTCATCCTCTGTTGTCCCCTTCTCCTTGTGCCCTCCATCTTTCCCAACAGGGGCTTGAATAACTCAGAGAAGCTATGAACTATGCCGAGCAGGGCACCCAAGATGAACAGGTCGCTACACATGTACAAATGTACAAACATCTGTAGTCTGTTCTCAGATGCTTAGAATGGAGCTGGGGGGATGTGGAAGGGAGGTGGCAAAGTCCCAATGTACTACCAGCTTGTGCCTAAGAGATGGCCCCAGCCCCTTTCCATTGATGTGCCAACTGGTCAACCAGGTTTTCCCTACTCACAAAACTGTCAGGAACCACTCCTGAGGTCTGAGAAGCCAGGGCCACCCAGGTGATTCCGCCACCACCTGTCCCCTGGGACGTGCCTTGGAAGCCTTTGCTCTGGGCTGCCAGATTCCTCCAGGATCTGCCGCTGGTTTTGCCCTGAATGCACTAAAGGCCGTTTGTGGCCACCCAGTGGAGCTGAATGCCGGGAGATTCAGGGCAGATGAAAGGAAGTCCTTCTTCACACCATAGCACAAAGCTAAACTATGGAATCCACACCTGCAGGAGGCACTGATGGCCACAGCTGCCAATGTTTCCCTTTTCTTAAAAGGGAAATTCCCTTATTCCGAATAGGATTCCTCGCAAGAAAAGGGAAAAGTTGACAGCTATGCTGATGGTCACCAAACTAGGTGGCTTTAATAGAGATGGAAAGGGCCTGGCTACAAGCCATGATGGCTCTGCTTTGTCTCCACTGTCAGAGACAGTAAATGCTTCTGAATATTAGTTGCTGCAAACCACAGGAAGGGAGAAGGTTCTTGTGCTTGGATCCTGTTGCAGGTTTCTCATTGGGGCACCTGGTCAGCCCCTGGGAGAACAGGATTCTGGACCAGATGGGCCACTGGCCTTGTCTGATGTTCTTCGCCCTTGCAGAGACTGCTGGTGTCAGTGTGTGTGTGTGTGTGTGTGTGTGTGTGTGTGTGTGTGTGTTTAATCTGTGGCCCATTGTATCTCCCCATGTCCACAGGATCAGAGGAAAGATCCTGGGGGGGGAGGGGTGTTTTCTTCTTTTTGTGTATAAGAGGCTACAAACGATTTTACCATGCAACCAAGAAATCAATACTATTTAAAAACGAGGATGAAAAGATGGCTTCTTCACATCCTGCTTCCCTGCAGCGGCCGATGGCGCCTCCCCCACCCCCCCCGGCCCGGCACCATCTGTCCCTTCCCCATTTAATTTCCTCCTCTTTGTGCAATAAATCAATGCTCCTTTCAAGAAGGCATCTAAAGCCTGGCTTTGGTGGGGGGAGAGGAGGGTTTAGCTAATGCTGAATCAGCCATATCCGTTGCACCTGCTCATCATGGCCGGAGCCTGGCCGGGGTGTGGAGGGGGTGGACCAGTGATTTAATGGGCTGTAAAGCTAGAGAGCTCCTCGTCCCTTGGAACAGAAAAGTCTAAGTGAGGAAGCCTCATTGCAAGGAGAGATGGCGGAATGACAGCTTAACTCTTCCACCTTCTACAGCCACCCTCGTCTAGCCCCCGGGAGGCAGGGCCCACCCAGGTGTGGTGCCTGTGGGTCCATATCTGCCCCCAGAAGCCGTCCTTGGGGCCCCTAGAGTCACCCCTCCCTGATGAAATTAGGCTCAGTGGAAGTGTTTTCTGTTAGCCCAGGGTATGTGTGCTCTGCATTTCATATATAATATTAGTATATTTCTATTACAGTGGTACCTCGGGTTAAGAACTTAATTCATTCTGGAGGCCTGTTCTTAACCTGAAACTGTTCTTAACCTGAGGTACCACTTTAGCTAATGGGGCCTCCTGTTGCCACTGCACAATTTCTGTTCTCATTCTGAAGCAAAGTTCTTAACCCGAGGTACTATTTCTGGGTTAGTGGAGTCTGTAACCTGAAGTGTCTGTAACCTGAGGTACCACTGTATTCACGTTTTTGGCTGTTTTAAAAAGCAGGATATACATAATTTAAATCAGCATTATTATTATCCTTCTTTCACTGGAAGCTGGGGTCACTTCTTATTTTTTATATTTAATAAGTAAGGGAAAGAATTCCAGCTTTGAACCAAGAGTTTTTCTTTTTAGGGGAGAGAGAGAGAGAGAAAGTCAGAAATACAGAAGCAAGACACCAGCAACCAGACATGACCCCGTCTGCTGTCAGGTTGATGAATCTAAAAAGCATCAAAAGTGGATGTTGAAACAGCTTTGTTCAGCAGGGCAGGAAAATAAACTGCAGTGAGAGGGCAAAAGGATGAACTCGGCTATGTTTGGAATCCTGGTGCAGTTTCTGTGTGGAAAAGGCACCTGGAGCGCTGAGTGACTAAGCAGGAGGGGCAGATGGTGGGGTCTTAGCGAGCATTGATGGGCTGGCCAGAGGTTCATTCCACATGCGATGAATCACTTGCAAACTATTAGACCAGGCTTTGCCAACCTACTCCCATTGGCCCAGCCAGCACGGGGGCTGATGGGTATTCTAGTTTAAATTAATAATAATAATAATAATAATAATAATAATAATAATAATAATAATTTATTTATACTCTGCCCATCTGGCTGGGTTTCCCCAGCCACTCTGGGTGGCTTTCAACAGAATATTAAAATACAATAGTCTATTAAACATTAAAAGCTTTCCTAAAGAGGGCTGCCTTCAGATGTCTTCTAAATGTCAGGTGTTTTTCTCTTTGACATCTGGTGGGAGGGCGTTCCCCACAGCGGGTGCCACTACTGAGAAGGCCCTTTGCCTGGTTCCCTATAACTTGGCTTCTTGCAGCGAGGGAACCGCCAGAAGGCCCTCGGCGCTGGACCTCATTGTCCGGGTTGAATGATGGGGGTGGAGACGCTCCTTCATCTAGAGGGCACAGGCTGGCAAAGGTAGATGCAATATACTTCTTTGATTTCTTTTAAAAACAGCGCCTGGAAAGTTGCACAATACATACTGATTTAAATTATGTACCAGGCAATCCCAAACTGGCAGTCTGTGGACCATTAGTGGGGTCCCTAAGCTTCATTCAGGTGACCCATGGCATGTCTACATTAAATTGTATTTTTAATTGCATTTTAATTGCTTCCTTTATTTCTAATATTGTGCATCTTAAGCACACTGCTTTATGGAAGTGAGTCACGGGCAACTTACAACCATCAGGAGCGATGCCTCAATGCCTTCCACATGCGCTGAGTCAGGAAGATTTTGGGCATCAACATGGCAGGAGAGTGTCAAACAGAGATGTGCTCTCCCAAGCCCACATTCCCAACATGTTTGCAGTCCTGTCTCAGCGACATCTATGCTGGCCTGGTCATGTTCACATGATGGCAGAATTCCCAAGGAATTCTATGGGGAGCTGAGTTTAGGCATTTAGGCCAGTTGGCAGAACACCTCTGCATTACAAAGATATCATGACACGAAGGCTGGCAAGACTAACCCTGCCATGTTGGAATCCCCTACAGACGTCCGAGGTGGCTGGAGACAGACAGGTCATGTATGCATAGCAGTGACCAGAGGATGAATGACCACTGGGAGGAGTGCAGAGAAAAAACACACCATGTATCGGCTAGTTAGCAGCTGGAACGAGATCACAGAAGGGAATCTGAGATATTTTCCCAGTGCTAATGGTGGAAGTCTAGATCTCCCTTTGTCTTGGATGTGACGTACTGAGATTTGCCCTTGTGTGCAGAAATCAAAAGTGGCGTCTTAGAGGATTTTGGATTACAACAGAAAAATAAAGAAGAAGAAAACTAAAAATATTTCACACAGAACTACAATGGACTAACCTGCCCGCTTGCTAAACTAATTCAGAGGCTGCTAAAAATGAATGATCAACATCGGAAATGTGTTTATTTGGACTAGTTGGACTAATTAAGAAATGCAGTATGATATTAGATCATCACTCCCCAAACTTCAGAGCATGAGAAGTCACCCAAAAGAGATAATTTGGCATTGAATATTTGGCTTTTTAAAATTGTATTATAATTTGGAATGTTTTAATGTGGTTTTTATTGGATTGTTAAATTGGAAAATTTAATAAATATTATATTTTTAAAAAGAGAGAAAAGAGACACCATGGTGCAGCACCATGGGACACCTTCACCTGCCCCAGCTGCAACAAAACATGTCTCTCCCATATTGGTCCCTGCAGCCACAGCAAGCGCCGCAACCTTCCAACAGCTCAGTCTCACCCCCAAAGGTGCACCCCCATTGTCTGCCAGGACAGACGAATGCCAACCATACGCATTTTATTGCATTGCAGTTTGAATTCTGTGGAATGCAAATAGTAATACAATAAGATACAGCGTAACCAATAAAAGAAGCAAATTTGAATTCAGTTAAAATCATACAGCTAGATGCATACAGCTAGGGCATACATACAACTGCTGCAACAGGCAGAAGAATCACCAGCAATTTTCAGGTGATCTACGGGGGGGGGGGGTGGCAGGAAGGTTTGTGAGGCAAAAAGCACAATATTATCAGTTGGGTGGCTTGGGGGAGAGGGAAGTCTACCTCTGCTGCTATATCAGACTCCCACTACCACAACTATTTCCTCCCATTGGAGGAATCTCAGAATTGTAGAGTTGGAAAGGACCTCAGGGGACATTGAATTTAGCCCCCTGCAATATGGGCAGGTAGCCATTCAACATCTTTTTAAAAACCTCGAATGAAAGAAGAAGAGAGTCGGTTCCACAGTCAAACATCTTTTACCACCATAAAGATCTTCCAGATCTCCTTTCTTGAATCCATTGCTTTGGGTCCTGCTCTCTGGAGCATCCCTTAAGTTACTTATCTTTCCAGTGCAGCTAGGGAAAATGTATAAAACTAGCTCAAACATGTGTTGGAAGTGTAAGGAAAAGGAGGGGACATTTTACCACATGTGGTGGGATTGTAATGAAATTAAAAATTTTTGGGAAATGATATACAATGAATTGAAGAAAACGTTCCATCTAACATTTGCTAAGAAACCTGAAGCATTTGTGTTGCGGATTGTATGGAAAGACCTGCCGAGGAAGCTGACAGATATCTTCATGTATGTGACAACGGCGGCGAGAGGATGGAAGAACAAGGAAACCCCAACGAAAGAACTATGGCAAGAGAAACCGATGGACTATGCAGAACTGGCAAAATTGAGACACAAATTACGGGACAAGGATAACTGTGACTTTAAAGAGGAATGGGAACCTTTTACAAAGTATTTAAAGAAGCAATAAAGTGAACTGGACTCCTTGGCAGGCTTTGGATAAACACTCACAAACTTTTTATTGATAATAACCAGTCAGATAAATTAAGGATTCATACAATTTTGTAACATGCAGAGAATAGCATCTATAGAGAAAACAAGAGATTGGAACTGAGGGAAGTCAGGCGGGGAGGGGGGGTTATGGGGGAAATGGGGGGGGGGAATTAAGGATGATATGTTTTGTTTAAATTCCTAAAAAAATATATTTTTTAAAAAGGTTACTTATATTTCCAATCGCAGCAACCAAAATGTTCAGTAATATAGCGGAGATCCCTAATTCTCCTCTCTTGCGCTGCACATAATAAAGGCCTTTTTGTTTCATTCTCCTTGCTATTTCTAGTTCAGTGATTAGTTTTTCTATCAGCCATACATTGATTTTTTTACACCATGTGATCAATGGCACACCCTGTAAGAATTCCCAGAATCTAGCAATTAGTAGCCTATTGCAAGCAATCTTATTAAAGCAATGTTAAGCAATCTCTGTCACCTCCAAAAAGCAAAAAAATAAGGAGAGGAGGGACGGAGAAAAAGAGGGACATGATTGACTTCCTTTAGTAATGTTCTTCTTTGAAATGTTTGAGATAATTGGTTAACTTCGCTGCGTTAAATGTGCCTTCTGCAGTTGACAGCCTTTGTAATGTTTTATTTTGAAATCGTTAAGATAATATTTTAGTTCCCTGTTAATTATGCTGCTCTGAATGCATACTTTATACGTAGCTTCATCCAGTAATGTTTTATTCTGGATTTTTTTGTTTGATGTTTTAATGTGTTATCAAGTGCTTTGAGATTTTTTCTTAAAAATATATAATTTACTGTTATTTTTCCATGTATAAGACTATATTCTTTCCCAATTTTTTAAAGTTTAAAATTGGGGGTCGTCTTATACACAGAATGTTGCAATTAAATGTTTCTTAATTTTGGGCTCAAAAAATAGGGGCCATCTTATACATGGGGCTGTCTTATACATGGAAAAATATGGGTGTATATAAAGTGATATAGAAATGAAATGAATAATAATATCAGTCCTAAAACAAATGTGGGGGATCCCACAAAGTGTGTTGCGTCTTCTGTTGGAGTGCAGTGCCCCCTTCTGGTTTACTTTCTTAACTGCACTTTGTACGTTGAAGGGGAAAGGTTTCTGTTTTTGCTTGGTATTAGATGCTCTGCTCTGTTCCAGCTTGTTGAAGAAAGACTTGCAGCTTCTGTCAAGCTGTTCGAAGGACAGGCAATCTCTCCTCCTTTGCAGCTGGTCGTCCTCTCCTCCTCTTTCCTAAAACAATTATTTTAATTTCATTTATTTCCTTGCTGTTTCTGAAAGACAGATGTAACATCCTTTTCAGTATTAGTATTATGTAGCATCATGCATTTTTGAGATATGGTAAGTGAGGCCTTCAAAGAAATGTGTTACACATAGTTTATCGTTGAGGGAAATTGCAGTCAAACATGAGTGCTACTTAGTGCATGAAGACTAACAACCTGCAGTCCTAGCACTGTACAGCTTCTTGATTTTGTATGTTTAAACCCTTCTGTTAGGAGCTCACTCCTGCTGGAAAGTGTGCAAAGACCTCCATTTTGAATCCAGGCACCCAGCCAATTCTGTTGTTAGATGTAGTGATCAGGTGGGATTGCTATGAGGAATTATAACAAATATAGAGTAAGCCATCTGTGTCAGCAATGAAAGCATTGTGTTGACTAGGTTTAAACTATTTTGATACGATTCTTGATCAATCTACACCTCTGCATCCTTGTTTCATTCCTCTCTCCTCACATGTCACATACACACTTCGACAGGCAGGCAGGCATCCTGGGTCATCTAAAGACTATGGGCAGTTTCTTTGAAGTAGCTTTTCTAATATGTAATCTTAAAATGTTAATCTTGGAGCCAGGAAACAGATCCCACATGAAGGTGATAATGATCCTGTCTTTCTGGCCATCCTTCTTATCATGTATATTTCTCACCTCTGGGGTTGCCAGATGCTCCCCTTTGTAGTTCTCAACTTATTTACCCCAAAATATATGCATGCTAATTAGTGTTGTAGTGTAACTTTCTCCCCACCTGGGTTTGATGAAATGCTCAGAGGAAATATGATTGGTTCTCAAGAGCACTGTGTGAAGGATTCTTTTGTTAATAAAATGGCCTGGTGCGGGGTGTGGTTTACGCACTTTCTCCGAGAGCCTTGCTGGTCAAAGCCTCGTGTCTTGTTTTTAATCAGTGTCCAGTCCTTCCTTTGGCCTCAGAACGCAACATTATTTACACCGCTGCCCATTCACACACGTGGGTCACGGGGATTCATATTTTCCTCCCACAATCTTGAGCAGGTACTTTGGAATTTCTTGGACAATTTCAGCATAAAGCACAAATGGCCCTGCATCCAAGAGAGAAATGAGACCACAAAACTAGTCCTTCTTCATGGCAGCATTAGATTAAATCTTTTCATTTTACCTTCCCCCTAACAAGTCCTTTGCTCAGTGCACCGGCTCTGGTCTACAGAAAACAACTTGTCTGTGAAAAAATGACGTTTTTCTTTCCCCCCAGCAGGTGATGCTGCAGTTTGCTATTTATGCATGTCCGGGTAACAATAACCAGCCCTGCATTTTTCAGGGGCTGAGCCAGCTGGCAGCTTGTGTTGTGGCCAGGAAACTTCCTCCAAACAGAGCACTAGTCAGGGATTCCTGTTCTAGCAGAGGCAGAAGTGTGGACCTGCCAGGCAGCAGAAAATGCCTAGAGTGAGCAAGGCAACCTCCAATTGGTGTGCTTAAAAATATCCGGATATGCTGGGAAAGATTTGAGTTCCATTCATGTCAACACCTGACTTTGCCAACCTGGTGCTCTTCAGGTGTTCTGGACAGCCCCTTCCATCAGCCACAACGGCAGCCCAGTTGTGGGACCTGTTGTCCAAAATCTGGCAGTTGCAGGAGGCAGGTGTACATGGAGTGAGCTTGGTGAGCATCTTATTGGACCAGGAAACTCTCAGCGCTGGTTCGAAGATCTTGCTCTGAACCCCCAGTGTCCAATACAGTTCCCTTCATCCAAGCAATTGCAACCACGTTGTTTATTGTCAACATTCATCAGACAGCACCAGGGAGCTGCTGGATGGCTTGTAGGATTTCATGAGTTGAAATCACCAGTCTAATTTTCTGGGCAGGGCAGCACGTTGGGCTCGTTCCTCTGGAGCTTGCAACTAATTATTAAAGACAGACCGTGGGCACAATCCTGCAACCACCACAACCAGAAGAGGGCCTGTTGCCTAGCTTGACATTCCCAGATGCAGCAGGAAAGGAGGGAGAGCAGCTGCAGCCAGTGTGGTGTAGTGGTTCAGAGCGGTGGACTCGTAATCTGGTGAACCGGGTTTGCATCCCTGCTCCTCCACCTGCAGCTGCTGGGTGACCTTGGGCCAGTCACACTTCTTTGAAGTATCTCAGCCCCGCTCACCTCACAGAGTGTTTGTTGTGGGGGATTGTTAGCCGCTTTGAGACTCCTTAGGGTAGTGATAAAGCGGGACATCAAATCCAAACTCCTCCTCCTCTTCTTCCTCCCACTCTGGGGTCAACTGCTCATTTATTCAAACTCCAGTTTAAACCATTTAGTGTAATTAATTCAACAAACCTGATGAACTTGATCCAGCGGGGCCAGCTTTTCAAAGTCTGATAGCCATTTACACCTCCAGCCCCCTGCTGCCATCCCCTGACTCTTAGTACCCTGCCCCCCGAGTGATCCCACTGCCCCCCCAAGGGTTGCTACCAGCCTCTTTGGGAACCACTGCTTTAAGCAGACATCTTCAAAGAGAAGACTGTCCTGTGAGGATGCGTGGGCACTTGATATGGGGCCTCGAGGCATTCCTGTGTAACAAAACCAGTGACAACTGCAACCAATTCACCCAGGGTTAGCGGCTGCTGGTCTTTGTCCTCACCTGTCCCAGCAGAAAGTGCTCCATTGGGGCAAATAGGGGACTGCCCCACCAACCTCTGCCTGCCCTCCACCACACCTCACCTTGTCTATCTCCTTGCTGACAACGGATCCAGGGTCCAGCACTGCCTGCTACCGGCTTCCTTCTCCTCAGCCTTCCGTTGCCTTTTTAGAACTCAGCAGGGAGGAGGCGGATGGGGACAAAACCAGCAGAGTTGCCTCTGCCTAATGTTAGCTCCAGCCGTCCTTTGCTCTGGCTCCACCTGCAGTTGTCCTCCCTGGCCTCTCAGTGAGAACCAGCCTCCACTGGCCTGGCCTGAAAAGCTTCCCTGGGAGTTGCAGGGCAGTGGTGACGGCGCTCAGCCCAGCACGAAGGAGGAGACTCCTGGGGGAAGCAGACGCAGTGCTGCTGGCATTGCAGGGCATTGGACTAGATCAGGCAAGTCCAAGAGGTAGGTGGACATCTGTGGTAGATCACTGGCTCCCCCCAAAGAAGCTGTACAAGTTTTGCTCCCCTAAAAAAAGCTCAACATTTTTGCCCAGCATCCCCCCAAAAATATGTCTTCCCCCCTCCTAGTTCTATGATGTTATGATGCTCTCTTCATTGTCCTCAGGGGACACCACAGGAGGGGGGCTTTGGGGGGGCAGAAGGCCCCTCATCCAGGGGCCCTGGCCATCATGGCTGTGCTCTGCTTTGCTTCTCACTACCAGTTGCTGGAAACTGTCGGAGGGAAAGTACTGTTCTTTTGCAAAGATCGCCCCCGTGGGCTTCCCATGGGGCATTTGGGTGGCCACTGTGTGAACAGGATCCGGGACTACATGGGCTGTTGGCCTGGTCCAACAGGTTCTTCTTACGTGTGTTCTCATGTCCCATCTGTCCTGGCCCTGCTCTGTCTATGGTACCCATGAATCAGCCATCAATTGTTTGCACACAGAGCCAGTGTGGTGTAGTGGTTAAGAGCGGTAGACTCGTAATCTGGTGAACTGGGTTCGCGTCTCCGCTCCTCCACATGCAGCTGCTGGGTGACCTTGGGCTAGTCACACTTCTCTGAAGTCTCTCAGCCCCACTCACCTCACAGAGTGTTTGTTGTGGGGGAGGAAGGGAAAGGAGAATGTGAGCCGCTTTGAGACTCCTTCGGGTAGTGATAAAGCAGGATATCAATTCTTCTTCTTCTTCTTCTTCTTCTTCTTCTTCTTCTTCTTCTTCTTCTTCTTCTTCTTCTTCTTCCTCCTCCTCCTCCTCCTCCTCCTCTTCTTCTCTGTCAGCTCCTGAATGATTTAAAAATTAGTTGCAAAGAATATTAGGAGGAATGTAAAGGTCAGAAAGCCAGATTGTTTTGAAAGGAACTGTGCCACTAACAGCTTAACATGAGTGAATGGTGGTAAAAAAAAAGTTATTCAAGGCTGCATCAGCAGAAGTCGAGTGTCCACATCGAGGGAAGTCATAGTCCCACTCTAGTCTGCCTTGGTCAGATGCCACCTGGAGTCCTGTGTCCAGTTCTGGGCATCACAATTTATGAAGGATATTGACAAGCTGGAACGTGTGCAGAGGAGAGCAAGCAAGATGGTCAATGGCCAAGACTTATGAGGAATGGTTGAGGGAGATGGGGATATTTAGACTGGAGAATAGAATTATTATTATTATTATTATTATTATTATTATTATTATTATTATTATTTTTATTTTTATTTGTACCCCACCCTCCCTGGCCAAAGTCAGGCTCAGAGCAGCTAACAACAAGTAAAAATAGCACAGTGTACATAAAAACACACAGCCAATTAATTAAAATACATTCTAAAATCAATTCAGAATCAAATTAATGGCAACCATTGGGCTAGAGTTCTGTGAGGATTACCAAAGGAGGGGGTCAGGCTGTGCCTTGGCCAAAGGCCTGGTGGAACAGCTCTGTCTTGCAGGCCCTGCGGAAAGATGTCAAGTCCCACAGGGCCCTAGTCTCTTGTGACAGAGCGTTCCACCAGATCGGGGCCACGGCCGAAAAAGCCCTGGCTCTGGCTGAGGCCAGCCTAACCCCCCTATGGCCCGGGACCTCCAAGATTCACAGCCAGAGTTGTGAATCAAATAATGGGTCTTTCTGTGGTGGGAGTGGCAGATTTGTTCCCCTGGAAAAAAACAAGCAAAACCTTTTGTACATTACGTGCTCAGCGGTAAAAAAGGGCATGTGTCTGCTGCTTGGCTACTTTGCAGGGTTCTTTGGGAAAGTGTGCGAAACCGCACAACTTCAAGAGAGGGTTGCATCAGCTAAAATGTGTTGCTCCATTTCTCCCATGACGCAAGCCACAGTAGAGTCAACAAGAGCAGGAAGGAAGCCAGCTAGAGAGAAGCAGTGGATTTCTTGGCTGTGATGTCACAAGCCATTTCCAAGCAAGCTGACTCGGGTGACTCTCTCTCCAGCTGGGACATCTTTCACACGCTTGTTATCTCACTACCAAAAGTGCCACCACATTGGTAAAGCGTTTGCAGGATCAGATCAACAGGCAGCATCGTGTTTCCATCAGCCCCCAGCCTGATGCCTATGGGAAGCCCACAAGCAGCCTGATCTGCTCTTGGGTCATTCCAATTTGATTCATCATTTGGGCCCAAATCTGATAAGCTAAATCCAAAGGTCTGTTTTGCTCCCATTGACTGTAATGGGGAATCTAAAAACAACAGTAATTATTTTCCTTTTCGTTCAAGTGAGTGAAATGAGCCCCTCCACATCTGATTAAGCCCATCAGGCAGATCTGCCAAGGGGTTTTCAAGCAGGGAACATTTAAATTTTTTTTAAAGTCTCAGACTTTTTAATTTTTGGGATGTGTACTGCATTCAAGGTTACTCCTTTTCAAGGGGTGAAGCCCACCACCTTTCAGAGAGATTGGCACAGTGGCAATAGCACAGAACTGTTTCAGGGTGGGAAAACTTTGAAATTACTCAGAACAAGTAGTTTTCTCTTTCAGGGCACACCATCCCATCCATTACTCTGGTTTTCCATTTTTGGGCTCCTCACCTTTGAGGTGGTTTCCTGCAAAGATGCTTGTACATGGGCAGATGTTTGGGTTCTTCCCAAACTCCCCCTTGTTTGTGGCTGATACTGTTTTGGCACTTGGGAAATTGAGTTTGCCATTAGGGTTTGTAGGAGAGCATTGGAGGAGGGGCAAGAGAAAATAACAGTTGTGCCAACCACATCCTCTCAGATATCACCATTGCAAAAAGATGCACATCACCTTGAGGCCAAATTCACATTTTCTCGGTGTCAAAATACTGCTTTTTGGATGCTGTGGGAACGAGGGGGCATCCACAATGAAACAGCTTCAAGATTGTTTGATCATTAAATCTCCTGACTGAGGAGGAACGGGTTCTCTTAACAGAGAATTCTCCACCCTCTGGCTGATCTGGAGGAGGCCGCGGCAGGTACAATGGATTCAAGACGTGTTTCAGTTTGAGGGGTGAGTGAGATATTGCTGCAACAGAACAGAGTGAGGTCACCTGGATTCTGGTGCAACGAATGAGCAATGACTCTCTGATTGTGTCAAGAACCCATAATCTGCAAGAGCAGCGGTTAGCCTGACCCTCTTAGTGCAAAACCACGCTGGTGGCTATGAATCACTTCTCCCCTCCCACCGCCACCCCCAGGGAGTGTACAAACCAACATTCCCATCAATAGTTCTACAGATCATTCTTTTCCTTTTCCAAAGAATGGTACTATAACATAATTTGCTGTTTACTCTGGAGACTGCACCAGTTCCCCACGACCTCATCTTGAATGACAGATTTGCTGCTTCGGGGTTCCTGAGAGAGCATATTTTGCCCCTTCAGTATTTGGAATGTTATTTGCCTCCCTGATCTTTTGTCAGCCTGACCTGTGGACCTTTCCTCACCATTTGCCAGCGATACTAAATGCATCATTGCCATTTTGTAGAGACTGACTGACGGTGAGGGTGAAAACATTCTCTGGTGCTGACTCAGGCGGAAGACAGAGACAGCAAAATGCTCGTGTGCCTTTCTCCTGGCTCTGCACAACAGAAGTACATCCTAATGTTGTGCTCAAATCTGTCCTCCATTTTCTTGAAAGTTGTCTTCAAAAGAGGCTTCCGCTTTCCTGCCTGATTCTCAGGGCCCTTGAGAATTTATTTAGAATTCTGATCAATGTGGGCTTTGAATTGACCTTACAGTTGCAAGGGGGCCAAGGGGGCCAACATTTCTCCAGCTTCATAAGAACATCTGGCTGGCCACTGTGAGATCAGGATGCTGGACTGGAAAAGCCATTGCCTGATCCAGCAGTCTTACATTTATGTTCCTTAGGTGATTTTACAGAGCACTTTGGGAATGTGAAGGGACGCGGGTGGCGCTGTGGGTTAAACCACAGAGCCTAGGGCTTGCTGATCAGAAGGTCGGCGGTTTGAATCCCCGCGACGGGATGAGCTCCTGTTGCTCGGTCCCTGCTCCTGCCAACCTAGCAGTTCGAAAGCATGTCAAAATGCAAGTAGATAAATAGGTACCACTCCGGTGTGAAGGTAAACAACATTGCTCTGGTTCGCCAGAAGTGGCTTAGTCATGTTGGCCACATGACCCGAAAGCTGTACGCCGGCTCCTTCAGCCAATAAAGCGAGATGAGCGCCGCAACCCCAGAGTTGGACACGACTGGACCTAATGGTCAGGGGTCCCTTTACCTTACCTTGGGAATGTGAGCAGAAGATCCCACAAACAGTTCCGATGTAGAGCTTGCTAGATCGTAAGTGTTTTCCATGTCCTTTGTTTTGCTATTCTATAAGCCTGCAGGGTGAGCCTTGTAGATTTTAAACTTTTGTATAAAAAGGTAAAGGACCCCTGACCGTTAAGTCCAGTCGCAAACAACTCTGGGGTTGCAGCGCTCATCTCGCTTTACTGGCCAAGGGAGCCGACGTTTGTCTGCAGACAATTGACCTTGGCTGGTTAAGAAGCAACATCATCTCTGCCAGCTGCCAGACTAGCACTACACCGGGGCACGTGCAAGCCCACTCACCACGACAAGGTCCTTGTGAGCAAAGCCATCGGGAATCTCGTACTCCCAGCAGGGTCACCCAAGGTCAAAGGGAAGGAGCTAGACAAAGAATGATCCAAGAAGTCCTCAATGGTATAACAGGCAGATGATAACAAGCAGTATGTTACAACGGCTGTGAAGGTAGATGAAGGCTGCAGCAGATAGGATCTACCGGTTCGTCATGCCATCAGAAGAAGAGCCCTACTGCGAAGACTGTACGTTGATCAGCGGGCACTGATCTACACACATAAAACAAATTCATGCACAGGCGTCTACACTTGGGCAACCCTTGGATCAGCCCCCATAGCTGGATTTGCAGGTGGGCTGTAATTTTCCTATTGTATTTTGTTCTGGCTTGAGCCCCACCCAGAAAGCTTTGCACCTTTTCATTTGTATGAAACAATACCCCAAAACAGGGCCCAGCACAATATTATGCTGTTTGCATAATATTGGGTGTCTTCCAGAACCAAAGCACAACCTGAACATCCAGCCCAACGAAACTGACTGCCAAACAAACAACCCTCATCAGAAACATAATATTGCTTGTTGCTTTTCGGTTTTGCTTTTCTTTCAGGAAATTCAGACCTTCATGTGTGAAGGACGCTCCCTGACTCCCCTGATTTGACTCAGGAGTGCAGGGATGGGCTTTTGCTTAGCTGGAAATGACCCGGCAAAGTGTACATTCCTACAGGCTCATGCAAATTTGTTTGCCAGCCACCTGGAAGGCTGGCATTTCTGGTTTGGTTGGGAGCCACACACTAAGCAGCTCTGGGTGGCCTGCCTTCCCTCTGTGTACAAAGTATTTATAGAAACAATGTAGGCTGCCATCTTTCCTACATAATTACTCTGCATTCTGGAGAGCAAAGGCACGGCTCTCAGGACAGGAGTGTGTGTGTGTGTGTGTGTGTGTGTGTGTGTGTCCCATCAAACAACTCTTGCAAAAGATCTACTATTGCAGAAAAAATACTGTCATAGATCTAGGGTACCAGAGTTTGTTAGTGAATGGGAGAAATTAATAAAGGGCAGTACTTAGATAAAAATTGGGATATGAAAGGAATATACTAGCTGCAAAACTGTGCCAGACAAGAAATTCCTGGCTGGGCTAGCTAAGTGCAGAGCCACTGAGAAAGAATTTAAAGGCGGTTGGCTATGCAAAAAGCTATTCCGCCCCCCCCACCCCCACCCCGCTGCAAGGAGTGGACAGGGACAGAATATCTGGGAGGTTGCAGAGGTGATGTGGGGTGGGGTGTGGGTGATGTCACAGTAAAATGTGCCCTTTTTGAAATCTAAAGGTGTTCTGGGAAGAAGAATGAGGACGTAGGCAGAATTCTGTGTGGAGCTGGCAGAGACCAGGAGCCATGCCTGCCTGCTGCTTTGGGTCCAAACTTGCTGAAGCTATGGGAGGGGCAACGAGAGGTGTGCATGAGGTACAGGGGTGCCATCTGGGTGGGGATGGGGGCCAAGGGTCCCCCAAAATGTTCAAGGAGGGGACCAGGCCTCCTCAAAATTCTGCGACGGCCATGTGCCCACCCCACAGGGCATGCTCACATCATGCATGCAAGCCAACAGCGCTGCCACCGAAGGTTTGAACCGGCAAGAAAGAGGACATGCAGAGAAACAGCTGGAGGTGGCACTCCCCCCCCCCGCCACCCTCAGTCAAGGACTCCTTGGGCAATGCTGTCCTTGGCAAGGGGTGGGGTTGCCCTGCCTGCAGCCATGTCCCCTTCTTTTACCATCTAATGGAGGCAAAGGCATCTCTGTTGGTCTGTATTCAGGAAGAGTAGAGATGAATGCAGGAAAAGCCCCAGAGTGCTGGGGGAACTGCCTCCCCCAGTAAGGACTTTGGAGGCAACATCATGGTTTTTTCCTGCCCCCTCCCCCCCCCCATTTTGGAGTGACAGCCTTTCTTCACTTTTTCTGAAACACAAAATGAAATCCAAAGATAGAGAGGAGGTGTGGCATACTTTCAACAGCCAGCCTCAAATTCAAATGTTCTTGCTGTTTGCATAATATCGGGTGCTTTCCAGAACCAAAGTACAACCTGAACATCCAGCCCAACAAAACGGACGGCCAAACAAACAACCCCCATCAGAAACATAATATTGCTCGTTGCTTTTCGGTTTTGCTTTTCTTTCGGGAAATTTTCGCCTCTTTCCCTAAATCTGATACACATGAAAGCAGGCAACTTTTCTAAAAATGCCCTCCCCAGCATTCCAATCTGTGCATGGGGCAAAAGAGCTTTCGGGGCAGATAAAAGAAAGTCTTTCTTCATGCAGCGCATAGTTAAAACTATGGCACACCCTCCCACAGGAGGCAGTGATGGCCCCCACCAGGATAGCTCTAAAAGAGGATTAGATAAAGTCATGGAGGAGAGGGCTGCTCAGGGCTACTAGCCATGATGATCGTGCTCTGCAGGGCCGGGCTGTCTGTGAGGCAGACGGAGGCAGCTGCCCCAGGAGGCAGAATCCCATGGCCATCCTTCTGCAGAGGCTCCGCCCCACAAATCACACTGAGCCCATCTCAGTTCCGACAGCCCAGAGACCACAAAACTGTTGACTCACCCATCTGGAATTCCCTTGAAACGTGACATTTCTGCCCCTTGCCTCTACGGATTAGTCATTTCTTTGAACTCGGCTGATACATTTCAGAGGAACAGGAGACCAGGAGACTCACATCCTTTATTTCCCAGCTCTCATGTGCCCACAGTGCTGTGCAGGGAGCTCAGACAGCAGGACTTGCACCAGGGACAGCTCTGCTCTGCTGTGGGCCCATGGGCCAATTTCATTTGGGGGCCCCAGTATTTATATACAGCATCTGTTGTTGTTATTTAGTCGTTCAGTCGTGTCCGACTCTTCGTGACCCCCTGGACCAGAGCACGCCAGGCACTCCTGTCTTCCACTGCCTCCCGCAGTTTGGTCAAACTCATGCTGGTAGCTTCGAGAACACTGTCCCACCATCTCGTCCTCTGTCGTCCCCTTCTCCTTGTGCCCTCCATCTTTCCCAAGATCAGGGTCTTTTCTAGGGAGTCTTCTCTTCTCATAAGGTGGCCAAAGTATTGGAGCCTCAGCTTCAGGATCTGTCCTTCCAATGAGCACTCAGGGCTGATTTCCTCCAGAATGGAGAGGTTTGATCTTCTTCCAGTCTCAAGAGTCTCCTCCAGCACCAGAATTCAAAAGCATCAATTCTTTAGTGATCAGCCTTCTCAACCAGCTCTCACTTCCATACATCACTACTGGGAAAAGCATGGCTTTAACTATACAGACCTTTGTTGGCAAGGTGATGTCTCTGCTTTTTAAGATGCTATCTAGGTTTGTCATTGCTTTTCTTCCAAGAAGCAGGCATCTTTTAATTTACAGTATCTAGGGATGGACAAATCTGTCAGTTTGCATTTTTTTTCCAGTTGTAAATTCATTCATTTGCACTTCTGCACCAGTTTGTGATATACATATATTTAAAACCCTCATGAAAATTCAGTAACATTTTAGTGTAAATATCTCCTAATATACCCATTTGTGTATGTAATTTTGCCTGATATACCCAGAGCCAGGGTTGGGCCTGAGGCCAGCGGCTGATTAGTCGCTTACGAAACTCTGGTGAAAACAGCCTTCCAAAAAGCCTTTCACAAATGAACATGCCCACCATAAGTGCAGCTAAGAGCCAGTCTTGTCACCCCCTTATTTATTTTTTAATTACAGTTATCTCCCCAGGGACATGATTCTGGCCCCCTCTCAATTTAGCCTCACAACAGCCCTGTAAGGTAGGATAGACTGAGATGTTTTTGTTATTGTTTAGTCGTTTAGTTGTGTCCGACTCTTCGTGACCCCCTGGACCAGAGCACACCAGGCACTCCTGTCTTCCACTGCCTCCCCCAGTTTGGTCAGACTCATGCTGGTAGCTTCGAGAACACTGTCCCACCATCTCGTCCTCTGTCGCCCCCTTCTCCTTGTGCCCTCCATCTTTCCCAATATCAGGGTCTTTTCCAGGGAGTCTTCTCTCCTCATGAGGTGGCCAAAGTCTTGGAGCCTCAGCTTCAGGATCTGTCCTTCCAGTGAGCACTCAGGGCTGATTTCCTTCAGAATGGATAGGTTTGATCTTCTTGCAGTCCATGGGACTCTCAAGAGTCTCCTCCAGCACCAGAATTCAAAAGCATCAATTCTTCAGCTATCAGCCTTCTTTATGGTCCAGCTCTCACTTCCATACATCACTACTGGGAAAACCATAGCTTTAAATATTCGGACCTTTGTCCATATAGACCGAGATACAGATGATTATTAACCCAATATCACCCAATCAGCTTCATGCTTTGAGGAGGCACCTTCCCTGCTTCTGATCTGACACACTAACCCCTGTGTCGCACTGCCTCCCATATTTATTTATTGCTGTCACCTTTCAGCCAAGGCAGTTTATTTTATTTATTTATTTCATAAAATGTATACACTGCTTGATTGTAAAAGGGGGGGGACACCTCAAAGTGCTTTACAAAATAATAATAATAGAAGAATAAAATTACCAGGAAGAAAAATTAACAATAACTTAAGAATTTCAAAATGTTAAAATAACAGACTCAAAACAGATTAACAATCGCATCAACTTTCAGAACATTTGGGAAGGGTTGTCTAAACCGGAATGTTTTTAGCAGGGGCCAGAAAGAGTACACCGAAGGTGGTTGTCTGATGTCAATAGGCAGGGAGTTCCGAAGTATAGACAAAAGATGAAGTTCTTTTATCAATGTGGAGCATGTGTAAAGAGTGCCAGTTTCCCTGATTGAAGCAGTCAAGTGGGCACATATGGGGTAAGGCGATCTTGTAGGTAACCTGGTCCCAACTTGTTAAGTTTACAATTTAAAATATCAGCATGAGCACAGAAAACAATACAAAATATTCTCAAGCTGACTTCAGGAGCCCCCAGATTAACCTGCAACCCAGCAACATCACACAGCAAAGCACATCCTCTGCTATCCCTTTTATTAGGCAGGGCGAAGCAATCCACTTCAGGTGGCAGGTATTATGGGAGCAAACAGGCAATCATTGTATTGCCACCAGGAGGGCTGGGGGCTCCTGCTGCTCTTCAAAAGGCTGGGATCCCATGAAAAGCCAGATGGTGAGTCCGTCCTTTCTAAAAATCTCCTAGATGTTATATTTGCATGTGATATTGTACACACAATTGCCCATTTCATAAGTAATATATCAAGCTACCAAACCATCTGTGCTATACTGAGTCCAATACCAAACGAACAGGGACCAAATTTGTATTGACTGGGTTCTTCCATCCCAGAATTGTTTACCATCTCATATCATAGCACAGATCCTCCTCCTCTGCCAGGGAGTCAACTTGAGGTTTCGAAATCCCTTTGCAGAGGAAGGCCAAGGGAGGGAAGGAGCCGATGCCAAGACATCAGGCCAGGCTCCCACCTGAGGACCTCATAGAGGGAGCTCAGAGTTTGCTTACTGGTTTATTTTGCTGCTCTGTCAATTTCAGTTTCTCTCAGTTTCTCATTTTCCCAACCATAAGCTAATTTCTCCATGTTTCCACATCAGCTGGCGATTTATTTACTTATTCAAAAAGTCCTCCTGAAAAATCAACAGCATTTTACTGTGAATTTTTAACACTGTACTTACAACACACAATTTTTGTATGCAATTTTGTATCAAATACTTTTTTTTTTTGCAGCGACCTTTTTCTATGTCATTTCCCCTTTGCCCTATGAACATTTTACCCTAGCAGGCACATTTTTGTGCAAATTACGGTACTTTGCTGACGAACCGTGCTGCAAAATTCAGGGAAGTATGGATTTCAAAGGATGGCTATATTTCAATTTGTGTTTTGGGAAGCACAAAGTGGGTTGGTTCACCTTAAATGTGAATTGAACCAAATTCCTCCCACACCTCAGCTCTGGACCACTGGGGGGGAGGCTCCTGTGGACTAGATGGGCCATTGGTTTTCTTCTGTTCTTGCCACCAAAGGCTTCTCTACCACAAAGCAGCAGAGATGCTGTCGCCTTGTGAGAAGAGGCACGCTTCTGGGAAACAGAAACTGCTCGCTTTTGCTCTCAAAATGAAAGTGGGCCTCCGTGCCAAGGAAGGAGGAACTCCAACACACACACACAATGTGGCAAGGTCTGGTGCCAGTCAGTCTTGTGACCTGCCAGTCAACGGTATGTGAAATTTGGCACGTAAGCTCCCTGCCCGCATGACAGCTCTGTTTACTTTGAGATGCAGAAAAATATTTAAATTAGCCAGGCTGCCTCCCCCTGCCCCCAGGAAAACAAACAGAAACTAACTCAGTTCTTGGAAACTGAAACTTTATTGGCAAAAATGGCCTTGTGGCATCTAGCCAAATTCCAATCCAAAGAGCAACAGTGGCGTATCGAAAGAAGCTGTCACAAACAGGGGTGGAGCCAGCAGCGAGTGAGAGGGGGGGGTGTGCGATATTGTACAGGGATGTGCCTGGGCAAGCAGAGGGCCTGCCAGCCTGGCATAGCAGCTTCAAGGCTCTGCCACTCACAGGCTGCAGTTGCTGCTGCTGTGGCTCCCCCCCCCACAAGGGAGCGCACACTTCTGGGTGCAAAAGGAGGCAGAAGCTTCAACTTTGGAGAGGCCCGCAGGCTGGCACACATTTTTGTCCTGCTGGTCCGTGTGCTCCGTTGGAATTGCATTTCAAGTGGCAAGACTGTTTTGCTTCTGGAATTTCATTTACACTGTTAGGAAACAGCCACCTGCAGAATCGCCATTCCTCAGGCTCCTCCCACACAGGTGATCATTCAGGGATTGGGGCTGTTCAAGCATAGGCATGGGTGTCCCCCGCCCCCCACAGAACCTACACAGTGGGGTCAGCATCAGAATGGCAGCCCGTATCCCTCCCCCCAATTTCATCTGGGTTTGCCCTCTCGGGGGGAATTTGATAAATTGAAAACAGCAACAAGAACCCGTTGTAACCCCATGACCTGAAGTGGCACCCAAAGGGAGGGGGCATATGTTTGCCCACGGATTAAGAACATAAGAACAGCCCTGAAGATGGATCAGGGTAACTGCCCATTCATTCCATCACCCTGTCTTCAAAGCAGCCACCCTCGGGGAACATGACATCATGGGTGACATATTGAGGGGGCTGAGGGGGCTTCAGCCCTTCAGAGATGGTGCCTAGGCCTCCAACTGTGGAGGAAGACCAAAGCCATCCTGGCTAAGAACCATCAATCGCCCTCTCCTCCTCCATGAATTAAAAGGTAAAGGTAAAGGTACCCCTGCCCGTACGGGCCAGTCTTGACAGACTCTGGGGTTGTGCGCCCATCTCACTTAAGAGGCCAGGGGCCAGCGCTGTCCGGAGACACTTCCGGGTCATGTGGCCAGCGTGACAAAGCTGCATCTGGCGAGCCAGCGCAGCACACGGAAACGCCGTTTACCTTCCCGCTAGTAAGCGGTCCCTATTTATCTACTTGCACCTGGGGGTGCTTTCGAACTGCTAGGTTGGCAGGCGCTGGGACTGAGCAACGGGAGCGCACCCCGCCGCGGGGATTCGAACCGCCGACCTTTCGATCGGCAAGCCCTAGGCGCTGAGGCTTTTACCCACAGCGCCACCCGCGTCCCCCTCCATGAATTACGCTACTCTAATTCTCTTTTAAAGCCCTCTTCAGTTGGTAGCCATCACTGCCTCCTGTGGGAGGGCGTTCCACAGTTTAGCTACCTGTATGCACTGCGTGAAGACATCCTTTCCTTTAAATCTTTCTTGTCCAGTGGACGCTCAGGTTGCAAACATGATCCTTGCGGGAGGCATGTTCGCAACCCGCAGTTGCGATTCAGCGCTTCTGCGCATGCGCAAAGCACGATTTAGTGCTTCTGCACATGCGTGACCGCCAAAATCTGGAAGTAACGCGTTCCAGTACTTCCAGGTTTTGGTGTGTCCATAACTCAAAAAAACCACAACCTGAAGTGTCTGTAACCCGAGGTATGACTGTATCTGTCCTGAATCTTCAACCTTCAGCTTCTTTGGCATCATGAGAATGGGAGGAAAACTTCTCTCTCTCTCTCCACGTTCTCCATGCCTTCTAGATTCTGTGCTGGAGCCAGAAACTCCCCTTGAAATTAAGGAAGGCAAATGGAAATAGTTCCACAAGGCTGAGAGTTCATGCTGGGGGAAGGGGGCCAAGTCAGGACAAGAGGGAGGGGTGGTGGGCAAGGCAGGGCAGGGAAGGGAAGGGAGCAGCATAGAGGCCCTGCTGCTGCGACCCCAGATGCCCCGAGGTCCAGGCTGCCCTATGTCTCAGGGCCTCTCCTGCTCTCTTGCCCTGCCTCTCGCTCACAACGTTCCTTGAGCAAAACACCCGTGAGTCAGGCACCTCTGAGAGTCAACAACAAAAGCATACTTCCGAAACACACATGGTGCAATGCCTGCGAGGCTGAAGCAATCTCCTGGAGGTCAGCCAAGGCGTTTCCGAGGCTGGGCGGGTTGCCCAATGTCAGTGTGCAAAAAAGGTACGACTTGCCCTAGAGGTTTGGGGCAGGGTCGCAAAGGAGGAACATTTGGGCGCAGGCCAGCTGTCGAGCTGAGCGTGGTTGAAGGAGATCTCCTGACTCTCCTGAAGAAAAACAACATGGACGTTGTGGGCAGCAGCTTCTGAGGCAGAAGGTCTTCCTGCAAGGCACCATTTGGCTTTTTAAAGCAACAACTACTGTGTGTTGCCTCTGCTTCAGAGAGCCAGTGTGGTGTAGCAGTTAGAGTGTTGGACTAGGGCCTGAGAGAGCAGGGTTCAAATCCCCACTTGGCCCTGGGGCTCACTGGGGGTGACCTTGGATCAGTCACTCACTCTCAGCCTAAACTACCTCACAGGGTTGTTGTGTGGATTAAACGAGGTAGGGAAGAATCACGTTGAGCTCCTTGGAGGAAAAAGGTGGGCATAAATGCAACAAAGGAAGGAAGGAAGGAAGGAAGGAAGGAAGGAAGGAAGGAGAGATGAATGGAAAGAAAGAAAGAAAGAAAGAAAGAAAGAAAGAAAGAAAGAAAGAAAGAAAGAAAGATGATAGATAGATAGATAGATAGATAGATGATAGATAGATAGATAGATAGATAGATAGATGATAGATAGATAGATAGATGATAGATAGATAGATAGATAGATAGATGATAGATAGATGATAGATAGATAGATAGATAGATAGATAGATAGATAGATAGATAGATAGATTAGATAGATTAGATAGATAGATAGATAGATAGATAGATAGATAGATAGATGATAGATAGATAGATAGATATAGATAGATAGATAGATAGATAGATAGATGATAGATAGATAGATAGATATAGATAGATAGGATGAGCATGGGGAGTGATGGAAGTCGAAGGCGGATCCTGTCCCATTCCAGCGATTTACCGTATTTTTCGCCCTATAGGATGCACCGTCCCATAAGGCGCACCTAGTTTTGGGGGGGAAATAAAGGGGGAAAAATATTTTTCCCCCAGGCGCAGGGCTGGGGTGGGGGAGGCCCGAGCTTCCCCCGACCCCAGCCCCCAAACAGGCAGCTCTCTGCAAGCCGTGGGAGCCCAGCGCTGGCTCCCGCTGCTTGCTGAGAGGTCCGCGAAGCCTGGAGGCGCTGATCTTAGCCCGCGCAGGCTTCGGCATGCTGGCAACTCTCCGCAAGCAGCGGGAGCACTCCCGCTGATTGCGGAGAGGTCCGCGAAGCCTGGAGAGCGAAAGGGGTCGGTGCGCACCGACCCCTCTCGCTGTGCAGGCTTCAGCGAAAGCCTGCATTCGCCCCATAGGACGCACACACATTTCCCCTTCATTTTTGGAGGGGGAAAAGTGCGTCCTATAGGGCGAAAAATACGGTATTTCCCTTGGCCTCCCACAGTGTGCTGAGTACTAGTGACTCTGACCCAGTTCCTCCAAAGTCTCCTCCGGGTCTGCAAGACACCCGAGGCTTGAGCAGGTTAACTGGGTGCTGTTGATTACAGACCAGTGAGGAACATGTGCACAGTCATTCCCTTCCTGCCCCATCTTTTCTGCTCAGTGCATTAAATAATAATAAGTTGATTCAGCTTGAACTGCTCCAGAGTCCACTCACTTCACATCAGATCCAAATTAGAACTTCACTTTGGAGAATCCGCATTGGTCTGGTGGCCAGCTGGCCTGGTCTTTGCAAAGGGCTCTGCCAGGGAAAGCTCTCTCAAACATCAGGCAAACACCTTCATTCCCCCATCTAATGCCCCAAAGGTGTTTTGGAGTACAACTTCCACCAGCCCTAAGGTTACAATGATAGTAGAAATTATTATTATTAATGATGGTGGTGATAGTTTGAGTTGTGGGGTTCAGTCTTCACGATGCGCCCTTCCAATACTTAGGATCCTGCACCTGTGGGGTTAGAAGGTATGGTAGCAAGCTTGCCAAAGCAATCCCTTGAGCCAGGCAATGGCTTTGGCTGGCTGGCTAAGCACCACAATTTAGCACAGCCAAATAAGCTGCTCTGTGCCACCAGAACAAATGGGTGGGTCTTTCCACCAAGCCCTCACCTAACTGCTAGGGAAGAGAACAATAGCCAGAGTTGTGGGCTGGGCTGGAAGCAGGCTGGAGGCTGGAGAAACAGAGACCTGCTTGCTCTGTGCTGGATCCAAAGCTGTGACTGATGGAGAAGCAAGATCTGTTGGGGTGTCAATGCTGTGAGCCCCTCCATCTTACGCTCAGGTTGCATATATGCACAAATAAAACCATATACAGACATACCTTGGTTTTCAAACAGCTTAGTTCTCGAACGTTTTGGCTCCTGAACGCTGCAAACTGAGAAGTGACTGTTCTGGTTTGCCTGAAAAGGTCCAGAGTTTCTCCTTACTTTGAGATTGGGGTAGCAGGTAACAATGATAATATTTGTATTTCTTAGCAGGGGGAACTATATCAGTCACTGTCCCATTGTGAAGCAACACGCAATAAGGACACCTTTGCAAATAAGCATGTGATACTGGTACCAAAGATGAGGCCAATTTGGGCTGGACCATGGCTCTTGGCCAGAGTGGTGTAGTGGTTAGAGTGCTGGACCAGGATCCAGCAGCAGGGGTCCCAATCCCCATTTGGCCATGAAGTTTGCTGGGTGTGAGCTTGGGCCAAGCACAGCCTGCCTCTGGGTTGTTGTGGGGCTTAAATGAGGAGGGGGAGACCCATGCATGCCACCCGGAGCTTCTTGGAGGAAAAGATGGGATATAAATGCTATTAGAGAGGGAGGGAGAGAGATGGGAGAAATCTCTATGTTCAGATACACACTTTACTGCCACATATTAAAGGCTGGCGCCAAACCTCGAGGGAGCCTTGCCAGCCTGCTTCTAGGCTTCCTGACTGGCCAGCCTTGGCAGCAGACTTTTTGGCCTGAACACTGCCGTTCTGCGACAGCCTCTCTTGCCTACAGCCCCATTGCCTGCTGCTTCGCCTTTCTGCCTCAGTCACCGCCCCTCCAGAGCGGGCGCTGCCAATCCAGGAATGTCACCTTTGCCTCCACGTCACCAATGAGCCAATCTGGTTAGAGAGAAGTTGGTCAGAGGACTTGCAAATAAATAAAAGCAGGAAACTCAAACCCTATTTATGTATCATTACCCTTTGGAGAGGAAACACCTCTGTGAGTCACTGCTGGCTCAGCACCCTCTGGGTTCTTCCTTCAAAAAAGAAAGGAAGAAAGATAAATGGGATCTTGCTCCAGATGACAACCTGCCCAGCCAGCTGCTCTGGTGGCGCCCCTCCCTCCCGTCCCCTTATAAATATTGACACATCCCAGGTGAAGGAGAAATCTATACTGCTCTGAAGGTCTGAGGTCAAAGATCAGATCCCTATGCGAACAGCCATTTTCCCCAGTCCTGTGGCCCCTGGCCAAACACACACTTCCCCACTGCGTCCCTTGCGAGCTTGACAGAATGCCGGCAAGGCAGAACCTCCTGGAAGAAGCTGTGTGACAACCAGTTTCTCAGGCACGGCATCAAGATGGTTCCCTGCCTGCTTTTGTTCCTTTGAACAATAAGCAGGGCTGGTCTGTTTACTGGGCAGGTGACATATTTGTCTTAAGAATGACGGCTCAGTCCTTGACTATGGAAGTTACTCTGCAATGCGAGGGAGCCTAACCACCAACACCCCGCGTCTGAAAACAGAAACACACTTGTGGACATCGGTGTGTCCCACCCCAGGATCACATGCCCCCTTCTGCCAGGCACAACTCTACCACCTGTGACCTGTAGCCGCCCTCGATGCTAAAAAATAAAAAAGTACCACAGGGAAGGAGATATGGCAGAGTCCCAACACAGGGCTGCCCCTGGTAAATTTGGACAGGTGAGGGGTAATAGGAGTTGCTACAAGGCGCATGTCTGAATCCATGTTTGTGTCCAGCACTCGTGTATTCCAGCACATGCTACCAACAGGTTTAGCACTTCTTGTTAGAGCAATGGTGTGTGTTTGTTATGAATATGGTAACACCAAATTACTGTGCTGATCTTTACATGAAGACTTAGGACATCAGGAAGCCTTCCAGGACATTATTTATGTCATTTTGTTATTTATTAAATTTCTACAACGCCCTTCATCTTAGGATCACAGGACAGTTTACAATATAAAAACTCAAAAATGCATAAAATAGTAATAAACAAAAACAATACCCCCCACACTTTAGAAGGCCATAGACTGTTTAATTAGCCAAAGGCCTCGGAGAAAAGGAATGTTTTTGCCTCGTGCCTAAAGACATGTAAGGAGGCAGAGCTTCCCAGAAGTGGGGAGCCACCGCAGAAAAGGCCCTTTCCCATGTTGCCTCCCTTCTGATTTTTTGCAGAGGAGGCACGCGAAGAAGGGCCTCAGGTAATGATCGCAGGGTCTGGGTCTGTTCATATGGGGGGGAGGCAGACATGTTTAGGATCAGGACTTACGCCAGGGTCATTGAGGTGTATATTTTAAATTTATGCCAGCTACCCTCCAACATTCCTCAGATTAAAATAGGGACATTTCTCACTCCCAACTGCATACCCGCCAACATTTCTCCAATGAAAATAGGGACGTCCTATTTAATAATAATAATAATAATAATAATAATAATAATGGTTATTTATACCCCTCCCCAACTGACTGGGTTGCCTCAGCCCCTCTGGGCATTTTCTAACATATATAAAAACATAATAAAACATTTAAAAACCTTCCCGATCCACGGCTGCCTTCAGATGTCTTCTAAAGGTTGTGTAGTTACTTATCTCCTTGGCTCGGGGGTCGCATAACCCCATACCCTCCAACATTTCTCTGTGAAAATTGGGGCGTTCTAAGGAAAAGCAGGACATTCTGGGATCAAATCAGAAACCGGGATGGCTTCTGTAAATCCAAGACTGTCCCTGAAAAATAGAGACACTCTGAGGGTCTGCCTCTGACCCTCCTCAACCTCCACCTTTTTGTCCCATCCTCCCACAAATCATTTCCTGTCAGAAGGGCAAGCGCCACCCCCACGACCCAGACACCCTCCAACGTCCTGAGAAAACTCCTTAATCCCGATTGTATTTTGTTCTTTGGCAGATTTACAAAAAGAGTAACACACACCCATTTTATTGCATCCATTTAATCTGAGCCAGGTCTCATCATTTAACGTCTTCAAATGAGCTAGAGCTTAGCTTCCTTACTTTTTCATGTGTGCTGGAGGAGTCAGCAACCGCAAGCAGTTTGCCACCTATATGGAATTAAGTAGCATGGTTACCAGGACGGAGGGGGCACCAGCTTGGCAAAGGGTGATAGAACAGTTTATATAATGAAGAGGAGAGAAGACAGCCTACAGGAGCATCTTTTTAGTAAACCCAGACCCTGGCTGCCTCCCCCTAATGCAATGGGGCAATCATCTTGCACTTTCAGCCATGTCTACACAGAAGTGATTTACTGGCCCATTGGCCTAGGCCTGTGATGGGAGGGGAAAGAGAAAGAAAGAAAGAGGGGGGGGAGAGAGAGAGAGAGAGAGAGAGAGAGAGAGAGAGAGAGTTGTTAAACAGAAACTGAGGGTGGAGATTCCTAGACTTGTCAGAGAGAGAGGAAATATTTTCCTACTTTGGCTTATCTGTTTATTATGGGCTGGAAACAAATGGTTACAACTTGGCTTGGAGACGACTCCTGTAGAAACCCTGACTCAAGATCACACAGTGGGCTGCTTAGGAGAGACTTGGCAGGTTTGCCATATTTAAAAAAGAAAACACCAGGACACCCCGAAAGTTGTGGAGCTGCAATTATTTTTATTATTATTTCATTTCTATACCACTTTGTATTTTTCCAAAAAAAACCCCTCAAAGCAGTTTACAGCATATTAAACATCAATAAAACAATGCAGAACCATTGGGACTATGACCTAGATTTGGGAATCATGCAATCCCCTCCAAACTGGGCTGAAATGAACAAGGCCATTCCTGAAGCTTCAGAACTGATTCAGTGAATTGGAGGCTCCTGGGAACACAGACATTGTGTCCCATTCAATTCTGCAAAACAAACAAACAAAAAACCAACAACCCAAAACCAAAGAGACGTATGGGCAGTTTACTTTTGCAAAGACTTTTCCAAAGACTCAAATGTGAATGCTTGTGCAAAAGCTCCTGCACTTATTTGCCTAAATTATGGCAGGTGTCATCCGCTTAGAAGGGACTCCCTTGCTACAACAGCCCTTCCAGCTATTGATCTGTTTCTGGGCATAACTCAAAAGGCTGGTTATGCACCGCTTTGGCCCAGGCTGCCAGAAGGACCATATCCTCCCATATGAACCTGCCTAGACTCTGAGATCTTCGGAGGAGGGGCCTTTTCTCAATTGGCGGGGATGCAGGACAGGGCCTTCTCGGTAGCTGCTCCCAGACCCTGGAACTCCCTGGCTAAAGAAGCTAGACTGGCTCCCTCATTGCTGTCCGTCTGCCTGCAGGGGAAGTCTGTTTTATTCCAACAGGTTTTAAGGAACTGGCTGTTTTTTTTAAGGAAATGGCTTTTAATAGTGCTGTGCTGGTTTTATTATCAGTATCTTAATAGATTTTTTTATATTATTTAAATTCTATTAGAGTTTAATTACTTATTAACAATGATCTTTTATTTGTTTTTAGCTTTTGTGTTTTATCTGTGTTGTCTTAATTTGTGTAAGCTGCCTTGGGTCCCAATCTGGGAAAAGGCGGAAAAGAAATAAATAATAATAATAATAATAATAATAATACAATGCCTGAAGATTCTGGCAAAAAAAAGCCAGCTTGTTGATTTCTCCTGATAGCCAATGGGAAGGCATGAAACTTTGGATTTTCCAAAGTGAAGTTCTAATTTGGATCTGATGCAAAGTGAGTGGGCTCTGAATTGAAACCTTGGTCTCGCAGGTCCTAGTCCAGCACTCCAACCACTACTGGCAGGACAGAAGCGGCTCTTGAAGAACTGTCTCTGAGTCACCCTCGGATGTGTTGCAACAACTGTTTGTGCGTATCTCTGGCAAGGTGTGGTGCCTCTCCTCAGAGCTCTTGTTTCTCTGCATCATGTTTGCTTAGAAGCGAAAAGCCCCTGCCCTGACATTCCTCCTTGTCTGGTCTGCAGTTGTGGCTGGTGAGGGCTGAGGTTCACCTGAGGGCAAAGCCATAGCTGGGGAGGCCATCAAAACTAGGAAGTAGGGAAAATCGTAGCTCTCCATACAAACCTGCCTGGGTGCTAAGGTCTTTGGGTGAGCACCTTCTCTTGGTCCCATCAGCATCAGAGGCGTGGTTGATGGTGACTTGGGAGAGACTTTTCTGTGGCTTCTCCTGTACTGTGGAATTCCCTCCCAAGAGAGGTTAGAGTGGCTCCTTCTCTGCTATCCTTCTCCTGTTGAGACAGGCCTTTTGAAAACAAGGATGCTGATCAACAGGCTTTGTTGCTTTGAATTTTACAGTGCTGTTTTCAAATGTTCTAAGCCACCTTGAATCCCAGTTTGGGAGAAAGGTGGGATTTAAATACTTCAAAGAAACAAACAGACAAACAGTGTAATTCTCTGACACCACCTTGTTTTACTGCTGCAGGCTGGAGGTCTGGTTACAATTCCGAACAAGGAGCTTGTGTGCTGACGTTGTAGGGACCAAAGCTCAGCACCAGGGAAAGGGGGGCAGGTTTTAACCCCAGAGAGTGTCCAAGGCATTTTACCACCCCAAATGGCAGCACGACTCAATGCAAGAGGAGGATAATAATAATAATATTTATACCCCGCCCTTCCCGGTTCAGGAAACTGGGCTCAGGGCAGCTAACAACATATTTAAAACACTTAATTGATGCTACAAAAAACAGCATAAAATACGGTATAAAGCGTAAATAACAATAAAATAAAAAATCAATTTAGGGGGAATATCCATCCAATAAACATTAGATGATCACCAGGGCTAGCTGGCTAAATTAGTCCCACTTGGGCCAGCGAGGAGACCAGGGAAGAATTAACTGTGGGATCCCAGAGCATGTAATCTTCACAAAAAGGGGAGGGGGAGGGAAAGAAGGGGAACAAAAGATCATGCGAGGTTCCAATTGAAAGCCAGGCCCTGTGGAAGGAAGTTAAATCCTGCAGGGCCCCGATCCCACGGGACAGAGCATTCCACCAGGTTGGAGCCTTCACTGAGAAGGCCAGTGAGAGCCAGTGTGGTGTAGTGGTTAAGAGCAGTAGTCTCGTAATCTGGGGAACCGGGTTCACGTCTCCGCTCCTCCACCTGCAGCTGCTGGGTGACCTTGGGCCAGTCACACTTCTCTGAAGTCTCTCAGCCCCACTCACCTCACAGAGTGTTTGTTGTGGGGGAGGAAGGGAAAGGAGAATGTGAGCCGCTTTGAGACTCCTTAAAGGGAGTGAAAGGCAGGATATCAAATCCAAACTCTTCTTCTTCCCTGGCCCTGGTGAAGGATAATCTAACTTCCTTAGGGCCCTGGACCTCTAAACTATTATTATTCATGGACCTTAAGGTCCTCTGCAGGGCAGACCAGGAGAGGCGGTCCCGTAAGTACAAGGGCAATGCCAGGATCCCCTTGCAATGTTGTGATGGAAGGCAGGTGGAGTGACAACTCACAGGTTCTCTGCTTCGCTGACCTCCCTGAAGCTGCTGCTCTCCTCTCAGCGGCAGTGAACACGTTTTGCCTGCTGAAGGCTCTGGGTTCAATCCTCGCCATCCCCAGTCCGAAAAGATCATAGACGGTAGGCCTGGCAAAAGTCCCTTTGCATGAGCCCCCGCAGAGGCAGTACTTGCCACCTAGGCGCCATCTGTGTGGGGTTGTGGGGGTCTGGGCACCCACAGATTTTCAATGAAGGGGGCTGGGCCCTCTCAAGGTTCTACTCAGCAGCAGACGCACACCGCAGGGCATATGCGCGTGACGTTGACACGCCCCCGTGACGTGAGCGAGACGCGCACAGTCCATGGTGACATTGGCATGCCCTGGGCACCCACTGTCACAGGGGCAAGGCCTGTTTGCCAGTCAGTTGACAGCACTGGACTCATCCAGCCTAAAACGACTTCATAAGGAGGCACTGAAGAATTTGAGTTTCTTGGGTGGTTATGCTAACCTGCCTAATCCCAACTCAAGAGCCAGCACATCATCAGCTCCCAGAGACCTTCTGAGGGACCAGGCTGGGTCTGACCCCCAGGGCTTCTGACTCCCAGGCCCTTTTCCTCCCCCACCTTTGCTCACAGAACAGTTGTAATTGGCCATCTGAATCTGGCCAAAGGCATCTTTAGGGATAAATTTGCATACCCAAAATTTTATGCAAATATGTGCATGGGCTCATGCCTCTGAGTCTCTCAAATACCCAGCAACCCCCCTGGCAGCTTGCCATCCCGTAAGTCACCCCTAAAAGGCATTTTCTTCTTAACCCTTCAGACCTGGGGAACTTGGGCAATTTCCTGTGACAAAGAATTGCTTGTTTTCTTGCTCTTGCAAAGGTGACCAAGAGCTGGCAATGTGGTTACTCCCCTCCCCCATCATGTTTCCTGGTAACCAAGGGAGAGGCGATCTGGCAGCTGATTCACCCTGATTAGTCAATCTGCCTTTGTAGACATCTCAGATCGGGTGATAGAGCAGGAGGGAGGGCGGCCATTCCTAGTGGAACCTTCATCCCACCAAGAAGGGGGGGGGCGTTTCCTACTGTCATCCTCACCATCCCACAGAGCTCTTGCTATTTAGGGTAAGGTTACCAGATCTTTTTCAGTGAATCCGTTAAATAAATAAATACATACATACTACACGTTCGGGACGTTGATGCTGCAGCGATGGCGGTGGCAGAGCGTCAGCCGCCGCCTTGACCTCAGCCAAACAGCGTTCTCCCCACTTGTTCTCCCAAGCACTGACATTCAGAAGTGGAAGCCATTGCAGCGAACAGCCTACCAGAAAGGCAGCTTGCCCTCTGCTACCGAGAGTCCCATGGGCAGAAGATTTGGGTTTGCTTTGCGATGCACTTTTAGGTCACAGAATAAATGCCAACACATCCAAGAATGTGAATGAATGAATTCATGTAACACCATCAATGTTCACGTATAAGAGGGCAGATACCTGGCCCAAGGAGTGTTTCACAATTTCAGAATCTGAGATAGGGGAAAGGGGGAGAAATGGAGGCAGGTAGAAACAAGGAAAGAATATTTCTGTTGCTTTGGCATAGTTGAGTGAGAGAAGAGTAGGCGGGGTGGGGTGAGGGGACGGGACGGGACGCAAAAGTGTGGTGTCAAGGACACCATGGATGTTGAGAAGGGATCCCAAAGGTCCTGCAAGCTGGCAAAGGGCAGGAGGAAAGGTGAAGGTGACCCTTGTATGCCTGAGTGGGGAGATATTGGGAGGTGAGAGCAGAGATGGAAAGGATGGGGGCAAGGGCCTGAAAACAAGGTCCTTCTCTCTGTTCAAAGTAAAAGACAACACCTGAATGAGATTTGAAAATATAGGTACCCAATAAAGATGAAGAAGATATTTGCATGTTTTACAGAGCACCAAAAAAGTTGAGCAGAATTAGAACCACAGTTCTTCTGCTTTCTCAAAACCCACCCCCCTCGCCCCATTTCTCGACCAATGGGCCTCAATGATTCATTTGCTTCGCACAGGACCCGACCAAGTAGAACATCCCATGCTGGCAGGATCCCGTCCCCAGCTGCTCTCAGACACTTCACCACAAATGTCTTTAAACATACATGGGCAGCAAGATGTCTGGGAGCTGTGAAGGAGTTTTACACAACATTGTAGAGGATCACAACTATCAGGGTGCTCACGGGACTTCCGGGTTGGCGCCATCGCCGAATGGCGGACTCCCTCCGAGCTCCGGAGGGAGCCTGCTCGGCAGGGGCTGGGTCCTACCGCATCGGCGACGCGGGGACCCTTAAAAACCACGGCCACGGAGGCCGTGGACATGGAGACTCGGCTGGCACTGCTAGCGCCCTCCCGACTCGTGAAGGAGCCTTTTTAAAGGCTACGGATCGGGTGCCGGGGAGAAGCGTGGTGCTTTGAGTCCTCTGCTATCCCTGCCGAGCGAAGCCGCATGCCATCCGGCGGAGAGCGCTGACTTCTTCCATTGAGAATTCGGATTTGTAACAACAACCCGTGAGTAATTTGGAAACCGGGTTTAAAAGGAGAAAAAAAGAATTTTTTTTTCGGATTTGATACGAGCGGGGGGGGGATCCAAAAAGGAAGTCAGTCCCCCTCCCTACTGTAAACCTTCCAAAACAAGGACTGGGAAACCAAGGTCCAAAAAGAATTGAATTGCTGATAAGAACTAAGAATTCCACGATGGGAAACTACAAGAACTGTGCTGGAGGAAGAATTGAGGGAGAAGGAAAACGTAACCCCCCCCCTGGGAACCGGGGTGATTGAGGAGAGAGCCTGGCGAAAAGCGAAGGAGATTTTGACAGCTGTCAAAGTAGCTGTCAAAGTCCGAAATTTAAAGAGGACTTGATTATGAGGACTTTGCTGGTTAATTTTGCTACAATTTGTTACAATTTGTCAAAACTTGGATATAAAATGGCGAAAACATGGATAACAATCGGACTTTTGGACTAGAGAAAACAAAGTTACAACAATCCCCCTAGAGGAGTTTCGGGACATTACAAAGAAGGTCGTAAGTGGAAAAATACCATTGGAATTCTACAGGACTGGTTATCTTCTGGGAAAGCTGCGAAACGGAAACAATATTGTGTCTACAGGGTGTTTAGCTAAACAATAGAATTTTCTATTGAAGAAAGGAAGGGACTGAACGTATGTTTTTGTTCCTGAATAACAATAATCCCTGCAGACCTACTAAACTTCTGAATTAGAACGTTTTGGCAGCGGAACAAGAGGAAACTGGACTACAACTTGGAAAGAACAATGGGGGGAGCTTTATTAAAGATTGGAAATTAAATGGTTTAAAAATAACTTTAAAAATAATTATAAAAAGAAAAAAGCCAGCAAGGAATCGGGGGGAAAATGTGATTTATGGACTTTAAGAATTCCAGGCAGACAATATGGATTAGTGGTCAGGGGGAAATTAAACCGGGGACGGGGGGGGGGAGAACTAGAATCCAAAGGCTTGTCAACTATTTTTTGAATTGGCTTTTTTTCATTTACTATACTTTTTATTTCTTGTTTCTTATTTCTTTATTGTGTGAGGTGTCTTTATCACTAAAAAAAAGGGGAAATTGTGGAATGGAAAGGGGGTGGGCCCTGGGGAGAGAACTCTTGTCTTTTATTAAGGGTACTGGTGAGGACTGAATAATTTTAAATTTAAATTTGAATAATGGTTTAAACAAATTAAGTTTTAATTAGAACTGAGAACTTGTGGAGCCAACAATATGATAGGGGAATATGGTAGGGGTGGGGGAAGGAGGGAGTCCCGGAAAGAGGGTGTTTGAAAAGAAGGCTTTGAATGTATTCTATTCTTTTTCTTTCTGTATCTCTGAAAATCTTAATAAATATTATTTAAAAAAAAAAAAACAACTATCAGGGTGCTCACTGTTTCACTGAAACAACCCTTTGCAACCATCAACTTCATTTAGAAAACTTTTCAACTCAAATCTTTCCCTATATGGAAGAAGCTGCACTCCAGTGAAAGACAGGAAACACAGAGGGCACCTTTTTCAAGAGGACCAAGACTGCATTTTCTGAATAATTTCTAGTGTTCATCCCAGCCAACTGCTACTAACTGTGCAAATTGCTAAACTTGCTGTACATGAAATGAAGAAAGCTGCCATATACAGAGTCGGACCACTGGGTCTCTCTAGCTCAGTAGTGATTCTCCAGGGTTTCAAGTAGGGTTCCACTGCAGGGGGTTAGACTAGATGATGTGGGCACTTACCCGATGGATAGCCTCCACTAAACCAATGGGGCAACAATCCATGGCTTTCATTATGTGTCTGACGATAAGCTTCTGTCAGGAGTGCATGCAGGAGCCAGGCCCTGTGACCAATAGGACTTTGCAGGACTGGGGCCTTTCTAAGTTTGTTCTGAAGAGGCAAGACGTGGCCCCACAGGTGAGGCCGATTGGTAAGTCACAGCACCTGGTGGCAAGAGCCAGGAAGGGATATAAGGTCAGCATTTCCCTTTGCCTCTTTACCACAGCAACACACTTCCTGCCTTGCTGCATTTGGCTTCTTGCTTCCTGATCCTTGGACCTCGGCGTCTTTACTCCCTGATCCTTGATCCTCAGACCCTTGACTTTGTGACTCCTTGCTTCCTGACCCTCGGACCCTTGGCTTCCTGACTCCTGGCTTCTGGCTTCTGGACCCCCGTTCCTGCTCCCACCCCGCCATCTTGCCCCCAGTCCAGACATCCCCTGCCGGGACTTGGATCGCCCATGAACCGGACCGTGACTGCTTCAAGCTTTCAGGCTCTATGTGCTGGTCCCATGGATTAACAGAGAGGCAAGGTCCTAGTCCAGTCCGTGGTCAAAGGTGCACAAGGAGGCAGTCCGTAGAAGCTGGAGCTGGGTGCAGGGCAGGGAGTCGGGTAAAGTCAGGAGCAGGCATCCAAGCAGAGAACCAGGGCCAGTCAGGAGCTCTGGCAGGAAAGCAGGACAGGGTTCAGGCAGGAATTGGCTATCGGCAATGTTGCTCCCGCAACTTGGGACTGGGGTTAGCCAGCTTTTATCTGCCCTGAGGCGTGAGGCGGCCCCAATCCTCAGGTGACTCACCTCTCCTGGCCTGGAGTCGAGCACTCCTCCTGTGGGAACTTAGTTCCCTCCGCCTCTCTGCCCTGAGCCTCTGCAGCTCAGGAGAGGCTGGAGGGTTACCGGACCCAGAGGAAACCTCAGCTTCCCCTGATGGGACTGAGAGTGGAGCACCTGCAGCAATGGGTCCTCCATCACCTCAGGAGCCAGAGCAGACTCAGCTGGTGCTTGCACCTGAGGATCCAGCACAGGTGAGGACTCCTCAGGCTCATGCCCCAGCCCCAGCTCAGCTGGTTCTGGAGGCAGGGAATCCTGTGCAGGCTGGGATCCCTCAGGTTCAGCATCCAAATCTGAATCCCAGGCCATCACACTCTACCTTCTTAAACAAACAAGGAACAAGGACTTCATGGGGTGCAGAAAGTCCACCAGGAACAAAATAATGGCTCAGGAGGTGGACTCATTCGGAAGGTGGTGGACTCTACTTCACTGGACGGTTTTAAGCAGAGGTTGGAGGTTGTCAGGGATTCTTGAGCTGTAATTCCTGCATTGCAGGGCATTGGACTAGAAAACCCTTGGGATTCCTTCTAACTCTGCAGTTCTATGATTCCACAAGTCAGACCATTGGTCCATCTAAGCTCGGCATGGTCACTCTACAGCAGCAGACAGTGACTCTCCGTGGTTTTGGGCAGGCATGTCTGCCGGCCCTTCCTGGAGACTGAACCTGGGACCTTCTGCATGATGCTCTACTATTGAGTCCATCCCTGGAGCTCCTGTGGACTCCTGCACACAGCTGTTTCCTTTGCTGCGGCTGCTGCCTCCACTCCAACATGATCCTCTTGGAATGAGGTCTCTCGTCTTTTTCTTTTTTAAAAAATATATCTTTATTAATTTAAAATAAATACATTTATGAAAAACAGATGTACATACAAGTAAACTAACAGAAAAATCAAACAAACCACCACACTGTAAGATATAAGAAGATTAATATAATTAAAATCATATATACTCCTTGTATTGAACACAATTATAAAACTTATAGGAAAGAAATTTAAAACTGACTTCCAATTAATCTCACCGTACTTTGTCTATCCATTACTTTGTATACTGCACAGTTACATATTTCTTATATAATTTCTTTTTACCTCCCTACAAACATATATTTATACAATACAGGGATCAGCCTAATTCTGCCAAGATGTTTCCTTTTATTCCATAGTTTTCTAAATAGTCTTTAAAGATTCTCCAATCCTTATAGACTTTTTGTTTTGGTTGGCCTTTTACTCTTCCTGTTGCTTTCGCTAGCTGCAGATATTCTACGATTAGGATTTGCCAATCTTCCGTATTGGGTATTGTTGTGTTTTTGCAAAGGTCTCTCGTCGTCTTCTATTACAGCATCGCAAATCCATCTTCGGATGTACATCTCTTCAAGTTCTCCCCATTGTTCTCCCTTGTTTGCTTCCTGCCTCAGCCCTGCTGTTAGGTTTAGAATGATCATCCATCCAAGGCACAGGGGCTCATCCTCTTGGTCTTCCAGACTCGCACCGCTTTATTCCATCAGCCGAGTCATTTCTTGCCGCTTGTCCTGCATATGTCCATTTTAACTTCACAGTCTTTCCCACTACAGCTGCATCTTTCAATCTCTGTCGTATTTACGGTAATTATTATTTTCCCTCTTTTAATTGCACATTCTATGGAATGCTGTGTTGTGCTTGAGCTGTTCATATTTCTCTGTGTCACAATCCATTCCTCTACTCCAAAGCACATCACAGGCAATAATAAGCACATACTGAACACTTTTGATTTCAAAGCCAAGGAAATATTTTTTTTTCCATTATAAAGCTGAGTTTTCCAAATGCTGTCCATGATTGTTTTATTCTCCTCTTTATTTCCACTGTTTTGAGTTTCTCTTCCTGATATAACTTTTGGCCCTAAGTAGATGCATTTTCCAACTTGCCCTTTCTCTTTATTTTCTAATTGTGCATCGTCCCCTTCTTTAAACGTATTGCTCTGTCCTGTGCCTGCTTCTCCTGGCATCTCCTCCTCAGCTGCCCTTGGCTCTCTGCCTTACACTTTGAGTTTGCTTTCTGTAGACTTCCTTCTGACGTTAGCTTTCCCGATCCAGCTCAGCTGTCGTGACCCAGGTGGCTGACTGGCACCGACTGCACATAGGCAGGGGCTGGATCCTGCAGCAGAGCCCTCCCACCTGCAGACCTGTCCTGCAGCCCCAGGGCTGGATGGCCACAAGAGACACGCTCAGATATAGCCACCAGCCCAGGCACTGGACCATTTCATCCCCGAACAGCAAGCTGAGATGGCTTAGCCTGGTGCCAACACAGGATTTGGGACAGGATGGGATCAGCATGTCTGGGGGGAAATTCCAAAAATCTGTTTCAGAAACACAAGAAACTAACAGGGCGGTCCCCCCACTCCCAACCTAGTCCAGTGAGGGAACTAAACATGCTCACCAGCCAGGGAAAGTTGAGTGTGAGTTGGAATAGCTACAAAGAAATATGGTGGTGGGAAGCAAAGGAATAGACTCACCTGGAGAATAAGGCTGGCAGGCAGGAACCCTGAACAGGAGCTCTCCTGCTCTGCTTAAAGGTGAAAAGATTGTAGGAAGTTGCCTTGTACAGAGTCAGACTGCTGGTCCCTCCTGCTCAGTAGTGTCAACTTTGAGGGCAGTGGCTGTCTGGGTTTTCAGCCTCTCTTAGAGATGTGAGATTTGAATCTGGAACCTTCTGTGTGCAAAACTGATGCTTATCATGGAGTTAAGATTCCAGTCATGGTCCTGGATGAAGGACTGGTTTAAAGAGGAACACAGGAAGTGGTCTTCTGCCAAATGGGACTATTGGTCCACCCAGATCAGTGCCTACACAGACTGCCAGCAGCAGCTTTCCAGAATTTCACACAGGAAGCTCTCGCAGTCCCACCCGGAGATGCTGGGGACTGGATGAGAGTCAGTGGGGTGTAAGTGACCTGGGAGACCAAGGTCCGAATGCTCACTCAGCCATCAAGCTCACTGGGCTACCATGGGCCTCTCAGCTTAACCTCCCTCACAGGGCTGTTGTGGGGATTAAACAAGGATGGGGAGAACCATGTACACTACCTTGCACTCCTAGGAGAAAGGCTGGGGTACAAAAGCAATAAATAAACAGAATAAAATAAACTTGGGAGTGCCTGCGTGCAAGATGGACACATCCTTTTGACACAGGTGCCACAAGTTCAGTAGTACAAAAACTTAAAATGGAAGCTCCCGGGAGCAGGAACCTGCCTTCTGCTTATGCCAGTCTGTAAAACACCAAGTGCTGCTTTAAAACCAGTAAGATGACAGCAGGCCGTTGCTGTGCCACCGCCTTTTTAAAGCATAGGTCTCTGGATCATGGCCTTAAGTGCTCAAACCAGTCTTCCCCCGCCCCCTTTTCCTTCACAACAGCTGCTAAACCAAGAACTCGCCTCTCCACACAGATTGTTGCTCCTTACCCGGCACACCTCCCTGCCACGAACACCAAGTTCTGGACTTTTGCTTTGGCTCTTGCAGTGGGAAAAGAACAACAAATGGTTGGCCTGCCAACTTCAAGGCATTGTGAGCGACACTTCAAGCCTCACCACCGCTTTTGGAGCAAAACGAGACAGGGGAACCCTGTCAGGAAGGTTGTGATTTATGGCGTTGGCTAGTTGCCCATTAAGCACCAGGTAGCAAAAGTGAGGCACAGAGCATGCTGTTCTATCTGTATGGGCAGGGCAGTTGCTTCCAGAGATTACAGATCACCTCTCAGCACGTTCTTGCCTAGAACGAGCCACAATCTAAATCAATAAGCAGTCCTGGCCTTGCTTGGCAGCACTCTGGAGAGCAGAGCCAGTTTCAGGATTGGTTCTATTTTATTTTTTTGCATTTTGAAAACTTACATTTGATGCCACAAGCTTTCCTGTGCTTGTTCTCTGCTGATCTTTGTGGTTTTGCTTTAGTGCTAAATGATGTAACTCACCAGGTCCTCCAAGCAACACATGATTTGTGAGTTTCAGTTAATGCTAGGCTCCACATATTTTTTATACCAAAGCAAAAGGCACTAAGGTTCTGCACTTTGGGGCAACTGAAGTTCTGGAAGCCACCAGCTTTCATGTAAAGCGCTCCTGAGACTTGAAACTTATCACCCCATAGATTTATTAAACAAAGCTGCTGTGAAGTTGGAACGGGTTGTTTTGAGTATTTTGGTCATTTGTTGACAAAACATTGTCCAAAATCGGAAGACCTGTGGGCAGTCTCACAGGGTGGGGTTTTCCACAAAAGGCAGGGGTTTATCACAAAAAAATTGAGACATTTTCCCACTGCCCTTCAGGTTGATTGAGAGCTGATTTTGCCTGTTCATTTGACTTAGCTTTCGTAAGCAAAACTTAAGCAGCTTGCCACATTAATTTTACATGCTTAATTTTACAATAGCCAACAGTAAATTATATTACTGGCAAAGAGTCAGTGTGGCATCATGGTTAGTGTATCAGCTAAGGCATGAACTGGTGACCTTGGGCCAATCACTGTCACTCAGCCTAACCTACTTTACAGAGTTGTGGTTGAGGAGAAAATTGAGATGGGGAGAACCACTTGCACCACCCTGAACTCCTTGGCGAAAGAAGTAAGGTCCTGCCATACAGGGCTTAGCATCTATAGATACAGGAATCCAAGGAAGAGGGAGTATTTGCTGCAAAATAATTTGAATAGTATACTTCAGACTTCAGTCCACTGCCCAGCAAACCCCGCTGAACACTGCGAGGCTTACTTCTGAGTAAACATGCACAGGATTGCAATTAAGAGGTTTGAATGTTATGAACAAATTCAAATTTTTATTTGGAAGTTATTGAAAATATTTGACTGGTGGTGTAGCCAGTTTGCTACTAATTTTATGAAATGTGCAGTCCCCAAACCCAGGAAATTTTTAGCAGAAAATGATACCAGTGGAAAATTTCCCACATCCATAGTTAAAGTCAAGGTTTGCCCAGGCAGCAAATACATCACCACAGCACAGACTTGTTCCTTTGGAACTTTGCTGCTTTCAGTCTTGATTATTGAAGAGGTTATTGATTATTGTAGAACTAAATACAAAATATAGAAGAAGGCAACCAATATGATCAGGGGAGTGGAGCACCTTCTCTGTAAGGAAATGTTACTTTGGAAGTGTTTAAGTTCATAAAACGAAAAGGGGAGCCAAAGTGGGATCATTATAGAAGTTCATAATAAAACAATACATGGTGTGAGGAAAGTCCAGCCACAAACCTTTCTCTGCCTCTCAAGAACCCTAGAACTGTGAGCCATCAAATGAAGCTGATTGGCAGGAGATTCAGGAAGGAAGAGTATAATTTCATATGACACAAGGCTAACATATGGAATTCATTGCTGAGATATGACGACTGCCACTAGGCTTAGCTGGCTGTAAAGACAAGTTGGACAAGTCCATGAAACATAAGGCCACCAATGGCTTCAAGGCAGGATGGCTGCATATTCCACTTCCAGTTGCTGGGAAATGAGTGCCAGAGAGGGATGTTGCCTTTATGTTCTGTTTGTGGGCTTTCCAGAGGCAAAGAGGGTGCTGGACTAGATTTGTTCTGATATTCCTATGTTGCCTGATGTGCATGCAAGTGCTTAGGAGTTGGGACTCTGCAACAAAGCAGAAAAATGGGAGCATTTCCAGATAAAACAAGAAGAGTAAACTTACTTGTTTCTTTAGCAGGTTCCAGACTCCTTTCCAGCAACATCCGTTTGTGAGACCCAGAATCACATGTTCCTCAATGGCTCTGTCTCTGCATTCTTTGCATAAACCCATTCTCTAAAGCAGCACCTGCCCCTATTTTATTCTCACAACCATCTTGCAAGACAGATTGTTCCAAGTAAGTTTCATGCCCCAAGACTCTCCTTGGTTGGCAACTAGCTTGGCCAACAGCTGTTTGAGAATGGAGGCGGCACTATTTAGCCCAAAGGAGCCTGCTAGGAAGATCCAGTGCGGTAGCTAGTGGTACCTCAGATTAAGAACTTAATTCGTTCTGGAGGTCCGTTCTTAACCTGAGGTACCACTTTAGCTAATGGGGCCTTGCGCTGCTGCACCGCGATTTCTGTTCTTAACCCAAGGTACTATTTCTGGGTTAAGGTAAAGGTAAAGGGACCCCTGACCATTAGGTCCAGTCGTGGCCGACTCTGGGGTTGCGGCACTCATCTCGCTTTATTGGCCGAAGGAGCCGGCGTACAGCTTCCGGGTCACGTGGCCAGCATGACTAAGTCGCTTCTGGCGAACCAGAGCAGCGCATGGAAACGCCGTTTACCTTCCCGCTGGAGTGGTACCTATTTATCTACTTGCACTGATGTGCTTTTGAACTGCTAGGTTGATAGGAGCAGGGACCAAGCAATGGGAGCTCACCCCGTTGCGGGGATTTGAACCGCCAACCTTCTGATCGGCAAGTCCTAGGCCCTGTGGTTTAACCCACAGTGCCACCTGTGTCCCCATTTCTGGGTTAGCAGAATCTGTAACCTGAAGCGTCTGTAACCCGAGGTACCACTGTACTTTGTTCCTCCCACTTCCTTTGTCCTTGAGCTGACAGTTCACCAGATTTGGCCCAAGACCATAGCTCCTATTCTAGTCCCCAGTGCTGTGGAAGAGTCAGGCATCAACCAGCAGAATTCAGACAACTGGAGGAAATTATGGTTCCATACTATACTTTCCGCCTCTCTTCCCTTGCATGGCTCAGAGTAATTGATATAGTACTGTCAGTGGCCAAACATTAATCAGGTCCACATTTGCCATAGCATCAGCTCAAGTTCCCAGAATCTCAATGGGTCCTTAGTATGGGTGCTGCTGCTGGAAGCTAGGGCAAAAAAATGCTAGAAGTGGTTTTCAGACAGCTGCATGTTCCCTACAGACTGTGAAAAAAGATTTACTAGCTAGTTTCAAAATGATCTGAATGTCTTTATAAATGAATGAATAAGAGCTGCCTTTCAAGAAACACCCACACTGGAGCACTCTTTAATAATGAAATAATTTATTTTCTAACAGTTGAACAATACAGAAGTATACATATACACAGCAAGGTCTTCTAAAACATGTAATTTCTAAAAATGCATGTGCTAACTGTAATAAAAAGCACCATTATATGGTCTTGACACAGGATTTTTATGACATGGTATTTACATTAGGAACTGAACATCTGGAAACTGAATTCCTATTTTCTCCCTATCTGCTGCTCCCCTGTTTAGGCTGCATTTTTATTTGGAAGACTCCAAAACTAATGTCAAGAGTTCAAAAGCGCAAGTGTTGTTAAGAGCACCTATTTGAGGAAAGGTCAATCAAAAGAACAGCACAAAAATAAAGCCGAACTCCTCCAGATAGGCCAAATCTTCGGGCACTTCAGAAGGGAACAGGTATGTTTCAGTAAGCATATTTAAGCCGTCAAGCAGATGGCAGCCAAACAAGCTGACTTTAAGAGTTGTTCAACCAGACCACAATATTCAAAACAAACGGGTTTGCTATAGTCAATCTTTGTACAGAGACCCAGGAGCAGGGAAAGAGATTTTGTTTGCTCAGTAGTGTGTGGGGGGGTGTTTTTCCTCCAAACTAAGAGTGTCACTGATTCACATAGATGTTCCAAGAGCTTCAGGTGGTCATAATGTACAAAAACCAAACACTTGCCCTAACAAAGAATTAATAATAATAATAAACCCTCTTCAAATCAAAGCAGCAAAGGAGTAAGCAACACAGTATTTGTAATCAGGGGAGCAAACATAAACTAGGTATAGAAAGCAGAATTTGTCTCAATACAGTTAAGTGTCAAAACCTGAAATTTGTTACCAAGAGGGCAAAAGGAGGACTCAGAGTCCTAATATATTGCTAGAGCTTACACCAGATGCCCAGTTCACTCTAATTAGGCAGAGAGCACTTAAAGAAACAAACCTTCCCCATCATTCATCCCATCCTCCCAAAGAACATAGGGCTTCCTTCTAGTGGATTTGTAAGTGCTCCTGAAGAGAGAGAGCAACAAGACAAAAGAATGAGGGAGGGGGATAAGGGCGGGAGAGAAGTGCCATATTCTGAGAACAAAGTGCTAAAATGGCAGTTGGCAGAACTCAGCCTGCTAATGCCCAGAGCTCTGGAATCTTGCAAGAGGGTGGGAAAGTTTGTGGCACCTCACTGGACATCTCAAATAAGTGCTCAGCTTGAATCAAAAACAGGTATTCACACCAACCCTGGAAAAAAGTTCACAAGATGTGACTATCAGCACCTTGAAAGCTCTGCTTTATAAAAAACACAATACCATAATAAAAGTTCTGGGTGTTCAACACTCAGGAGAAAAGTTCATCAGGTACAGACAATACTTTTTAGGCTACTTCAGACTGTCACCCTGACATCCACATTTACTTCTGATCAGAAAGAGCAAAAAATTTGAATTTCCATTTCCAATCAAGTGCGCCCCACATTCGCTTCTGCACAGGCCGTTACTGAGTGCAACAGCGTTTAGTGCGACCTTTTTAACACATGCGGCTTCCAGCTGTAAACACAGGCACAGAAACAACCCCAGTTCCCCTTTAGTAATCTTCAAAATTAATGTATCTGCAGCTTATCGAGTCATAATGCTGGTGGATCAGTGAATTTGAGAGAAAGTCTGGCTAGACCATAATGTCACACTTCTATGGCCCAGCTTATACATCACCCAAGTGACATGGTTGCCACTCGCTACCCCTGTGGTTGTTCCCACACCACCTTGGCAGTGTATGAAACCTCTGCTCATGAAGTTGAGACAGGATAGATTAGTGCAGTTATGCACCACACCAGTGCTGCCTACCTGCAAGCACAGTACAAACCTCCCTCACCCTGTTGGCAGGAATTTCTAATAATGGGGGCCATGTATGCAACTGGGCCTATTTATCCATCCTTGAAGTGGGCACAACTATCTGAGGGATGGGCTGGGTGAATAGCAAAGAGCACCACAAAAGTTTGCAGCTGCTAAGGCCAGTCCTAGCCAAGGGATTTAAAGGTGTCCCTGGAGCCCACAGGACAATTTGTTTTACCTGCCCAGATGCTTCTGAAACCCCGCTCACCTCCTTAGGTTAGTTTTTTTTTTAACATTAGTGCATCATTTGCAAAGTTCAATTTTTCTGTACCATCAAAATTTTGAAAGGACCACATCCAAACAGTGCAAAGATTAATTACCGGTTCACAATAGGGACCAAAAAACCAAAACCCCAACCCCCCAAAACAAGAATCCCACAGTATTTTACTAAAAATACAACAGGCACAATCCACCAGGAATTTCTCCGGCTCAAAGTACACCAAAACAAAAGTGGCCACATACAACCATGGCTAAACTGCTACTTCCATGTGTGTATATATTTTTGTTGCTTGAGGCAGGAGGGAGAGAAAGAAGGGGTACTATCTAGGAGAAGTTAGAAGTGGATTGTGCCCAGTTATAATTAACTCATATAAAGGCACAACAATTAAAACACATTAGGCCGAATCCTTAAGACTCGTTACGTCTAAAGAAAAGTACACAAATTTGTAATTCAAATTTACCCCATCAAAATGCCCCCAAAATCTGAAGTTACTTTGAACCTTAAAGTGGCAACATGGAGTTGAATTTGTGAGGCAGTTTTATGCAACTCATTAACAAATATAGAAGCTCAAAGGTCTCAGGCAAGAAACATGTCGGAACAAAGGACCTCAAAGTGCAGCTACTCAACTTCTTTTAGTTTACAGGTTGGGAGCTAGCTCTCTGAAGGGTTTTCTGCTTCGATTCAAAGCCAGCTTATAAATGCAAGAAGGCCTCCAACAAATAGGAGTTCAGTGCAAGTCTGCTGGACACTTAAAATTCCAGCCTTTTTTTTTTTTTTTAAAGATAGCACACTCAAAAGAAATAGCTTTGGAGATCTTTAGCAATCCACTAGCCCCACTTCCCATCTTGAATTTTTTTTCCAAAGATAGCTTTAAGCTTCTTGAAGAAATCAAATGTAATTTTCATGTAGTTTAGAACTTGTGTCCTAGTGGATTTTGGCAGCTCAGGTCATGCAAGCAAGCATGAATTACATTTTGAAGCTAAATAAGCTACATAGCCCTTTTAGAGTGAAGTGACATGAAGTTGCTTAACTGGCTCTCAGGTATCCTCTAAGTGCTCGGGGACAGCAAGCTGTATACAAATAAATATTAAAAGTCCCTGGGAGTTAATGTTCAAAGCAAAGAGAATGGGACTAAGGAAATCTCACTCAGTGGACCATGAAATACAAAGTTTCCTAAACATCTATAAAAGCATAAAATCATAAGATTGTTATTACATTAAGTTTATATAAAAATGAATAAATACTATTCATAGACCACGTTATGTACATTTGTGTGTGCTCTAGTTAGTGGTTAGAATGCTGTTGGATGTGGGACACCAGAGACAGGGTGAGAAGCGGACAGAAAAGATAATAAAGTCAAACCTAAAATCCACATGCAAGTCACTTTTCTGAGGGCTACCAAATAATTTAAACAGGCAAAGGAGTGCTAGAATGCCAAGATGGCACCACAGAATTACTGTAATGCAGTCTCCTCAGTCATTAACTCAAAGCTAGCACAGCTAACTTTGTCACTCAGTTATTGCTGAATATTTTTTTAAGTAAACAGATTGGACTAGAACCAAGTATACAAATGAGGCATAATTCTTTTGTGCTAAAGGGATCGAGATCAGCTTTGTTCATCTCTCTGAGGTAGAAAGAATTGTCCCAGAGACAAGAAGGACTTAGCTAGAACTGCTGCTAGGAACAAAAGATAAATGCAGCTATCAATACAAAGACATCATCATAAAGATTGCACTGGAGTAGTTTAAAGTACCATTTGGTCTTTTGACACCAAAGATAATTGAGACGTCTTTAAGTAAAGGCATCCTACCAAGGTAATGAGCTAATAGTGAAAAGAACCCCACCCCATCAAGAGCCTACTGCACAATCCTATTCCTACTATATTTCTGCCAATGTTAGTTTTAGTCTGCCAGTTGCCTGTCTCAATCTTCGCCCTCTGGGACTAATGATGAGAAGGTGGCTCAGTGCTTATAATCCAAATGGAGCTTTGATTCAGTACTGGCAAGAGTGTCTCAGAGATTACTACATTACAACTACAATGACTTGGGACACTTCAGAATAACTTCTGAACAGTGGCTGGGACATTTCACTGCACAATTCCCTCACAGAAACTTGCAATGCTTCTTAAGTATGCTCTGCCAATTACCAGCTCTGAATGACAGAAACCACGAGTTCTTCCTATAAAGGTCATGTTTGAGGAATAGTGGCTAGTCTGGCTGTTTCGGACACCTTATATTATGCTCTCCCCTCCTCCCACCCCTATAGTGAAAAAGTTAATCTTGAACATTAAGCAACAGCAGCACAGGCAAAAAGTCTAAGTTGCTATTACTGCAACAATATTATTGGGTGCTTAGAAATTTGGTAGGAATGTTCAGTCTCATAGAGATGAGTTTACTGACAGAAAAGGGAAGCTAGTGGATGCCATCAGATGTGTGCTCCAGAGAGTAGCTTGTAACCCACAACCCTATGCACTGTTTTCAGACTTAGGCAAAGCAGATTTTGGTAATGTTGGTGGCACAAGAAGTTTACGTGCAAGAGAATTGTGGGACGGTCCAACATACTACCTAGTAAGATCCAACAAGGAAACAGCAATGGATGGAAAGAAAGCTACTGGCTCCTTATAGGCTGAGACAAGCCTTGAGATTGTTCTGCAGCTTTATTCTCTTAATGCCGGCGCTCGAATAGCCCTCATCACTGCAGACACTCTGCAAGCTTCCCCTTTCGTCCAAATCACTTGGGCTGCTGCTGCTGCTCCAGTCTAGGTCCCCCGTTAGGTAGTCTGTGCTTTCCACATCCACATCGATTTCTTCTGCAAAAGAAATGCAATGTTACTTGGGTAACAGACAGCATTCACTTCCTAAGAATGCAATTCCTATTTGGTCATGGAAGCAAGGAACCCAACTCAAACACCACCAGTACACACCTCTGTCTGAATCAGATCGATCAGAAGAAACAGTAGATCCTATACTGTCCATTCTTATTCGCTCAATACCCAGTTTCTCCAGCTGCCTTTTCAGGTGCCGCTGTTCTCGTTGCAACTGATCTATTTGGTGTACTGCTTTTCTGTCATAGTCTTCAAGTTTCTGTAGAACAAAACAGGTGTAGTATGATTCTTGTGCATTATGTGCAAAAGATAAAAGCCATTATATCAATTTATTATTATTTGCATATGAAAGTATGTCTAATGGCACTTCCCAAGCAATTTTAAGGCTGCGCCTCAGAGCTGTCCCCGGAGCTTGTATAAAATCATGTGGACCCTTCATCAGTGATGCGCAGGCATTGTCTTTGGCACCTGCTCATCAAGATTTACCTTCAAGTACCTGCCAAGACTTAATGTCTGTATGTATTCTTCCAATGTGGTACAATGCTGACTCAAAGATTATAATGTTTTGTCCTTTCTCGTACCATGCTGAAGCAGCCCTCTTCATTAGCGAGGAAACAATGTTCTTTAGGAATATGGCGTTATTTACTCCCTATCTCAGTTCCATGATATATTTGACAAACATAAAGTAATGAGCTTTTTTACATGGAGCTCTAGAGCCCAACCACTTCAACTCACCTTGATGTGCAATTTAGCTTTTGTAAGTAAACTTAGCGTGGTATGCCTACTGGATTCCGGTCCAAGAGGCACCAGCCCTTTGAGCTTCTCCAGACACAGTCGCAGATGAGCACGTCTGTTAACGAAGATACACACAGGTTGTTATGAGTGTAAGATCAACGATCTGGAAACATTCATCATGGGTACTTCTCTATTATATAACTAAGGAACTAGGATAAGTAATCATGAAGCTTAAAAAAGAGATGAAAAGCATGTTCATCGCTGTCTCAGGCCATTCTGAATTAGGTCTTTTGAAAGTTGGCTATGCCTGATTCAATACCCATTCTAAATGTCTAAAACAGGGGTAAAGAACTGCCAGGCCATAGTGGGCAAGCCAAGCTCTCCTGTCCCATGTCCAATGTGGGGCAGTAATATTGAGGCTGGGTCAAAAAAGGGGTTTACAGGTAGCTTTGAAGCTCAAGCACCAGCTGATTGTCAGGGCTTCAAAGTGCAGCACAAGACTCCTTTCAAGGTCCAACCACCTGCTGAGATCAGCTGCACTAGGGAGTTAAGATTCAGTTTCCTACCTGTAGTTTAAATGTACTTTGACATAACATATGCCATGAAGCTAGTCAATCTCAAAATAAAATACACCACAAAGTCATAAAGTGATGCAATTATAATTACACAACGCAAGATACCCACACATTTTAATTAAAACTAATTCCAGTTTTACCTTACCCAGTAATGTAGCAAAATTAGTTTCAGAGATAACTAACCACCACTGTTAAGTTGATCACCAGCATTTTAACTAGCTGTTGGAGACCTTGAGCTTTTCCATGTAATACTCTGTTTAGCTTTAGAATTTTTCAACTAAAGGCAAAAGCCTTTAAACTGAATGGTTTTAGTAAGCCTATTCATTAACTGTTGTCATTTTATTGCAGATACCCCCATGCAATATTCAAGCCTACTGGACTACTGGCATGTCTAACCAAGTACTATCTATTCTGACCATAAGCAGTTCACAAAGGTCTCTTTCCTGGTCCTACAACCTTTTAAATTCCCAGCTTCTGTGTGTACCCTTTTCTGCTACTCTTCCTTCCTTGCCTCTTCCCTTCAGCTCAGTCCTTCTCCATTCCTTAACCACATGGGACGAAAGAGAAAACAGATTTTTAAAACAAATTCACTCTAGCCTTCTATTCGGCTCCGGATTGATGACAAAATAAACAGTATGTGTATGAAGCAAGGGTGGGGAAGCTTTTTAGACTGGTGGGCCAGATTCCTCTATTTCCACACCACCATGCACCAACCTTGACAGGTGAGCAGATGCAGGTAGGTTGTTGCATCCATATGGTTGTCAGGCACTTGGGAACTGCAGCATAGAGGCCTTTGCCAGCTTCCCAGGCACTGAGCATACAGCTGGCAAAGCTGCTTTCTGCAAAGATTGGCTGCACAGCTGAGTTCTACACAGAGAACTCTGCTGCACAGCTGATCCAGCAAGCTTGAACTTCAACCCTGTTTTATGTTTTCCCTAATTTAGGCAGGGATCAGCTGCACAATAGGGTTCTCTATGGAGGAACTTGGTTGTGCTGCCAACCCGTCACATACGACCTCAGGTGTGCAGCAGATGGCCGTGGTTTGGGGGAAAACAGCTTAACAGGTCAAAATGGAATCCATGCTGGACCAAATTCAGCCAGTGGGCTGAAGGCTCCCTACTGATGTTTAAAATACTAGCTTGTGAAGAAAATAGTTCATGAAAGGAAATAAGGTTGGAAGAAACTCCCAGAGCACATTTCTCTGGAGGAAGTATATGGTTATGGTCCTTTTTTTTTTTTTACGCTGGTATTAAAAAGGAATTCCTGTCAGGCTGTACAAATGAAGCCCTTTGCAGAGGTGGGTGAAAAGAACAGAGAGCCTGCCTAAGGTAAGGGGAGAGTTGCATGGAACAGCCTTTTGGTGAAAGCCAGGAGCTGGGAAAACACAGTCCTGAAAGTTTTTGCTGAGGGAGATGGTGTTCTTTATGCTTACAAAATTATTGGGATTAGTCTTTACTTTTCAAACAAAAAAAGTGCTGGCAGTTAGGACTGTGGGGACAATAGGACCTCCTCCTTCAAGTCAAACTGCCACATACTTAGGGGCATTTTTAATACAACAATAAAAATAAAGAAAGCCCACAGGCTTGTAAAAATAATTGGTGGCTTACAAGCTGATCTGCCATTTGTAGAGTCCAGGTTGCAGCAATTACAATTTGCCCTCAATTAGTCCTATGCAATCCTAAGTAAAGATACATATTTGCTAAGTATACAAAAGTACTCTTAAGACCAGCACGGAACAGTATATATTTAATAAGCAAGAACTATGTTGTGAACCAGAATTTCATGGACACAACAAGGAAAGTTTCAGAAGTTCTTCAAATACAGTCTAGGTCAGGAGTAGCCAATGTGATGCCTTCCAGATTTAATTGCAATGACATCAAATCAATAAAGCAACAATAAAGTATTGCATTTTCAAAAAGAGCACTGATAAAATTTCCTTTCCCCCCTATCCAGATGGATAACCATAACATTTTATTTGGCTGCCAGAATTTTAACTGTTTAAGCCAGATGAGTCATCGTGCTTCCATTTTCAAAGCGCTACACTGACTTCCTAGTTGTTTCCAATTCAAGGAATTCCCTTTAAAGCTCTAAGTGCCTTCAGACCCAAATGCCTACAGGACAATGCCTTGAGACCCTTCGCAGAGGGCCTTCTTCCTTAGTGAAAGCGTATTATGTATGCACTAAGGACAGGGTAGTTTCTGTGCTGGTACCACACTCCTCTCCTCAGGGAGATATGACTGGTGTTGGCGTTACTATTTTTGGCATTACTATCTTTTCAGCACCAGTTTAACATATATTTGCTCAGGAGTTTGAAAGGCTTGTTATCCCAGTCTTCGTTTACTTTTTACAGTTCTCTTTGCCTCTCAATCTTTAAATCACTTGACAAATGTTTTATTATATTTGTATTATTATGTTCACTGTATGCTCCCTGGAATCCCTTGAAAGGCAGCCTACAGCTATTGTTAAAATAAAACAGACAGTAAGCACTATTTACTTGGTTACGTTGCAAGCAGTCTTCACAAATGCAACCTTGCTATTTGTAGACATGCTGTAAACACATTTAAAATTTAAACACTTACCGTATTTTTCGCCCCATAGGATGCACTGGCCCATAGGATGTACCAAGTTTTTTGGGGGGGAAATAAAGAAAAAAAATTATTTTCCCCCCCAGGCGCTTGTGGAGCCGGCAGCGGGGAGAAGCGCTCTTCTCCCCGCAGCCCGCCTTCAGACCAGGTCCGGGGACAGTGGGAAGACGCGCTGCGCCTCCCAGCTGTCCCCGGAGCTTGCGGGACCGGCAGCGGGGAGAAGTGCTCTTCTCCCCGCCGCCCGCCTTCAGATCAGGTCTGGGGACAGCGGGAAGACGCGCTGCGCCTCAGAGCTGTCCCCGGAGCTTGCGGGGCTGGCGCTGGGGCTCTCCTGAAGCCTGGAGAGCGAGAGGGGTCGGTGCACACCGACCCCTCTCGCTCTCTAGGCTTCAGCGAAAGCCTGCATTCGCCCCATAGGACGCACACACATTTCCCCTTCATTTTTGGAGGGGAAAAGGTGCGTCCTATAGGGCGAAAAATACGGTAATTTTCATTTATTCCATGGAAGAAAATAAAACACGTGCTTAACTTTTGTTATTGAATTTAAGTGTACAAAGTGCTTAACCATGACTAAATCATGCCCACATCATTTTAAATTGTAGTTCCTAAGATATCTTATTGGATCATGAGATTTACAGGCTGAGCTGGCGGAATTTCTCTGCTTCACTTTCTTTATTTTCCTTGGTAAATATTATGGGAGGCAATTTACTAAGCACTGCTGAATGAGTTTTCTATAGAAAATGATTTACAACACGCCTAATTTGGAACACAGACAAATGTTTACATGTTGTAGGCTACATTTACTAAAAAGGCCCAAACTGCTCTACAGTAAATGGCCTGAAGGACAACAGGGAATTTTTCCTAAAGCATTTTCTTCCTGGAAATCCAGTTCATGCTAACAATGATCAAAAGCTGAACATTTAAAACATAATGTATTGTTTCAATTCTATAATTTAAAAGATTGAAGATGTGCAGCCATTTAAATTCACTTTAGGTGCAAAGTGTTGTAACATGTTTAATCCCTTGTTGAAAGCGCCTGTGTAAAAAAACAGAATGATTTTTTGTCTGTGTAAAAAAATAATTTCATTCTTAAATGAAGTAGAAAAATGTCAAAATGAAGCCCATGGTGCATTTTAGAGAAATAGTAATAAGTAGTTTCCTATTTTCTAAGTTTCATTACCTTCTTTTCATAACCATTAACTCATCATTTGCCATATCCCAAATTAAGCTCCAGTTCTTACAAAAGATATGCAGCTAATTCCTAAAATGTTTCAGGAGAGGTTGTACCAAGATCCTTTTCTGTATAACATAGGAATTAGTCTAACATTCCAGCCTCACATGGTAAGTCTACCACACCAAGAAAACCATCTCAATTAAGCCACAACACTGTAACTAAGGTAGTAAGTGCCTCCAAAGAGTACTCTAGATGTCCTATTTGTGCCAACCCAGTTAGAGCAGCAATCACATGTATGGATGCCAAATTGACCTTAAACTTAGTCCAATATGATCCTTTGAACAGGTTATTGACTTTATAAATCAGTATTTCCCACATTCATTTACTAGTCTGAGAACTGTATGCAAGAAAAGTGGCAACAGGCAACCACAAACTAGTCCCTGCGGTGAAAGCCTTTTGAAGTACTGTGTGCCAGCTGGGAAATACAGACTGCAGACCCCCACTAGCACATGTGGTTGGAATGAAATCACACAGTTCCTAAGCAAACATCACTGGAGCAATAGCCCCTTTCTGAAGACCACGGAGGAGTAAAGCTGCTGAGAAGTTTTTCCTTCAGCAATATTTTTTTCTGAGACTTTGTCATTCGGAGAACCATCACTACCAACGTAATTATTTTCATAACAGACCCAATTACCTAAAGGTACTCAAACATAGAAAGGCTGAAGGACAGTTTTCAGAATCATTTCAATGTGGTTTGAGAATTCTGATTATAGTGGGGTGATTTGATGCATATGGCAAACAGAATGGCCCAAAGACAGTGCACGTGAGATTTTGCATTAAAGCCTTTCCACTCAGCAGCTCTTGCCACATGCACAATTCTGTATACAGTCGTACCTCCTTTTGCGTCTGGGATCCGTTCCAGAGCCCTGGATACTCGACAAAGCGCTGCTCTGCGCATGCGCAAAGCACGATTTGGTGCTTCTAAACGTGTGTGAGCGGCAAACCCAGAAGTAACCTGTTTCAGTACTTCTGGGTTTGCCATGGACATTTGACGAAATGGACCCTAAACGGGGCAGACTCAAAACAAGGTATGACTGTACTTCAAGCCACCACCCAGAAAAAAACAGCTTCCCCAAACTGGATTTTTAAGCTAAAAACACTGCTTTGATTCGCCTCATCAAATTACTATAAAATGTAAGACGCGACTACTGCTGTGATTAATAAAAATTTATAATGTCCATTTGAAGACTCACCTGTTCTTTTCCATTTCGTTGTGTGTTGATCTAAATAGAGAAAGAGGGGATTAATGTAACCATTTACACTTGTAAACCATGGAGTAAACATACCTTTGCAGGTTTCAAACCACTGTCAACAAGATGCAACTGTTTGTAACTGAATCCCAGGTCAGTAGGGATCTCCAACCAGGGACCACAGTTGCATTATGAATAAGATACAATCATGCCTGCCCGCTCCATGGATCTCACCATAAGGCGTGGCAAAATAATCTACTGAATGAATCACAACCACTTATTTTGCAAGACCCACAGTCTTTCTGAATCCAACTATACCCCAGAATACAGATTAAGAAAGAAATTTCCTGGACTATTTTAAAAGTCTTTCCTCCTCCTGTCCTGGGGTGGGGAACCATTGCTTTTAAGAGCGAGAAAAAAACTTTCCAGGAGAACTTGATAACATTTGATTACAACTAAAAAGAAATGCACATATTTAACCCATCCAAGTTACATGACTGCTCCTCTTAAAGCTTTTGAATAACTTGTGAATAATTTTGGATAACTTACCCAACATAACCATCACCATAATTTCATTTAAATAAGCATGTGAGAAGAGAACATATTATATACACTCTGCACATGATGTACTCATGAAGACAAAACTGCTAATGCACAACAAAAACATATTGCACAAACCCATGTATGTGGCCGTCAGGTGACACCCCCATGTGCCAAATCCTGGGGAAGACTGTTGTGTTTACTCGCATGAGAGGCTAGAAAAGTATTTCTTAAGTAGAAACCTTTGTTTTTAGTATGTTCTTTTTATTATTCTAAACATTACATTACAATTAAATAAAGGAAGAATAGAAATAATAAAAACACACATGCAAGAACAAATTAGAAGGGACAGCTGAATGAGACTCCAGAAGATTCCTAGCTCAGGTTAGGTTAGAGCGTGGTCAACTTGGTTAGAGCGTGTGCTGATAATGCCAAGGTTGCAGGTTCGATCCCCGTATGGGGGAGCTGCATATTCCTGCATTGCAGGGGGTTGGACTAAATGATCCTCGGGGTCCCTTCCAACTCTACAATTCTAAATCTTCCATATCTGATGCAACTGATGATCTAGCACCTAAATCGAATGGTATGCATACTTTCAAAGTAAAGTTCCACTACACACTCATCTTTAAAGCAGGAAAATGGGCTTACATGAAAATCATTGGAGGAAGAACCTATAAACTGAATTGATTAGCTTGCCAGAGACTCCTGAACTATATTTGAGCATATATTTTACTTGTCTCAACATAATTTTATACAAACAATACACTTCCCTGGAGAACTATATCTAATCTAAGGTTCACATTAAAAGGTAAACTAATAAAGCTGGGGCAAGGGGGAAGAAGAGTTAACACTGAAACTTCATCTTCCACTTTCCATACCATTCCCAAATGGCAGAACATCATGTACTTATCTCAAGACCACTAACCACTGGCACAGCAGGGTAATTTAAGGATAAAGCTTTAACTGGGTACTTCCTGCTTCTAAGGCATGCAGTGACATAAAGGCAGCCTGAATCTCCAGATATGTAAACAGAAATCTAAAACAAATGTTAGCAAGCCAATGGTTAAATCAACTGGGCCTTAAAAAAGATTATCATACTTCAATAAGAACTTCTGAAATGAGGGTTGCCATATTTTGAAGAGCAAAAAAGAAGACACATTTGCCAACTTCTACTTTTATCACTATGACAACTCTCATTTTACATACCCATGAAAAGGACACATGGCAATCCTAAACTGCCCAGTTCATCAATGTCCAAGGAACTTAAATCTGCCATTATCTAGCAGAATTGTAATAGAGTAGTGGTTTTGTTCCAACAGACTTTGGCTTTCCACACCAAGATGTTATAATACTGACACTGTTATAATACTGACCCTCACTGTTAAGATTATTTTATCTGCCAACATTAACTGTTTTGCTTTTCTATATTTTATATGGTTGTTTTGACATGCTGCGAGTCACCCTGATTGCTGTTTTAGGGATAAAGGATGGGACATAAATATGCCTAATAAACACATCTTGTATTATATAGCAGTCTTGAATACTTACTACAAATACCCCATAGGCAGATAATCATTTTGTGCACAAAATTAAGGAACTGGTGCAAAAACCTAGATCCGTATGATTGTACTTATGCAAGAGAAGCAGCATATTTATGCAGAAGTAAACCCCATTTGAACAGCAGCCTTTACTCTTTAATAATTGTGCTCAGGATTATAACAAGTGTGGGGAAACTCTGGTCTCCTAAACTACAGCTGCCATCATTCCTGGCTACTGACCATCCTTTCTAGGCCTGATGGAAGTTGGGAGTTCTGAAACATTTGGAGGGCCAAAAGTGCCTCACCCCTGGATTACAGCTGTTAATGGGTTTTCAAATTTCACTGGCTTCAGATAAGCACTCTTCCAAATCTATTCTAAATTTCTTAGAAAACTTGGCTTCCAGAAATCTAAACTGGCACTGAAATGTGTGTGGCGTTTCCTGCAAATTTAAATTGAGTATTTAGACTGATTAAGTGCCTTTTTTTCTAAAAACGTGTCTCAAAATCCTTAGAATGAAGCACACCCAACTCAAGATGAAGGATGTTTTAAATTTGAATTTAATTTAAATTTTTGACAAATACTTCTTCAGATATTCCAACTGCAGCATTACAGTACAGTATATTGGTTCAGAGGCCAGTGTAAACATTGACAGGAAACAAAAGTGAAACTGTCATGCCCTTTTGATCACAAACATGAAAACTTTTACACAATACAATCTACAACTTGACTTAAACTGTAATCCTAACCCTGTCTACTCAGAAGGAAATCCTAATTAACTCTATGGGGCTTACTCCCAGGCAAGTAGGGTTAGGACTACACCGTAACCTTTTAATTAAGGCTAATATCCTTGTAATTAGCACGTGCCCAATGTACTCATCATGCCTCTGCTGTAGTTGCTTTAGAAGTGACTGAGTTATGTGCATGGCTCACCCTGCAAGACAAAGGCAGAACACTCAGTTTTTCCTTACCTGCTACTACTACTATTTTTCTTAGATTTGTTTCTTCGTTTTAAGGCGTCTCTATCCTTGCTGCTGTAGGGTAACATGGAAGCATAGCCATGCTCAGCTTCTGTGGGGGAAACAATTATTCATCCCATTATTAACTCAAAACAAAACAACTCGTTTATGTTCACTGGCAGATATAACTAAATACTTCATCTCCTGACATTCAGTGCACGTTCTCTTTCAAATTAATCCCATCCACAGGATTTCACATGCCATGAAAGCTGAATTCAAAACACCCCTCACTCACAAATTCACTAGATGGCTAGCCTCAGTCAAGTCTGTATTCTCTTTGTCTCAGCATTCTTAAGTGCAGTATGTTAACATCATATCTTACAAGCCTGGTATAAAGAATACACAAATAGTGTACAGGAAGTACTGGTACTTTGAATGCTTGAAATGCACCAATTATTATGATGCGTAATCAATAATGTCTCAGTTGTGGGTGGGGGTGACAAGAGATTATCAACACTTGAGCACAGCGATACTCCCCCCCCCCCCATTTCCCAGAGAAGATGTAACAAGAGTTTTGTAAAGGCTATTTGGAATTTACAAATGGGTAATGCCTTCAGACTCAGGCAAGGGCACAGCAGCTTTCCATCTCGACAGTTTCAGCACTTGACCTCGATCGTCATTTCCTTCTACAGTCCAGGCCCCCGTTAGGGTTAAAAGCGGAGCGAGTGGGTGAAGAATAGCAGGGCACACCCCAACAACAGGGCCCGCTCCCCCAAACTGATTTGTGTGTGCCGGCTTCAGCCGCTTTGTTTATTTATTTGTCGCCATGGATGTTCTTGTTCAATACCTTCGAGAGGCTTTGTCACACATTCAATGGGGTAAAATACAAGGGGCGCGCGATTTATCCACACGATCGGAAGGGGGGCGCGTGGTAGATTTTTATAGCCCCACAACCTGCCCCCGCCGCCCCCCCCCCCGCCACGCTAAGTGGGAAGAGGAGGCGGCGGCGGCTGGGAGGGAGGAGCGAGCAAGAGAAAAGGCAAAGCTGGATCAGAAGGGAATCCGGGGCTCCCTCCCTAGTGAACAGGCTCAGAAGAAAGGAAATCTACGGAGGAGGAGGAGGAGGAAGCAGCCAGGCCGTTCGCCCCCCCCCCCCGCGCGCCTTTCGGGCTTATTTTTAGCCCCCTCCTCCTCGCGCGGCGGAGCCTTTCCGGCGGTTCCCATTTTCGCTTTAAAGGCCCGAGTTGTTTACTCTTTTCCTCCGGGGGGATGGGAAGAAGGGAAGGCGGAGATCGGGCCGAAGGAGGGAGGGAGAAGCGGAGAAAAACACACGTACTAATAACAACGCGGAAGGAAGGAAGGGGGGGTCGGCGTCGCCCCTCCCCCTTCTTCTCCAGCCTCCCGAGGGGAGCGAGAGCAACAAAAAAACAACGGCGGCGGCGGCGGCATCCCGGAGGAAGCCTCGCTGTCACCGGGGCGGCCGGCTGCTCTCCCTCAGCGCGGCCCGAGCCCCCGCCGCCAGACGGGAGAGCGAGCGAGCGGTGAAGGCGACAGGCCCCGAGAGAAGCTGGCAGGCCTACCTCGCTCCCTCCGCTCCAGGAACTCGGCCGCCTCCAGCAGCATCTGGATGTTTTCGCACACTTGGGCGGCCGCCGCCATTTTGCCGGCTGCTTGGTCCTGCCGCCGCCGCCGGAGCCCTCGACGCCGACGACACCGCCACAGAGTCAGCCGCAGCAGCCAGGACTCTCTTCTTCCGCCGCCTCCGTCCAGCGCCCGGAGCCCGACTGTGTGTGTTTACCCCACCTCGCAGCCTGACAGACTCGCCGCAACCAACCCCTCCCTCCGCAGCCCAACCCGCTGCCCCCGGAGCGCGGCGCCCATTGGGCGGCCGTGGCCCGGCTCCGCCCCTGCCGCTGCCCGATTGGCCCTCAGCTAGGCAGAGTGGAAAGGGGAAAATAAGCGGCCAGCCACGCCCTGCTCGCTCGGCATTGGCCGCCTCTGCTCCTGAGCCCGCCTTGATCTAGGCCGAGGTTTCTCGCCTCTGGTTGGCTCGCCGAGCCGAAATGGCCGCCCCTAATTCAGATCTAGTGTCTAATTGGACAAGCCCTAGAGGCACGTCCCATTCGACGGTGCTATAGCAGCGCCTTTCCTTTGCACGGGCGCCCCATTGGTCAGGGCTACCAAAATGACGTTTTACGCTAACTCCCGTAGGCCCAATCCAGGCTGCTCTGCCTTCTAACCCCGTTCGAGCCTTCCTTTTTGATTGGTCAGTGCTGCCCACGGCCCCCTCCCCTTCGCTTATTGTGTTGACTTCTAGCGTTCCGCCCCGCCCACTAGCCACGCGTCTTTGCCATTATTTCTTGTCCAATCAGTTTGGGGAAGGAGGTGGAGGGGGCACTATGAGGCCCAGGCCTAGTTAGCTCTGCTGGCTAGAGCAGAGGAAGGCCTCAAGCCTAGGCTTGGTGCAAGGAGGCGGCGAGCGTGGCAGGCGCAGGCACGGCGAGGAGAAGGAGGCGGCATTTGTTTGTGTGTAGGTGATCAAAACAAGGCAGTCTCTGCCCCTGCAGGCTTACAGTCTTTTTATTTTGATTGAGAGAGAGACGGAAAACGCAGGAGGAAAACAAAAACTCAGTCACTATTTCCTATACTGACAAGCTGGCACAGTTCAGGGAGCACCAGGAGGAGGTGCCTGATGGAGCTGAGCCTCCTGCAAAGCTGATGGAATGAGCCTTTTGCTCCCTACCTCTCCCAGTGGGACAGCCTGATGGAATTGCCACCACCAGGTGACAGTTGAGGGGGGAGAAGGCCTGGTGGAGCTCCCCCTTCCACCACATACCCCTTTGCCTCCTAAAAAGAAAAGGCAGCCACCTTGAGCTATAGGGAAACGCACCCAAGACATCAGTTATATTAGGGCATTCTACTTTTGCTGGATCGGGTTGGCACCCCATCTAGCCCAGCATCCCGTATTAATATATATATCACCACCATCTATATCCTCACCTTCTCTCCAAACACTCAAAGCAGCTTACAGATAGAATAGAAAAAGCTAAAAACGTAGAAAACAAATCATTTAAAAGTATTTAAACACTGAGAATTAATATATATACCAAAATATCTATTAAAAGTATAGACAACAATAGTAACACTAAAAAACAAAAACAAAAAATACCCAGTCCTGTACTTACAGTGGCCAACTGGGTGCCTGTGGTAAACCATGTATGTGAAATTAAGATTGTTTTTAAACCTGACATACTCACTTTATTATTATTATTATTACTACCATCGTCGTCATATATCTTTCCTTTCACCAAGACTGGGACTCAAAGTGGCTTACAAAATTAAAACAAATATAAAATACAAAAGCTAAAGACATATAAAAGCTAATAGTTAAAATTAAACTCCAGCAGAATAAAAACAATATAAAAAATAATCCATTACAAATAAAAGCAGCAATGCACTATCAGAAGTCCTTTTCTTAAAGAACAGTCAGTCCACAGGGGCCTGCTGAAATAAAGCAGTCTTCTACCGGTGGAAGTTCCAAAGTCTGGCAGCAGACCTCCATATCCCCACCCTGCTTGCGAGGGTGGTGGGACCAAGAGAATGGCCTCCTCTGAAGGTCTCAGAGCCCAGCAAGTTTGTATGGAAGACAGACATTCATACAGGGAACAACTGTTTTGTGCATGTTCAAAGCACATGGAACCGTGCATGCAAATACCATCCTCAGATCAGGAAGAGGGTGCAATGGGCGCGTAACAGGGCAGGTTTATGCACGCTCCACTAATGTGCGCAATAATCTGGAAAGCAACCTCAGCACAAATCAAGGGTTGCCTGCATAAGCATTTGCCATTTTACTGCCCATTCACTCAGTTTTGAGGTCCTTTTGGAGCTCTTCACAATCTTTTGTTTTAATCACTCTGAACATTTTGGTGTCATCAGCAAACTTGGCCACCACAATTCTCACCCTCACCTCTGGATCCTTCATGAACAAGTTAAAAAGCACAGGTCCCAAAAATGAGCCATGGAGGATGTAAGATGAAGTGGCAGCCTCTACAAAAAACAGTTATAACCTCAAAACTACCTGGGGGTACAACACTTCAGCCTTCCAGGAAATTCTGTAAGTGACCTTAAGGTAACCCAAAATAGAACAAAGGAACTTCAATCAAAGACCACATGAAACTGCTGGAAAGGGTAAGGAGTTCAGTATTATCACTTGGACTGAATTCAGGCAAAGCATTTTCTTAAACATAACTACAGGCAACATGTGCGACTGTGCATGCGCACATTGTTTTTGGACCCAAAAAGGGCATAACGGGGGTGGGGTGGGGCTTATGCACACAATGACCCAGAATGCAACCCCCACGCAAATCAGGGGTTGCCTGTACATGTCTTGGCTTACTGATGCCAGGGTGCCTGTGTCATGACCAACAACCATTTTGTGAATGAGAACCCCACTTTCCCCTCAACCCCACTGCTTACAACTCCCATCACATCACCACCTTATGTAGCCTGTAACACAGTGTATTGCATGCATCTGAAGAACCATAGTAAATGTATCTCAAGGGTCTCTGGTGTTTTCTCTGTAAGGTAGGAGGGATGGGGAACCTCTCTTAGGCACACCACGCAGCCTCATTCCCTTCCTGGGCCTACATGCCAGAGGCAAAAGTTAGTGGAGCAAAAAGTGTACAGTGCACATTAATACAGTAGACTAGTTACTGCACACCCAGTATCCTCTGTGCAGGCAAAAAAGCAAGATTGGACTTGAAGGATACATTCCCTTCAGAGTCCAACGCAGGGCTGGCGAGGGACGTGGCATGAGGAGGACCAGATAGAGAAGCTGCCTTTCACCACTCTGCCCTATGATCTGAGGTTCCCCATAGCTACCCTAAGAAGCAAACCTTTGAGGACAGTCTCTAAGAGGGCCAGAGAATCTTTGTATGTAGGAGACAAAAAGTAAGGAACTTAATGCACTGCTAAGAAAACTATGGACTACATTTGAGCTTGTTTACCTGCATCAAGTATGACAACTGCATAATCCAATGGTTGCCAGAATCTAGTTACTGAACACAGAATTCAAAAACTGATCACCAATGCCTAATGGGTCATTATAGAGGGAGTGCCAACTTGGCCCCGCAACCGTGAGTGCCCAGGGCTGTGGGTGCCATGCAGCATGCAAGGCCCTGGCACTGAAATTTGTGGGTGCCTGGCCCCTTCATAGGGAATTTTGTGGGTGCCCCAGGGAGTTGGCACCTATGCAGAGTCATGTCCCTGCTTTGTTTATGAAAGCAGTAGATGTAGCTTATTAACAATTAATTCTGCCTGTTTGTTGTTTTTTAAAATGTCTGTCCTACTCAGTTTTTACTTGCTCACTCTAGAAGCAGTCTCTAGCATTTATTAACAGGTGCCAAATCGGATGTTACTCTAATCCTAGCCAAACATTTTAGGCAAATCAGAGTGTCTTGCAGGGTCCCCCTTTGCTTTAAACACTTTGTTTGCAATGACAAATGTGTTAGGTGGGATGGATGGGGTTGTAGGTGGCTGAGAGAATACACTTCAAAGGAGACACAACACAACACCACATCTCCCACAGCATGATCACATGGGTGCTTACTTCAGAAGTCATTTCCATTGTACCAGGGGGTTTACATGAACATAAGCATCAGATTTTAGTTCCAGTGCTACAAATGTTGACCTCCTTTTGATATTAGATTCTTGCTTGAGGCTTGTCATTATTTACTTTGGATTGATGCAGAAACCTTTATTTATATGACCTCACCAATTGGGAAGTGGGAGAAGATTTGAGATGCCCAGCTGAAAGAGAAGCAACGCAAAGCAGCCTTTATAATATCTACCAATTACTCAAGTAGTTTTAAATCAAACTGCAGTCCAGAGCTGCCTCATAATTAAATTTCATTTCCAGAGAGAGGTGTGTGTGTGTGTGTGTGTGTGTGTGTGTGTGTGTACGTGTACGCACACATTTTGACTCCCTGCACTGTTTGTTTTATCTTCATATTATTCTCTCAGATAATCTTACGCAAGTGACACCCACTTGGACTGTGTGCTAGCAACATCCTGTTCACTTCAGAACTCTGTATGTACTTGTGTGTGGGAGGAATAAATCCCATTGCCATTCTAGGTCAAAGGAAGTTGACCATAAGATTTTAATTTGAGCTGCACCTATCAAATTAGTTGTGCAGCAGCAAAGCTGCTGGAATCATTTATGCAGCCCAATCCCTAATCTCAGTGTTAAGTAATTCAGTGGGTCCTATACCAAATTAAGTATGCAAACATTTGCAGCCTTAAAGTGTACATTCTAGCTATGTCCTGGTAGTAGCCTCTATGGTCAAGACCATCCCAAGATGGGAAACCGCCCCCCAAGGGGCAGTTCCTTCCACTTACATGTTGCATAATTCATTAGGAACACACAACTCCTGTTCATTTTGTCACAAAGTGAGTGATGTCAGCTATGCGTGCTTCCCGTACCCCCATAAAACCAAGTCATCTTGTTTCATTTTGCTTGACAGTCAGAGAATTATAAAATGGTAGAGTTGGAAGGAACTGCAAGGATCACCTAGACTAACCCCCTGCAATGCAGGAATCTTTTGCTCAATGTGGTGCTCAAACCCACAAACCCTGAGATTGAGAGTCTCATGCTGGACCAACTGAGCTACTCTGGCTCTGCCAGTAGGCACGACAGCATCTCATCAGCCACACCAACTTCTGGTGATGATGTACACATTGAGTGTACTCCAAAACAGAAGGAGCAGGTACCACAAGAGGGGCAAACAAGTACTCTGTGCTTCATGTGAAGTGTACTCCGATGCCACTGGAGACAAGGGAAAGCATCCAACACAACTAGCAAGTTACTGTGGATGTTAGCTTCTACTCTGAACTGCTTTTAAGGGATGGCATCATGGAGGCTGGGGTCAATGACTATTTGCTATGACAGCTAATGGAACCTCCATGCCAACGAGACTCCGAGAAAGGGGCAGCCAGAATTATCGTGTTCTGCATGTGGTCTTCTCCCAGACATATAAGCAGAAACTGGATGCTGGACTAGACAGACCTTTGGCTGGACCCAGCAGGGCAACTGTTATGGCTTGATATTCATGATCAGTGCCTCCAACCACCACCCAAATACCAGCAATTGTTATCTTGATACTACATCTCAGAGCTATGATGAAGGTTGTGTGTATTTCACACAGGGCACCAAACAAACCTACCCCAACATTCTGTACTAAAGAAATGGCACTGATTAGTATGTGAAATTCTGCAGATTTACTGCAGAAGAGACACTAAATGTCCATTTCTCCCATAAAACTATTGGAAGAAGTTAGGATACCACACAAGCTAATGGGAAAAGTCCATTGGAGCTGCGTTACCATGTTCATATGTTGGTTAGAGGCACCCAAGAACAGCGGCAAGGCCCACTGTTGGCCAGAAGCAAGACAATGAAGGGGGAGAACCAGGGGGTTTGAAATTTAGACTTTCTCTAAATGAGAGGTAGCAGAGATGGTGGTGGTTGAACACTTGTCCCGAGAAGAACTCCCGACCCACCAAAGTATTTCTCGGGGTTCAAATCCCTACTGAGCCATGAACCTCACTAGGTGATCTTGGACCAGTCACATACTCTCAGCCTAACCTACCTCACAGGATACCTTGTGAGGATAAAAAGAGGACGAGGGAGAACCATGTAGACCACCTTGAGCTTCTTGGAGGAAAGGTGGGGTAGAAATAATGAAATAAACTTATCTCAAGAACCTCATTAAGACAAAAGAAAATTGTTTTTCATCCTAGCTTTTAAGAAGGGGCTTCCTATTTGAAGTGCTCTCAAGAAGAAAACACAGATTTTTCTTTTTTAATTTAAGTGGCAATATTTTAAAACAGAAACCTACAAAAAATAAAAACGCAGCAACACAAAAGAAAGTCATTTTGTACAAACATGTCATTTGAGGAAAACATGTTACCGTCTCTTCCTATGAGACAATGTCACTTCCATGGACTCTCCACAAATGAGATCCCCATTCTGTGTGGGAAGAAGCTGAAATCCGCTTAACCACAGGTGTTGCTGGTAAGACAATTAAGGGACTAGAGAGTGAGGTTGTCTTTCACATGTAACAAGTGCAGGTGTCAAGCAATAAAATCCAGAGGTCTGTTGAATCCACCTTTTCTGTTCATGTATTGCCTGCAATGAGAAAAGGCAAACCTTAGCAGTGAACTTTCTTGCTGACCCCTAAAAGTTCTGAACGCCCATCCCATCTTCCTGATTTTTTTCTTGGCATTGCCCATCCATTACCCAGAAAGCCTTTGCCAGCTGTAAGTGCTGGAATAATTTTAGAAAAATTAATCTCAGTATGTTATTTTTTATATTCTTAATCGCAATTCTGTGCTTGTGTGCTAATTAGAATTCATATTAAAAAAGCACACTTGACTTCGAAGCATCCTTATTGGTACTGTTTTTACTTTCTAACTTAGAAATTAATGGTAGCAAAATCCATGAAGTCATTCTCTGTGTGTGGTCCGTATGCAATTAAAACAGCACAGCACAACACACACTTACAAGCAGAGATGTCAGTAGGCTTGGGGAAACTCCAAAGTTTAAAGAAATAAAAAAAAAAAAACATTTTGGAAGAACAATCCTATGTAGGGGATAATGACCCCAAAACAGCCTCTGGGGCCTAAGCATGCTTACTGCTCACAAAATAACTGGAGGGTGTTTGGGGGGGGGCGGGAATGGAATTGTAAAACTGGTATCTTGAAAAGAAGCACTCCATACTGTAAACCTTTGTTGCAGATACCATTTGCAAGGCTAGTAACTCTTGCAGATCCTCTATTTCAATTAGCAAGAACCTCACATGGCAGCAAACTAATTCTACATTATGCAAGGCAATCCTGAAAGGGCGGGAGGCACAGAAAGTCAATCGTGACAGTTTTTTGCTCCTGCAATGGAAAATCATGGTTGCTCTACTGCCACAATTAGGAACTTGTTTATCCTCAAGACAGCTCAACATAACAAGTCTGAGAAACCCCAGGATATACTGATTTTCTGAACCAAGTGAAATACTTAGGGTAATCATTTCAGGATTTTCCACAAATGGGAATCTGCTTTTGTTTTTCTATTTAAAAAATGGGGGTTCTGAAGCAATGCCAAAATCTCTTCTTCCAAGTATTCCTGTGAACATAGTGACATCCCCGCCCAACACAAACATGACCTTAGAGCTTCCGCACTCAGGGCCAGTTGGGTCCTAACTGAACAATGCCAACCTGTACTTCCTCTTCTGTGATACGTTGATAGCGTAGGCATTTACAGAGCCATCCACTTTCTTGCCCTACAAAACACAAACAGAAATACAAAGTCATCTTCACACAACGTAAGGTGCAGGGAAGCCTGACCAGGGGAAGAGGACAATGACTTGCAGCCTGCATTGCTCCTCTGTTCTTGTAAGGGAGGGGGTGATTTTCAGCAACCCCGCCCCCAACTCCATCGGCATTCCCTAGACATCCCCACAAGCCTGAGTAGATTTTCATGGGGCTGCAGAAGGAAGTGTGAAAGCCCATTTCTGGGAGGAAAGTGAGAATAAAAGCCAATGGAACTTTGGAGGAATGGTAAGACATGAACAAAATAAAATAATAATAATAATAATAATAATAATAATAATAATAATTATTATTATTATTATTATTATTATTATTATTTATACCCCGCCCTCCCCAGCCAAGGCCAGGCTCAGAGCAGCTTACAAGCAATAATAAAAACAAGCTGAATGATTACAACTTAAAAACAAAATTAAAATACAACATTAAAATATTGAAACATTAAAATATTAAAATGTAGCCTCATCGCAGGAGGAGAAGGAAAGGAAAAAAGAAAGAGAGGGAGGGAATCAAATTGGCTCCAAGCCAAAGGCCAGGCGGAACAACTCTGTCTTTCAGGCCCTGCGGAAAGAAATCAGATCCTGCAGGGCCCTGGTCTCATGAGGCAGAGTGTTCCACCAGGCCGGAGCCAGAGTTGAAAAGGCCCTGGCTTTGATTGAAGCCAATCTAACTTCCTTAGGGCCCAGGACCACTAGGGTGTTGCTATTTATGGACCTTGAGGCTCTCCGTGGGGCATACCGGGAGAGGCGGTCCCATAGGTACGAGGGTCCTAGGCCGTGAAGGGCTTTAAAGGTCAAAATGAGCACCTTAAACCTGACCCTGTACCCCACCGGGAGCCAATGCAGCTGGAAAAGCACTGGGTGAATATGCTCCCATGGCAGAGACCCCGTGAGGAGCCTCGCTGCAGCATTCTGCACCCTCTGGAGTTTCTGGGACAGCTTCAAGGGCAGCCCCGCGTAGAGCGAATTACAGTAGTCAAGCCTGGAGATGACCGTCACATGGATCACTGTGGCCAGGTCGGGGCGGGAAAGGGAAGGGACCAAAAGCCAATCATATCTTGCTCTTTACTCTTTTTTGCAGTTGCTTTTGGGAAATATGTCTAGGCAGAGTTCCTACACACAATGCCAATGTAATGCTTCCATGAGTTGTTTCCAAGCTACCTGGAAGTTCCTGGGAACTTGTACGACGTGTTTCAAGTCTGGAAGCCCCTTGTAGTGTAGAAGATTTGGGAACATGTTCCAGGGGCTGAGTATCAGTGGTGGGTAGGACCACCTCATAGTTCCCACAACACACACACACTCACTCTCTCCATCATTTACATGCGCTCTCTCTGCCACAATTTTTTTTTTTGGAGGGGGGGAGGAAGCCTCCTATTGAAGCCAGTAGGAGGCTTCTTCAAGCTAAACTGCTGTACTGGGTGGGCAAGGAGAAGAGGCTGCAGGCCAGATGGGGAGGCCCCTTGGGCTGAGGTTCTTCACTCCTGTCCTAGAATCTAGTGCAAAGGCCCAAGGCCAGGCCTACTGGAGCTCAACCTTACCTTGTGTGGATGGACAAACTATAGAACAAACCTGAATCCTCCCCAGTAGCTGAGCAAGCTGCCTGTCATTTCTGTTCCGCCATTAAGAACACTAAAAGACCATTTGGAGTCACCATTTCTAAATGACTGGCAAGGAAAACTCAGGACCATGGTCTGATTAAGTGAGGAAGAAAATGGCTTTCTGTTTAACCTACCATGTGCTACAAAAGGAGATGTTGCTATTATAAAATAATAATAAACAACTCTTTGCATTCAAGATTTGCCCAGGTAATCCAAGCCCTGTGCTCTGCCAAAGGTTACACATACTGAATAAAAACAGGTTCGCTTCTTACTTTGCTATTCATGAGAGAGGCAAGCAGCTGCAAAGAGTATGAAAGCCAGATTGCCCCCAATCATATAGAATCTTCTGAAGTCTCACTAGTCTTGCTCAAACACATTCAAGCACCACTCTTTAAAAAACTTGCAGTGTTAGAAACCTGCCCCCCTTTTTAACAAAAAGGTAGGGATTCTCAGGAAGTTGAATTCTGCATCCACTACCACATGGTGTGGATTTTCTGTGCCAGTGCACAGAGTGGTTCACATCTCACTCTTAGGAATTCTGGGCACTAAGAAGACACTTTACCTTTGTTGTGTCAAATGATGCAAATCCCATCATTTTCATCATTTCGATTTCTTCTTCTGTCTTACCCTCCAGGTCTTCCTCTGAAAAAGAAGCCAAGACATAACAAGGAGATAAAATGAAAGAGAGTTAAAGATAAATAATGCCACAGAACCATCCTCAAACAGCATATTTCTAGGATTCTGACTATTACAATGGTGAAACACCATTGGCCTTGCTAGGAATAAATAAAAGATATTATATTTAAAACATTTCCTGGCAGCAGTCTGGATATAGACTGCATTCTTATGGAGAAGTGATTGTTTGTTAACTATGCAAAACTGGCATGATAGGGTTTGGAAGATTGTGCTCATAAACAAACTAACACAACACTGCCGAGTAGTCAGCGGTGACTATTTCCAGAGATAAATTTTATAGCTTGGTCTTCCTTCAATTCTTTCATGAATTCCTCACCAGAAGAACCCAGACCATACTCTGTTCACTTTTCTTTTGGGAGAGTTACCCTGAATTTTATTTCAATATTCTGGATTTTATTTGTTTGGATATCATGTCACTGACTCTCACCAAGGTTTTTGCTAACTTTGCAAGTCTGCAGTCGTAATTTATCTTTTCTATTTGGCATTTATATATATATATTCTTTCTAACATGTGTAATAAGGACACAGTTCACCTATGTATCTCCTTTCACCCCAAGATGATTTTTGGAATGTTTTGATTGTTTCATATCAGTTTGTTTTGTCTGCTGTGTTCTGCCACTTTTGATTTTATACTATCAATGTGTTTTGTATTTTTATTCTTTGGTTGGTAAACAATTCTGAAAGTACAGTGGTACCTCAGGTTAAGTACTTAATTCATTCCGGAGGTCCGTACTTAACCTGAAACTGTTCTTAACCTGAAGCACCACTTTAGCTACTGGGGCCTCCTGCTGCTGCCGCACCGCCAGAGCACGATTTCTGTTCTCATCCTGAAGCAAAGTTCTTAACCTGAAGCGCTATTTCTAGGTTAGCGGAGTCTGTAACCTGAAGCGTATGTAACCCGAGGTACCACTGTATTTCCATTGAAGAGGGTGTCAGCCACCCAAAACAAAAGGCTAATCCTTCCAGCTCTTCAAAAAGAGCCACACCTCAAGGACCCAGTATAGTTCCACGTAAAATGTTGTTGAACAAGTGTTTAGAAAAACACAACATCCTATCAACAGCTGTGGATTTTTTGGTGTGTGAAGAGATAATATACTTGAGAAACAAAGGTGTGTTTATTGGCACAACAAAGGATTATATGGACCCTCAGACTCAGTGCAACACATGAGCTACAGGCTCTCAGTAACAGAGGCAGGATATGTCCTCACCAACAGAACACATCAATCAACACATCAATCAAACAAACCTTGCCCAAAAGGCAAGATCCTTCTCACATTAGCAAACTACCCCTCCCCTATAAATCTGACCACAAACTAGAATGCCAAAATTAATAAGGTGCATCATGACACACAATTTTCCAGCATGGCTCGCAACACCACAAGCTGTTTCATTACCTGTGATCTGACGCTCTTTGCCTTTAGCATCTTTGGTCTCTTTCTTCTCATCATCTCGCCTTTCTTTCTGCCGGGAAGGGGAAGAAGAGCTGGATCTATGTCGTCGTGGAGATCTAGAGAGTCAAACCAGAGCAGGTTGCACTTGAATGTCAAAGGAAAGGTGTGCTTGCTGGATTATGCAACACACAAAAGAAGAAGCACCAGCACACTTGCTGATTTTTTTTGTGAAAACACAGAACAAAACCATCACAAAATCCCACACTTGGCTTCGTGGGCGACACCACATCTGTGAGCAAAGAACTGTCAAGTACCTGCAATGCTCTGTCCACCTCAGTCAAGGAAGTGTACGGCTTCCTCTGCCAGGCAGCCATAAAGAGGGAGAGAGGTGGAAGTGTGCATTGCTGCCACCACAGCTACCTCCTTTAGAAAGGTGATTCATAGGGATCTTGTCAGGATGAAACAAGGCAAGCTCTGCCTTATCAACACCTGTAACCAAGGAGAGGCTGCAGGAGGAAAGATGGAAGGAAAGGCTGGGTCTTTAAAGCAGAGTACAAAGAAACACCCATGCCTCTCCTCCTTTCTCCTACCATTTATTAAACAACGGTACAAATATGGTAGTCTATTGCAGGAGAAGGGTTCAGAACAACAGAAAGGTGCTATGGAAGAGGACAGGGGAAGAATATTCTCTACAAAGCAAATGGAAGGGAGTTGCAGGTCTACAGAGAAAGGAGGACCCGGTCACCATCAGCTCACTCTGAATGCAGAAAAAGCTTGTGTTTAGCTACACTCACATCAAGGGACAGATCTTTCTCTTCCTCACTCAAAAGAGGCTATTTCAGCTGCCTAGAAACCATCTGTTCAACCTTAAAAACAAATCCTTTCTCATTGTTAAACATCACAGCAAAGCCACTGCTAAAGGTGGGATAGAAAGGAGCTAGTATGGTTAGAGCTATCATGAGAAGGGACAGAAACAGCTGAACTGCCAGGACCAGATGCTGGCCCTATTCTTTTAAGAGAAAACACTAAGAGGGCCTCCATACATCCTTTAAAATTACCTTAGGTAGAGTAGTTAACTGGGTCATAATTTCCTGCAATTTTTTTTGGGGGGGGGAATTGTTGTTTTTTTAAAAAGCAAACTACCCGCTCATCTTTTCCAATATTTGCTAATGGCAAGAGCTAGTAGCCCGCTCTGCCTCACACACCCATTGCCTCCAACGAGAACAGTGTTTACAGAACAAGTTCGCCAAAAACTTTAGAGTTACTATCTGATGATACCCCCTCACCTGGATCGTCGCCTGTGTGGGGAACGGGAACGGCTTCTCCGCCTGTCTCTCTCCCGAGACCTTGATCGCTCCCGTCTTCTCCTCTCCCTCTCACGTGAGGTGGATCTGGAACGCCGACGTTCTTAAAATACATGGCAAGCAACTTTAGTTGCATATCTGAATTTCATTTCTAAAGTACAGCTTTCCTCCTACAGAAACATACTATATACACCGACTGGCTTCAACAAACCAGTGTATTTTTCAGTCTCAGTCCTGCATCTTAAAAGTTTGCTCCATCCTGTATCCTGCAACCTTCTTCCTTCCAAAGAGGTAAGGGCAACATAAGGCAGGTCCCATTATGTCTTCAGAAGCTGTGCTTGATTTACAGGGGGCACTTAGTGAAATCCACTAGCTCCACACCTATACATCTCTGAGTTCTAGCCAAGTTAAAACACACTCCAAGAACATTCTGCACACTCTGCCTTCCACAGCAAAACAACCATGTTTGCTCCTGTGGCTTTTTACATACTGATAGATACGGTGCTTTAAAAAAATTCTCATAAGCATGAAATAGGCATCTGCCTTCAAGGTGCATCTAATCTGTTGGGGGCGGGAGAGCCAGAGTGAGAACTTAACAAAAGCCCTTCAGTTGGATCAGACCAAAAGCCTGCCTAGCCCAGCATCCTCTTTTCTTACACCAGCCAAAGGCCCAAAGCCAGAATGTTAATCTAGCCACCAACAGGCTCATCCTGCATGAGTTTATCCAGGCCTCTTAAAAAAAAAAGTTAATGGAGATAAATGTCACTTCTCTAAGTAAGAGCCAGGGTGTGCGCAGTGGTTAGGGTGCTGGATGTTACAGAGCAGGCCAGGTAATAAATCAAATTATTTGGCCAGCAGAGCCCCAGGTTTATATATCCTGTCAGATACAGAACACATAAGAATGAATTTGGGCCAGTTATAATCTCTCAGTCTAACCTACCTCACAGAGTTGCTGTGAGGATAAAAATGGAGGGTGTTAGTGGTGGTGGTAGAGAACCACGGACACCACCTCCTTTATGTATTGCACAAAATGTATATGCTGCTTGACTTTAAGGAGCCACAAAGCAGAAAACATTGATATCTTACTGGTTCCATACAGTACCTGTTCTGCATCTACAACAGGGCCAGTTCCACAAAGTGGTTGAGAGAGAGCTATTCCTTTCTTTTTTACTGCGTTCCTAGCCCATCGTTCCTCCCAAGGAGGCCAGCCTGGTTCTCCCCCTCCCTATTTTATCCTCACAGCAGCCTTGTGAGGTGGGTTGGGCTGAGATGCAGCGACAGGCCCAAAGGCATCCAGTGAACTTCATGGACGGCTGAATTTGAACCCTGCCTGCCTCGCAGCTCCTCAGCACCTCACTAGCCCCACCACCCTGCGAGAGGCACGCGCCCCTCGGGGTCTCAGTTCGGCCTCGACCCGCGGGGATCTCTGCCTCCCAGGCCAAGAGAGACGAGGCCTGCCTTGGGCTCCCACAACCCGCCCGCCCTCCCTGTGGTGCCAAGGCACCGGCCTGCAGCTGCTTCCTTCTCTCCCGAAGGAGAAACGTTCCAGCCAAGGTTTCGCCCGGGCAGCTGGGAAGGAGGACGAGGCCTCCCGGAAGGGCGGCGGAGAGGAGCAGCAGGACCCCAGGACCCCAAGGGGGAGGCCGGGCGGCTGCCGAGACTACGTACCCCTCCGCGGAGGAGACCGCGAGCGACTCCGGCCCATCTCCCTTCCCGACGCCGAGCTCGCCTTCTCCCTCTCCCCCGCAGCCTCCGCAGCGGAACTTCCGGCGGGACGGTCCGTCTCCTCTTCAGCTCCGGCTAGGAACACGCCGGGAGGAGGCTTGGGTTCCGCGCCGGGGATTGGCCCCCACGGATCCTGCTGGCCAATCGGCGGGAGGGGGCGGGGAGAGAAAGGGCCGCTGCCCCATGGAGAGCCTGGCTCGAAATGGCAGGGAGAGATTGCAAGAGATCCATTCCAAGAAGGGGCAGGGAATGCCTCTCGTGAGAAGGACAGGAGGAGCTGAGTCTGGTTTCCAGGATGAAGCTCGAGAAGGCAGGACTGGCCGCTTGGAGAATTGACCCCCTTGGACCACCCTCCCCTTCCCATTGGCAGAGCCTGACACCAGATAAAGTGGAGCAACATTCATGGACTCCAGCCTAATACTCACCTGAGAAGATTGAAGCTTGTTTGGACTCCCAGGCTTGGTGTGACCCATGGAAGGCACAGAGCCGGATCTGGACTTGGCTCAGAAAGAGCATGAGATGAGGTTTGAAACTGGAGAAATCTCTTCAGTTCAAAGACTTAGGGGCCTCAATAAATAAATGAAAAAAGCTTATTTGGAAGAGCAAAGGATTATTATTATATTAATTTAGTCTCCCCACCCTGATACATAGCGGAACAAAGAAAAAAATAAAGAATTTGTGATCAGCTATGGTCACCTCTAATCAGGTGTTAGGTGGTATTGGGGTGATCTGACCGCTGCAGTGTTGAAGCTGCTCTTTGTAGGCAACCTTCGCAGCGCGGGATACGGTCGCGTCTGAGAGAGAAACTGAGACCAAGAAGGAAGGAGGTCTTGGGAGAGAGCAGGCAAGCAGGAGGAGCGTTGGCCTGATCCAGGAGGACTCTGCTGAGTGGAGAGGGCCGTGCAAATCCCCACCCGTCTCCTCAGCGCACTGTTCTGGAAGCCCTATATATATTTTCTTCTTGTTTAGCGCTCACCACGTCAGGTTGCATATACTGCGCACATTGGCTCCCAGTACGTTTCTGAGCACAATTCAAAATGTTGGTGCTGACCTTGAAAGCCCTAAACAGCCTCGGCCCAGTATACCTGAAGGAGCGTCTCCACCCCCATCGTTCTGCCCGGATGCTGAGGTCCAGCGCTGAGGGCCTTCTGGCGGTTCCTTCATTGCGAGAAGCCAAGTTACAGGGATCCAGGCAGAGGGCCTTCTCGGTAGTGGCGCCCGCCCTGTGGAATGCCCTCCTATCAGATGTCAAAGTGATAAACAACTACCTGACATTCAGAAGACATCTTAAGGCAGCCCTGTTCAGGGAAGTTTTTAATGTGTGACATTTTAGTGTATTTTTGGTGTCTGTGGAAGCCACCCAGAGTGGCTGGGGAAACCCAGCTAGATGGGCGGGGTACAAATAATAAATTATTATTATTATTATCATTATTATTATTATTATTATTATTATTATTTCATTTTGTTATATATTGTTTCCCAAAATTGTTTGATGTTTAAACAATTCCACCATATATGTATCATAGTACCTTTTCCGGTGTTGCATCACCAGCAGACATCGCTACAATTTTTATTCATTTTTCCTATTCTTTCAGGAAAAATTTTAATTTTCAGGTCCCTGGCAAAGGAGGAATGAAGAGTGCTTCTCTGAAGGATTTATGTCCTGAAGACAAGCGGCACATTGCAAACTTAATTAAGGAGCTTGCAAGGTGAGGATAAACTGTCTGATAATGCATCAGGTTTAGGATGAGACTCTCTTTCCAATTACTGTTATGAAATTGAAGCATTCATGTTTATTAAAAGCGTATTACTACTCCTTGCTGGCACAGGTATGATCAAGTAGGACATGGAGCAGGTTTTTTTTGTTTTGTTTTTTAAGAAGAAGAGTTTGGATTTGATATCCCGCTTTATCACTACCCGAAGGAGTCTCAAAGCGGCTAACATTCTCCTTTCCCTTCCTCCCCCACAACAAACACTCTGTGAGGTGAGTGGGGCTGAGAGACTTGAAAGAAGTGTGACTGGCCCAAGGTCACCCAGCAGCTGCATGTGGAGGAGAGGAGACGCGAACCCGGTTCCCCAGATTACTAGTCTACCGCTCTGAACCGCTACACCACACTGGCTCTGGGGACATGGAGCAGTTGCCTGCCTCTCTCTGTTGCAAGAGACTGCTGCTGCTGAAGGAAGGCCTTCAAAGGGTTTCCTACAATATTTGTCCCCCTTGCGTCAGGGATGGCCTGGAAAGTGGTGCCCTATCTCACTTCGCTGCTTCCCCCAAGCACCTACAAGTTCTTGCTTTGGACTGTGACTGCTAACATGGGGCCTGATAGACATGTGTGTTTGGAGACTCTGTGAAACCGGCACCCATGTGATCCTGAGAGCACACTCCCTCCCAAAGGATCTTTAGCGGGGGTCACACAGAGGGCTATCCTTAATGGGTGTATCTGAACCCTCCCAAACGACAAAGGTGGGTCCACATGGAAATAATATAAAAAATAAGGAATTTATTATAAAGGTAGTTTTAACAACAAAGTGCAGCAGCATACAGTCACAATTCCAGGCACATAAAAAAGCAATATTCTAACTTTCTAAATAAGCGTTCTCAATAAGGGCCCAAAGTAAACGGGGGGAAGTTAACTAGAAAGATAGTCACAAGTTAGTTCTCTTGGCACCTGCTGGAGTGCTGCTGAATCTGTGAGTGTGCAGCTGATCGGACCTGAGGTTGCCTGACTCATCCTGGAAGTGCCAGTGCTCTGTCTAGTTTGTATTTTCAACTCCGTACTTCTGTTAGAAGCTGGTGAATGCCCAATTTCAACTAAAGCGTGGTGGGCTGCCCTAAAACATTGGCTCAGGATTTCAGTGTTTAATCTAGGGAAGGGTTTGGACCAACACCTGACCGATGAGGAATTTGTGAGCAAATGACAATTCTAATAAGCAAAGCGCTTCAGGGGGAAGATGTCATCTTCCCCAATAAAGTGGAGCAGAGTACCTGCCTCATAGTAAGTAAATATTTTTTTTTACAAAGCCCTGACCATCTTCGGTCCAGGGTGCCTCAGGACCCTGTTCTACCTCCACAGCGGAAGGCAGCAGTGTTTCTGAAGATCAGTTGCTGGAAGCCACAGGTGGGGAGAGGGAGAGGGAGAGCTCTGTGCAGGTGAAAGATGGATCTTATTCCCAGATCCAGGAGGCCCACTCTTCTCCCAGTTGTCAAGTGGGCTGGGCTGGAGAGAGAGCACAATTCAGGGCTTGGTGTGGTGGTGGCAGGGATGGGGTCTCCAGTTCTGACATGCTGTGTGCTTCCCCACAACAGGATATTATTGAAGAGGAGCCCCAGGGGGGCTTCTCAGTCACCGCCCTGAGGCAAGCAATGGAGGCTGTAATCCATCTGATGTAAGTACAGTCACTGCCCCACGTATTCCTGGCACCTCCCTTGCCATACCCTGAAATTGTACCGTGTACTTCCCCACAACAGGAAGTTATTGAAGAGGAGCCCCTGGGCTCATTCTCCATTGCCATCCTGCAACAAGGAATGGAGGCTGTCACCAGGGATGGTGTCTCCAGTTCTCTGACATGCTGGGTGCTTCCCCACAACAGGAAGTTATTGAAGAGGAGCCGCTGGCATCGCTCTCAGTCTTACACCAAGCGATGGAAACCATAATCCGCATGACGCAAGTACGGGGAGGTACTTCTAGTCTCCCTACAGCTTGTCACTGCCCCACCTATTCCTGGCACCTCCCTTGCCGTACTAGGAGCTGTGGGGAGCTCTCTCATTAGGAGGTCCCTGATGATGGCTGGAAATGACCCTCAGCCACCCCAAAAAGACCCCTCCCCTGAAAGTTTACCCCAATATGATAGACACCAGTTGGTGCCCTTGGAAGCATGCAAAGATGACATGGTGCAGCCACCGTTTGGGGCTGTCATTGCCGGTCCAAGGAACTGAGCGGATGCGGCAGTTCTGTGGCCCCTTCCCAATGACCTGCTTCCTGAACCTTCGTCCTGCTCTGTAGGCAAAAGTTTGTGGGGATGTTGACTGAGGTCAGCGATTGAGCGCTCGTTCCGATTCGCTCGCAGGGAGATGAGACAATGTCGCATCACGCAAATGCTAGCTCCCCCTTTCCATTCTAGTTTCCCTGTCACTTTTCCCACCACCAAAAATGTCCAGTTTGGAGTCTGTTGGGGAGCGGAACTGACTCTGTTGCCGTGCCATTGAATCCCACCTGGAAGGAGGAACTGGAAGCCCCCTGACAAAGAACTGACCTTTCCCTCTCGCCTGCCTCATTTACTCACCTCTCTCTCTCTCTCTCTCTCTAGAACTCTCAGAAATTTTAGACAACATCTTTCAAAAGCTCCAACCAGCGCGCCAGGTGTGTGAGATGCAGGGTGGATTCGATTTAAATCAAATCGATTCAAATCACAATTCAAATCACTAGTCTGTAAGACTTGATTTAAATCATATTTTTACATTCTTGCTGGTATAATCTTAATATTTACAACCAGATGAAGGTTTCATTTTGGGAATAATACATTTTCAGAGTAGTTTTTACAGTTAAATCAAAAATTACTGATTTGGTTAAACTGTTAGAAGTACATAGACAGATAATTATGAAATTATTGTGAGGTTTAATAAGTTAACTGTTTATATTTGGTCAACTTTTCTGCTGTACTTTGTTGGCAGGAGAATAACAATTTAAACAATTTATTTAAGTAAAACAATAACATTTTAGCATATCTGTCCATGTTTGTTAATTGATGGGGTTAAACAAAAAATAAAAACTTAGACTGAGTTTTAGCACATATGAAAAACTTAAAACAAATCCTTATTTCGTGATGAATAGCCTTTAGACTATAATGCAACTTAAATAGAATACTATCTTTAGAAAGATTTTTCCTCCAAAAGCATTTTATTTTAAAAATCTGATTTAAATAAAAAAAATTCAGATTTTTAAATTTAAAATAAATCAATCATGGTCTTTTATATGAATGAGGAACCAGTGATAACCAAGTTCAGTTTCCAATAATAATGGATTCCAAACAACAAATGTTGATTATGGAAATTACCTGCCTCTCTGCTCTATGATTGGGTGCCTCAATTTTAAATTCCCTTCTCCTTTTAGGATGAGGCAGTGAAGAGCACTTTTATGAAGGCGACAATTCTAATAAGCAAAGCGCTTCAGGGGGAAGATGTCATCTTCCCCCATAAAGTGGAGCCGAGTACCTGCCTCATAGTAAGTAAATACTCCACAGCTGCTGAATTAGCACTTTTTCTGTGAGCTTTGGATCATTTCCCCTCCCCTTCTTTCTCTTTCCTCTTCACGCACAGATTAGATCGGAGCTGGTGGAGAAAACCATCAGGAATGTCTTCTCTCTGCCCTCCCAGAAGCTGACGAAGCTGAGAGACGGGAGCCCCATACGAGCAACAGAGATGCAGGTAACTGGACCTTCTGCTTCTAGGGATCTGAACGGAGGGAAATGGCTTGTCGGTACAGCCTGGAACTGTGGCCAGATAAAAAAAATTGAGGGCAAAAAGGCTGAGGCGTGTAAGCTACGAATAACGCTGCCAGAGATACTTGGCCCATCACAAGGATGTAACAGCCAGAGACCCTGGGTGTATATTCTTGATTCTCTCGGTATGTGTGTCATTTAAAAGGTGTTCCCTCACCTGGGTAATGGACAGGTGGCATAGAAATAAAGTCTCACCACAACCACCACCCCTGTGGCTCTTTCCCCAACTTCAAAGGATATCTTGCCTTCATTCTGGCTACAGGCTGCAAAATGGTTTTCATTCTTTGAAAAGAAATAGAGTTGCAGAATGTGTCCTTCTCCAGGTGTGCTGCCATTGGCCCCAGTCAGCATGGCCAACAGTCAGGAGTAGTTGGAGTCCAATAACCAGGCATGGGGACCCCAAGGTGCTCCAGAAGTAGAACAACAGAGCATCTGTTCTGGATCCACAAGGTCCCAGGTTCAATCCTCAGCATCTCCAGGTGGCGCTGGGGAAAGACTCTCTGTCTGAAGCCCCAAAGGGCCAACTGCCAATTATCATCTGTAGACGACACCAAGGTTGGAGGATCAATGGCTGGGCTTGGTCTAAGGATGCTCCTGCATCCCATTGCTATGGCTGTGGTGAGGTGTACATTGTATTATTATATTTATCATATAAAAACACAAATGACAGACCACAACATAAAAATACAAAATCAAAACACAAAATGCTTAATAAAACAAAAACAACTCAAGAGCCAATTAATATCTAATTCTACTAATGTTTAAAAAAAAATTTAATGCCTTCTTTTTTCTATATCTTTATTTCTTATTTTGTTTATAAGCTGCCTTCAGTCCCTTTCAGGGAAAAAGGCAGGGTATAAAATAATAATAATAATAATAATAATAATAATAATAATAATAATAATAATAGTAGTAGTAGTAGTAGTAGTAGTAGTAGTAGTAGTAGTAGTAAAACAAATAGCAGCAAACTTTCTCCTTTACAAAACAATCCCTTTTTGCAATTTGTCCCCTCTATGGTCCAGGCATGATTCATCAAACTAGTAGCCCAAGCTTTATGAATTTGCAAACCTGGATTAATGGTGGTTCTTCCATACGATGATTATTATTTCTCTCCCGTAGCCATGGCTGGATTGACTCCTCAAAGACCTGTGAGCAGGAAAGAGCTGTACCACCTTCCCATTGAAGTACGTCTCTCAACATTGAACCTAGATGTGAGTAAGCAGGTGTCAAGCTGACTCCTGGACCAAGGCTTAACCAGATCAGAAAGCTAGTGAGATGGAAAGGCTTCAAGTATTGTTTGTGGTTGTTGTTGTGTTTGTTTTTTTAGTTTTGTTATTGAAAATTTAATAAAATTATTATATATCTCTATAAATTTAGAACCTTTTTCAACACAAACACATTATAGACATACATCTAAGCATGGGTATCTCTTAGATCCCAGCCCTTGTCTAGGCATTTGTGTCTGCTTTGTGCAAGGGTTGAAAACAACCATCCATTTCTCTGGTGACATAACAACTCAACCCTCTAATAACTCGTATAGGGTGATCCTACAGCACAGGGCCCCAGCCCCATAGCTGTACTCCTGCCAGGACAAGAGGAGCTCAACAAGGATGCAGCAACAGTTCTCCTTCCACCTGCTGCATCCATTTTGTACACAAAGGGGAGACTTGGCCTTGAAGAAGGGTACTTCTTCAGCCAGCCTTACAAATGTCAAAAAGTTACTAGCCTGCAATATTTGTTTTGCCCCCTCCTCCAAAGTCAGCATGGAAACGCAGCAAAAAAGTGCCTTCTTCCATGAAGGATAGTGGATGAGAGACACTCTGATAGTCCACTGTATTTCTGTGATGACTGCGGATGAGACAAGACTACTCTTCCTTTACAGCTAGCCAAGAAATCAAGTGAGCTGGCTGCTCAGTCACCTGCATGAAATTCCTGGTTGCCTGGGGCTACTAGGCAAGTCATCAAATACAAGGCTGTCTTCAGTGATTTTAGAACCAATCCCTTTCACCTTTTGAGTCTTCAAACACATGGATGTCTCCATCCCCTTAGATGCCACTTTGAATTGGCGAAGGCTAACAATACAATACTTTTTCCCCTCTGAGAGCTTGCCATTTCTTGCCAACAGAGGCCTGTGGCACAGATCACAAAGAATGAACAAAGGGTTTCTACCCCTTCTATGTGATGCCTCTTGAAGAGCATGACTGGGAGTTGTGGCTAGACATTACCAAGAAAACATGCCCTTCTGGGTTCAGCTACTCCTTTCAAAGAAGTCTTCAAAAGCTAATAAACTTCTTCTTATCTTTGTACCGACCTGCTGCCCAGGCACTTGTCCTGTACTTTTCCAGGCATCCACTGGGGCAGGAACAGCAGCTGCAGGCACCTTTGCCTTCACTTCCGCATTCTGACCTTTCAGCAGGTGTCTTGCTCAAAAATTCCTCTTTGGAAATTCCTAGAGATTGAGCAGACAAGATCAGAAAAACGTCCAAGTTGTTCTTACAAAGCACTTCCCAAACTGAAGTTTCCCCTCCCAAAAGAGGAAATGAAAGCAGCACCAAAGAAAGAAAAGCTTAAGCAGCCCAGGAAAAAACTCTTAATGAAGAAAAACAAACCAGCCCAGACTTAGGAAGGCCCAAGGATAACCCTGCCCAACACCAAGAACCCTGCACCTTGGACTTACTCTTCCCATCCGGAGACAGGGGCCGAACGCTTGGTTGAAGAGTCCTGCAGGGTTACACCACAGACCAAAGATTAATAGTCTTTTTATAGACCCCTGTTATCACATCAGCTGCCTGACTATACTCAACACTTTTATAAGAAGCTCAATTATTTGTATACCAAACAGATTTTTAATGGCTTTGGAGGTACTTGATAAAGCTTTATAATTCCATGAGCAATTAGCCTATGCTCCTCCCTACCATTTCTTAGACAATCATGAAGTCGACAAGTCTTATTCCAAGTCATGTTTCAGTGGCTAGAACAGGATCAATCACAACACAGAACCAAAGACCAGGGAGAGGACCAGAGAGGAGGACAAGCGTAATTTTTGCTGCCTTGTTCCTAAACTCTTCAGAAGGCAATCAGAGCAATTTTCCACACTTCTGTCATTCAGGGCTGGAACATCCTATCGTATGTAATTCACTACCTATCAATGTGGGCTGGCTGCTTTGGCATTGTAGCAGGAAACCCACCCCCCCTTTCATTACATTGTAATGCACAAGCACCACACACGCCTTTCACCCCCCCCCCCGAGCCTGGAGATGTTCCCTCTAGAGGGGCATCTCCTAAGAGCCTTCCGTAAATAAGGAAGCGCCAACCTAACAGTTCCACACGGAACCCTTTATTTTCCCCGTATATTTTCCCTTAGTCGACCGGGCCGCTGTACCTCGCCCTATCCTTATTATTGGTAGACCGGCCGCCTGAACTCCGGGTCAGTCGGTTGCCGCTTCAGCCAATCAGCGTTGCCGAACAGCGCCCCTTTTGGCCGCCACGCAGGTACTGCAGGCAGCAGGCGCCCGTTTCTCTGTCTTTGACAGCCCTCAAATACAAAGTTTCCGAGTTCAATTGACCATGACTGATTTCATCAAAATGTTGCAACCCGTTTCCGGAAAGGTGAAAGTGCTTTGAACTTCAAGGACAGTATTCTTCATAAATTCGCCATAAATCACTCGTATATCGGATCTTCACTGGACCACTTTTATTCTGCTCCACATTACAAGGACTATCAAAGGGGGGTGGCCTGATACCAGTCAGCCATAATCCCTTGACCGAGCAGGCACGTACTCTACAGCCCTTCCCAGTTGGCTGGCAACCTTGATAGCCATCTTGATGGGCTCAGACAGAGGGCTATCATGGACACAATGAACTGCACACATTAGTGTATTCAACACAGACTATGACAAAGGGACCATGACGGGATTCCCCTCAGGGGGCAGGAAACACCACCTTTCCCTTTGTTCTCCTCGAATGACTCATGGGGAGGGAGGAAGGGGGCTTCGGCCAGGTGTCAGGATGCTCAGATTACCTGCGCGACCCCTCCCCTGACTCCTCCTGTTTTTAATATAGTCATGATGTAAAAATGATGTGTTTCTAGGGGTGCAGCTTAGGGGATTAGGAACTAATAAAAGCTGGGGTCTCCTTTTGTTCGGGGCTTCCATCTTGCTTCACCTTGTGGGCGGTGGGAGTCCTGTCGCGACAGTCTTTTCTTCAATAAAGACCAAGCCTACAGGCTGCTGATTTGCTTCCAATTTGCTCTGGTTGGTGTCTTTGTTTTGTCCAAGGGAACCCTCGGATTTTTCCAGTAACAGCATAACCCCAGCTTCTCTCTGGATTTGAAGGGCCCAGCCAGGACCCAAGGAGTGGGTGGGTGGCAACAATTAGCACAACACAAAGAGACTGCAAGCTGATCAACCACTGCACCAGTACTTAGCCAAATAAAGAGGTTGAAATCCAAGGCACAGGGTCAGTAGTAAATGCAGGTCAGTAGTCACTCACTGCTAAAGACCCGTTGGGGGGGGGGAGGTGCAGCAACAGTTACGTGCACCCGGAATACGACCACATGGAGTTAATCGTTAGCTGCTCATCTAGCTCTTTTTAGCTGGAGATGCAAGATGTGTGCCCCCCCTTAGAGATGTGAGAATCATAGACCTGCAGAATGAGAAGGAATCCTAAGGGTCCTCTAGTCCAACCGCCTGAAATGCAGGTGGCCGTTATGAAGATCGAACCTGCAACCTTGGCATTATCAGCACCACGCTCTAACCAACCGAGCTAACTAGTGCAGGGTGGCCGCCTTTTGTGGAACTGCAATGCGAGGCCTCCCAACTTTGCCTGTGGGAGCCTGGAGGTCGGAGCCTCCCTTTCCAGCTCCATAGAGAAGTAGGACCATTTGGGGGCAGGGACCGCCAGTCTTTCCTGTGGCGAGGGGGACGCCTCATTCTGGGGCCGGAAGAGGCTCCGGGTCTGTTTCGCAGGGTGACGGGCTCGGGGGTCCCTGGGTGAAAGGGAGAGGCTATGGAGGGAGACATACAATATCATACACAGGACCCCTCGAGGGCCATGCAATATACGTCTCTCCCCCCCCGCCCAGCCCTGTCTTCATCCCCCGGACGCGAGGAGAGAGCGGCGAGGAGGCTCTGGCTCTGTTTCGCGGGTCCCGGGCTCGGGGGAAACGGCAACTGCCAACGGCCCCCCGCCCTGCCACGCCCCCCGCGCCCGACTCTCGCCTCCCATTGGCTGACAGGACCCGGGCTTCGCCCAGATACAGAGTCGGAAGAGCCGGCCAATGGGGAGGCCTCGGAGCGGGCGCGTGGAGGGAGAGAGGAAAGAGGGGTTGGAGCCGGCTCTCCCACTGCCTTCTGGGAGTCGTAGTGCCTGCCCTCTAGTCTTCCCCCCTAGAGAACGGAAATGAATGACAAGGGAGGACTGCGTTTCCCAAAAGGCACGGCGGCGCGGCTTCTGAGCTACGGGTCGCGAGAAGAGGCAAAAGGCCCCCACCTGGGGCTGTTTTCCCTCCCAGGTGTGCAGGTGCAGGTGGTCAGAGGCTGATGCGGGAGGAGAAGGCCCTGCGCAGCCTCAGCAGCTCCAGCCACACCAAGCCCTCCCTGGAGACGCTCCCCTGGCATCCCTGGTTGGCATGGAAGCTGCCCAGAGCCTTTCTTCCCTCCCTTGTTCATTCCATGGCGCTTCCTCCCAGCAGCCCCGGGAGGGAGGCCAGGCTGAGAGGCAGCGACTGCCAGCCCCCCCCCCAGCTCTTCCTTATTTGATTGCATTTATATCCCGCCTTTTTCTCCGAGGAGCCCAAGGTGGCACAGATGGTTCTCTCCCTCCTCCTTTAACCCCCACAGCAACACCGAGGTAGGTTACTCTGGCAGGCACTGATTGACACACACACCCAACGTCACCCTTCATGTCCGAGGGGAGATTTGAACCCTGGTCTCCCTGGTCACAGTCCACACTCTAGCCACTGCACCACACTGCCTCTCCCTCGACTTTGCTATGGCAGAAAATCCTGCCTGGAGCCTCCCATGTTTTGGACCTGACCTTCGGCACACTGCCCCCCCAAAATTAGTTACCTTTGTTTGGAGGAAAATATCTTCTACTTTCCCTTTTTCTTCTTTTTTAAAGGCATGCATTCTCCAAAGTGTACATGTGATCTTCTCTTTTGCCCCTGGGATATTTCTAATCTAACATCCAGGCTTTTATGGCAGAATTTCCTATTTGATCTAGGATCAAGGGGTCAGCAAACCTTTTCAGCAGGGGGCCGGTCCACTGTCCCTCAGACATTGTGGGGGGCCGGACTATATTTTTTTGGGGGAGAGGGGATGAACGAATTCCTATGCCCCACAAATAACCCAGAAACGCATTTTAAATAAAAGGATACATTCTACTCATGTAAAAACACGCTGATTCCTGGACTGTCCATGGGTCAGATTTAGAAGGCAATTGGGCCGGATCCTGCCCCTGGGCCTTAGTTCACCTACCCATGATCTAGGATTTGGTTCAAGCCCCAACAGAACCTGCCGCTCACTCATCCCTTGAAACCTTCGTGCAACTGATGCAATATGCAATCTCCCTCCATCCCCCATCCTGCCTGTTTCCCCTATGATCTCAGGAGAACTGAATTTATTCTGTTTATAATTTGCCAGCTTGTTAAATGCCTCCCATGGCAGCGGTGCGGAGGAGGAAGGCCCCGCTGGAAGATTGGTCCTTTGCATAAAGGAGATCCGTATTTTTGTATTAAGGCTGGAACTAAATTATTTTAGGCGTGAAGCCCAGGAGACAGCACTGCAGACTGTTCTTTCGGGAGCCCAGGGGGATGAACTAAATGACCTAACAGGATTTCCCCCATCTTTTACCTTTGACACTTCAAAGGGCTCCCTAAAGGCGGGACCCCCTATCTGTCCTCTTCTGTTTTCCATGCAAAAACCTAAGATCTGCCTGCTTGATAGCTTCCAAACATCGTGTGCTGTGCCGCACCTTTCTTCCTCTAATTCCGTCTTCCCGCAGCTGGTGACCTGTAGGAGTTTTGCAGCTGATGGAAGCTGTAATGCAGTGGTGTCATGGACTGGCTGGATGCAGAGAAGCTGGGGAACCCCAAAGGGAACCCCCAGGGAAGAAGGGTCTTACAATCATAGAATCAAAGAAAAGCCCCAAACGACTAGGACCCCAATTATCTGCATAGGTACAGTATGCACAACTTCACCTCTGTAGATGCATTACTGTACACACCACTTTCTCAGAAAACTGCAATGCAAAAATTGGAGGATAGTTGTTCTTCAATTTGTATATTGTTTTGGGAAGTGTGAATTGGTAGTGTTGCCTTTCAGTGCAAACTGAATCATATTTCTTCCCCCATCTAGTGCTAGAACACACAAATTTGTTCTGGAGCGGGGAATAGCAAGGGTTGAAGTGTTAAAGTCTCCTTGCAACACCCCCAAGAATCCTGATCTGGATTGTTCCCCCCACCCACAGCACCCCAGCACCCCCCGTAGAAAAAACCCCACCCACAAAATAACCCCACCATTCACACTTTTGCTTATGAAAGGAACTTCTGCTCCCTGGTGGTACCCGAGTCAACTCCGAAGCAGAGAGCATTGGATTGGGCAGCCTTAAACTTCAGCACCGTGGCAATGCACTCTTGGGAATAAGGCATGCGGATTCCTGAACAGACCACACCACATGCGGTCATTCAGCAGCACTGAGAGCTCCATAATCATGGCACTCTTGGGATGCAGAACCCAGGAGACCTTATCTCATTGACTATCTCTGGATTCACCATCATGGGAATTTGTTCCTCAGACCACCTTTCTAATGCTGGAAGGGTGGAAGTTCAACACAAAGCCTCTCTGGGTAACATTCTACAGCTCTGGGGCAGTCATCTAGGTTTTGCTCCTGCCCTGAAGCAACTCCCAAAAGCAGCAACTGTCCCAAAAACTAGAGAGGCTGACAGCCAGCCAGAGAAGGGCCAGAGGGAGGCAATAGCTGGGGCTTTTTAACTACCACATTTTTCACTCCATAAGACACACTTTTTTCCACCTAAAAAGTAAGGGGAAATGTCTGTGCGTCGTATGGAGTGAATGTGTGGTCGATCGCTGGCTCCCTTTCCGGCCCCAGCCTCTTGCCCAGGCCTCTATTTTTTAATGTTCTGCAGATGGGGGCTGTTTGTTTCCCCAGTGACATGTGACTGGCTGATTAGATTATCTGTCTGGAAACTGTAGAAACAGCTCCCTTTCCTTTCCTAAAGAAGTTACAGAACTGAGTTGAACCCCATAAAAACAGATTTTTTTCCCTTTGCAAAGTAAGCTCAACAACTTTGAGCTGATCCTCAAAAAACCGGGGCTTTTCTCCTTTGCAAAAGAAGCTGCACAACTGTGAGTTGATCCTCAAAAAACCGGGGCTTTCCCCCTTTCCTCCTCTAAAAACTAGGTGTGTGTTATGGAGCGAAAAATATAGTGTGGTGAAAGCAGATAGGAAGACCTTTATCATCTTCTCTCACTTAGTGGGGTGGGAGCTGAATGTTGGAAGACTGAGGACCACCAAAAGGAAATACTTCTTCATGCAGCACAGTTAAATCATGCTTACAAGGCATTCTGCTTATTTTTCAGACTCAGACCCAGGCCCCCAACGCGAACCCCTAAAGAGAAACCAGTACCAGACAATATAAATTGTGAATGGTTTATTCACAGTTTGCTAATATATTATAGCATACAAAGGGTATATGACAAAAACAAAGGCATAAATTCCACAGCAACCCCTTCCCTCCAATACGTACAGACTAAATCCACTTACATCTCACCTTTAATAGATCACTTTAAAAAAAAAGTAAACAAAAAAGTAAACACCAACCAAAATATGAATGCTTTGACCTCAGTTCCTAATTTGGATTCTGCAATGTAGCTAAAAAAAAAGGGGGGGGGGTTTCAAACACACTCAAGTTCCTGAGCATAACTAGGATGTAAACTCCCAATATTTGTGTAATGAAACTAAAATCACTTTAAAAAAATCTGTACATGGTACCCCAACAGCTCCAACAGAATGCTAGTGTAAACCTGTGTGTGGAAGGTAGACCATGCAGAGTTCTTCATAAGCCAAGCACTTTGAATACATATGCATTTTAACTACGGCACACCAGGTTCTGCTCCAGCCCCTACAGCCTTCCCAAGTGAGCTGAAAGGCCTGATCCCAAGAAGCCTCCTGCGCCCTTTAAGAGCTGCGTAAGGTTCAGAATTTCATAAAAATGGCTCTTCAAAGAACAAAGCTGTTCAAAACCATTTACCGTTCTTAAAGGCAGGAGCCCTTGGGTCTGGACTTTGCTACCCCACAAGCAGAGATGTGTCCAATCCTCAGCACTGGGGGATGGTCTTGTGTTTAAACATGCAAGAAAGCATTCCCTCAATACTGGCATGACAGTCTGCAGAGAAACCTGTGCCTGGACTTTAGTTCAATGAAACCCATGTACCGGACCCACCTCTACTTCTATGTAATCCACAAAATGAACTTTAAAAATACATCCAATGTTGAAAAAATATAATCTTGAAAACAAAACTGGATATACATGTAAATATATATTATATTCCTCATTAGGAAATATTTACAAGTCCCAAATGCTAAATGAATTCTTTTTTTAAAAAAATTGCACAAATAAAGGGGTAACGGTGAACCCTGGTGCACAACCACTGAAGGCAGTGGAGTTTTATCAAGGCTATAACTGACCCTTAACATTTGCAAGTTCAGCCTGAAGAACAAAACCTAGAGGCATTACCCTACATGTTAGCCCACATGTAATTATCATGGATTTTACGGATGTGCTATTCACATTTAAGGAACATGTCCAGTTTAGTTAGCTGCATTTTTATCTTGTCTGAAACTGGCAAGAAACTGGTAATGATTCTCAAGTGTAGCCTTCCCTATGGCTCTTTTAAGAGCCACAGGAAAAATGCCAAAATTATGTTGGAAACCTTTCAGATATGCATAGGAATGTACAGATAAGGGGTGGAAGCTGCATTTCTTCTGCTACAGTGTGTAAGGCCATTTTATTACTTTTCTCTCTGTGCAGCAAGGGCACTTGAAATAAAAAAGTCACGAGAACAAGACTCAGCTTTCTAGGTTATCCAGCTGTCCCTCAGTCTCTGTCTTTTTCTCTGGGGACGTATACAGGAAGTTGCAGCAAATATACAGAGGGAAAACCAGCAGTCGGCTGTCCAAATTCATCACTACCTGTTCCTGAAAAGCAAAAGTAAAACTGTATTTTTTGTAACAAAGGAAACTATATTTCCCCCTTATAATTCAGATAATTTATTCTGTCCTATTCTCTGTTCTTTTTCCTGCTGTTGTTCCCTGGAAACACTTTTCAAGGGAAGAAGAGCCAGTGTTTCCTTGCAGTAGCATTTGAAATGAGCCAAGGTGCTGAAAACACATACCTGATCTTTTTCAAGGGTTAATATCTGATATCCTGCTGTTCTACTACAAATAAGCTTCCCACTGCTATCAAAAGAAGCCAGACGCAACCTAAGGGCAGATAAAAAGTTACACTAAGCAAGCTGGAACCGATTTGGGAGAGGGGGGAATCAGAAGAACTGTTTGTATGGGTTTTGTTTGGTGGGGGTGGGGCCTTAGGAATGGCAGGTAGAGAAAAAATGCAAACTGGCATCTTTTATAGTCAGCATTACAGTTGACAGAAGCTATACAGTCTCTTCCAGTATAAAGGATGATATAAGGAAGGAAGGAAGGAAGGAAGGAAGGAAGGAAGGAAGGAGAACAGAATCTCTAAAGCTGCCAGCAGACACTGGCGGCCCTTACAATGGTAAATGTTGTGCCAGTGTTATTATGTTGGTATACATTTTGCCCCTAAACACAGGCTTCTACGGACTGGAATTGTCTGTATGACTTGGCAAGTGCCATAATATTGTATCTACAAACCACCTAGCAAATTCCCCACTATCTATATACAAACTGAAACCCAGGAGGAATTTGGGCAGAGGGGAGAAAAGGTGCCTTAATCCATTGCTCCCAAGTCATGCTCTTCATCTTTCTTTCCACGCTTGATCTTTCCTGCCTTTTCTCTGAAAAAACTGTGGGGTGGGGACAGCTTGGATACATGCTACCAAAGGACGCTAAATGGATATATTCCCCCCTCCCTTCCCTAGCACCCATATTTTGGGATGGAGAGAGGCTAACCCTAGTCAAGGAGCAGCAGCAAGGGGACTCTAATAAATCACACTAAAGGGCAATTTCTCAAAAGTTGACTCTTTAAACTCCTGCCAACAGCTAGGACGTGCAACACTGTCCTCTACAGTCAGAATTTTTCTCAGTGGCATCAGGGAAAAAGTACCCCCTCACTGCAGCAACACAGTATAGGGTGACCCTGAAACAGAGTCCAGGGTGGAGATAAGCCGGCAGAACCTCAGTGCACTCACCTGAAAGCAATGTTCCTCCGGGGCTGCAAGCTGACTGAGCCACTACATGGCTGGTTCAAAGTGTTACGCTTGAAGATAATGTAGCGGTTGGTGTAAGTCACCAGCAGATCAAAGCCAAAGTTGAAACCTGTCCATCGCCAACAATACTTGAAGAAATAAAGGAGGTCATTGCCCCACATATAGTTACACACTAAACATATGCTTTAGTTTTACACCTGAATAGTTTGCCACAGATCTATTTTGATCTCAGTATAGGAAAACTGTAATATTCTATCAATAGGTTTATTGCTAAAAAAAGCTCTATGGTGGCTGTTATCAACAGCAATGGCATGTTGGCATACCACCTGTATATCTAGATGTCAATTAAAGTACTTAAGACTCATAAGAATTTGTTTATAAAACCACTATTTACATTATAACCCAATTTTCAACAAACCACTCACAAAAATTGTTAACGAATTACCCGCTTTGAAAGGGCATGGAAAAACACTTGTGCTTACGTCGCCATCCTTTGCAAGTTTCCTGCCACACCGCATGCTATTTGCTTCCAGCTCGTCCTTATTAATTTCTTGAGGCCTTTGGACATACAAAAGAGCCTTTTAAAAAAATGTCATCTTTTCAGATGAAAGAGAAAGAAAAGTAGCCTGTGAAATCAGGTACATATGCAAATGTGTTGAAAACATTTCAGGAGGTTCTCCCTTCTGCTACCATCAAAGTTCCTTGCTCATCCTTCAAAGCAGTGTTGGGGAATGAGTGTTCGGACCCCTGGGCGGACACCTGTGGGGTACCTCAAGGCTTTGTCCTCTCCCCCATGCTTTTTAACATCTATATGAAGCTGCTGGGAGAGATTATCAGGGGATTTGGGCTCGGTGTTCACCAGTATGCGGATGATACCCAGCTCTAGTAAAGGTAAAGGGACCCCTGACCATTAGGTCCAGTCGTGACCGACTCTGGGGTTGCTTTATTGGCTTTATTGGCCGAGGGAGCCAGCGTACAGCTTCCGGGTCATGTGGCCAGCAGGACTAAGCCGCTTCTGGCAAACCAGAGCAGCACACAGAAACGCTGTTTACCTTCCCGCCGGAGCGGTACCTATTTATCTACTTGCACTTGATGTGCTTTCGAACTGCTAGGTTGGCAGGAGCAGGGACCAAGGAACGGGAGCTCACCCCGTCGCGGGGATTTGAACCGCCGACCTTCTGATCGGGAAGTCCGAGGATCTGTGGTTTAACCCACAGCGCCACCCGCATCCCTACTCTATCCTACCCAGCTCTACTTCTCCTTTAAAGTGGAACCAATGAATGTGGTGAACATCTGGTGTGTCTGGAGGCGGTTGGACGATGGATGGTGGTAAATGGATTCAGGCTGAATCCTGACAAGGCAGGATTCAGAAGCAGGCAGAAGTACTGTTTCTGAGGTACTGGGGGCAAGCAGGTGGGGGGGCTTCCTGGGCCTGAATGCGGTAACAGGTGTGCAGCCTGGGGTCTTTATGAACTCAGCTGTCCATGGAGGTGCAGGTTAATTCTGCGTCCAGGGTGGCTGTCTTGCTCCACCTGGTACGCTGGTTGAGACCCCACTTGCCTGCGCACTGTCTTACTTTTTAATGGTTGGTATTTTATTATGTTTTTAATATTTTGTTGGGAGCCACACAAAGTGGCTGAGGCAACAGTCAGATGGGTGGCATATTAATAATAAAACGATTATTAAATTATTATCAGTCTGATCCATTCCTTGGGTTTATATACAATAGACCAGGATAAGATTGCTACTGAGCCATCTTGTGCTGGTAGAGGCCAAAGATTATGCAGGTAGATCAGCTTCTTGCAGGATACTGCCAGCACAAGGGAGAAAACTAGTTGGGTGACAGTGATGTTGTGGTAGGAAGGTTTTCAGCCTAGTCTGATCTTGCTCAGAACTCACTTTCGACCCTTTCATTTGTATAACATTACACAAGTGTAAGACTAAGTAAAAACACTCCTGCTAACCAATGCAGAATGTTTACGACCCTCCAGGCTGCCCTAGTTCCAGTGGAGGGGAGTCCAACAAAGCGAGTAGATGAGTACAGCACACACACCAGGAGCAGAAGCACCCCAAGAAACAAACACAGTTCTCGCATTTACATATTTTACAATATTATATCCTACCTATTTGGACTCAACAATGAGCCTTACCATTAAAATTGTGAGTTATGCAACCATTACAACAAAAAAAACTAAAAATTTGAGTGTGTCGAGATCAGTAAGAACAGGAGTGAGAACCATCACAACAAGGGAGCTACATCACTAACCCTGAATCTGCAGAACTACAATTCCACAAGTAGGAACTTGGCAATGGGGAACGTTGGTGAAATGGTGCTTGGTACAAACAGAAGAACTGCCAGTCAAGACCAATAAAGTAGGAAGGACAGATGACCAACACTTGTGTTATCAGAACGCTTACAGCTACTCTGCCTATCATGCACTTTGAGGAGTCACAATTCCATCCTTACCACTGGAGGTTGCAACAACAAAGAACTCCAGAGTTAAGCAGATGGGGGTGGGGGTAATAGCTCAAAATACGCCCCCTTATTTGAGGGATCCCATAGCGTACTTCCCTCCCTTTACTCCTAACCTCTGGTTCCTGCTCTGTAACAAGTCATTGATCCATAAAAGGACCCCCTCCCTTTTATCCCATGCCTGCTAAATTTATTCAGTCTTTGGAGAAGTACTCTTCAAAAGCTTTTCAGAAGTTTTAGCATAGAGAGTTGTTCTTCTTCTTTGGCGATCCCTCATAGCTGAGTAAGATTGTCTTCCATGAACACGGTCTTAACAGTGAGTCTGTAAGTGACTGTGGAGGGTTGTATCCAATTAACCACTACTCGGAGCAGACCCAATGAAATTAAATGGACCCAAGTTAGGCACACCTGTTCATTTCAATGGGCCTACTACAATTATGACTAGCATGGAATACAACGCATTCCAGCTGATGGCTGGGTTCCCTTCTGGGCACTGCATACCAGAGGGTAAAGTAAAAGCAACACACACATAATTCGCACAAACCACACATATACATGTCCTACTTGTGCATTCCCTCCATCCTTGTCTGATAAGTTTCATAATAAACCAACTTCAAACAACAGGTTACAGAGCTGGCTGATTAAATTAAACTTCGCTTTACGCAAGGAACCTGGTTTGTACATAATGCTAAGCTGAGGCTCTTTTAAAAGTTAAATTACACTTGGCAGAAATCCTCCTTTTGGCTTTGTGAGGAGGAACAGGAGGAACACACAAGCCCAAGAGCAACCTCAGGTTTGTGGAGGCTCATCCACGTAGCCAAAACCAAGGCTTGGCATTCTGTGCAGCTCAGATCACAGTCTAAAATCCATAAAACAAATGTATATACACACACACACACATATCTTGGGCAGCATAAAAGCTTAGGCAGGAAACCTTTCGTAGGTAGAAAGCAAATAACTTAAAACTGTAAATGACATATTGCAGAAGTTACTACTGAAAAGTTGGAATTCTGGATATTATCTTCTCTGACCATGTATTTAGAAAACTTTATCCTGCTTCTCTCAAACTGAAATAATTCTGTTTAATGATTTGCTTGTTTCAATGCACTGTGCCTCAGTACTGAGTATCTTTGTAATAGACTGAAGCTGCATTCTACATAATCAGGCCACTGGTTGATCTAGAGTAGTTAGAGAGTAAATGCCATTAGAACTCAGAGAGACAAACTTCTGGGTGAATATGCACAGAGGACTGGACTGCAAAGGTACTGCTGGGCATTTGATTTTGGAATCTGTATACTGCCTCATTTAAGCTAATAGGCAAATGGCTAAAAAGGGCAACACCTACAAAGAGTGTGAATCAGTGCACTTCTTTATGGGGAAGGTTTGGGAAATGTTTTTTAAATAAAGCAAAAACAAAGCTATATATGTGAAGGGCAAGCTTCAAATTCATGAGCATCAAGATTAAAGCACACAGAGAAATGCAAGTTCTTTCCCAAAGAAAGCATTGATTACAGGATCAAATTGAGTGGCCAAACGTCTGACGCTCATGAAGTTTACATTTGTACTATGAAAGCTGCTATCTACAACGTAAAAGCACAACCAACCCCTAACATCACGACCAGTTATGTAACATCTTCAGCAAAGTGTGTGAAAAGGCTTTCATTCATACCATAATGTAAAAGCGAACTTAATGTATTAATTTTATTAAATAAACTTCAACTGCACTAAAAATAAAAGTCACAGAACCAGGCCTCCAGAAATCCACTCATTAAGGTGCAAATAGCAACAGAATTTCTCTCAAGTACTCTGCAAATTGCAGAAGCATTGAATTTTCGCTGTTTTGGCTTTGCAGAAGGAACACACAGTGCAAGCAATGCTGAAAAGGCCCTGGGCTACTGGAAACCAAGACTAAGCTTGTTCCCTAAATCTCTAGGATATACAGAAGCCTCAGGGAGAGGGGCAGGGTCCTTTCATCCTTTGCATCAGGCTTTGGAGAATGAAAAAAGCAGCCACTTCCCTCTTTTCCAACACTGCCATAGGCATGATCAGATGACTCTGGGAATGATGGCAGCACTAAGCATCTGTTGAACACAGAAAGCCAAAATTTCTGGGCTGCTGCAGATAGCCACCCCCAAAAGACTGGAACTCTTAAATTTAAAATGTTAAATTAGCCACACTTTGTTTTTCTCTTTCATTATGAGAGCCACATTCTGAGATGCCTGTCCCGGAGAAGGGGGTGCACTAACAAACTTATAGGAAAAGGGGTGTGCTATACATACCCAATGTCATTGTCTTGTTCTGCTCTGAGCATGGCAAACCACTGCTGTTTGTAAACAGAGGACAGCCATTCTAAAATTTAAAAAAATCAAAGTGGGTCTTTTACAGATGGGGAATATAAGTTAAGCAGCACTTTAAAAAGTCTTATAACTTAGACAAATCTATGCATGTTGCTAAACTATAGGATCCCACCACTCTACACTAAACAATTCAGCTAGTGTGATAGAAGTGAAGAAAAAGAAGGGGGGGTTCCACTGTTTGAAAGAACATGCACACAAACACACACACACACACACACTCTCTCTACTATGGTTAAAATGAAAAATGGTCAGTCATTAATTTGCACCTAGGCAATCCAGTTTCAGCTAAGACCTTACCTGGAATGGTTTCTATAAAATTTGGTGCTCAGAGTATTTAATTCATCCATCCTTTTTGCCACTTCAGTCCAAGTTAAACAGGCCTCAGTTCCAAATCACTAATTTCCTCTCATCTCAACATTTGCCAGTTCACCTCATTCTCATGCCCCTTCAGCTTACCTTTCTACCATTAAATCTCACTCAGTTTAGTTCTGCATTTTTCTGTAAAATCTTCCACGTTGTCATGTTGACACAAAACCCCAGTTCCAACAACTTCCAGAGAGTGCCAAAACTTTCTTGTTTACTAAACTAGAATAAACTCTACGGCAACAATCGCATGGCGGCATTCCCAAGACATGCAGAAAACACAAGCCTAGAACATACTGCAACCAAATAAGCCTTTCACTTATGACATTCACCACATATGGAACCTGAACCCAGGACAGCACTATAGCCACAGAAGCATTTTCACCAGTCCCTGCATTTTGAGAGGACAGGGAAATGGTATTCCTAATCCTTCCATCAGAGATCCTGCAATCCTGCATTAAACTGTAGGAATCCTTTGCACCCAAATGCCACTTGATCCACACCGCTTAATCCACACCATTTTCACATTAGTAAATTGGATCTGAACCCCCTCAGCATGCCCACATATTCAGTCCTGAGCCCACCTTGTCTGCGGCCAAGGGGGAAAGAGAGAGCTGCTCCAATCTTACCTGCAGGTATCAGACCATCTCGCTCAACAATTTTTGCTGATGCCAGATCGCTGACTATGTACTGCAGCCGTAAGTGTCTGAAAACTGCCAAAAATGCACTTCCTGGTTCTGATTCCAAGAATGAGATGCCATCCCCAAAATCTGCAATGTGATAATAAGCAAGCCATTATGAGTTCAAAAACTTTTTCGTTAAGCTTCCGCAGTTGAACTGGCCCTGCCCCTCCTCCCAAATCTGCTCTGGGGGATCACTCAACCCTCTGTAGCCAATTTCGGGGGCTGTGGCAGCACACATCAAGAGAAGTGCTGTTGCACTCACAGAAGTCATTCTGCTAACAATGACTTCACTGGATTCCACCCAAACTATTTATGGTCAATTGTACAGTAACAGAAAGTGGGAAATGCATTCTGCAGGCAAAGCTGAAAAATATCAGATTATTCCTTTAAATTGGAACAATTTTATTTTCATTCACTCACTTTAATTTCGCCTGTTTTAATACAACTAGATCCTGCTTTTTTTTAAGTGCTCAGGATCACACATAAACTATGGATTATGAAGCTAAATAAAGGATAAATGCTTTCCAGCCAACATTAAATAGGCCAATTGCGTATTAACATCTTCAAGGTACATCTTGCACAAAGAGAAGATTTTAGATTTCCAACATGCACAGTCATTCACAAACTCTAGAGCTGCACAAATACCTTTTTTACGCTTGGAAAACCAAACATCTGCTTCATTTAAAAGGTGCTTTAGAGATCCATTCCAAGAAGGCACCAGTTGGAGGAACATCCACTGGATAAAAATATAATGGTGCAAGTTTAAAATTTTCCATTGGAACATTTTTCAATCAGTGTGAAAACACACACACACCCCTTTTACAAGCAGCCCCATTTACGTGCGTTCAATATGAGTGTGACAATGTTTACGCGCATTGTGCCGAACCTTGAAGTAACCCAGAAACATCATAACGACGTCTCTGAAACGCTATTAAAAGAGTGGAAAGGGGGGCAGGGCAGAGGCAGAATGGGGGGTTTGCAGGCTTTTTCAATGGGTTTCAATTACAGTGTCACCTTGGTTCTCCTCAAACACCTTGGTTCCCAAATGCTGAAAACCTGGAAGTAAGTGTTCTAGTTTTCGAATGTTTTTCAGAAGCCGAATGTTTTTGCTATTTATTTTGTGTTTTTGTTTTTGAGGCCTTTTTGGTTAATTTGTTTTTGGGACTGTGTGGAAACCAGTTCAGCTACCGATTGATTGATTGATTGATTGATTGTGTGACTGCGGAAATGGATAAAAGTCCCCCATCCAAACAATGACTATCATCAGTGCAGGTAAGAAAAATAATAATTTAAATTTTTATTTTATAGTACAATACGTTGATTATTGCTTTCATTTTATGGATCAACGGTCTTGTCAGAGAGTAAAATTCATGTTAAATTGCTGTTTTAGGGGTTGTTTTTAAAAGTCTGGAACGGATTAATCCGTTTTGCATTACTTTCTATGGGAAAGCACGCCTTGGTTTTGGAACACTTTGGTTTTGGAACAGACTTCCAGAACGGATCAAGTTTGAGAACCAAGGTACCACTGTATACATGATTTCACTGATGCACACGGTGCTTCAAAACTAACTGCCTTGTAAACAGGAGCTGCCTGTAGTAGAAATAAGAATGTTTTATGACACAGCAGCACCTGGACCAGAGCAATTGTGGAATAAGCCTGGTTTGGTGCAAATCCACCATTAGGGCACCTGTTTCACACAAACAGGACTATCGGGGCCTTGGTTACTACCTTTTTCAGAGCAGTGTACACATCCATCTCCACTTGCATGACAAACAGGTTAGAGGAACTGATCAGCTGCTTCATGAGGTTTATACTGGAACAGAAGACATGGCACATGAAATGTCAAGGTAATGAACAGATTCATTTAAATTTGTATAATTTTAGGCTAGACATCTCTCAATATCTCAGTTAATCCAAGATAGCGGAAATCTCAATACCTGAGTTCTTTGATGAGTTCCACACACTGGTGTGTCATCAGGTTGTTTAAGAGCCATTCAAGGCACCTAGATTTAACATATAACAGTCTTATCAGAGTGCACAGAAAGATGATTTCCCCAAACAATTAAACATCTAGGAAGAACATTTTAAACAACTTGCAGAGTAGATACTTGCTCCATATTACCAAACATCACCATATACCATGAAGTCCCCACATGCAATGCCCGCCCACCCGGCTATAATCCCCTTCACTCCGCCCATGGATCTTACATTCCTATTGCATCCAACAATATAAAAGCAGGCTTCCTCAAACTTGGCCCTCCAGATGTTTTTGGCCTACAACTCCCATGATCCCTAGCTAGCAGGACCAGTGTTCAGGGATGATGGGAATTGTAGTCTCAAAACATCTGGAGGGCCGAGTTTGAGGAAGCCTGATATAAAGTATCACTCTGAGCCTGTGTCATCCTTCCAATTTTCTGATTCCCGGATACCACAGCCCACAATACTCAAAAGTCTCAACTGCACTGTATAGGGCAGAAATGTTTTCAGAATGTCAACCCTACTTTTACTTACCTAAAACTTATTTTCTATAGGAATATGCATATCCCAAAGGACATACTTTTCAGAGTAATGTACAAAACAGGAAGATGAAAGAATGCCCATGAAGGAGCCACATTAGCTGCTTCCCAAAGCGATTCCAAGGGGAATCACACTATTTTTAGAAATGCCTTCTCATTAGATAAAGCTCATTTCAATGCAAAGAAGATACTTGCTTTTTTTTCAGGGAATCTAATCCATATGTTCCTGCAGAATTATAATAGCTGCACACAGTTTTTGCATTAATTGTTTCCTTCATTGTCTCACCACATTGCTGTATTAAGCCATCCTGAAAATACACAATGACAGAAAAAAATCTCCAATGCCTAAATAGTATGTGTAATCTACTTCCCAGAATAGCATAGGAAGAAGGTGAACTCAGTAGATAAAGTATTGAGAATACCTAAAAGCCTGGAAGAAACCTATATATACCTCCAGTTTAATCATTGGTCAGTTGCCCCCACTTTGGAACATAAGAAACTATTTATGCCAAGTCAAACTAGTTATTGTGTGCATGAACTGCTAACAGCAGTCCAAAAAGACACTTTTCTAGCTTTCCTACGTGAGAGCCCTTGGAGCAGGAGCAGGGAACCTGCAGCCCTCAAATCCCTAGACCTTGACCATGCTGGCTGGGGCTGAAGGAAAGCTGGGAGTCCAACACCAACTGAAGGACCACAGGTTTCCCACTGCTGCCTTAGAGGGATTGAACACGCAACCTTTGAGCACATATATTACATATATAATACAGAGAAGCAGCAGAAGATGGAGATTGTTAACAGGAAAAGTTACAGGGCATTCATAAAATGTTCAGCTTTGCATTATGAAATGAGTCTTCTTACATATTAACGTTGTTTATATTTCGGTCCCTTTTGTCAGGAAAATGACGAATAAAGCAACTTACAAAAATAGTATGAACACAAATCTGTTATAACATACACAATCAACAAAAGCCTAAAAACACATCTATACAAATTAAAGACAGGTCTCACAGATCCTGCCCCACAAATCTCGGAAAACCCTCAAAATGAAAGGCCGCCAGCCCAGGTAAAACAAAAAGGTTTTACCCAGGTGTCTAAAACATATAAAGAAGGTGCTAGCATGCCTTGCTAGGGAGAGAATTCCACAAGCATGGAACCACCACTGAAAAGGCCCCTTCCCATGTTGCCACCCTCTAGACCACCTATGGAGGCGGTTCATAGAAAAGGGCACCAGATGAAGGCTCTGGGTCTTTTACCAAGTTAAACATTTTACAAATGCCCCATAGCTTATAAACTGAAGGGGGAGGGTGCCAAATAAAGGTAGCCATTTCTACTTACCAATTGCAGCATGCTGGCTGCTGCTAGGAGTGCAATGACTCTGCTGGGATTTATTAACACTTCATCTCGATAAAGTGACCCAAATGCTACCTGTAAGGCTGGGAAACAAGCATCCCATCAAAGCAAATGTAGAGGATGGGTATATTACACACAGTTAAGTTATTAGTACTTTCAGTTAATTAATTCCTTTCCATCCAACGCAAGTGTTCAAAGTGATGTTTAAAAATTTAATGTCCGGAAACCCTCTAAGAACTTTCAACACATCAACAACACTTAAGAAAGGAAAACAAACTGCAGAACTAACAATTAAGAAACTTTGAGGAGTATATCCTGTGCAGGAAAAGCAGTCAAATGCATTAAGAAGTATTAAGCAGCAGGGAAAAGCTGCTGAGAAGCCAAACAGCTCAACAGAAACAGCTATTATGACAGGTCAGGAACACGACAAATATAAAATCCTACGTTACGCCAATGATCCATTAATAGCCAACCTAATCTAAAAACTAAGGGGGAACACTTAAGTCACTGGAACAGAGTAGGCAGACTTTAGCAAACAACTGTTTTCTACATCAACAAATAAAAAACAGATTTTCAAATGCTCTGCTCTTTTGTAATAAAAATTCTGGTGGGAGTGGGACAGTTCATCTTGTGTTTTTCACATTGACAACATAAAAAGTTTTAAAGAAGTCCCAAGGTGCCTGGCTACTTTCTTTAACACTACTCCCAAATGGAGAAACCCATTTTCTAATGAGTTCTCTAGAATCTTCTCCCAACACATTCCCCAAATTTCCAACTGTAAATGTGATTCAAATAATGTTTTAATAAACAGCTTTTGATAATTAAAAAAAAAAAATCTTAGCTGACTTGACAAGTCCCCATGTCTTCCGTAAAAAAGGAACATCATCCTTTGCTTACCTTCTACATCAATATTCTGATCAGGAATTTCCAATTCTATTGTATCCATTTCTGATTCCTTCCAAGAACCGCTGAACATACTCGAAAAGTAGCCAGACTACAACAACAAAAAAGACCCTGAATTTAATTCAAATGCTTAAAATGTAAGAATATATGCAAATTAATATGGTACAAAGAAAGTAAGCTGTATGTCCATATAAGGAGGCATTATGGCAGATCTCTTCCATTGCTAATAAATTTCAAGCAAATTCTTCATTAGCCTTTATTTCAAGCATGTTTGATCTCTAAAGTATTAGTTTGAACACTCTCAACTTTATATGCCATGGTTTATGACACTAGAAACGAGTGTTCAGACCGTGTAGTACCCACCACCCCATGTGCCTACTCTGGTGTTTGATCCTAGTTAAAGCAAGCTATGGTTTCCCATTATCTCTGAAACAGATTCAGGAACAGAAACCAGGATCAAACAAGGCTTTCATTCCTGGTTAGTACATCACCATTAAGTCACAACTTCCTGTTTCAAGAGTAATGGAACCCTGGTTTTAACCAAGTTTGGACAAAACACAACTAAGATTATGAATCGTTTTATCCAAACAAACCTAAACTACCAACTGTAAAACAAGAGGGGGAAGAAGTAATTACAATAATTTTGAATACTGCCTGAAATTTGAACAAAAACTCCCATGGGTACTGGAAAAGGAACCACATGCAAGACATACAAATAGATGTACAAGGGTGGTCTCATGTGACAGACATACATACATTGCTGTATCCATACAAAGTTAGGTGTAGGTAAATTAACACACACATACACACACCATGTAAGTATACCTTTTCATTAAAATGTAATTCATATAAAACTAGAAATAGCTAGTTTTCCATCCAAGGAAGTGAAAATTACTGCTCTACTAGAACTTTCCATCACAGCAGGAGGTGACCCCATTATGAGATGCTATCACTCACAGAAGTTTACCTGAGAGATCAAAAGAATAAAGTCTATTTGTACAGTAGTATATTCCCTTTGACAACCTTATTTTTTTCCAAGGGAAACAATATGTTATATTTAATTTATTCAAGCTAAGCTAAAGTATGCTTTGTTAGCCATTAATGTACACCTCACTGCTGCTCTTGAGAATTCTGGACATAGCGGCAGGCAAGGGATAAGGAGAGTGTGTCTAATGGCACTATCCCCTGCATGCTTACTCAGAAACAAGTTCCACGGAGTTCAGTGGGACTTGCTCCCTAATAAAGGTATTTAGAATAAGAGCCCAAGATCTGCCTGGAAAAAAATATTTTATTCTTACCTGACATAAGTATATCTTGTGCAAGTTCCATTCTTCTCCCAGAGCACAAATCTTAATATCACTGTTTTCGCCATTTAGAAATAAAGTCTGATATATATACTTGGAAGTGCTTTTTAATTTTTTCCTGGATTAAGAGGGGGAAAAAACAAGTGTTGAATTCCAGCACGTAACACTAAATATAACATTTTGAAACCTTGTTGGACAGATGAACCTTCCTTGCAAGCATCCCATTGAACCAATTTGATCCATTTCCCATGGTTTTTACCAAAGTCAATGGTTACAAGGTTGGTTTCAAGTTACATTTTGTTTAAGGAAGCCCACAGTTATCCCAACATCATGCTTCTTTATGAGCAGAAGCAATCAGGAGTAATTCTAAAAGCAATCATGAGCCTTCTAAAAAAGCCTTTAAAAAGTGGGTACTACAGAGCATATTCTGGCTCAGCCAATGCCATTTACTGATCCTTTACCTGCCTGGAAGCTCTCATAAGGGACATTTTTTTTTTTTTGCATTATCAGCTTCATCCTCATCCTACTGCTGAGGATCATATCTAGTTTAGCTTTAAAACACAGGCTCACCTAAGGCGCCAGGAATGTATGTCATTCACCTACTTTTAAGGTGTTGCCAGGCATGTGCATGTTCTGTTGGAACTTCTGTTCCTGCTATAATAGTGCTTGAATCTGCAAAATGGGAAGGCCAGTAGCTCAAAAGTAAGGCATGTGCTTTGCCTGAAGAAGGGCCTAGGTCCAATCCTTGCTGGGATCTCCAGGTACAGCTTGGGAGAGACTCCCTGTCTGAAACCTTGGAATGCTCCTCTCAGTCACTGTAGGCCAGTGGTTCCCAGAGGGGGCAGAGAAATTGCTAGTGGGAGGCACTAAGCGGCGTGGCAGGTGGCTTCTGGTAGAGCAAATGACTAACAGATTTTGACAAGCTAATGCCACTGGGTCACATTTGGTTGAATTAATTCATCCTCTCTCAAACTTGGCTCCCCAGATGTTGTTGGACTACAAATCCCATCATCCCTGATCACTGGTCCTGGTAGTGAGGTGTGATGGGAGTTGTATTCCAACACCTGGGGACCCAACTTTGAGAAAGGCCGAATTAATTAAACTACAACAGTTTTAACTGGGTTTTGAATTAAAATGCAATCAGTTGTTGCTATTTTAAATTTTGTGGTGTTATCTTCCTCAGTGAGGCGTGCAATATTCTGAATAATATTGGGAGGAAAGGGGACGAGTTTATGGTGGTAAGGTAAAGGGACCTCTGACCATTAGGTCCAGTCGTGGCCGACTCTGGGTTTGTGGCGCTCATCTCACTTTTATACAGCTTCTGGTCATGGGGCCAGCATGACTAAGCTGCTTCTGGCGAACCAGAGCAGCGCACGGAAACGCCGTTTACCTTCCCGTCGGAGCGGTACCTATTTATCTACTTGCACTTGACGTGCTTTTGAACTGCTAGGTTGGCAGGAGCTGGGACTGAGCAACGGGAGCTCACCCCGTCGCGGGGATTCGAACCGCCGACCTTCTGATTGGCAAGTCCTAGGCTGTGTGGTTTAATGTTTGGGAACCACTGGCCCTGTAGAAAGCACTGAGCAAGATGGGCCGATCATAGAATGGTAGGAGTTGGCAAGGTCCCGAGGATCATCTAGTCCAACCTCCTGCAACGCAGGAATCACAACGCCCTGACTCGGTATGAAGCGGCTGCCTCGATTCCCCGGAGGGGGCTGCAGGAAGCCGATGACCCCCCCCCACCTGCAGCCCAGCGCGGTTCCCCGCAGCGGCCCAGCTTGCTCCGCAGCACCTGGCCCTCGGAGGCTGGCTGCCTCGGACGCTGGAGGCCTCAGCCGGGTCCTCCAGGAGCCTGCTCAGTCCCCGCAGGGCGGCATCATGAGGCAGCGAGTCCCGCAGGCGAACGCGCCGCTGCCCTGAGGCGAAGTACCTCCTCGGGGTGTTGAGCAGCCGCTCCTCCCGCTCGCTCTCGTCGTCGCTGTCCGTGTCGCTCGGGTACGCGCCCAGGTCGCCCCGCTTCCTCTTGGCGGCGACGGCAGCCCCGCCTCGGCCTCCGACGCCCCTCAGGCCCGCCGCCGCCGCCACAGCCCCCGCCGGACCTTCGCCGCGCGGGGCAGCGGCGGCCGCCGCCGGCCGGCCCCGCCACGCCCTGCTGCTCAGCAAGCCCATGGCCGCTCGCCTGCCTCCTCCTCATGGGGCCCACGCCAAGGCCGCGGCCGCCGGCGACTCAGCGACCAGCGGCAGCAACGGCCGCCGCCATTATAGCCACGGCGGCCGGCCGACGCACAGCGCATGCGCCGCAACGGCACACGCCACAGTCCCGGTTGGCCCCCACAACAACACAACGCGCCTGCGCGGAGACTTTCGCTGCCGTACGCCTGGCAGGGCGGAGGGAACCTTCGAGAGGAAGGCTAGAGCGGCCCACAGCCCCGGAGGAGTTCAGAAGCAGAGAGCGGCCATTCTCGGCCCAGAGGCGGGTCTCGGTTTGTGTTAGCGGAAGCGTAGATACGTCACTTCCTGCCTGGCGCCCAGGCGAGGGGAGCGCGTGGCCATGGCGAGGAAGAGCGGAGGCGGCGGGGCCCACCGGGCCGGGGCCCTGAAGCAGCAGAACAAGCCGCACAAGAGCGGGAGGCACAGCGGGAGCAGCGCGAAGAAGCAGGGCGGTGAGGAGGCCCGTCTGTACATGTATATGCAGTCCTGTCCTGCGTGAGAGTCGATGGCACAGGCAAACTCGGCCCTCCAGATGCTTTGAGACTACAATTCCCATCATCCCTCACCACCGGTCCTGCTAGCTAGGGATGATGGGAGTTGTGGTCCCAAAACATCTGGAGGGCCGAGTTTACCTATGCCTTCTTCAGCTGGTCCCTCGGTGGGGGGGGGGCAGCTCTTCCGAGGCAGGCGCAGCCTGGATGCTGCCGATGGCTGTGCCAGAGAACTTTAGACCAGTTTAGCTGCGAGACCCCCTTTTACCCCACGCACGCCCTCTTGAAACCGCTTCGATCAGCGGAACTGGCAGGATTACAGGTGCCATATAGCGCTTCTTTCTGCAGCTGTAAGAAATTGAACTTCCCCTGTGGCAGGACCTGCACTTTGGAACTCCCCACCTATTGAGTGCAGCTTCACTGCACTCTTTTCAGCACCTGCTAAAAACATTTTTGCTTAAATACCCAGGTATCTAGAACGCTGGTGTGTTTTTAGTTTATTGCTGTTTTTAATTTTTGGAACGTTTAGATTGTTTTTGCAGAAAAAGACTCTCGCTTTATTCATATTGTTTAAAAAAAAATTGATTTGATATCCCGCTTTATCACTACCCGAAGGAGTCTCAAAACGGCTAACAATCTCCTTTCCCTTCCTCCCCCACAACAAACACTCTGTGAGGTGAGTGGGGCTGAGAGACTTCAGAGAAGTGTGATTAGCCCAAGGTCACCCAGCAGCTGCATGTGGAGGAGCAGGGAAGCGAACCCAGTTCACCAGATTACGAGTCCACCGCTCTTAACCATTACACCACACTGGCTCTCTAACTGCTTTGAGGTTTTATTCAATCAAGCAATATACGGATTTGATTAAATAAATAAACAAACAATTAAAATGATTGGTGGGCAATGAGTCATAATGATAAGCTTGGCTCAGTAGTGTGGGTGCATATGCTCAAGAGCAGTATTTAAACAGTTTCCCTAACTCCATGTCTTCCTCTGAATTCTGTTATGTATAGCGTAGCACCGTACGCGTTGAGAGCCTTTTCTCTTCTCTCTCCGCCCTTTCCTTAGGCCGGGTCCCTGCTAAGACACTCAGCCAGCAGCGGCACCGCAATTTGGCCAAATTGGACCGCAAGCACCGGGCCTGGCAGCTCCGCCGGCAGTGCAGGGAGATGGTGAGTCAGTGAGAAGCTGGTGGAGTAGAGAGCAAGCCTCTTTCTGCTTCTACAGGGGAGGGAGAAAAACATAAGAAGGGCATCTGCTGGATCAGGCCAAAGGGGGCCATCTATTCCAGATGCCTGTGGGAAAACTGCAAGCAGGATTCAAACAAAAGTGTCCTCTCCCCTCCTGCAGTTTCCAGCAGCTGGCATTCAGCAGCATTGCTGCCTCTGACGGCAGAGCATAGTCGTTGTGCTTAGTGGCCCATCAATAGTCCTCTCCTCCATCAAAGGACCTCTATTTGCTTTTTCTTGGTCACAGGTGTTGGAAGAAAAGCGGAACTTGGGTCGCAAGGATGGGCCACCCCACTTGGTGGTGGTAGTCCCGCTGCATGCTGGCATCGCTATCCCAAGAGCCTTGAGCCTGTTTCAGAGCAATGCAGCTTCTACTGTGTGCCAAACCAAGATGGGCCCACCAGGGTTTGGCCTGCTGTGCCACCAATCCAGACTCCGGTGGCGCTTTGTGGTGGCTGACACAGGTAGGGGCACCTTGGCGTACTGAGACACTGTCGTTGCAACACGCCAGCCTCCACCTTCACCTGTGCCTTTCTTGTCACCCAGGGAACCTCCATGCTGTGCTGGACCTGGCCAAGGTTGCAGACACCCTCCTTTTTGTGCTGGATCCTCACGAGGGCTGGGATGCCGCTGGAGACTACTGCCTTTCCTGCATCTTTGCACAGGGCCTCCCCAGCTATGGTGAGAACAGTGTCGAAAGCTGCTGTGCTAGCAGGAGGGGGCTCTTCCTTTACCGAATCCCTCCTAGCAGAAGAGAACAGTGTTTGGATGCCAGGGTTTGAAGTGGGGAGGCCAAGCTGCATAACTGGGAAGAACATCTGAATTATAGACTGTGTGAGGGAGCCGGGTAACCTCCAGTTAAGACACGGGGGGATTTACTGTTCTTTTTATCCTGATTTTCAGACAAAGCGGCTCAAGTTAGAGAGAGGCAGGCAGACTTTGCCAACAGGCATATAAACTAAAAATGCAACATGTAAACTTAGGGAGTGGCAGCAAAAGGGAGAGGAAAGAGTCCTTCAAGGTCAGATTGAAGTGCTGAGTTACAAGCATTTACATTCAGTTCAGGCAATGCTGATCCTCCGTTGCTGATGTTCTTGTCTGAGCAGTGGATTGTGGCTTTTTTCTCTTTGGCCAAAGGGTGGGGCCAGAAGGTTCTTTCCTCTCCCTTGGGGCAAATGACAGTCAGAGCCAAGTGTTATTTCTGGCTGGGAAGGCGGGTGTAAGCTTGCAGCTCATGTTCCTTTGGCTGATGAATGGGGCCGGACTGATCTCCTTGCCATGGTGTTCTTCCTGGGAGGCAGGGGAGGGGGCCCTTGATCCTGTGGCTGGTGGCAGAGGCCAGAGAGAGCTGCCCATCAGGTCTCATATTAAAAGGGATTAAACCAATTCACAAAGAGGGACAGATCTTTCGCAGCTGCTGCTCGTAAGTGCTAAATTGAGCAACCGTGTTCATTAACAGTCTCTCCCCAAGCCACAGATACTGTACACAAACAGGGCAGGGCTGTTGTGTCTGTTTATCAAGAGACATTTGGCTGGCCTGAATTGGAAATGGGATGGCAGATGAGACAATTTTTGGATCTGATCCACTATGCCTCACCCTGTGTTGTTGAACGTATACCAACTTAGGGAGGGATGGGCAGTGGGCTTCCAGTCAATGCTGCAAGGCTGCTTACGTTTGTAGAATTGTAGAGTTGGAAAGGACCCCAAGGGTCATCAGGTCCAACCCCCTGCATGGCAGGAATCTTTTTGCTGAATGTGGGGCTGGAACCCATAACCCTGAGGTGAAGAGTCTCATGCTCTACCCACTGAGCTATCTCAGGGATACCTTGCTGGCATCTAGAGGTTTTGGTCTGCCCTGCCTTGGGGGGTCCCCTGAGCTCCGCAGCTGCCTGTAAGCAGACATTAAAGCCTACCCAGCCGTTGATAATGATGATGATAATAATAATAATAATAATAATAATAATAATAATAATAATAATAATAATTTTTATTTATACCCCAGCCGAGGCCGGGCTCAGAGCGGCTAACAAGCAATAATAAAAACAAGTTGAATGAGTACAACTTAAAAACAAAATTAAAATACAACATTAAAATATTGAAACATTAAAATATTAAAATGTAGCCTCATTGCAGGAGGAGAAGGAAAATGAAAGAGAGGGAGGGAATCAAATTGGCTCCAAGCCAAAGGCCAGGTGGAACAACTCTGTCTTACAGGCCCTGCGGAAAGAAATCAGATCCTGCAGGGCCCTGGTCTCATGAGGCAGAGCGTTCCACCAGGCCGGAGCCAGAGTTGAAAAGGCCCTGGCCATGGCTGAAGCTAATCTAACTTCCTTAGGGCCTGGGACCACTAGGGTGTTGCTATTTATGGACCTTGAGGCTCTCCGTGGCGCATACCGGGAGAGGCGGTCCCGTAGGTACGAGAGTCCTAGGCCGTGAAGGGCTTTAAAGGTCAAAAGCAGCACCTTAAATCTGACCCTGTACTCCACCGGGAGCCAGTGCAGCTTGAAAAGCACTGGATGAATATGCTCCCATGGCAGAGACCCCGTGAGGAGCCTCGCTGCAGCATTCTGCACCCGCTGGAGTTTCTGGGACAGCTTCAAGGGCAGCCCCGCATAGAGCGAATTACAGTAGTCATGCCTGGAGATGACCGTCGCATGGATCACTGTGGCCCATTTCTCTCCCGTTTGTCACCTGCAGGCCTTGCTGTTCAAGGTCTTTCTGACCAGCCGCTAAAGAAGCAGATTGACTGTCGCAAGAAGCTGAACAAAGCCATTGAGAAGAGGTTCCCTGAAGACAGGCTCTTTCCCCTCGACACAGAGCAGGAGTCCGCCCTGCTGCTGCAGCACCTGGCCAGCCAGAAGCAGCGGCACCTGGCCTTCCGAGACCGGAGGGCTCACCTGCTGGCCACTGCCGCCACTTTCGTGCCCAGCACAGACAGTGCCTTGGTGGGGACCCTGAAGGTGTCTGGCTACGTCAGGGGACGGAGCCTGAACGTGAACAGCTTGGTGCATATCGTGGGACACGGGGACTTCCAGATGAGTCAGGTGGATGCCTCCCCAGAGCCCTTTGCTCTGAACTCCAGAACTGCAAAAATACACCCAAGGAGCATGGGGGACCAGGTAGGTTCTGTTGCCTGTCTGGTAGGGTGGGGACAGAAACTGGAAGGCAGGAGGAGGCAGCAAGTGCTTGTGGGGGAGAAAGCGGCTCCTTTGCCCCCAGGTGGCCATGCTTGAACTTCTCTCTCCTGGTTTCTAGGATGACCTTGTCAGGAGAGAAGAGGAGATGGAGGAAGACGTGAAGGTGCTCAGCAAGGCTGAAGCCAGCAAGCAAGAGTCTCTGCAGTCAGAAGTGACCCCTGACCCCATGGATGGAGAGCAGACCTGGCCCACCGAGGAGGAGCTGAAGGAGGCTGAGGGTCAGTCTGAGCCTTGTCCATCCTGCCTGCCTCCTCCTTTAGACCAGCCGTCTTGAAGGATGCCACTTTGCACGTGGGCCGGGCTGAGGCTCTCCTTCTCTTTCAGGCTCATTATGGTCTGGGTTGGGCTTCAAACGCTGCTTCCCTGTTAAATTATATATTTCATTAACTTTATACATGGCTTGATTGTAAAAGGAAAAACCCTCAAAGTGATTTTTTTTTTTGGTAAACCCAATAAAATTATCACTAAGAAAAATCATCAAGAATTATTTGAGATGTTTAGAAATAACAATATACAAAAAACAGATTTCAGCTTGAGCCAGCTTTTTAGATTTCTGGGTAGGTTTATAGTTTTTAGGATTGCAAATCATTTTATCGTTTCTTAACGGTAGTGTGTAAAAGCACCAGCAGTGTGTGCTTTTAAATAGTTCAGCTTCACTTTCCTGGTGCTGTAAAGCAGCCTTTGCTGTAACTGCTTCAGTTTGGCCAGATGAAGAGTGGTGAGCTCTCTCTGTCTCTGACGCTGGCTAACTGCACTTACACTTCCAGAGTCCCTGGCACAGAGGAAGAAGATGACCAAGAGGGTCCCCAAAGGCACATCTGCCTACCAGGCTGCCTGGATCCTGGACAACAATGACGAATTGGAGAGTGGCAGCGAGGAGGACGATGAGGAGGAAGACAAGGAAGAGAATATGGTGGAAGAGCCCATCTCCCAGGTAATGGGATTGGGGTTAGTGCACAGCAGGAAGGTGTAGCCGGACATCTGATGGGCAAGTGGGGAAGGAGGAGAGCTGGGGAGAATGGATTCATTGTAGGTATTCTGGACCGTTCAGGAACAGCTGGGTGCAAGAAATGGGGGACTTGATGTGCAGGAACCCTAAAATGTTGGCTTGGCTTACTAGCTGGACTCTATGCTTGCTGCCAATACTGTCAAAGTCTCTTGGCATGTGTTCAAAGGGTAGGCTAGAGAGGCAAAGGGTATCTCTTTACATTAAAATATTAAAATGTAGCCTCATTGATTTGTGTTGGGAAGAAAGTAGGAAACTGCTGGAGGGAGGCTTGAACCTTGGAGCTAGCGTGACCCAGCAGAAGGAGTCATCTCCTGCTTGGCATCTTCTCTTGAGAGCCAGGAACATGTTTTGGTGGTGAGATAGATTAGTGGACCCCTGTTGATGGTGGAATGAAGAGCGGCATTGTGGGTGCATAGCCCTGAGAGGTCAGAATTCGGGAAGAGGGCTAGGAAGCCGCCATATGCAGAGTCAGACCATTGGTCGATATTGCTTGATATTTTCTGCACTGACTGGCAGAGGCTCTCCTGGCCTTACCTGGAGATGCCATCAGGAATTGAATCTGGGACCTGTTGCTTGCAAGGCAGATCCTCTTCCACTCAGCTGTGGATCTTCTGTGATCCATAAAGAAGAACATGGTTGTAAGAGCATAGCAAAGAGAGATGGCAAGCCCTGAGGGTCTGTCTTGACTGCCAGCCTAGTATTTTATTTTATTTTTCATTTCATGTCATTCTTCAAGTAGTAGTATACCAATTAGACATGGTGCCTTTTTCCTTTAAAAGGTTTCTTTCTTAAAGCACCCGTGGCTCTTGAAGATCCACTGCAGCTGCTCACTTTCTCTCTTGTCTCTCACAACCCCACGTGGGTTGCTTTTTCGTATGCTAGGATGGGAGTGGCAGTGAAGAGGAGGAGGAGGAGGAGGAGGAGGAGGATGAAGAGGCCACAGAGGAAGAGGAGGGTCCAGACATGACCCTCTTGGACGATGAGAAGATGGAGGACAACGAGGCAATTCTGGAGAAGTACAGGCAGGAGCGGCAGGAGGAGATGTTTCCAGATGAGGTGGACACACCACGAGATGTGGCGGCCCGGATCCGGTAAGAGCCTCATACATGCAGGGTGAAAAGGTAAGAGTGCCTGCAATGGGATGGCGAGGTCTGCCCTGGTTTGCTACATTTATCGCGGCCAGTTGCCAAAGCGAGGCCGGGTCTTGATGCCCAGGTTCATGTTAGGCTGGGCTTTGGGAGCAGAGGAGCCTTGCAGCTCCTCCTGAAGCTGGTTCACAGGCAGCTCCTCCGCTGAGTGTGGGATAGGCAACGGCAGGAGGCCGGGTCTCTTGGAGTGCTGAATCCCTCTGGTTGTCTCCAGGTTCCAAAAGTACAGAGGACTGAAAAGTTTCCGGACCTCTCCATGGGACCCCAAAGAGAACCTGCCCAGGGACTATGCCCGGATCTTCCAGTTCCAGGATTTCTCCCGGACGAGGAAACACGTCTTCCGGCAACTGGAGAAGGAGGAGAGCAGTGGAGCTGAGGTAGGCCTTTCCTCCAGGCTCCAGATCAGTCAGTCTGGTTCTGCCATACACCCTGAAGGCTCCTTGGTCCCATCGGTTCTGTTAAAAAATTGCAGAGTTGGAGGGCAGAGGAGTGGGAGACAGCCTGACCGTGGGCATGGGATCATTTGCACCCAGCCTGCCCTGAAGCAAGCTCAGGGCAAAAGAGGAGCGAGCCAGAAGCTCCTGCAGGGGCAAGAGCTCCATGTGGCTTGAGCTAGTCGATGCCACGATGGAGGGCAAAACCCATATCAGCTGGGGTTGCCTGTGGCCTGCGATTCCTTGGTTGTGTAGAACCTGCAACAACTCGGCAGGGAACTGAGAGGCTTCAGCACCTTGTGGATTTTCCTTCAAACACGAGAGCAAGTTTCTACCTCTTGTGGTTGCAAAGAGAAGCTGGAAAGTGCAAGTCACCTGGTCTTCTGAAATCCTGGAAGCCAGAGATGGGCCTGAATAAAGTTTCCTCTGAGTGAGAGCAGAGCCTCAGCACCCCTTCCTTGCTCCTGGCTTCCCTCCAGGACAGTCCATCTGATGCCTGCCAGGTGTTTCGGACCTCAACTCCCTTTAGCCCTAGCCTCATGCAGAAGCTGACGGGGTCTGATAGCAGCCGTGGTGCAAAACCTCTGGGGGGCATCAGGTTGAAGAAGGCTAGTCCACAATAATGGGCTAGGTTTTTTTTTTACTATTGCTTTTATTGAAATGATTTCATGGATAACAAAGGTACATAAAAGGTCTGTTTCTTTTTTTAATTCATAAACTCCTATCTGCAAGTCTGTTACATTTGGTGTGAGATATTTCTATCATAGACATTGTGAGTGAGGGAGGAACGTATGGGGGGAGAGAGAGGTGGGAGAAGGAAGGGGGTAGTGATTTTTCCTTCTTTTGCATAGTGCATGCGTTGGGTCTTGTGTCAGTGTCACGTGGATAGGTTCTTCATCTATTCAGTTGTTAGTTTTTGTTGGCGGTGAGAGAAATTGGGGAGCTCAGAGCGTGGTTGGCTGCATTCAGCTTCTTGCAGTGAGTTTTGCTTGTGTGTGAGTGGGGGTGGGGTTGCTGGCTCAAATTACTGTATTTTTCGCTCCGTAAGACGCACCTAGTTTTTAGAGGGGGAACGCAAAAATTCTTTGCATCCCAAATCTGTATGTATCCCAGGCTCTGCTCAGCGCTCCCTTTCACGAGCCGCATGGAGCGTGTGTGTGGCACGTGCAGGCTTTTCCCATCACTGACGGGCTGCCCTTCTCCCTCCTCGGGGAAAAGCCCCCAAGATCTGCACACACACTCCACGCGGCTCTTTAAAGGGAGCACAGCTCTTGGGGGCTTTTCCAGGAGGTGGGGGAAGGGGCTGAGGGGCTAAGCCAGAAGCTAGAACAGCAAGAGGGAGCACTGCGCAGCGATCCCTCTCACTGTTCAGGCTTCTGGCTTAGCCGTGCAACCTGCATTTGCTCCATAAGACGCACACACATTTCCCTTTACTTTTTAGGAGGGAAAAGGTGCATCTTATAGAGTGAAAAATATGGTGGCCATATCAATTTGTATGCTGTCCGGGGTGTGTGTGGGTTATGTTGTTGTCTTGTAATAAAGGGGAGCCACACTGGGGTGAAGGCATCTTGTTTGTCCCCCTGCTAATTTCAGATTGCTGACCATTGGGCTAGTTGAACCAATGGTTTGATTCTGTATAAGGCAGTAGGGTGTTAAGGTTTATGATTTTTCTGTTTCCTTCTGAGGAAACTGAATAGTTCAGTGAAACGAGGTTTGTAGCTGGCATCCCGTAAAGGCTTTGTTCAGTTTTAGGATAACCAGTGCAGGCTTTGGAACTTGGAGCTTCATTTGGCACAGGTAAGTAGCCGTGCTGGTCTGCCGTAGTCGAAACAAAATAAAATAAATCCGTCCAGTAGCACCTTAGAGTCCAACGAAGTTTGTTATTGGTATGAGCTTTCGCGTGCATGCACACTTCTTCATTTGGCAGCCCTTGATGTGCGACCTCAGCTTATTATTGAGATTTCTCAGTTTGGGTGAAACTGCACCAGGTGAAACTGCATCAGAGCTTGCAAACGAGGCCCAGGGTGGCGAGCCCATGGCCCCCCGACGCTGCTGGGCTTGTATCTCCTGTCAGCCGCAGCTAGAATGGCCAGTAGGCGGGGTGAATGGGAGCTGTTGACCAGCCACGGTTGGAGGGCCTTATGCTGCCCACCCCTGCTTTAGAGAAAGTGGGGACAGTGGGGCCTTGCCCATCCTGATCCATTGCTTGGGGTTTCACACGCAATGAGTCTGTGCACATTTAAACCAGCTCTTGGCATCTGGTGGTCTGGGGCAGCCTCTGCCAATCTGGTGCTCTTCAAATGCTTTGAAGGACAACTTGCATCAGCATCGTATGGCCATCTTGGTTGACCAGCTTGGAAAAGGCTGGTGTTTCCAAATTGCTTACAGTCCTTTTCTGGCCTCCGGTACATGTTTGCTGATGAGCAGAGTTTCTGCTCCTTCTTGCTTTCTGAACCCACCATTTCCTACTTTGCTCCAGGCGCTGCCAGGTTCGCTCTTTCACCCCTCTGTCTTCCCTTTCTGCAGGTCGGCTGTTATGTCACGCTGCACATCTGCAGTGTCCCCGTCTCGGTCATGGAGAGTTTCCGGCAGCAGGTGCCTCTGTTGCTCTTCACGCTGCTTCCTTATGAACAAAAGGTGAATGGGGAGGGGAGCAATTGGGGGTTCTGGCCACACCCAGCTGTGCTGTGCCCCCTTCACTTAAGCTGACAGCTTTTCATCACAATGTCTGAACCTGTCTAACATTGGAAGGGCAACCAAAATGATGAAGGGGAGAGGTTGCAGCATCTGGAGCTTTTTAGTTTAAGGAAAAGGCAAGTAAGCAGAGCCATGATAGAAGTTTGTTAAATTTAGCATCGCATGGAGAAAGTAGATAAAGAAAAGTTTCCCCCCCTCAACACAAGAACTTGTGGACATCCAAATGAAGCAGAATGTTGGAAGATTTAGGACAGATGAAATAAAGTCCTTCTTCACAAAGCACATAGTTAAACTGTGGAACTCCCTCCCACAGTGATTGGCCGCTAACCTGGATGGCTTTAAAAGAAGATTAGACAAATTAATGAAGCAGAGGGTTATCGATGGCTACCAGCCACAATGGGTCTGCCCTGCCTCCCCAGTTGGAGGCAGCAGTGCTTCTGAATACCAGTTTCTGAAAACCACAGGAGGGGAAAGTGCTCTTGTGCCCAGGTCTTGCTTGCAGGTTTCCCAGGGCCGTGTGGCCACTGTGAGAACAGAATGCTGGACTAGATGGGCCCCCTTTGGCCTGATCCTGCAGCCAGGATCTTGTTCTGTTCTTATGACACCTGACAAGCATTTGATGATTCTCTTGCCTGCCTTGGCTGTGAGTTTGGGCTATTCCTAAGGCTCCCTCTTTTCCTCCCTTTTTCTTCTCCGCATTCTCTGCAGATGTCTGTGCTCAACCTCCTGGTGAGACGCCAGCCGGGTGACAGCGAGCCCGTCCGGTCTAAGGAGGAGGTGATTGTCCATTGCGGCTTCCGTCGCTTCCGAGCCTCCCCGCTCTACTCCCAGCACAGTTCAGGTGAATGAGTGTTTCCCCCCTCCTGTGCCCCAGGCTTCCTGTTTGGGCCCCTGCAGTTGGTTCTGTGAATGTGTGTGTCCAGAGAAGTCTTGGTGAAAGTCCTATGCTGAACACATAGAACAGGGTAGCGGGTCTTCAGATGCCCCAGCCCTGTGTTGTGCCGTCGTTGAATACTTTGGGTGGTCTGGAATGTATAGTGCAAACGCATCTCACATGAGGCTTCTGTTCCAGGAGCAGCACATGTACGCAAAATTGCACATAGCCAAAAGCTGCTGGCTGGCAATGGGGGAACCCCATGTGGAGGGCCTCCCTATGTCTCCAGAAGGGAGCAAAGAGGCAGGCAGGGAGAGAGGCAGCAAAGAGGCAGGCAGCTGCTGCTGCAGATCCATTCCAGCCTTTATCTTCTGCTTGCACCTCCATCTGTTTGCTGAGCAGAGAAAAATATTTCTTCTTCCTCTGCCTGCCTCCCTCCTCTGTTCTGTCCTAGTCTCTCTCCTTCCTCCACTGCAGCTGTTGCCTGGAAGGGCGCCACCAGAGCAGAGGGCATGTAATTCATTTTTTGCAAGTAAGGGGTGGGTGTGAGATGCAATTGCACTACATTGTTTGCCTGGACAAAGAAGTGTGTTTGTGTGTCTGTCTGGTGTTTGCATGTTTGGAATACTATATAGGCTGCTAGCCAATGATAAGCCAAAGGTAAGACTCACATCTGTTGCTCCACCTACCACTGGAAGGTAGATCAGGAGGACATTCAGGCTGGAAAAAACATCCCCATCTGGGATGCAGAAGGCCCCTGGTACCTTTCTGGCTGCATCGTCCTGGGCTTCAGTGCTGCCTGGGACATCACACAGCTACTTGCCCCGAGCCAGACACACACACTTGCTTGACCGGTCTGAGTGCCAGGCAGCTCCTTCCTGATGCTCCCAGCAAAAGGGGAGCAAGGTGAGGCTGGCCCTTCAGTGGCAGAGGCTGCAGCCACAGCTTTCCATTCTGTCCCTGGGAGCTTTCCTGGACAGAGCTCTGTAACCTTGTAATTCCACAAAGGGGCTGAGGATTGGTGAAAGAGACCTTCCTGCGGCTCCAGGGCAGGGGCTGACGGTGTGCCTTCCTTCCCTCAGCTGACAAGCACAAGCTAGAGCAGTTTCTGCGGGCAGACACCGCCACGGTTGCCACCATCTACGGCCCCATCACTTTCCCACCTGCTTCTGTGCTGCTGTTCAGACAGAAGAGCAATGGTGAGTTTGGTATTAGGGGGAGGGCATTTGGGGCAGGTGGGTTGTCAGCCCCTGGGCCTTTTCCTGCTGCTGCCTCAGTTCCTGCCCATGAGCAGCAGCCGGCTCCAGCCTGCTGCCCTCCCAATGCTTTGGGCTACAGTTGTGCTGACTGGGGCTGATGGGAGGCGCAGTCTGAAGCAGCCAGTAGGTGACGGGCTGGGGAAGGTTGTCTACAGCAGTGGTGTCCAAAGTGGACAGTATCGCCCCCTGGGGGGCACTAAGAGGCAGAGCGGGGGCAGCAGAGGTGTCCAAGACTTTGAAAAGCTGATATCACTGCATCAATTCCCTTGGTTTTGTTGAATTCATTGAACCAAATAGTTTAAATTGGGTTTTTGAATAAATGTGTTTTGAATTTTATTGTGTTACTGTCCTCCTTACTGGTTCATGCAATAATGATTTTTGTAGCGTTGGGGACACTGGGGGTGAGTTTATGGAATAAATGGGCAGTGGCCCTGAAAAAGTTTAGGAACTGCTGTTTTTATAGCAACTTGGGATCTACTTGGCTCGTTGGGAACAGCTGTTTGAACCAACCTCTCTTATTTACTAGTGGCACTGCAGCAGTTTTTAAATATTTGTGTTGGCGTTGTTTAATGGTCACTGTGATGTGTGGGAGGGTGTTCCTTTTCCTTTTCTTTTTTTAGCATGGCTAGCAGAAAAGCGTTGACAACTTCGGCTTTGAGCCAAGAGCGTTTCCAGCCCCTCGCCGTAGATGCCAGCTGGTTGCTATTGATACCTTTTCCCACTTGAAAAGTGGTGCAAGGCTACTAAGTTTTGTTGGCTGGGTGAAGCCTGCATTTATTGCACAGGCTTTGGTGAGCTGGCTCCTAGAACTGAGCGCTGTTGCCCATCCAGCAGCACGCTTGATAACTGCGTTTCTCTGCAGGAGCTCACAGCCTCCTGGCCACAGGCTCCCTGCTCAGTGTCGACCCTGACCGGCTGGTGATCAAGCGGGTGGTGCTCAGTGGCCACCCTTTCAAGATCCTCAGCAAGATGGCAGTTGTGCGCTACATGTTCTTCAACAGAGGTATGATGGGACCCAGAGGGAAGAATGGCAGAGCTGCTATTTGTTAGGGAGGAGTTGGGGAAATGCCCTAGACTTGGGTCTGCAAGGCAGCACAGGCCTTGCCTGTCCACATGCTGCCAGTCTGGTGGGTTTGTCTATGGGATGGCAAGCTAGCTGCCATGGAATAACCCAGACTCAGATCTTCAGGGAAGGCCCTTTTCTCTGTGGCTGCTCCGAGACTCTGGAGGGCCCTAGAGAAGCTAGACTGGCTCCCTCTTTCTTATCCTTCTGCTGGCAAGTGAATATTGTCTTAGGGAACTGACTGCTTTTTAAGAGCTCTAATAGTGCCGTGCTGTTTTTATTATCTGTATCTTAATAGATTTGTTTTATATAGTTTCAGTTCTAATGAAGCTCAATTGCTTTTTAGCTTTTTGTGTTTTACCTGTGTTGTTTTAATTTGTGTCAGCTGGCTCGAGTCCCAGTCCAGGGAAAAGGTGGGATGTAAATAAATATAATAATCTACACTCATTTTCCCCTGGGAATGCATTGCCTGAATATTGAGCCAGAGGGAGGTTCTGCTAGTTCAGTGCTATCCTATGGACACCCTTCATCCCACTGTATTCCAGAGCACCCTGTGAATGAAAGCAAGGCCTGGGGAATTTCATTATGGAATGGGCAGCAGCTGAGTTCCACTTACTCTTTGTTTTCTCTCATATCCTACAGAGGATGTATTGTGGTTCAAGCCAGTGGAGCTCCGGACCAAGTGGGGGCGCCGGGGGCACATCAAGGAGCCTCTGGGTAAGTATGCGGGCCCAGCTCTTGAAGGGGATGGGGGCGCTTAGCATATGATATGAGCATGCCAGCAGATCTCTCTCTCTGAACGGTGTCTTAACCTGCTGCCTCCCCATCTCTTCTCTGCTGGCAGGTACCCATGGCCACATGAAATGTCAGTTTGATGGGCAGCTGAAGTCCCAGGACACAGTGCTGATGACCCTCTACAAGCGTGTCTTTCCCAGATGGACATACGATCCCCACGTGCCAGAGCCACCGCGGGAGAGTTTGAGCAGCCTCCTGCCTGGCCAGGAGGAAGAGGAAATGGACTAGCAGCTGCAGGGGACCCAGTTTTGTCTAACTTTGCACTTGGCCTATGTTCATTTGTATCCTATTTATTTTTGGAGGAAAATACTATTTCCAAGACAAGCCTTGGCCTCTGAATTGTTTATTTACGTGTGTCTTTAGTGGCCCAGCAGTCTTGGTCAATAGGATGCCCCAGAGAAAGTGAGCTGTCAGTGGCCAATTCCTCCAAAGAAGGGATAGTTTGGGTTTATTTATTGAATGTATTTCTAGCTTGACCTTCATCCTAGGGCATGACACAAACAGTTAAGACTAGGAAGAGTTTTCATGCCCTAGAAATTGAAAACATTGTTAAAATTGCCACCCAGGGGAAGAAACACCAGTTGCTGCAGCACACTGAAGACCTAGTAGCCAACAGAAACCTAGGCAAGGAGGGGCGACTTTTCCTATTCTGCATCTGTACTAATTGTACTCTTGAGGGGGAGGGCATTCTATAAGCAGCACACTACAGTGGAGAGGGCCCTGTCCTTTGCCATGATGTAAAGGCACTCCGTTCAATGTTGGAGAATGAGAAATGCTTGTCTGTCCCTTGCAAGGAGGGGGATAGGGAGGAGGCGTCTTTGTTCCTTCAAAAATCTGGATCTGAAGTTTAGATCTTAAACTCAACTCTCAACCTTGGCAGAGCAGGGAGTTCTCCAGCACCATGTCCTCTTGGGGACCCAAGTCGCTGCTTCTCTAAAACGAGTACCTTAATCAAGGGCTCTGAACTAACAAACAATATGGTTGCAGATGATAAAATTCCCATAAGCTCCTCCCCAGAACCTTACAGACCTGCATCTTTCTCTGCTGTGTTTTGATGCTCCCGACTTTCTTGTTGGCTTTTATAGTTCCTTGGATGTTGTGGCTGCTACACTCCAGCTGACTCTAGAGCCTGTTCCCTCTTTTGGGATCAAAGATGCTGCTACGCCCAGGCACTCGTAAGGCTTCCAGGAAAGAGACGTTCCTTGATTCTAAACTTGCCAATTCCTCACCAGCTGTGGCACGGGCAGCTGTAGGGATGTTTTTGGGAAACTTAATCACATTTGCTACCCTCATTTACTACAATACCTCTGGCTTTAAAAGATTAGACAAATTCATGGAGGGCTATTGATTGCTACTAGACATGATGTCTATGCTCAGCGGACAGAGTCAGAGGCAGCAATGCTTCTGAATGCTAGTTGCAGGAACTCACAGGTGGGGAGATTGCTCTTATGTTCCTGCTTTAGGCTTCCCGTTGGGGCATCTGGTTGGCTACTCTTGAGAACAGGATGCTGGGCTAGATGGGTCACTGGCCTGATTCAGCACAGCTCTTCTTAGGTTCTTAGCAAGATTCCTTTGGTGGGTGAAGGGACACTACAGAATATTTCTTTCCTAGGGTGCTTGTCCAGAGCCTCATGTTCAGTCCCTACAGTCTTCTCTTGTCCATCTTACCAGGAAGCTTCTACCCCATTTTTTTTAAAAGCAAAGTTTACAGCAAACACATCTTTGGTTTATTAGAGTGGAAAGCAAGCAGCATGGTGCCATTTCAACCTCCTGTTGCTCTGCCACCTTTTTGCAATGGCTTTACAGTTGTTTCCCATTTAACCAGAAGTCTGGGTTGTCTTCTAAAGGAGAACTAGTTTTAGAAGACTGAAACCTGACTCAAATCTCAGGTTCAATTTCCACTCTTTTAGAAGCAAAATAGAATTCACACAAACACGAAAGAAAAGTAAATCACAACCTGACAGGTTTTTGTTTTTTTCAAAGCACAGATGAGAGGGCTTTCTGAGCAGTGAGGGACACTAGGACCAGCTGCTGTACATAAACTGTTTCCTAGATCAGAATTGTTCTCTAGTGGAAGAGTGGAGGAGACGATTTCTCTCCATGCTTCTGCTCCAATCAAAGGCAGAGCTTCCTGCACTCATATCTGTATCACATTCAGAATAGTCAACCTTTATCACTTATGCTCTTGGTGCTGAGACTTCGTATCAGACTGTTTAACTTTTTGCATTTCACAGGAAAGGCACAAAAAGGTGTTACATTTTTGGCAGCAGAATATATAGAGACACAGCAATTTACAACTTGCGATTCTAAAGGCACCACAGAAGACAGCAGGGGAGGATTGTTTTGTTTTAAATAAGTGCTCTAGCATTCTGAGTAGGACCCAAATTGCATTCATTTGCTGTTAACATGTTTTGTTCTGGACACAGATTTTCTGTTCAGAGCATGTGTGAAATTCTTTGCTTTACATTTTTTTCAAAAAATATACACAGTGGCTAAAGGGCAAGAACTTGTGAGGAAGGCAGAAGCACAGTCTAGCTGAAACTGGCCTCATTTTCCTCCAGAAGCACTTGATTTTCTTAAAAAAGGCAAAATCCCTGAAATCAACCACACATAAATGGGAATGAGGCCCAACCCACTTTGGGAACTAAACAAGAGGCTGGACTTGGCAATATCCAGATTTACGAAAAAGCAGCAGTTCCCATATACATTGATTGAAAAGCAAGTCTCCCTTGCCATGCGTACAAAGGATACTGTGTAAAGGTGGTATGGCTGGGTCATTACAAGGAGCCCTGAACCAATAAGGCAAGCACCAGGCAGTGCAGCTGCTGCCATTGCCATTTGCCCAGAATGCCTTGGGGCCTTATTTGTTGAGGCCCCAAAACAATTCTGGGGAAATGAAGACAGCAGGAATACAAGGCCAAGGGTTGAAATCCAGCACTGCCCCTTCATTGTGCAGTATTTGTTCCTGATTTTGGTGGGCATTGGAAGCTAAGTAACAATGCTTACGTAGCCTCCTGTAAATGAGGGTGTAGTTGTGTGGGAGATGTACTTTGGGGAAGGGCCACAGAGCACCTGCTTTGCATACAGAAGGTCCTAGATCCTGGAATCTCCAGGAGAGACACTTCACAGGAATCTTTGGGAGTTGCTGCCAGTCAGTGTAGACAGTGCTGAGCTAGATGGACCAATGGTCTAACTCAATATAAGGCAGTTTCCTCTGTTTCACTTCAGACCGCAAGGCAGGCCTATGTTTCATTTACAAATCTACAGCAGGCATGTCCAACAGGTCGATCGTGATCTACCAGTTGATCGCGGGGGCATTCCCGGTCGATCACAGGATCAAAGTAAGAGATCTGTGGTGCTCCTGATCAATTCCTAAACAAAGCTCAACAACTCTGAGCAACCCTCCCCCCAAAAAGTTCAACAGCTCTTGGCAATGACAATAGGTAGATCACTGCCAGTATTTTTATAGTGGGAGTAGATCACAGTCTCTTGGGAGTTGGATGTGCCTGATCTACAGAATACTAAAGCTCGCATTCCCTAGCCTGATACAGCCCAAAACCTCTGGAGAGTAACTCCCACCAACTCCAACCAGTCTGTAGTCAATGTCCAAGGATGGAGGGGGTTGTGGTTTGGCAACAGCTGGAAGGCTGACTTAGGTGGTCAGCAGTCCCTTCTGTGCAATCCCTTCAGGAGTGAGGAGTATAGACAAATGAAACTTAGTCAAGAGGACCTGCAGGAAATTTGAGAGTTGCCAGGTTTTGTTTTGTTTTTTGTTTAAATCACAAACACGTTTGCAGGTCCAATTTTAGAAGCCAGGGCACAAAAAAGATTCAGAGCTCCCCACACGTATATTATCTGCCAATGATTCCAAGGAGAAATTATTTCCAAACCTATTATAGTACACAAAATCTAGGTTAGCATGATGCAAAACTGGCATAAAAGGATTACTGCAAGAGATTGAGACTGCAGGCAGCGTGGGCAAGACGTGCTGCCTGGGTGTAGGAAAAGGCAAGAGGCCATTTGGGCTGTTAGTCTTCCCCACCACAAAGGAGGAGCAGGACTTTCCTGTAGTCTCCTGAGGTGTCGCCCTGAAAAGAGAAATTTGAAGCCACTGTCAAGTCATGCTTTTGATTAATGGTTTAAAGCAGTCTCCCTCAACCGGGTGCTCACCAGAGGTTTTGGACAACAGCTCTTATCAGCCCCAGTGCCATAAGGCCATGCTGACAGAGACTGATGGGAGATTTACCTTATTTATTTCATAAAATTGATACACTACTGTAAAAAAGCAAAGCTCAAAGCAGTTTACAAGGAGACTAAAACAAAGTTATCAGTAAAAGCAACACTTTATCTTTTGAATGTTTTAAAATCGGCAATAAATTAAAAAGCAGATTAAAACATACACCCACATTCTACTTGTCTAAACAAAAACCATTTTAGCAGGCACCGAAAAGAGTGCAGTCAGGGTGCCTGCCTGATTTCAAAAGGCTGGGAGTTCTGGAGTACAGGCGCTGCCAGACTAGACGTAGTTCAACGTATCTGGAGAGCAACATTGTGGATGGTGGTGGTTTGTATCTGTCTTTGCTATGGCCATTAAACACTGCTCCAGGCTGCTCCCATGCGTGTGAGCCTCTTTGGGGACATTGTTCCTGCAGGGAATTCTCCTGCCCAAGCCTCACAGCAATGAGAGAGAGCAGCTCAAAGCTTCTTTAGCCACTTAGGCCTGAGGCCTACAAGGGAATTTAAAGGCTCTGGAATTGGGTGGGGAAACAAATGAACAGAAAATGCAAGCTCACCTTAATGAAGGAGTAGAGGGATTTTCCATACATCCGCTTGAACTCTGCCTTGATATCTATCATGTCTATCTCACAGCGGGAGACCATCACTCGAATGAGAGTATCGTCATTTGTCCCTAAACCCTTGATTGGGGGGAAGGAGAGAAAACAAGCCACTGGTCACTCGGCTTTTGCATTCAAACAAACAAACAAGGCACATTCAAACCTTTCTCTCTCCCCTGCCCCATTTACCTTCATGGATTTGTACAGCCTTTCAGCAAAGTATGCATGCCTATTTCTTATACAGTTTACTGCAAGGAGAAAAACAAAGGAAGCGAGGTTAGCAAAGCTAGAAAAGAGAGCTGGACTCATGATCAAGGAATATAGTTTTACAAGCAAACAGAGGGCCTGCATTTTTGAAGAAAGAAAGTGTGGTGTCAACTGTAATTGGCCAAGAGGAAACTGCCCAACATAGGAGTCCCTTCATCAGCAGCCATTATCCAGTGAGAAAGCATGAAGGACTCTAGAATAAGGGTGGGGGAAACCTGTTGCCCTCCAGAGGTTGCTGGACTGCAACTCCCAGCATCCCCAACCAGTGCATATGCTGACTGTGGCTGCTTGGAGTTGGAGTCCAACTTTTTAAGCAGAGGTTGGATGGCCATCAGTCGTGTATGATCTAGTTGAGATTCCTGCATTGCAGGGGGCTGGACTAGATGACCCCTGGGATCAGACCTGGCCTGGGAAGTCATAGATTCAAATCCCTGATCAGTCATGATATTATTGGCCAAGTTCAAACATCACACTGAACTACAGTTTAAAACAAAAACTATGGTTTTATTTTGAAACAGAAGTGTTGATTCAAACTTCTTGCTCTGCTGCTGCCTTCTTCCAAGGAAACAGGAGTTTGGCTTGTCCAAGGAGCTCCGAGGAATCTGGGCTGTCACCATTAATTATTATTTACTATCATTATATTTATTTATATCCTGCCTTTTCCCCAGACCAGGATTCAAGCCGGCTTACACAAATTAAAACAACGCAGATAAAATACAAAAAGCTAAAAACATATAAAAGATAATTGCTTAAAAGTAATTAAACTCTAACAGAATTAAAACAACACAGAAAACACATCCATTAAAATACATATATTATAAAATGTCGGAACCCATTTTGCCTCAAGTGTTAGTTCTCCCCAAACAAACCATGAGCTGTAACCCGGATTTGTTCTAACTTGTTCAGCATTAAATTTGTTCACATTAAATCATAGTTTGGTTTTTTGCTATGGTTACGTTAAAGTCAGATCATTATTTGTTAAAGGGGGTGAGTTATAAATCATTCTACTGCAACGACCCTTTGCAAATACTAAATTCTAACAGATATTGATGAAATCAGTAAAACAAAGAAATGCCACAGTATTGGTTTGGAGACAAAAACATCTTTACACAGATCAGTCCACTAATACACCTCAGCCCAGCAGGCCAGAAGGCTTCTAGAATAAAAACACCTTCAGCAGACAATGGAAGGTCGGTGCGGGGGGCAAATGAACCTCCTGAGGCGATGAGTTCCAGTCTGGATGTGACCAAAGAAGTGGTTTCTCATGTTTGAACAAACTGTTACCAGAATGCAGGGAAAAGTCTCCCCTGCAGATATTAAGGAGCTTCGAAGGCTCACATGGAAGGAGGCATTGCATTAGCTATCCTGGGCATAAACCATGAAATCCACCGGGTGACCTGAGCCAACCTATCTCAGTCAAGCCTATCTCACAGGGCTGCTGGATAATCTTCATGTAGAGTTTATTGGACTTCTTGAGAGAAGGGTGAGGAAACCAAGACCATCATTGCAAGGCACCTCCATAGCTCTTTCAAGTTGCCCCACAAGACCATCCCATCCCCCGTTTCATTTCAGCAGCTCTCAGTAGATGACTCACCTATCGCTAACAAGGCATCCTCAAGATCTCCTGACATTTCAGATTTAATGCTCTCCGTAATGTCTTTGTTAGCAATCTTCCTGTAGTCATCGAACACTGGAAAGCAGAAGGAGGGTTTTACTAGCAAATTAAAAGTAAAAAAGGTGCCAAATCTAGAAGCCCACATATTTAGGATTTTATTCAACTAATTTCTACTAAGAGTAGACTCACTGAAATTAACTGACAAAAGTTAGCCATGTCTATTAGTTTAAATGACTTTACTCTGAGTAGGATGAGCACTGGCGACAACACTTAAAATTGCCCTCTATTTTGCTGCTTAGATGAGCTAGAACATAAAACATTAGGGGAGTTCCCAGGTTTCTGATATTTGACTTATGATTATTTTAAAATAAGAAAATGGCAGTTCAGTAGAAATATTTTCCCTTTACTCCTCCACAGTGCAGGTTTAAACAAACTCTGTGTCATTATTTACACAACCTCAGCCACTCCCAAAGGATTTGCAGAAATTTCAATTCAAGGAATACAGAATCCCTTGGTTGCTGTGAAAATTTGATATACCAAACCACATCAGTTTCCTCTTTGGATTATAGTTGAACTCTGCTAAAGAGATAGAACAGATTCTATTGTTTAGACTGTATAATGTGTTGATCCAAATAAACATGGACACAACAGATGGTTTATAGGAGATATGGGAAGCTGATTGGCAGATTAGCATCAGTAAAGAGGTGTGGATTTCAATATGGAGAAAATTTCCTTTTAAATTGGTCTTGGCCTCAATAATAGAGGTGTAAAAATGGCATGTCGCTCAGTGGCTCAGTTCTGGGATGAAGTATTTGTTCAAATAAAACCACTTACTGGATAAAATGTCTCTGGCTCTTCTCAATCCATTTATGGGAGACAGTATTAACTTATACAGTTTTAACTTTTAGTAAATTCTCTTCTCCTAGCACTCAGGTGCATAACAACAAGATTCTGGAGGAACTTAGACGGTGTTTCTCTGACAAACTGGTAGAACAAAGTGGCAAATAGCACTTGTAGAAAAATAATAAAATTGGCACAAAGCTTGAAACATAAAGTCTCTTTTGTAAATGAATAGCACAGTTTCATTATGTACATAGCTAAAAACAAAAACAGATGGCTCCCCTCCCATTATAAAACTTTTTGCTTAATAAACTATTTATTGCCTTCTATACAAAAAGTAATCTGGGATAAGAACTGCACGTATTGTCTAAACACCAGCTTCTGGTGATATATTACTTAATTTATCTCTGTGGTGTTGTATATGTTGAAAGAATTAAAGAAAAAGGAAAAAAGAAATATTGTGCAGTGGCATGTTAGGTTGAACAGACATGGGGGTTTCTAAAACCGTGTGTGTGAGGACTTAAGTTTTTGTTTTTTAAAAAAAGATTTCTATATATTGTAGGTATTAAAAGGAAAGACAACTTCCATATTTTGCCTTTTTTCAGTCTACATTAGTGTAGTCTCAAACTGTGTCCTTACTTTACAGCCCCATCAACTCATTAAGGTTTGGCCAAGGCAATCCATTTTTGGATTGAGCTTAAAGGCAAAAATGCAAAAGGCCCTCAAAGGTTCAGGAAGCTGCTTATGTTTGCACATCTTCTGAGCTACAGTGCTCTGCATACTGCTCACTGGCTCACAAACTTGCATTTATCTAGAAGGAGGAGGAGGATTAAAAACCCACAGAGTGAATGAAAGACAAGCACCAACAGGTGGTAGCAAAGCAAATGCAGCCGACTTGTCGTGAAGCCAACTCTTACTGTAAGAACCGGTGGAGCAAAAAACAGGAAGATACAGATCTCCTTCCGAGGAAATCCGTGGGGTTCATGTCAATGCAAGTTTCCATGGGCATGAAAGAAAGACACTATGGCAGCATATAAATGCTGTATGAATTTTGCAATCCAGAAGAGCATCTCACGTACGCTCCTCCACAGGAGAAAGAAATTAAGTTGGAAAGAGTCCCAAAAGGAAACTGTAGTAAGAGTATCTGTCAGGGCTGGTTACACATCCTTAGAAGTCACGCCAGGGCTGGCTCCACCCTTAAGAGTCATGTTACTGCCTTTGCTTAGGCTACAAAACTCCAACTGTCATGTGGCAAATCACATGCTTGCTTTTTAGCTTCCCTTTTGCCATTGCTAAGAAATGGCCTCTGAATGTTCTGTGTTTTATTGTTAGACATTGTTTCAGTGTTTATTAACATGAGATGTTTGTTTGCCTGATTGATATTAATGTGATTTTTTTTTAAATGGTGTTATGTTTTGTCATTGTTGATGCATTACCTTGAAATGTTGTTATATTTTAGTCTGTGTGTGGTTCTGAACCTCTTTGAGCTTGGTTTTACGATGGAAAAACAGCATACAAATAAACTTAGGTTGACAATGATGAAATTTCCTACACTTAAGTGTGGTAAAGAGACACTTTAAATTCCTACCCCCTTGGCATATGTACGAGAAAGGGCTCCCTCCCCTTTGCACATATTCTGAAAGCATCCCAGATGCCCAAGGGGAGTCTCTGTACAACAACCATCCAAAATGTTCAGCCTCTTACCCCTCAACAGGTGGTTTCTGCTTCTTGAGCACAGGATACTCATGAACTGGGCCTCATCAGTGCCCCACCTATTCTCCCCAGCTTCGTACAGACACTGAAAATGAGAAGTGCAGATAAAAAGGCATCAATTTTTAAAAGGTCAGTGCAGAAGGACAAGGAAACCCGGGAGGGAAGCAGAGCCTGTGAGGGGAGAAGGGAGGTCTAAACAAGAGCTTGGCTGCGGCATCCAGTAGCCCAGACAAGTTCCAAGTAGGTAAAAAAGTGGAGCTTATGTCACACATTGTTTAAAATCACAGCAGAGAGAAATAGCCCTGGGTTAGAAGAACTGATTTCCCTGAAGGAGGCAACTGTGATATAAGCTGCTGCCCCAATGTGGTATTTTTCTGCAGTAAGATCTGTTCCCCAAGTGCAAAGAGCTACAGACCTGGGCATCTTGCACGGCCAGGCCCTCATCAACATAGCTGCTCTCATCTCTGTTACCCTGGAAACAAGAGGCATAGGTTAAATTCAGTCTAATGCAGGGGGTGGGAATTTCCTAGCGGGGCACTGTAGGTGTCAATGACTATCAGACTTTGAAAAACTGGTATCACTGGATCTAGTTCATCAATTTTGCTGAATTAATTAAACTAAACAGTTTTAATTGGATTTTGAATAAGTGTGCAATTAATTGTTACTGTTTTGTTATTATCATCCTTTGGTCATGTAAACCACTATTCTGAATAATGCTTTTTTATAGGGTAGGGTAGGGGGCACTGGAGATGAGTTTGTGGAACTCATTCCCCAAAAAAGTGTGTCCCAAAAAGTTTGGGAACCACTGATCCAATGTATCCAGCTTAAATGAGGGGAGATTCCAAGGCAGCAAAAATGCCCTTGGATGTAAACAGTCTGTATCAAGGGGTCCCGAACCGATGGACAAGCATCACGCAAGTGGTTCATAGCATGTCTGCCTTAAATATTGACAAAGAAAGAAATGAGGGAGAGGTGGTTGTGAAAGCTTGCCATAAGGCAGCCTTTGCCAACCTGATTACTTACAGTGGAAAGAGACACCAGCACTCTCCGGAGCATGGAGGAGGTGTCCGAGACGATGTCTTCCTCAAGGCTAACCCCATACTCTGTCAAGAAAGCCAAGACACAATGGCTATAGCGGGGTAGGGTTACTGAAAGTACTCCAGAGAGTACTGAGAAATTAGAGTCACATTCATTCCCACAAGGTAACTACCTCAGGCAGCCCATTCAGGAAGGAAGATTTCTAGACAGATCTGGGCACATCCTAACACCAAGTTCTCCCACACAAGCAAACACCACAGGAAGAAACTCACAAACATCTCTTTATACTCACGATGTTTATAGGTTTCATTAATCCGTCTGATTTCCGGGTTGGTACGAGAAGCCAATATTTCTATGAGGCAGCCCTCATCTGTCCCAGCCCCCTGAGAGAGAGACAGACAGACAGAGAACATGAACAGAATGACCACTAGGGAGAAAGGGAGAGTTCTCATCCCAATGCAGGCAGGATTTAAATGCTGAACCCCCCCAAGGAGTCCTTTCTTTGAAAAAAAACCAACAACTTAGAGAAACACCAAGATGGGGGGTGGGAAAGTGCCCACTGGCCTCAAAACAGATGAGAATGCAGCAGTGCTCATTCTACAGTGGTTTTCATTCTGCTCAGAGGGTTCTGCCCTTTTTATTGCACATTAATGTTGGCTTGTGTCTGCAATATTTTGGGGTGGTCACTCTGCTTCACTTCCAGACAGTGCATATCCTGCAACAACCTGCTGAAATCAGATTACTTTTTATACCACAAACATTCTGGTTTATTCTTCTCCTGTTTCTGTTGTGCAGATGCACAGGGAAGCACCCCAGCACAGACGAAAGAGGAATAAATCCACCACCAGGGGACTATTATTGTGTCAAGAGCACGTTGCAGAATGCGCCCGCTATCAAACACCAGTGTGGTGGGGCCCTGTAGCTGGAATTCATCACACCCGAAGCAGACCCATCCAGGTTCCTCCAGGGCAACTTTTCTTTGGGTGCAACATGGTTTTATCTGAACCCTCTGGAAGTTCTGTTTCCCTTCCCATCTCTCCTTCCTTGCTGTGATTGGACTATTTCATCAGTTGGGTCTCTTTTCCAAGGCTACCATTCTATGATTCCATGATGCTAGTACCACATACTCTGGAAACCAAGCCCTGTCCAGCAAAATGTGCATATGATTCCAGTTACATGATCTGTGTGCAGACCCCAGTTACGTCCCACCCAATTTTACATGACAATACTGTAGGAATTATGCTTATTGGGCAAAGTCCACTCATACTTGGGCTTCTGTTACAAGCCTTTGCAAACCTTGACAGCTCTTTTCAGCTCCTGCACGTCATACAGAGTGATGGGTGTCATCAGTCCAATGATAACCCTTTCAAAATTCCCACTCAACTCAGACTTCAAATCGTCAATCAAATCCTGTTGGAGAAAGACATGTTTTGGGTGAATATCTCACAGAGAAGCAACTGTGAAAATGTGCTTTTAAGCACATCAGAGGTAAGAAAAGTTAGTGAGAGTGGAGCTCCTCCACTTGGCTTAACAGGAATGCAATAAGGTGACCCCCCCCCTCGGAGTGGGGAGGAAGAACCCAACCTTTTCTTTCTTTAAACAAAAAAACAAGAACAGCTTGTTTCATACTGCTTTGAGGTCATTAGCCAAACAAGAAAAAATGGGTTTTACTCCAAAGAATTTTATAGTCTAGATTCACAGAGGTTTACTTAAGACAAATATTTGTACTACAGGCTGAGAATGTCTGCCAATTATTAACATCACTGCCAATGGAGGGGACCTGTAAATTCATTTTTATGGACGGTGACTGATGTATGCATACTAATCATTTGTATGCATCACTGGAATATTCCTTTATTACCTCCCAAAGCCCTCAGAACTATGAGCACTCACTGCTACCTTTGCTACTTACTTTTATTAAACATAGTTCACCATACTTATAATCTGATAAGTGCTTTACAGGCCTCTGAGGTTAAACTGCCCTTGAGGTTTCTAATAGTCCCATTTTCCAAATGGGCAAACGAAACTGCACTTGTGTGACTTGCCAAAGGCCAAAGGCCCCAGAGCACATGCACGGCTGATGAGACACTTAACCCTTGCTCTGCTGTCCAACATTCAGCCTAGCCTTGCAAATAAATTCCCCCAAATTAGATACGTTTTTAACTAGCCTGCCTGCTGACTTCCAACTGCGCTAGGCCTATGTGGCCGTATGAGCCTGCCGTTTTCCCTGCACCCCAAGCAGAGGAGAAGGTCTTTTAAGTGTTCACGCTCAGACTGTGGAACTCCCTACCAGGCTGAGGTCTGTTTGACCACCCCCTCCCTTGATCTGTAGTCAGCTAAAGAACAAAAATGACCTTTCCGCTCCATCACATTTTTGGACTGCCAGCCTGAAGACTCGTTAGCAGGCTCCTCTTCTGTATATACTTTCAACTGCAGAACTTGTTTTTCTTCAGTACTGGAGCAGTTTATTGTGTCTTTGATTTTACTGACTTTTTTGTAATATTGGGATTTAAAATGATTTTAAATAAAATAAGCGTGCAGAGGACTGGGGAAGAGAAAGAAATCATGCTTTTTCTGATTGCTTGAAAGGTATTCCTATTCATCATAGGTGACTAAGTGAGTGGCTATTTAAAAGCTGGGGAAACCGCAGGTGAGGGGGAAGCAGGCTCAAGGGAGGACACAGATCTGGCATTTGGGCAGGTGAAGCATTATAGGCTGATCAGTACAAAAAAAAAATAATACTTACCATGACAGATTTTAAACTATAAAACTTCTAAAATCTCAAAAACTAGAGTTGGGGAGCAGGGAGAAGAGAGAACCAAGGAACTACATAGTTCCTATTCAATGTACCTACCCGCCCAATAGTGGATTTGTAGGCTATCTTAATCTCCTGCCGTTGGGCCAAATTCCTGTTAACCAAAATGTCAATAATGGCATCTTCATCTGTACCTGAGGCAAGAAAAGCAACCAACTTATTTGAAATTCAAGCAAGAAAACCCACGTGGGGGTGGAGAGACAATGACATCAATTTACCATGGTAACTACTGACAAGCTGGGAAGCAGCAATTATCTCTAGAGGTGTAAATATGCTCACAGACACACATGCACGTCCACTAGTTTACACATTGATGCACATGCAGCCTAAGAAGGTGGATGTGAATGAAGGGCACTGAGCATGGGTCAATATAGAGACTAGTGGGGTGAGGTTGTGCAAGACCACCAAGGGAGCTATTGGGAACCCCAGCTCTGCTCTCTTCCAATGGGAAAACACTAGTCATTAAATAGGGAAGATACATTGTTGCCAGGTTATTAGGGCATTTGGCAATTAAATTTCCTCTCTTCTTTTTTCCTTTTTTAAAAAAAATATACTTATTAAGATTTTCGAATTTAATACAATACAAAAAAAAACATAAAGTCAAAAAGAAAAAGAAGAAGAACAAAAAGCAGAAAAAATTAAAAACACATAAAGTTCACAAAATCTATTTTTCAATAACATATTTCCCAGACCTCCTCATACCCCCCTTTCTTGTATTCCCATTCAAATTGTTAATTCAGCAAATCCTTATCCATAATTTTTAACCTATTTCTATGCTTAATTTAACATATTATTATTTCACTTTTTCTCTTTCATTCATTTCCTCAATTTATTTTTGCTAACCTTATTTTCCTTTAATTTAGTCCGTTTTAAAACAAACCAATTTTACCTTATCCAAACTTCAACATCAACACTTGTACCTCAATACATATTCTTAAAACATTCTTTCTAAAGTCGACCCAGATTCCCTTCCACGAATTTCCCAAATTTCATACACATTACCAAAACAAAATAAAAGTAAAAACACATTATAATCATGTACCCTTTGGATTCCCGAGCCCCACACCCCCCTTTCCCGGTTTCAGTCCCCCACAAATATCCACCAGTCTTAATCTAGTATTAGCCTGGAGACCTCACATCCGAGGCTCTTAATTCTCTCTCAATTCCTCTCTGCTGGTTTTTCTGATAGTCCTTAAAATTAAACACCAAATCTCGGAAAAGCTCTGGCCCTTCAGGATCCATATTTCTTCCAATCAGTCCTCCATACTTAAAGGTGGGGCCCAAATCTTGTTTCTTACTCCTTTCAAAACCAAATGTCCCCAGGGCTCCAACCTCCACCTTAAGCAAATTTGTAATCCTTAGGTCTTCAGATCTCCACATATGGAAATCTCTCCTTTTTTCCATCTCCAATTCAGGCCAGATTTTCCACATCAAGTTCTTATTTTCCTTCATTGCCATCATGTCAAACCTCAAGTCCTCTTTCATCATCTGCAGAATTACAGTTCCTCCTTCCTTTTCTTCAGGGACAACATATGTCTCCTTCTCCAAGTTCTCAATGTTGTCAAGTTTCTCTTTCTGTTCAGTTGGATAAACTTCCTGATTCAAATCCTTATCAGGTTCCATGATATTGTTTACAGTTGAGTCCAGAGTTGTAACATTTATAGCCAAAACATCAATTTGGCCTTGTAACTTTCCCAAGAGAACAAAGACTCTGTCCAATTCAGCCTGAACTCTCCCTCCTCCAGCCATTCTTGTAATGTCCCAAAACCCCCTCTAGAGGGATTTTGGTTTCTTAATGTTCATTCCAGTTCAAATCCAAAAATCCAGTTAGTTTGTATCGGTTCTTCCTTGTTTTCAACAAATTGTAACAAAAATTGTAACAGATATAACCAGCAGAAGCAGCAGAAACAAAGTTCTCTTTTTCTGTCTTGACAGCTAATTTGACAGCTGTCAAGCTCTTTAGTACCTCATCAACAGGCTCTCTCGCGGAACACTCCCGGGTCCGGGAGGGTGACACTTCAGCTCCCAAAATTAGCTCTTTTATCCTCCAGCAAGATTTCTTATACTGCCAAACCGTGAAATTAAAGTCTTTTACCAAAGAAGGAAAAAAGAGGTTCTCTCGACCTTAGTTAGCAGGTCTTTGCTTTAACTTGTTTACAAGACGGGGAGGCAGACTTCCTTTTTACACCTTCCCCGATCGTGCCTAATTCTTAAAAAAAAAAAAAATTTCTTTACGATACCAATTTCCGTAGTACTCACGGGTTGTTACTTTTAGAGTCCAATTGTTCCAAAGAAGAAGTCAGCGCTCTCCGACCATGGCAATGCGGCTTCACTCTGCAGGAGAAGCAGTCGACTCTCAGCACCGCGCCGCTCACACCGTCCCCCGTTCCGAAGCCTTTAAAAAGGCTCCTTCGCGGGTTGGGGGGGCGCAAATGGTGCCCGCCGAGTCACCAGGTTCACAGGCTTCAGCGCCTGTGATTTCTGAGGGTCCCCGCGTCGCCGCAGCGGCAAGACCCGATCCTGCAGAGCCGATTCCCTCCGGAGCTCAGAGGGAATCCGCCATTAGTCGATGGCGCTAACCCGGAAGTCCTCTCTTCTTTTTTCCTATACCAAGTTGCAGCTGTCATGTCCTAGATCCATTAGGATACAGATTTCTATGAAATCACACTTATCTTCTGTGGAGCTATGAATAAGCTATTCTCTAGTCCTCCTTGAACCCCGGTGGTTCAGTTTATTTTTTTAAAAAAGGACACTTTCAGTTTTGAGAGCCTCAATGATAAATAAGACTCTTCTTTAAGGGTGTGGCTTGGCCACCTTCCTGGAAGTCACCTGCAAGTCCACCTAGGTCTTTGGTGTGATGCACCTTAACTGTTTCTAGACTCTGCTTATGGCACAATGGGGTCCAAAATTCTGCTGAGCAGATTGGTGGAGGGGACACAGCTTGGCAGGCAATTCCTGCCTTTCCACCACAACTCTAATCTGTAGAACTGAGTGGGAGATGTGAATGCTCTGTGCTAGAGTGCCTGCTTTGCACGCAGAAGGATCCAGGTCTAATCCATCATGCCTCTTGTTAAAAGGACTGAGCATCAAAGAATGGAAGACCTCTGCCCAACACCCTGGAGAGCCAATGGCAATCAGAGTAGACAGCGACCATGCTAGACGGACCATTCTCTAGGGATAATTTCTTTTTATGTATACAGTACATAGATGCAAGATAACCAAGGCCATTCTGACAGCCCTTGATACAGAACTAATGGCTTGCTCTGTTAGAACTGTTTAAATCCCATGGCTATTAGCCCAAAGCCTGCAGAACCACTGACCTGAGACAGAAGAAAAATAATGAGTGTTTCATGAGAGACACCGAACACTTTCCAGCATTCCCTTGTGGAGGCAAAAGCATTCCAGCCACAATGTAAAAGTGAGAGACTTATATAAATATATACCTACCTCCGTCCACGCAAGCAAGAGGTAATTGTCACAAGCCAATGACACACTCCAGGCAGGCAAAAGCATCAGGAAGGGTACAGAGCAAGGCTGGCGAGAGTTGTGGCCTGTGGAGAGCCCCAAGGGCCAGACAGAGAGGTCTGGAGGGCCAGTGTTTTCTAATGCCTGGTCTTGAAGTTCCCCACCCCATCAGAGAGGGGGGGGGCAGAGACTCACCTAGTCCCTTCATGGCCTTACGAAGTTTCTGGGCATCCTCGTCTGCCCTGAAGTTGGAAGCTCCTTTGATAGTTCCCCGGTTTCCATCCTAAAGCCAAAGAATATCAGCTGTTAAATGCCATCACAAAAAGGGATATACCAGTGGTTGTGGCTCCAAATAACTCAACTGGGCTCCAAATAGCTCATTGAAAGCCATAGTAGCAAAAGCACAGAGATTGTGAGGTGTGCTATATTTCTTCAGAATGGTGGCTGTCATGTCTGTTGCTTACCTGTTGCCCGTGGGCAACACCAAATTCCAGTAGAGATTAGGAAAGCTGCAGCTGAATGCTAGAGCACACATGCGGTAGGTGGAAGATCCTAAATTCAGTCTCCAGTTAAAGGAGGATCTCAGGTGGTGGGAATGATCCCTGCCTGAAAGCGTAAGGAAACTACCACAACTCAAGGTGAGGCATGCTGGACTTTATGAACCAATAATCTTCACTTGGTATAAGAGAGCCAGTGTGGTGAAGTGGTTAGAGTGTTGGCTAAGGACCTAGTCAGGACCTCCCCTCAGCCATGAAGCTCTATGGGTGACTCTGAGCCATTCACAATCTCTCAGCTATCCTACCTCACAGGGTTGAAGTGAGGATAAAATGAGGAAGAAGAGAACCACTCTATGTATACCACCTTGAGCTCCTTGGAGGATAGGTGGGATGAAAATGCAATAAATATTCTCTCGTCTTGTTTACCTAACCAAAAGAGTGTGGGGTCTGACTCCTCCCCCTACAAAAGCATATATAGGTTAAGTTCCCACAGGACAGAAGTGGGGAATTATGATACGTAGAAGAACAGCCTTTGCCAACCTGGTGCCCTCCCAGCACACTGGCTGGGGCTGATGGGAGTTGTAGTCCAACAACACAGGGAGGGCACTAGGTTGGCGAAGGCTGCAGAAGAGGATTTATGAGGACCCAGCAGCCCTGACCTTTCTGTTGCCAACTGTCAGCTCTGTTGGAACCTTCCCATGGCACTATCATATAATTCTTGCTCTGATAAGAGTGAGTCTTCCGTCTGTTTTATTTCCCCAACTCAATGTCACAGAACAATGGCCCTGTTTATTGGGCTCAGAGCGTACCGGGCACAGCTTGGTACATGCTGTGGAAACAGGAATCACTCACCATGACAGCCACCTGGTCTGGAATTTCCCAAGCCAATGATTATCTGCAATAGAAAGGTGATTTAGATAATATTTGACTTCAAAAGCAGTGCTCTCCTGGCATGGGAGAGAGGGGCTGCTAAGCCACCTGGTACCACCCAGAACTGGAGAGGAACAACCCTGCCTACTTTGGGGGCAAACATCTAGACACATCCTTTCCTACCCCCACCACATACGTCTCAAAACTAAACTACAACATAATCCTAAGATTTTCAAGCGTGCATGGGGCAGTTCTGCACAGCCTGTTCTCAGTTAAAACTCCTCAAATGCCATCTAGTTTAGAGAAAAGGCAAGAGAGTTGACATGATAGAAATTTATAAAATGATGCATGGCATGCAGAAAGCAGATAGAGACATGTCCTCCCCCCCCCCCCCAATTTCTTTCATAACACTAGAACTCATGGAAGTACAATGAAGCTGAATATTGGAAGGTTCAGGTCAGATAAAAATAAGTACTTCTCCATGCAACGTATGATTTTTCTATGGAACTCACTCCCACAGGAGGCAGTGATGGATGGCTTTAAAGGACAAGTTCATAAAGGAGAGGGCTATTGAAGGCTACTAGCCACAATGGCTATGCTCTGCCTCCATAGTCAGAGGCAACACTGCTTCTGAGTAACAGTTGCTGAAAAACACAGGAGGGGAGAGTTGCTCTTGTACTTGGGTCTTGCTTGTGGGCTTCCCATTGAGGCATCTGGTTGGCCACTGGGACAACAGGATGCTGGACTAGATCCAGCAGGATCTTCTCATGTTCTTAACTGCTATGAACCAGAGATTCTGCAATCAATGGAAATCCTCTTTTACTATGCTGGCATCTTTAGCATCAGCACCCCCCACCCCCGGAATGGTCTTGAACCTGGGCTGTGTCCGAAGAGGTGGCCCCACACAGCCCCACATGCCCCTATTATAAGTGAAAGTTTGTGGGCATTTTAATTGTAAGCTGTGTTGGGAGACAAACTTGGTTGAAGAAGCAAACAATGACAAAACTCATCTTGATGTGAAGCAGAGATCTGGCACCACAGAGCAACCTCTGGACTTGAAGTGCTTTGATGGATTTTTCTACCAGCCTTGCCTGTCCCAGAACAGGGCACATGACAGAAGAAAGCACAAATTAACTTAAGAAGAGTCTGGCTACTGGGGGCCCATCTAGTCTAGCTAGCATCTTGTTCTCACAGTGACCACCAAGATTCCTGTGAGAAACCCGTAAGCAGGAAACTGTGTTCCAGAAACAAGTGGTTTGTGCCAGATCAAATGAATGAACAAATCACTCCAGTGGTGGCCAGCCATGTGTGATGTCAGATATAGGGCCACTCTAATGACTGAGGGAGTGGGCAAAAGCCAAATTGTGGATAATAGGTGCAAATTTCTGGTGGAGCACCAAACTGACTGCGGGGATTCTACTGATTCAAGAGTTCCCCAGAAGAGACAGCCCCACTCAGCCAGCAGAATCCACAGCAACAGCACCACTCATGCTGTCTGAAGAGGCTTGGTCTGAGCAGCCTTCACAAATCTAGGAAAATACAAAATGCAAATATACACATGTGTGGTATTGCACCTTCTACAAACACGAGGCAAATCTAATATTTAAATTTGTCATACGCAAAAGATAAAGCTTTTAAGCAGGCACTTTTTAGCCTAATTCCCAGGTTTGTGCCTCAGTCATGTCAAGCTGCCAAGGAAACAAGGAACATGGTTTTTTAGTCTGGAAGAACCAGGCAAAGCCTGCTTCAAAACTCAGCTCTTCAAACAAAGCTTTGAGTCAGACTGTTTTAAGTCTTCCTCCCCCCCAGTAAAAGCAAAACCAGAGTAATGTGGAACTGAAATGGTTTCCAAGCACATCGTTTTCCAGTCTCTCTTCTCCAAACCCAGGCTGTGTGGAGAGAGCTGGGTAACACAGACATAAGAACAGGCTCTGGATCAGGCCAATGGCCCAGCTAGTCCAGCATCCTGTTCACACAGGGACCAACCAGACACCTCTTTTGGGAAACCAGCAAACAGGATCCAAGCATAAAAGCACTTGTCACTCTTGTGGTTTCCAGGACCTCGTATTTAGGAGCATTGCTGCCTCCAAATGTGGAGGCAGAGAATAGCCATCATGGCAATAATAATAACAATAATAATAATAATATAATTATTATTATTTATTTATACCCCGTCCATCTGGCTGGGTTTCCCCAGCCACTCTGGGCAGCTTCCAACAAAATATTTAAATACAGTAGTCCATTAAACATTAAAAGCTTCCCTAAACAGGGCTGCCTTCAGATGTCTTCTAAATGTTAGGTAGTTGTTTATCTCTTTGACATCTGTTGGGAGGGCGTTCCACAGGGCAGGTGCCACTACCGAGAAGGCCCTCTGCCTGGTTCCCTGTAACTTGGCTTCTCACAGCGAGGGAACCGCCAGAAGGCCCTCGGCGCTGGACCTCAGTGTCTGGACAGAACGATGGGGGTGGAGACGCTCCTTCAGGTATACTGGACCGAGGCCGTTTAGGGCTTTAAAGGTCAGCACCAAAACTTTGAATTGTGCTCAGAAACGTACTGGGATGGCTAAGAACCATCAGCAGTCCTCTCCTCCAAGAATTAGTCCAATCTTCTTTTAGAGCCACTCAAGTTGGTGGCTGTCACTGCCTCCTGTGGGAGTAAGTAACTGTGCTACATGAAGAAGTCCGTTCTTCTATCTGTCCTGAAACTTCCAACATTCAGCGTTATTTGGATGTCCATGAGTTCTAGTGTTTAAAAAGGCTCCAACCACTTCTGAGGCAGTTTGTTCCACTGTCAAACAGCTCTTTCTTAATATAGCTGCTCCCAGTGGAACCATGAGCAGAATTTATGACTTTTGGGGTTGAGGCATAAAGTTCTTGGGTACTGTCAATTGGCCTATTGCCAAACTTCAAGCTCACCTAAATTTTGATGTACGTTAAATGAGTTGTCACTCGTTGCTTCTCTTAAGTGTTATGCTAAAGTGAGATTGTTATTATTTAATTAAGTGTAGCTATTATGCAACTTTACTTCCACCGTTTCATATGTGACCCTCTTTGAGCACAGATGTATTTGGGTGTGATGCTGTATACAAACAAGTTGACAACTATGACTAACCAACAGCAGAGCTCGTCTTATGAACATACAAGACATGTTTCACTGAACTGCCAGGCACATCTTCTGATGTAAATAAGGACTCACATCAGAGTAGCAGCTTCCTGGGAAACCAAACTCTCTTTCACAAAACAATACGTGGATTTTTTTTTTAAAGTAAATATCTGGTGGATTCTAAGAGGAAACTAACCAGATGACACATTTTGCAACTGTGGCAAAGCCACAATTCCAAGGGGTTGTTTCTGAGTAGACATGGGTTGGATTGTGCTGTACATCTTGCAACATAACGTTCAGATTCTAGTTTCTGTACCCAAACCCACAGCTTAAAAAAAAAAAGTTCCAGAGACAAACCACAGGCCTTGTAAACTGCCTGGTTTTCAGACTACTTCAGAACCCAGCTCTCCTCAAGAGTTCTTCAAGAAAAGGGTGTGGTAATAAATTAGTAGCTGGGGCCCAAACTATCTACCACTTTTATGGTGTAGTTAGAAATCACTAGGTAATACTAGGCCGAAGAGGTAGAAATTAGGAGAGGAACCTTACTCCCTCTGTTCTCCAGCTATGATCCTTATGAAAATCTCTCCTCTTCCAAAGCTGCAAACAGCATTGGCGGAAAAAACCTCTCAATGGCTTCAGCTGCAGCTTCCACCCACCCACCCACCTCCTGCTAACATTAACTGCAATGGATTGTAGGAGAGGTAATTTGACCTCATGGAATCATAGAAGATGGAACAAGCTAGTTTTCTGCTTCTCCAGAGGGGAGGACCCAAACCAATGGATTCAAATGACAAGGAAGGAAAAATTAGGAAGAACTGTCTGACAGCAAGAGATTCTCAATAGTGCAATGGACTCTGATGGAAGGTGATGGACTCTTCTTCATTTGAGGTTTTTTAAACTGAGCTTGGATTGCCATGTGTTAGCGATTCTTCAGCTGTGATTGCAGGAGGTTGGACTAGATAACCCCTGGGTCCCTTCCAACTCTATAGTTCTATGATGCTATATCATTGCTGGCAGAACTCAAGTACAGAATTTCCCCCTTTTAATTTCTCTTAGTAGTCTTAATAATTAGTTGCACCCAACCCCCAGCTTATCCCTCAAGGAAATAAAAAAGCTAGAAAACAAAGTATCCCAAAGAGCTCTACAGATGTGTAAATGTAATGATTTACTCTTGTTTTATTTGCCATGAGGCATAGTCAAATAAGCAGCATGGGATATCATAATCATTTAGACTCATTTTCATCCGTTTTGCATGCCCCATGCACAGCAGTGGAAAACACAACATCAAAGCCGCGTTGACTGCTCTGCCCCTCTGCTACATTTCATTAGGAAAAACAAGGTCAGCAACTTTCCTTAAGCGGATGGTTTTCATTTGCCAGCTACAAGCATAACAAGGTTTATTCATTCAAATCTCTACTTCCTGCTTTTAGTTCTGTAGGAGACACTGACGTTGAGATTCGCTTTGCAAATCTAGTCGGCACTGCAAATCTAGGGTTGCCTAATTTTTATTTTTTAAATCTAAGCCAGTGGCGTCACAACATCAAATAATGGCAAAGGTTACCAACTGAGCAGAAAAGGCCCGCCCTGGTTTCCTAATACCATTTCACACCCTAGCAGTGCCTTCAACATCAGCTGGACCTGCAGAAGAAGCCATTTCACACCATGGAAATGAGATCATCCCCTACAAATGTCAGTGCACATCAAATTGAAGTTAAAAGGCACAGATACAGAGGCTGGCTTGGAAGCTGGCACTCCCACATGGCAGTGATTTCCATAAATCTATTATATGTTGAGTGAAGAACTTGCTGTCTTTGCCAATGGTTCTGAATCCTGAACTTGTGGACATCCACAAGCTGAGTGATGGAAGGTTCAGGACTGACAAAAGAAAATACTTATTCATGGAGGGTAGAATCGATGGAACTCATTCCCACAAGAAGCAGTGATGACCACAAACCTGCGTGGCTTTAAAAGTTCATGGAGGAGAGGGCTATCAATGGCTACTAGCCATGATGGCTACGCTCTCCCTCCACAGTTGGAGGCAAGGATGCTCCTGAACACCAGTTGCTGGAAACCACAGGAGGGGAGAGAGCTCTTGAGCTCTGGTCCTGCTTACGGGTTTCCCACTGGGGCATCTCGTTGGCTATTGTGAGAACAGGATGTTGGACTGGATGGGTCAACTTCACTGGGTTACCCCAATGAGAACATCTACCTCTGAAATACATTTTTGGGCAGAAAGGATGGGGATTTAGTAAAATAAAGTAAAATAATAAAAATTATGGGTTGAATCCCTGTGTCAAATCTGCTGCAGAAAGTTGTGGGAACCCTCAGAGCTAATTTGGGGGTATGTGTTCAGTTCTTCTCTCGCCTCTACGAAATAGCCAGGAGAACAAAAAGAAGTGAAAAAATAAACAACTGCCCATTTAGCATTTGGTCTGGTCTTTGCTTCTGTCTTGCTGGTTGTAAATTCAACTCAATAGACCTGTACTAGTTGTCAATTTGCTACTAGGCCAAATTCAAGGTGTTACTGTTAGTATATAAAGCCCTTAACAACTCGGGGCCAGTTTATCTGCGAGAATCACCTTACCCCATCTATGTCTACTTGATGGCTTCTATCTGCAGAACTGGCATTGTTACAGGTGCCACATAATACACATTGGCAATATCTCGATTTTGCACCTACACTTTGAAACTCTTCACCTATTTACATCAGGCAGGCACCTTCATTGTATTATTTTGGGTGCCTGCTAAAAACATTTTTGTTTAGACAGATGCTTAGAAAGCTGATGTGAGTTTTAATCTTTTTTTAGTCTATTGTTGTTTTAGCTTTTTGAAGGTCTTACATCATTGTTAAATCTTACTGATTTTATTTGTAAACCACTTTGAGTGTAGTTCTGTTTACAATCAAGCATAGTACAAATTTTATGAAATAAATACAATGTTTTAACTGTTCACATTCTTCATCTGCTTTACCAAGTAATGTGCTTTTAGAGAATATTATTTTTATATGGCTGTTTTATTTGATTGTCAATGCCTGCATTTCTGCCCTGGGCAAGTGCAGGATGTAAGGCAGGAGAAAAGCACAATAAATGAATAAGTAATAAGACAAGACGCTCAAAATTCAAGCAGAACAATCCCAAGTTAATCAGAGCTTTGTTCTCAATTCCTTTCTTTAAGTCTTCTCAAACAGACTCCCTTGGCAAAGGCCTCCCTATGAGCTCTGGACATGCTTCCTAATCTACCCAACTATGGAAAACTAATTATAACAAAATCTTAGAGTGGAACAAAACCTGATTTGTATTGTGACTCTTTCATCTATTTAGCCCCATGCAAAGAAAACTGGCTACCAATTCTGGGGTAGGGGTGGAAAAAAGTTTCCAAATCCTAAGAGCAAGCATCACCTTTTAAAGACTAGGAACTTAAGTGTTTTCCCAACTCCTGTCCCAGTAGGACACTGCTTGACGGAAGTCATCCCATACATACTCAAATGCACTAGCTAGACCAAAACAGCACTAGCTGGAGCAAAGACCTTTGGCAACCATCAGACAAGCACCCATGCTATTGAATGTACCGTAAAACAATCCTCTGGAAAGGCTTTTAGAAGCATGCTGCAAATCTGCCAAAATGCCTAAATCTGCCCCTCCTTTTCAAAGGGCTGTTTATGGTTGTGAGGTGTCTATGCACCACACCTGGTGAAATCTCAGAAGCCACAGAAACTGTGGAATATGGTTTTCATTAGGAGGGAGAAGGGAGGTTTCAATGCCCAATATCAACCTTCCTCAACCTGGTATCCACCAGCTGCTTTGGACTAAAACTTCTACAGCTCTCAACAGCAGCACTAGAAGGAGCTGATGGGAGTTGTAGTTCTGGTTGGGGCAGGCTACTCATTATGGCTCCTTTCTACAACTCCCAGAAGCAGAATAAATTATGCAAAAAAAGAAAAGTCGCAGCATAGGGAATTGTGCACATCTGCTTAATTTTCATAGTTCACTCAAATGAGAGAAATCAGCTTCTCTTGTGACAGAGTTTTTAGCATGGAATCCGCACAGATGATAAGAAGCAGGTCGAAAATGCTACTTTAGCCCAAGCAATTCCCAAAGTACAAGCTAGAACAGCTTAGGAAACACCAACTTCAGCTCCTGGCTCTTAATACAGAAATTGATGGACTTGTTTAACTGGTTCTTGTTGCAGCACCAATTAGAATATCATTATTCGGCTTTATTATCCTGCAATTATCAAACTAGCATGTTAAATGAGACACCTTTACCCTTCAAACAAGAACACTGAATCAAGCTTTAAGAACCCAGGTGTGGCCTGTTCATACAAAGAACAAAAAGAGGCACAAACAACCTGTGGCTGGAAGGGGACCTCTGTTCTCAGGACCAAACCAGTGTGTCTCATGGTAACCAAACACAGACATGTGTGCCTGTGATTTTTAAAAACTGAACGGAGCAGGAAGATATGAGTGAAACTCACCTCCCCATCATGTACACCCCCACCCCCAACCCAGACATAAAAACCTCTCTCCTACCTGCACACCACTGTTTGAAGCAATTCCCAGTGCAAACCAGCTTTCCCAAACCTGATGCCCTACAGATGTTTTGAATTACAATTATGATCAGGAGCAAATGTCAGCAGAGTGGTGCTGGATCTTGGCCCTGAGGCTGCTTTTCCTTTGGAGTAGGACTGCCCTCCACACACTCTGAGGTGAGGCACAGCACACTGGCATCATATGTCCACATGCACCAGAGTAAAAACATATCTGCTTCCTAGTCAGGTTTTGTTTCACGAGACTGAGGGAGGAGGCTGAGAGCTAACCCCTTTTTAAAAAATAAATCCCTTAAATTCCCCTTAAAGGCAAAATAAGGAGTGGATACCAGCACATGTAGACTGTCTAGACTAGGGTAAATGGGGCTTCTATATCTTTCTATTATCCAACAACTGCTTCCCCCCCTCTGGTAACGATATTAGATCAGGGTGTGGGGGCAAACTACCTCCTCATTCTATTATCATTACAGGTTGATTTATATTTCAGCTTTCCACAAGTTACTCTGCTTGCTTATTTCATAACAAGGGCATGTCACTTACCTGCACAAAATGTCAAACTGCAGTTCAGTCAGAAAACAAAACATCCCTGAACCCCTAAAGAAGTCTTGGTCTACGCCACATCCTATCTCCGTGACCTTCAAGACCCCCAATATTATCACCTTCAAGACCTACAATGTTTTTCTCCCATCAAAACTGTCATGTTCACGGAAATGCAATTCAACCCTAAATGACAACTGCAAATAAGGCTATGGGGGGCAGCCTTGCACCCCACAGTACACTTTAGGGCAGGGTTTCCCAAACCTGGTTCTCCAGCTGTTTTTGAACTGCAAGTCCCATCATCCCTATCTAGCAGGACCAGAGGTCCAGGACAATGCAAATTTTAGTCCAACAGCTGCTGGAGAACCAGGTTTGGGAAGCCCTGTTTCAGAACCCCAGATCATATAGCCACACTTCCAGAAACAGATATGGCAGCATGGGAAAAATAGCTATTTTTTCAAGTTTTCAAAATGAGCTGTGGTGGGGAGTAGAGGAGCATGGGTGTAGCCAGGATTTTTGTTACCGGGGGCAGGCCTTTTGTTGGGGCCGGAGCAGAACCTCAGTTTGCTATGTATTTTTATTAAATTTCATTGACTGGGGTGGCAACTGCCTCTCCCTACCCCCCCCCCCAGCTATGCCCATAGTATTGGTATGCTTTTCTCTTGTCCTTAATATTAGTTTCTTGATTTTTATCCTGTATTTTTATTCTGTGAACCGCCCTGAGATCTACGGATGAAGGGCGATAGGCAGATTTCACTATATTATTTATTATTATTATTAACTAACTAACTTGCGAGGCCTAGCAGGCAGCAGCCCATTTCTGCATCGCAGCGGAAAAGTTCAGGCGCCCCCCTCCAAGACGGTGCCTGGACTCTGGGCCTCTCCCCGTCCGCCGCGCCCCAAGCGGAAGGCAAGCGGCACTCTGCCCGCGCTCAGAGGCACTCTGCCCGCGCCAGGCGGGGCAAACTGAGGCGAGCCCTCGCTCGGGGCCCCAGGGTGGCAGCGCCCGCTCCCCGCTGGCCCAGCAGCCGGCCCGCGGGCGAGGGGAAGGAGGCCGGCGTCCAAGTACCGCCAGGCTGGCAAGGGCCCGCTCTCTTCGGAACACGCCGCGCCCTCGAGGCCTCCGCAGCCCCAGAAGTGGCACACACCCGCCCGCCCGCCTCGCCTCACCTGCCCGCCTGCCGAGTCCGCGCCGCTGCCGAAGCCGAGCGCCGCCTCGCCTTTTCATAGGCGCGGAAAACCCGCCCTTGGAAGGGGCGGACGCCGCCCGGGAGGCGGCTGAGGCGAGCGGCTCGGGTTTCAGCTCGGCGGGGAAGCCGGCGCCCTCCGCGAGGCGAGTTCTCCTCAGGGAAGCCTCTTTCCGCCCTCCCGAGACGGCACCGAGCCTCTTCCCCGACGCCCGCCGAGATGAGCCCGGTCGGATGTGGCGGGAGCGTCGGACGGGGGAAGCGGCCTGAGGAGGACGCCGTGGCTGAGGCGGGATTTGAACCCGGGGCCTCCTCCTCCTCCCTGCACTAACCCCGGCTGCACCACGCTGGCGGGACATCGAGCTTGAGTAAGGAAAGCTGGCAGCTGTTTTACTGCTATATTAAATTTGAATATGTCCGCAGCATAAAAGCACAAGATGAAAACACGAAATACGTAACGAAAACCAAAGCAAAACAAATGCATCACTCCCCCCCCCATCCCAAAAGCAGGCAACCCCCCAATAGCAAAGCAGATAAAGGCGCCATATAGTGTGCCATCCGCACCATGCATTTAAAGCACTATGGTGCCACTTTTAACAGGCACGTTGTTGTTGTTGTTGTTGTTGTTGTTGTTTAGTCGTTTAGTCGTGTCTGACTCTTCGTGACCCCCTGGACCAGAGCACGCCAGGCACTCCTGTCTTCCACTGCCTCCCACAGTTTGGTCAGACTCATGCTGGTACCTTCGAGAACACTATCCAACCATCTCGTCCTCTGTTGTCCCCTTCTCCTTGTGCCCTCCATCTTTCCCAACATCAGGGTCTTCTCCAGGGAGTCTTCTCTTCTCATGAGGTGGCCAAAGTATTGGTGCCTCAGCTTCACGATCTGTCCTTCCAGTGAGCACTCAGGGCTGATTTCCTTCAGAATGGAGAGGTTTGATCTGCTTGCAGTCCATGGGACTCTCAAGAGTCTCCTTCAGCACCATAATTCAAAAGCATCAATTCTTCAGCGATCAGCCTTCTTTATGGTCCAGCTCTCACTTCCATACATCACTACTGGGAAAACCAGAGCTTTAACTATACGGACCTTTGTTGGCAAGGTGATGTTTCTACTTCTCAAGATGCTGTCTAGGCCTGTCATTGCCCTTCTCCCAAGAAGCAGGCGTCTTTTAATTTCTTGACTGCTGTCACCATCTGCAGTGATCATGGAGCCCAAGAAAGTAAAATCTCTCACTGCCTCCATTTCTTCCCCTTCTATTTGCCAGGAGGTGATGGGACCAGTGGCCATGATCTTCGTTTTTTTGATGTTGAGCTTCAGACCATATTTTGCGCTCTCCTCTTTCACCCTCATTAAAAGGTTCTTTAATTCCTCCTCACTTTCTGCCATCAAGGTTGTGTCATCTGCATATCTGAGGTTGTTGATATTTCTTCCGGCAATCTTAATTCCGGCTAGGGATTCATCCAGCCCAGCCTTTCGCATGATGTATACAGCCTCCCTCAAAGTCGCCTGGAAACTGTAGTTTCTCAAGGGCGATAGGAGCTGTTAGGAGACCCTCTAGTCCTCCCTCAGAGGGTTTTAGCCACCAGTCCCTCTTCTCGAGGAACTTTTTTGTGGGTCAACCTTTGTTGAATTTGAGATGGGATGCTGTCTAGGGTCTCTGGCCCCCTTCACATCATACATTGAAGAATTCTAGTAGCTGCAGTTTCTTGGGAAAGAGGGGGTGGGTTGTTAAATCGCTCTGCAAATTGGGGGCTCTGTGGAGGGAATTGTAGTTCAACAAACTACAATTCCCAGGATGCTTTTGGGAAAGCATTGGTGGGGTTGACCTAGATGACCCTTAGGGTCCCTTCCAGCTCTATAATTCTGTGATTCTAAGCCATAACCATTTAAAGTGGTACAATGCTGCTTTCAACAATATAGAGGGCAGATGGGACCTTGGGCACAGCAAAACTACGGTAAAGGGAGCAACATATGAATTTAAAGCCTGACTCCTGCCTGAGCCAACCTCGGTATAGAGCAGTATATAAATTCAATCCAATCAATCAATCAGTCAATCAATCAATCACTCAATCAATCAACCAGCCCCTCTGGCAACCCATGTGACCAATCCATCCACTCTGCACTATCCATCCCACTGCTACAGCCAATGTTGCTTGGCAGAAGGGGTACAGTGGAAAGCGTGGAACATTGGAAAAACTCCAGAAGAAAGGGGTTCAGGTCAGTAGCTGCTTTTTTTTTTTTAAAGGCATTCTCTTTTGTAATTTTTATCTGACCTTCCAAATTACGATAAATTGTACATTTAATCTTATAAGTAAAGCAAAGTGTAGGAGACGAAGATGGACTGGAGATGGTGGAATGAAGCAGAATACGAGTTGCTCTGCTATTTTTTCTTTACTAGGGTGTGACTCACAACCATTCCTTCCACCTTAAGAAGCCAAAGCAGGTTAAGAATTGGGGGTGGGGGAAAGAGCAGTACTGCATTGCAAGGATACGGATTTAAGGAGGAAATGCAGGACACTGGTTTTCATCCTGCTGCTCACAAGAGGTCACTATTGCTCCACAGGTGGGGCTGACCAGCAGTTCAGGATAATCTTGGCATTTATGAGATTTCTCCAACTCTGGCAGATTTCCAGTTACAAAACGCTGAACTGTCTGGAAAGTTTGGTCAATAAGGGAGTAAAAGCGGGTATTGTATGAAGCTGCTGGTGCCCTGATTCTCAAAATGGGGGCCTCCCAAACAAAATGCAGGCTGCCACTAGGATAGGCTCAGAAGCCTCATTCCTTAGGCTTGCCTAAGGCTCATGGAGTTTTATGAGCTAGGAGGTGAGCTAGATGTTTTTCTCCACCCAAATTTATCTGAAAATAAAACAAGTTTGCTTCCCCAAAATTGTATTTCCAATTTGCATGCCAAGCAACCTCTGAGTGCTCAAGTATTTACTTTCACTTGGCATCCATGAGAGACAATTTCAATATTTGATAATGTTTAATAGTTCACCACCCAATCATAGCACACCCCCATAGGTGTATAAGTCAGTTAAAAACCTCCACTCTACCAACAGGGGGTGCCGGAGCACCGCCACCCAGGTAGGCAAGGGATGTGGGGAACAGGTGCTATCTAGTCCAGCATCCTGTTCTTACAGTGGCCAACCAGATGCCTTTGGGAACCCACAAGCAGAACCCGAGCACAAGAACCCCCTCCCCTCCTACGGTCTCTAGCAACTGGTATTCAGAAATTGCTGCCTCCAGCTGTGGTATATAAATTTACTCTTAAAGGTAAAGGGGCCCCTGACCATTAGGTCCAGTCGTGGCCAACTATGGGGTTGCGGCGCTCATCTCGCTTTATTGGCCAAGGGAGCCAGCGTACAGCTTCTGGATCATGAGGCCAGCATGACTAAGCCGCTTCTGGCAAACCAGAGCAGCGCACGGAAACGCCGTTTCCTTCCCTCTGGAGTGGTACCTATTTATCTACTTGCACTTTGATGTGCTTTCAAGCTGCTAGGTTGGCAGGAGCAGGGAGCGAGCAACGGGAGCTCACCCCGTCGTAGGCATTCAAACCGCTGACCTTCTGATTGGCAAGTCCTAGGCTCTGTGGTTTAACCCACGGCGCCACCTGCGTCCCACAGATATTCTTACCGCCCATTCATTTGTATAATCCTGTTTTAAAGTCTTATAAGGAAAGAACGTGTTTTTCCTACATACCCTGCAATAAAGACTTCACTCTTGCCATGTGTGTGTTATATATTTCTTACTAGGCAGGGACCTCACTGCTCTGTCTCTATCTGCCTTCAGGGTGAGATTCTGACAGGTGGGGGGGGGGAGCTTGATGGGTTCGGAAACATGATGGGCCCTCATCTGTTGCTCATTCAGGTTACATGGACTGTGAGGAGGCAGACCTCTCCGGGTGCTCAGGTAGGATGGATGACGATGCCAAAGTGTATGAGACGCTCAGGTGGGGGGATGACAACCAGGAGAAGCAATAAGCCAGGCCTCTTGGTCCAATGTTCTACATAAGACACCAAGTGGCCTTTTGGACAATATATATAGTTTGCCAGAGCATGTGGGCATTTTAAAAAACACTACCCATTGATTTGTTTTTTATTTATAACATTTAAATACCACCTTTTTTTCCAAGGAACTCAATGTGGTGTACAGTACATGGTTCTTCCATCCCAATTTTGTCCTCACAACAACCCTGTGAGGTAGGTTAGACTGACAGGCAGTGACTGGCCCAAAGTCACTCAGTGAGCTTCATGTAGCTGAGTGGGGATTTGAACCCTGGTCTTCCAAGTCATAGTCCAATGCTCTAACCATTACACTGCACTGGCTCTCCTGCCTCAATTCATTTTTTAATCAATTAATAATTCATCATAAGAACCACTCCCCAATCCTTTTTCAAAAGACATCTGGGGCTGGAAAAGGCTTCCTTATAGAGAGCCAGAACAATGGCCCCCCCTCCCTCTGACAAGCAACAGTGGTCCATGACCACCTCTTACCTGGAGATGCCCTGTAGGAGCTAGGCCGCTGGTCAATACAGCACTCATTCCAGTTGGTTCAGCTGTGGCTGGATGGGCTTTGCCTCTCCTAGCATGGGATTTGACCCTCTGAAGCTTGCATGTTAAATGCAAAGTATCTTGCCCCCCCAGCTTCCTCTTGCACACCCTGTGCCGCTTGCTGCTGCTGTCTTGTGACAGGGCAGGTAAGAAAAATGCCTTGTGATGTGGTTGACTCCTGACTGCTGCTGTGGCTGAATAGCTGAGGAACCGCTCTTCAACATTCGTTAAATTAGAAATATTAATGTATGTTATTGTAATTTTTCTTGTTTACCTTATGATAGGATTGTTTAATTGCTTATTAGTTCTGTTTATATGATTCTGTAATTTTTGTGTATTATTTTTCTCTATTTTTATTACTTTGTTCTCTGCTCTGGAATTTAAAACATTCAGTGAAGAGGGGACTATATGTACTGTAAATAAATAAATGTTTGCAGTTTGGATATGAGTCAAAGGACACAGCACTCAGTGTTTAATGTTAATTACAGGTGAGTCTTAATTGTTTGAGTTTTTTTCTTCTTCTTAATTGCCATACGAAATGATGCCTCTAGAGTCCTTCAACCCATCTCATTCTGCTCAATATGGAACAAGTTGTTTGTATACCTACAGCCCATACTAATAAGGTGTTAACTAATCAGCTATGTACTCAGAGTTCTTGATGTGGAACAGTTGGTTCTCTCTCAAGTATCATACTTTATTTTATATGCAAGCATTGGAAACAACATTTGTGCAATGTTTTTGTTTCAATATGGAAAAAGTTTTGTTTGACCAGAAAAATCCATTTTTCCACTGCAGAAAATCTCCATATTATAGTAGCCTGTATTTCTGGAATGAATATCAATTGGCTGGTGTTTTTCTTTTAAAAATAGGAAAATGAAGGGTTGTAGTAAATGCTAGTGCTACTCAGAGTAGACCCATTGAAGTTAATGGACACGCGTAATTTAAAATTCATTAATTTCAATGGGTCTGCTCTGAGTTTGGACTTAGCTGGATACAAGCCCAATGTCTCCATTTAAGGCACAATCCTGTGTTGTGGTTACACCAGCAGAGTAGCATTTGGAGGTGGCACCAATGTGATCCAGCTGGTGGAAACAAGGTACAGTAGTACAGTGTTGCATAACCTCCAGGTTACGGAATCTTTGGGTTATGGCCGCTGCACACCCGGCAAACCCAGAAGTGTATTCGCCGCTCACGCATGCGCAGAAGCGCTCTATCTTGCCATGTGTGCATGCAGAAGTGCTCTATGTGCTCTGTGTGCGTGTGCAGAAGCGGCGCCTCTAGTTACAGATTTTTCGGGGTGTGCACGGCATCCTGAAACGAATTAAATCCATAACCAGAGGTACCACTGTATTCCAGAGTAATGACAATTGCACACTAGTGAATTCTCTCCTCCTTGCCTGTCAGGAGCAATAGACTGTAGAGTTGGAAGGGACCCAAAGGGTTATCTAGTCCAACCCCTGGCAATGAATCACAGAATCATAGAGTTGGAAGAGACCACAAGGGCCATCGAGTCCAACCCCCTGCCAAGCAGGAAACACCATCAGAGCACTCCTGACATATGGTTGTCAAGCTTCTGCTTCAAGACTCCACCACACTCCTTGGCAGCAAATTCCACTGTCGAACAGCTCTTACTGTCAGGAAGTTCTTCCTAATGTTTAGGTGGAATCTTCTTTCTTGTATGCTTTCTCCCATTTTCTCTCTCACTCTCTCTCTCATTCCTTCCGGACTGTCACACCTTCTTATATATCTAGAGTGCTTTTGTGTGGATGTCTCTTGCTTGCCTCCTGCAACAGCAATGGCAGCTTGCTGGGTCAGCTAGAGAGTGGGTGGTGCATTCCGCTGCTGTCAAAGAAGGGGGCTGCCACCCCACAGCTCCTCTGTGGCACTTCTTTACATCTTCTTTTAAAGGATAAGATAATGTGAACAGCTGTTCACCATGCTATTGTTAAGGGCACCCCAGTTCTCCAAGCAGTGAGGTTTCAAGGGGCGTAGCACTTAGCCTGGGGTGTGGTTTATTTGGAATGAGGTCAAAGGTGGATTTAGGGGAGCGCAACCGGTTCTCCCGCACTGAGTTGAGAGTGCGCTGCAACATTGAATTAGAATGGAAGGTGAGAGGTGAGGTGGGGTGGGGGGGAGGCAGTGCATTGCACAGGTTGCCACTGAAATTTGAAAGCCCAAAGTCCACTACAGAATAAGGTTGCACGTACAACTTAACTCCAGCAGATAGGAACACGGGGAGCTGCCATATACAGAGTCAGACCACTGGTTCACCTACCTCAGTATTGTCTATAATACTGGAGATGTTCTCAAATGTAGACAACAATGTTGTTAAAATCCCACAAACTGACTCATCAGTCTCTGGCTAATCCACACTGATAGTCCTACTTATAGAAATGTTAAGAGTTGAGGATCCCAGCATTGGAAGTGATCCCTAGGGTGCCCTCCAGATGTTTTGTCACAGCATTCAGTGGCTGTGTTAAATAGTGAGAGACTGAGGTGTTTGGGGTTCAAATAGGAAATGATTTTAAAGGCATACAAGAGTCTTGCTCAGATGGGCATCTAATATAATGGTTATATTTCTCCTAGAATTGGTTTAATATCAATATAACTTCGTCAACACCAACAATGTTCTTCTTCGGACATGGATCTGATATCTTAAACGATTTTTAATTTTACTACTACTATTAATCAAATCCATTCACAGTCCTGATGGATAATGAATTTTGGGCAATTTGCTAATCCCAAACAATCATGAGTTTGGGGTAAACTGACCCCTGCCTGAACGAATTACTATCTAAAAACTGTTGATGTACCAGGTGCTGTACAAAGGATGTACAGTTTGTTTGTTTGTTTGTTTGTGTGTGTTTTGTAACAGTGTGTGTTTTGTAACATGCAACAATTATATAAAATAAAAAAACAATAAACAGATAAACGGTTCTGAATATATTAACAAAGCTGTGTCAAAGTGTATATAGTAAATTTATTACACTTATTACAGCATATGATTTCATATGCATATGCATTGCTTAGATTGGTGGCCATAAGTAAAAAGTATTTTGTATCAATAACAATTAGAATTTCTAGGAAGGGAGCAGGAAGGAAGGAATTTTTTAGAAAACATGTACTTCATGCACTCCTCTGTGTGAGTGTGACAGAGAGCGATAAATTAATACAGTAAATTCATTACTCACAAGCTCCCACCCAACAACCCTCCGCCAGGTGTCATCTGGGACTTGTAGTCCTGCGACTCGACGAGGTTGCCAGAGATCCCGCAGGCAGGGAGGAGAAACTACCCTTCCCAGAAGGCAACGCGGCCAGAACGTCTGTTGCAATTTATACGGGGGGGGGAGAGGAGGAGGAAGGGAGGAAGTAAATGTGAAGTCCCCTTAACAAAAAATAAAACCCCCTCTAGTTTTGTTGGTGGAATTATTTCACGGATCCGTCGCTTCTGTTTGAGGACAGAGGGGGAGGGCTGCGTGCTTGCCTGGCTTCCTTGGCTGGGAAGGGGTTAAAAGGGAGGGGGCGGCGCGTTGAGGATTCCTCCTCCCTCTTCCGCCCTCCTTCCTCTCGCCCGCCGACTCCCTCCCTTTCTCTCCCCCCCCCAAGCTTTTCTGGAACTGGGACTTCCTGTGGCAGTTCATTTCCTGGTCGGCGGGGGCCGCGAGCGGAGGAAGGCTCGGCATGGTCTCCCCCCGGCCAGCCCCAGCCTCCCTTGACGCTCTTCCACCTCCTCCTCCTCCTCCGCAGCGGCTCCCCCTCCTGCTCTGCCCGGCCGGCGGCGCTCCTCCGGCTGCCACTTTGGAGCGATGCTGCAGGGCCGGAGCGGCGCCCGCAGCGGAAGCGGACATGGTAACAGTGTGGCCAGGCCGGGTCTCTCCCTCTCCCTCTCTCTCTCTCTCTCTCTCTCTCTCTCTCTCTCTCTCTCCCCCCCCCGGCTCATGCAGCGCTAGCGGCAGGGGCACCAGCTGGGCACCCCCTCTTCTGCCTTGCTGGGGCGGTGGGTCCCAAAAGTAGGCTCTGCCCTCCCCACCACCGTCATCATCACGACGCGTACCTTTTCCCCGGTGCAAAGGGACCCCCCTATTTTCTTTGCGGGCACCTCAAGAGTAGAAAGAAGGGGTGCTCTTTCGGGGGGGGGGTGCGAGTAAGGGATTCCTCCCCCCCCCGCCCCGCCTGAGGGAGATATTTCTCTCCAGAGAGGGTGGTGATGCTGTTTTTAATATTATTAGACAGTTGGAGCAAATGGCAAAAGCCTCTAATTCTGTCTCTTCCTCCCAACAGGTCTGAATAACACCCAAGCTCTGCCTTCCTGGACTGGGCGAGAGGGAACAAAGCATATGACCTCTAAGGAAAAAGAAGATATTTTGCCGCAAAGGGATTAATTTTTGTCTTGCTTCAAGACGTCAAGAGCTGTGTACATAGACACACACACATATATAGAATAGACACACAAACACACAATTATATATATATATTTGGGGTGTTTGTGTGTCATACTGGACTTGCTAAGCTAAAAGTGTTTAGGCTGCGCACTCTTGGAGCCATGAAGAAGTTTTTTGACTCCCGGCGAGAGCAGGGTGGCTCTGGGGCCGGTTCTGGGACCCTCGGAGGGAGTGGCAGTAGCACTGGGCCTGGGAGTGGATACATAGGCCGGGTGTTCAACATTGGGAGGTGTCAGGTGACTGTGGATGAAGTTCTGGCGGAAGGTAAGATGCAGCTGATGGGAGTTTTGCCTCTCCTTCCCATACCCCCTCCTCCTCTCTTAACAAATGAATGGAAGCAGATTCTTAACCCTTCTTTGAATGTTCACACACACAATTTCCATTCTGACTTCTTTCAAGAAAACGTGCCGCTTTACATGGGTGCCACCTTTGCTTATTAAAAGGACTAGAATGTTGTGTCAAGGCAAATTAATAAATGGTAGCATTGGTGGCTACTGTCCTGTGTTTTAATTAACAATAAAAAAATGGTTTGGAACTCCAGTTTCTACAACTGCAAATAAATAGAACCAGCTAACAGGGTTAACCGTATATAAGTTGGAAAACTCCCCCCCCCCCATTGGCAACAATATTATGTAATATGGCAGGCTGCATTGGTGCATATATTAAGGGGCCGAATTGTTTCCTTTCATGCTCTCCCCTCCCCCCCTCGTTTGAGTGCTATTAAGTAAAGGGATAATTGGATGCATAGGGATAAATTTGTCATTTATTCATGGTACCTTTCTGTAGCAAGCTCAAAGCACACATGTAAGATGCATGCTTACCTTGGGGGTTGTGGCCCACAGAAATCTGGGTGACATTTTAAGGACTAAAGGAGATTCCTACAGGGGTCCATAAAGCTCACCCATAAAGTTTGCAGTGCAGAAAGCCCTTGGCTTTTTACTTCAACTTGATTTGGTGCAGTCTAGCTAGAATGTTGAGATACCTCAGGGAATCTTTGTCTTCCCCCACCACTCCCCAGCGTAGGGAAAAACCAAATTATATATGGAACTTTAGCTTTGACCTTCACAATTGTAGTATTATTTAGGCCTTGCATGGAGTCAGTAATTGGACAGCATCTCTTTAAAAAGAGGGGGAAATGTACAGTTTAGAATTTATAATACATTGCATAAGACCTGAGTTACTAAGAAAGAAAGACCCCTGTTAGCAGAACTGCTTAGAGGTATTTGAGAGGGTGGTTGTTGTTTTTCTGTATCCCTGTGCCAAGGTAAATTTTATTGAGCTGGCTTTCCCGAAGGGACAGTGTGGCTGCATTTACAAAGAACAGTGTTTTTCACGAAGCGTTTGTTTTTTTGGAAAAAGATGCTTGAGTGTGTTGAATCCAAGGCTGATGCTCACCTAGAGCAAGCCAAAGGCTGCTGGTTATGGTGAATTGCCGCAGGCATTTTTCTGAGTAGAGATAGGGAGTGGGCAAAAAGCCAGCCCTCGTCATCTCTCTCTCTCTCTCCAAAAATAACAAAGCCAATAAAAAATGGCGAGGCACTATTTTGACTGAATTGTCTACTGTGTACCTGCCTCTACTGGCTTCTGACAAGGCCCTGGCTATGAGGCGCTCTCAGGACTAAGCTGCAGATATGCTCTGCCTTCCTCATGCTTACTACGTAAGTGTTCCGCAGGAAACGGAGGACCTCATTTGAAGATGATTAAATAACTTGCCGGCAGATCCTCCATGTGATGTTGACAGGAGCAGGAAATGATCTGTACCTTGTGCTGGGAGGATTCTCTCCTCCAAAATTTGTTGAACTGCTCCTCTTCCTCTCCATGGCGTCGTCGTTTGTGCCTTCCTCCCTGGAGCTCTCCTGTTCTCAGGGTGGTGCTTTAAGAGGAAGATAAATGTTGTGACTGTGATTTCTGGTGCATATTTGATTTGGAAAGAGCAAGGTTGGGTGCATGTGCATGGATAGATAGTAGTTTGTGTGTTTTCAAGGCATGCTTAGGGGCTCCTGAAATGGTCCCAGAATAATGGGGATTAGGGGTGAAGAACATACATGAATAGCACAAAGACAGCTTTAGGTGGCTCTAAAGGGTGGCTTGGTAGCCATGGTTTTTGGGGATGTGTCTTAAACTGGTCTGAGCCTGCAGAATTAACTAAGCCTCAGTGGAGAGGGCAGAATCACCTGAAAGTTTTTATTCACTCACCCCAGGTTTGGACACCAAAAGCATTTCTCAGAAAATGTGCACCCTCTTCTATGAGGCCACCCATAAAGTAGATGCTGTGTGAAAGGTAGGAGGGGTGACTGTAAAAAGTATGTGTTTAAATGTAGCTTTTAATGCATGGTGTCTAATCATTAGGCAAATATATGTATATAATCCTCTGCTGACCTCTTTTGATGGAGAAACTCAACACACAAAGTATGGTCCATGTGGGCTCAATTGGTGTATCGGTTAGAATGTTGAATTTGGGGCCAGGAATGCCCAGGGGCTCCCATTTGACCATGAGATTCTCCAGGTGAACCCTTGGTCTAACCTACATTGAAAGGGTTGCTGTGATAAATAAAGGTGGAGAGGATATCTGTGTATACCATCTTGAGCTCTTTGGACGAAAAGTAGGATTAAAAAATGAACCCTTCCATGATCAGCTCTGAATGTTCTGTGTGAGCCTGGAGGAGGAAACATGATCCTGCATTTTGGCCTCTTACTTGTAATGGGCTTCTTGGATCAATGCATGTTATAAAATGGGGGGAAATGATTAAAATTCTAAGTTCACATGTTTTATTACAGACAATGGCAATTAGCATTGTATGATGTATTTCAAATGTTGAAATATGCCCGTCCCATGCCCATCATTTTATGTAATCCTCGGAGCAGCTTCTTAAGCCAGGCCAGTTCTATTTGTTAGATTTCTATGTCCATCTTCAATTGTAGATAGAAGGCTGAGACCAGGAAGGTGGTGCCTTACTGAGGCCAACACATGAGGATAGGGTGGGAGATGAGATTTGAATAATAATAATAATAATAAATTTTATTTATATCCCGCCCTCCCCAGCCGAAGCCGGGCTCAGGGCGGCTAACAACAATAAAACAATACAAAAGTACAACACAAACAACACTCTAAAATCATTCATTATAAAATTAATTAAATTCAAGCCACTGGCCACCATTGGGCCAGAGCTCTGCGAAGATTGCCGAGGGAGGGAGTCAGGCTGTGCCCTGGCCAAAGGCCTGGCGGAACAGCTCGGTCTTGCAGGCCCTGCGGAAAGATGTCAAGTCCCGCAGGGCCCTAGTCTCTTGTGACAGAGTGTTCCACCAGGTCGGAGCCACAGCCGAAAAAGCCCTGGCTCTAGTTGAGGCCAGCCTAACTTCTCTGTGGCCTGGGACCTTCAAGATGTTTTTATTTGAAGACCGTAAGTTTCTCTGTGGGGCATACCAGGAGAGGCGGTCCCGTAGGTACGAGGGTCCTAGGCCGTATAGGGCTTTAAAGGTTAAAACCAGCACCTTAAACCTGATCCTGTACTCCACCGGGAGCCAGTGCAGTTGATATAGCACCGGATGAATGTGATCTCGCAGCGAAGACCCCGTAAGGAGTCTCGCTGCAGCATTCTGCACCCACTGGAGTTTCTGGGTCAGTCTTAAGGGCAGCCCCACGTAGAGCGAGTTACAATAAACAGGGACTTTGCAACTTGACCTCTACTCTACTGCATTACAACCAGCTTGACCCAGTTAAAAGCTTAACCCGACTTCCAGTGTTGGGGCTGGGGAACTTGTGGCCCTCCAGATATTGGTGGACTCAATCCACTACAGCTAGCAGGGCCCAACGATGAGGAATTATGGGAATTGTGATTCAGCAGTATCTGGAGGGCCAGAGGCTCCCCAAACCTGACCTATATAAACTATCTCATGTGAAAGACACACAAAGGATTGCTCTAGAGCAGCCTTCCTGATAGGCTGGGACTACAACTCCCATCAGCCCTAGCCAGCATTAGCTATGTTGGCTGGGATGAAAGTTGTAGTCCAACACATCTGGAAGACAGCAGATCAGGGAAGGCTGCATCTGACTTTAGCAGGCCTTCAAGGTTAAGGTTTTCTGATAAATCTGTGGGTAAGTGTCTCCCAATGTTGAATGGCTTTTGTGTTCTGAAGAAACCGGATTCAGCAATAGGATGCTCTCATGGACAGAGGTGAGGAGCCTTTTATGGTCCAATGGCTGCATTGGCTCATGAGCAACCTTTGGGTGGGGACACATGCCAGCGGTGAGTGGGACCTCCAGAGGCAAAAGTTGGTGGAGCTACAGAGCTAACTCTTAGGATTGTGTGGTAGATTACATTCCAGCCATGCAAAAATCCAACTCCATGCAGTCAAGCAAGAGATATTATTGCAGTTCAAGGACACACTTTCAGGCAAGCAAAAGCACTGGAGGAGAGCAATGGAACAGGGTTATGTATGAATGTATGTATGTATGTATGTAATAAGCCACCGATATATGCCCCAGGCATTCTAGGTGGCTCCCAACAAAATATTAAAAACACAATAAAATGTCAACCATTAAAAACTTCCCTGAACTGCTTTCAGATGTCTTCTGAAAGTCAAATAGTTGTTTACCTGTTTGACATCTGGGGAGGGCATTCCATAGGGAAAGTGCCATTACAGAGAAGGCCCTTTGCCTGCAAGGTGTGGGAGCAGGAAGGGGGAAGGGGTATATGTCTTGGAGAGGGGCAGGGCCAGAATAAGAACTTTAGAGGCCCCTAAGCACTGAAAAGATTATGGTACTTCCCTTCTGTAATTTGAAACAAAAACAATACTAAACTTTAAAATAAATAAATCACCGGATCTGATTGCCTCACATTATTTTGACATACGTTTGTAGGACGTGCCCTGATTTAGGCGGGGATTAAGTAATAACCCAAGAACATAAAATGAACATAAAAAGGAACATAAAAATGGAGGAAGAGTGTGGAGTGGAGGGTAAGGAAGTCTAACAAGCTCTGATTTCTCCTACTGTGACTACTTTGATGTTTTTCTTGAAATACCAAATGTCATTGGAAAAACCCTCATTGTGTGCCTGCCCTTGCTTTGCTGGTGCCTTAAGCATGTACTTAGTTTGCCTGTTTGGCCCGAGGGTTCCCCACCCCATCTACCTTACGGGAAAGGCAGAGAAAATGGTCAGTCACACATGCTCCTGTGAGAGTTTTGCTCTCTTGCTGTGATCTCCTTGCTGTGTGTGTGTGTGTGTTGTGTACCAGAACTGTGTTGGCTAAACAGGATAAAGTGCTTGCTTGGGAACAAACTACTGCTGAGAGCTCATTATGTGTTCATTATTGCCTTGTTTTTCTTCTTCAAACAGTAGTGAAATTAAGGCCATACTTGAGTTGGGAGGCAGAGAGGCAGGCCCTGGGCCTAATTCTAGCCAATGGTTAGGGAGCTGGACCTTTTGTCTCCTTGCCTCCAGGCTGAAGGTGTTGGTGTCATCGCCATGCAGAGTGCTGCTTCTTGGGAATCAAGGTGTCGGGGAGGGAGGTTTCAGGTTAGCCTTTTTGCTGACATGCAGGCTTCCTATCAGTAATAATTTTATTGCCATTATACAAATCTATGCCGCAAGTGCATTTGGAATACAGTGGTACCTCCAGTTACATACACTTCAGGTTACAGACACTTCATCTTACAGACTCCACTAACCCAGAAATAGTACCTCAGGTTAAGAACTTTGCTTCAGGATGAGAACAGAAATCGTGCTCCGGTGGCGTGGCGGCAGCAGGAGGCCCCATTAGCTGAAGTGTTGCTTCAGGTTAAGAACAGTTTCAGGTTAAGAACGGACCTCCGGAATGAATTAAGTACGTAACCAGAGGTACCACTGTGCCATGTACAGTTCTCACCTCAAAAAGGATATTGCAGTGTTGGAAAAGGTTCAGAAAAGGGCAACCTTAATGATCAAGGGGGTGGAGCGACTCCATGAAGAAAGGTTGCAGCATTCAAGACTTTTTAGCCTATGGAAAAGGCAAGTAAGAGGCAACATAATAAAAGTTTATAAAATTATTCATGGCATGAAGAGCATAGATAAAAGTTTTCCTTCCTCTCTCAAAACACAAGAATTTGTGGACATCCGATGAAGCTGAATGTTGGAAGATTCAGGACACACAAAAGGAAGTCCTCCTTCATAAACTCTGTAGTTAAACTATGGAACTGGCTTCCACAGGTGTCAGTGGTGGCCGCCTACCTAGGTGAATTTAAAAGAGGATTGGACAAATTCATGCAGGAGGCAAGGCCTATCAAAGGCTATGAAAGCTATGCTCTACCTCCACAGTACAGGCAGCAATGCTCCAGTTGCTGGAAGCCACAGGAAGAGAGAGTGCTGTTGTGCTTGGGTCCTGCTTGCTGGGTTCCCACAGGTTGGCCGTTATGAGAACAGAATACTGGACTAGATGGGCCATTGGCCTGATCCATCAGGCTCTTCTGATGTTCTTATTTAATGGAGGAACATTTCATTATCATGCAAGTACCAGCATGCTGGGACGCGGGTGGCGCTGTGAGTTAAACCACAGAGCCTAGGACTTGCCGATCAGAAGGTTGGCGGTTCGAATCCCCGCAATGCGGTGAGCTCCCGTTGCTCGGTCCCTGCTCCTGCCAACCTAGCAGTTCGTAAGCACATCAAAGTGCAAGTAGATACCTTCTCTGGCGGGAAGGTAAACGGTGTTTCCGTGCGCTGCTCTGGTTCGCTAGAAGCGGCTTAGTCATGCTGGCCACATGACGCGGAAGCTGTACGCCAGCTCCCTCGGCCAATAAAGCGAGATGAGCGCCGCAACCCCAGAGTCGGCCATGACTGGACCTAATGGTCAGGGGTCCCTTTACCTTTACCTTTACCAGCACGCTGTCTGAAGTCTTGAGGTACTGGGTTACCTGCTCTTGAGTTTTTGAGAACCAGGTCTGACATAAGGGGAGTCTCACTGCTGGGTCAGTCCAAAGGCCCATCTAGTCCATTGTCCTATTCTCACAGAACCTGAGTACAATAGTGCGCTCTCCACATGAGGTTTCCAGGAACCGGTATTTGGAGACATGCTTCCTCTGACAGTGGAAGTAGAAGATAATCCTTGCAGCTAGTACCCATCAATAGCTCTCTCCTCCATGAATTTGTCTAATCTTCTTTTGCAGCCATCAAAGCTGGTGGCCATCACTGTCTCCTGTGGCAGTGAGTTCCATAGTTTAACCGTGTGCTGCACGAAGAGGGACTTTCTTTTCTCTGTCCTGAATCTTCCAACATTCAACTTCATTGGATGGTCCTGAGTATTATGAGAAAGGGAGAAAAACCTTTCTCTATCCACTTTCTCCTGACCACAAATAATATTACACATCTCTATCATTTCTAAACTAAAATGCCCCAAGTGCTGTAACCTTTTGTCTTAGGGGAGTCACCCCAACCCCTTGATCATTTTGGTTGCCATTTGCTGTACCTTTTCCAGCGCTATAATATTTTTTGAGGTGAGGTGTCCAGAACTGTACACTGTATTTACCCTTCCCACGCCTTCTGCTTCTTGGGAAACTTAAGGCTGGATTGCCTGTGTGGGTTCCCACATGCATGTCCCATCAGTTGTACCTGGCTTGGTTGTACCATGCATGTCTGTGGCTTGGTTTCTTAACATAACTCAACCTTGGAGAGCGTTTGTGGTTGCAAAATTCAGTGTTCTATCAATGGTGTTAATCTAGGGCAGGGAGATTTTGGAGAATTCCATTTCAATATTGATTGTGCCCATGTAAGGTGTGGAGTCCCTAAGACTTTATATGTATTGTGTGACTTGCATTCTGATTTGGGACTTTGCCATGTTTACACATCATGTTAAGCTGTGGCATTTAGTTTGTTTAGCAGTACATTGCATGAGATCCTTGCTGGTACCTGCATCCCAAGCTCCTGGATAAGATTGGTTGTGCATTGTTTTTTTCTGGCAAGATTCCATATCTTACTGAGCGCATGACTAACTTTCAAAAACTGCTGTGCACCTAAGAGTTCAGCTGACTGGCTGCATTAGTTAAACTGGACAAACTGGATGGCTTTTATTCCTTGTTAATTTAGCTCTGCATTTTAACCTATAGAGGTCATGTGACTGTAATAAAAACTGGCTCACTGGCACTTGATTTCTGTAGGCTTGCTGACTAGCAGTGAGTGTTGTGACTGCAGAGTTCTCTTTGCATTGATTTATCTGTAACCTCATTCACATATGAAAGTTGCTGGATGCAACATTCAAATGTGTGTGTGTGAACCTGTCCTTACCTACAGTATTGGGTAACAGCTTTGTGTGTGTGTGTGAGAGAGAGAGAGAGAGAGAGAGAGAGAGAGAGTGAATGAGTCATTGCAGATGAAACACCACAGAAAGAGCCTTTCTTTCTCCCGACATCCTTTCATATAAGGTAAAGGACCCCTAGGGACACGGGGGCGCTGTGGGTTAAGCCACAGAGCCTAGGACTTGCCAATCAGAAGGTCAGCGGTTTGAATCCCCACGACAGAGTGAGCTCCTGTTGTTCGGTCCCTGCTCCTGCCAATCTAGCAGTTCGAAAGCACATCAAAGTGCAAGTAGATAAATAGGTACCACTCCAGCGGGAAGGTAAATGGGGTTTCCGTACGCTGCTCTGGTTCGCCAGAAGTGGCTTAGTCATGCTGGCCACATGACCCGGAAGCTGTATGCCGGCTCCCTCGGCCAATAAAGCGAGATGAGTGCCGCAACCCCAGAGTCATCCACGACTGAACCTAATGGTCAGGGGTCCCTTTACCCTTAAAGGACTCCTGGACGGTTTAGTACAGTCAAACTTGACTGTGGTGTGCAGACCATGCGGTGCTCATCTCGCTTCAGGCCAAGGGAGCCAGCATTTGTCCACAGACAGATTTCCAGGCTATATGGCCAGCATGACTAAACTGCGTCTGGTGCAACAGGACACCGTGATGAGTGCCAGAGCTCACAGAAACACGATTTACCTTCCCGCCACAGCAGTAACTGTCTACTCGTGCTGGTATGCTTTCAAACTGCTAGGTTGGCAGGAGCTGGGACAGAGTAACTGTAGCTCATCCCATCCCACGGACTCAAACCGCTGACCTTCTGATTGGCAAGCCTAAGGGGCTCAGTGGTTTAGACCACAGCGCTACCCGCTCACTTCCCTTCATATACGTTGCACTGAAGCCCATTTGCACACTGAACTGTCAGTCATCACATGAAGAGAAATCAAGCAGTGCATATTCACGAGTGAACAAATCTTGCTGATATTTACAGCTGGATAGGGTTGCACACTAAAGCAACTCTTCTAGGCCCACTCCCTACGAGGAACTCTGCTCCATAAATCAGAGGTGGAGCACCTGCTTTGCATGTAGATTCCAGGTTTCCTCCATGGAAAATTCACCTTAAAGATCTTGTGTAATAGGGCTGTGAATGAACTTCCATCTGAGACCTTGAGGAGCCACTGACAGCCAAAGTTGTCAGGGGGTGTGGTCTGGGAAGAGCACCAACAGCCTGGCAGTTGCTAGAGCAGCGGTTCTCAACCTGTGGGTCCCCAGATGTTGTTGGACTACAACTCCCATCATCCCTGAGCTCTGACCTTGCTAGGGGTGATGGGAGTTGTAGTCCAACAACATCTAGGGAGGGTCACATTCAACCCACAGAGCAGAGGCTCCCCATCTCTAGTTTAGAGGGTGAAGCTAAGAATGCATGATAGCATGGTCACATCTTATGCAGAAGTTCTGTTCCAAGGGTTCTGGGTTATACGTGAAAATCACATATACCCAAACCCTTGGAGCTGTTGTAGGCTAGTGGGTGGGTGGGTGGGGGTACAGAGAGAATCCTCAATACTCCCAGAGCTCTTGTGCCAGATGGACCTTTCCCAGCAAGCAGGGCACAGAGGTAAAAGCTCTTTTTGCACTGGATAACACCACTCAGTACGCCAGCTCCAGAAAGCTAGGGTTGTACATACGAGATCACACAGGAACCTGGATCTCCCCATGTGATCTTGCAAAAGCACCCCAGAACTGGAAAGCTGAATGGGCCTTGCCCCCACAAGCAAGTCAGAGAGCATAACAACTCTTTTCGCACTGGATAACCCCAAACGGACTCAGTGCAAAAAGAACTTGCAAGCTCTCCGGCTTGCTTGGATTTAAGTTGCACAATTTCAGCAAGCCTGCCTTCAACCACACATGGTTGAAATCATGCAGGTTAAATGCACGTAAGATGCAATCATTCTCTCTCTCTCTCTCTCTCTCTCTCTCTCTGTGTGTGTGTGTGTGTGTTTGTAATCAAAAGAGATAAAGTTCACTGCCAAGGGACTCTTTCTGGGAATGGGAGAACAAGCAGTCAACCAGACTCCTATGTGTCTGACAAGATATTTCAGGCTTGTCTGCAACCATTTTTCTTGTTGCTTTTAACTAATTCTTACAGGTAACCAGGAAGGAGTTTTTCCACAAGTTATGTTTCTGGTTCACACATGACCAGCATATTGGGGATGTTCAGACAGACAGGCTAGAAAAAGATTTGTGGGCCAGCAGTCTGTTGACTGGTTTATTCTTAATAAATAAATAACCCAGGGTAGTTGAGTCTCAGTCCTCTTAAGTAACTACAGTGGTACCTCGGTTTAAGAACAGCCCTGTTTACGAACTATTCGGTTTAAGAACTCTGCAAAACCGGAAGAAGTGTCCCAGTTTGCGAACTTTACCTCTGTCTAAGAACGGAAGCTGAATGATGGAAGGGCACCAGCGGCGGGAGGCCTCATTAGGGAAAGCACGCCTCGGTTTAAGAACGGACTACAGTCATACCTCATGTTACGTCCGCTTCATGTTACGTTCTTTCAGGTTATGTCCTGCGGCGACCCGGAAGTATCGGAAAGGGTTACCTCCGGGTTTCGTTGCATGCGCAAACACGCAAAATGATGTCACGCGCATGCGCAGAAGCAGCGAATCGCAACCCTTGCGTGCACAGACACGCTGCTGCGGGTTGCGTTCCTTTCATGTTGCGAATGGGCCTCCGGAACAGATCCTGTTCGCAACCAGAGGTACTACTGTATTGGAACGGATTAAATGCATAAACCAAGGTACCACTGTACTGAGTTAGGAGCGGTAAGGACTTTCTCAATTGCTCTTAATGCCCTTAAAAACAAAAACTCTGGGTTTCATAGGTAGTGATGGATATGATCTCCTCCCCATTTTTTTTACTGTTACTATATTTTTTCCATGGAGATTTTTTCAGTTTTAGAAATGCACCCTTTAATAAAATTAATTACATAATGACTGAATCAATTGCAAGTGAAATTAGGCAACTGGAGCAGCCACAATACCAGCCCGATCTAAATTTGTAATGTTTTTTCCCCCCAGGGTGACTTTCCCTAGGAAGCACATAACGTATGTACCCAGATTTTCAGACATCTCTAAAATTTGTAGGTTAACAGCTTTCAGTGTTCCCATTTCTTAATATCTAACGTAGGGGAAGTATGTACTATTGAGTATTCCAGTAAAAATAATTTTAAAGTAACCTTTGATATTGAATATAACATTTAAAATACACTTAAGTGCACTCTACTGATTTTTTTCCCCTTATTCTTAAAACATGCTTCAGCTCAACTATTTCCAGATATAGGAAAAAACTTACCATATTTTAAAGTGTAGAAAATGAACATGACTGACTCATTCAAAAGTTTTGATTACTAGTTTTGCTTTCTAAATAGAAATGGCACATGCGAAAATAATATCTCTATTGATTTCCTGCAGTGGAAAATGCTTAAATCAAAATATTCCAGAACCCACCCACCCCCATCACTGGTCATAGTCTCAGGTTTCCTCTGGCTGCCTGTTCTAGAATAGTGCCCCCCCCCCAAATTAACATAGATATACATCATACTTTTGCACCTGGGCTGTATGTAGAATTTTCAACATCTATGTAGAACTGCAGAATTTTCTCTAACTTTATATTCCTCTCTGAAAATGCCATTTCCCAGAAAGGACCCTAAACTGAAAGATGGATAAATTCTTATTAGTCTTAACCACAGAGGATAAAGTAGCCCACCCACTAGGAAGAGGGGAGCATGTGATCTCATGGTCTTCTCATGTTTGCTTGTCCGGAGTTTTGGGCTGGGCTGCCATCAGTATGCTGATGACACCCAACTCTATCTGTTGATGGATGGCCATCCTGACTCGGCCCCAGACACACTGATCAGATGCTTGGAAGCTGTGGCTGGATGGTTACGTGGGAGCCGGTTGAAGTTAAATCCTTTGAAGACAGAGGTCCTGTGGCTGGGACGGGACGATATGGGATTGAGGGGGCAACTCCCATCTCTTGCGGGGGCGCAATTAGTGCCAGCACCGTCCGTTAAGAGTTTGGGTGTAATCTTCGACACCTCCCTTTCCATGGAGGCGCAGATTGCAGCTATAACAAAGGCGGCATTTTTCCATCTCCGCCAAGCTAAGCAGTTGGCTCCTTACCTCTCTCGCCCTGACCTAGCCACTGTGATCCACGCGACGGTCACCTCCAGACTGGATTATTGTAACTCGCTCTACGTTGGGCTGCCCTTAAGACTGACCCAGAAACTCCAGCGGGTGCAGAATGCTGCAGCGAGACTCCTTACGGGGTCTTCGCTGCGAGATCACATTCATCCGGTGCTATATCAACTGAACTGGCTCCCAGTGGAGTACAGGATCAGGTTTAAGGTGCTGGTTTTAACCTTTAAAGCCCTATACGGCCTAGGACCCTCGTACCTACGGGACCGCCTCTCCTGGTATGCCCCACAGAGAAACTTACGGTCTTCAAATAAAAATATCTTGAAGGTCCCAGGCCACAGAGAGGTTAGGCTGGCCTCAACTAGAGCCAGGGCTTTTTCGGCTGCGGCTCCAACCTGGTGGAACGCTCTGTCACAAGAGACTAGGGCCCTGCGGGACCTGACATCTTTCCGCAGGGCCTGCAAGACAGAGCTGTTCCACCAGGCCTTTGGTCAGGGCGCAGCCTGACTCCCTCCTTTGGCAATCTTTACAGAACTTTAGTATGGTTGCCATCAATTTTGATCTTAATTAATTTTTATAATGTTTTTAGAATGTTGCACTATTTTAGTGTTGTTAGCCGCCCTGAGCCCGGCTTCGGCTGGGGAAGGCGGGATATAAATAAATTTTTTTTATTATTATTATTATTATTATTATTATTATTTATTTATTATCAAGGAGGTTTAGGGGTGTCTAGAAAGGAAATGGTTCAGATAATGAGGAGCAGCAAACTTTTTCAGGCACATCTGTGAATCTAGAGAATCTGTGAACCTGATTCTCTAGGCTGAGTCATGCTTTTGCGCACTCTGACACATTCCATGTGTTTCTCCTTGTAATTTAAATGCTACTTATCATTGCTATAATGGAGAAACTTTGTTATACTGTAGGCACAGTGAAGTTGCCTGTTTTATTGTTATTATTATTGTTGTTATTGTATTCCACAGTGCAGTTTCTCTTTCTTTTTTTTAATTAAAGATTTTATTGATTTACAAAAGTGTTTGCAATGTCTGTCTCTCGTATTTCCCCCCCCCCCCATGTAACATTTTTACAAATCAGTTTCCTTTGTTGAGACACTAGGAAGAAAAGGGGGAAAGAGGTGGAGGGGGGGAGATGGGGGGGTGACAATGTTTCTATTTTACTTAATATATGTGTGGTTTTGTGTCAGTGTTGCTTGTGCAGGTTCTCTGCTGTTCACTTGTGTTCCTTTGGTGGTGAGAGAGGTTGGGGTTGGCCTAGGGTGTGGTTGTTCATTTGTGGTTGGCTGTGGTGGTCTTTGTTTTCATGTGTGAGTGGGGTGGGTGGGTGTTTTGGATCAGGTTAGCCATATTGATTTGTATGCTGTTGGTGGATTTTTGTCGTTGTCTTGTTGGGCTGTGTATGTGATAAAGGGGAGCCATAAGGTGTTTTCTTCTATTTGTTCCCATGTCAGTTTCAGTTTATTGGTTAATTTTTCTAGTAGGGCTGTTTCCCATATTGTTTGGTACCATTGGTCCATGCTTACTCCTGACAGGTCTCTCCAGTGTCTGGCTATGATGCTTCTGGCTGCTGAAAGTAGGTGGGTTATGAGTTCTTTGTGGTGTAAGTGGGCAGTGCAGTTTCTCTTGAATTGAAAAAGTTGAAGCATGCTTTGCTCTTGCAGCTCACAAGTGTCTGTGCTTTGAAGTGTGAAAGCTAAGGTCCGGCCCTCCAGGGAACCACTTTTCTTTCTGTGTGAGTGAGTGTTTTGCGTTATGATTCATTGTTTTGCGTGTGCCTCCCAATGGGAAAGCTAAGCCCAGAGAGTTGACTTGTGTAATAGTCCGCTTCCCCTGGAGACAGGTGATTCTGCTGAGTCTGCATCCAAATACAATGACACCCAAGACTGATTCCTGGCAGAATTAGTCACTTGTCAGGGCCAGGCAAGGCCAACACAGCAAATCATTCTGAGGGACATGGGACAGCCTTTGTGTGTATTGGTATGCGGGTGGCGCTGTGGGTTAAACCACAGAGCCTAGGACTTGCTGATCAGAAGGTCGGCGGTTCGAATCCCCGCGACGGGGTGAGCTCCCATTGCTTGGTCCCTGCTCCTGCCAACCTAGCAGTTCGAAAGCACATCAAGTGCCAGTAGATAAATAGGTACCGCTCCGGCGGGAAGGTAAACAGCATTTTCATGCGCTGCTCTGGTTCGCCAGAAGCGGCTTAGTCATGCTGGCCACATGACCCAGAAGCTGTACGCTGGCTCCCTCGGCCAATAAAGCGAGATGAGCGCCGCAACCCCAGAGTCGGCCACGACTGGACCTAATGGTCAGATGTCCCTTTACCTTTATTTGTCCTGGCACACCATTGGTGAAGTACAGTCTCAGTAGATTAGGGGTCTACAATTCAAGGTGCTTAGGAAGGTATTATCATTCCATTTATGAATCACTCCCTATTAAATATCCCAAAACAGTTTCAAATCAGTATAGAGGAACATTGGGATAAAAATGATATGTTTTAACACATCATTCCCCTGGAAGCTCCAGATTGTGTAGGCAATTTCATCTGCCTACGCTGCTGATCTGAGGACTGTAGGTAGCCAACTCAGTGCCAGTTTTTAAAAGTGATCCAGGTGGGAAAATGGGAAGTTACAGGTAGGTTAGCCTAACACAGGCATAGACAAACTCGGCCCTCCAGATGTTTTGAAACTGCAGTTCCCATCATCGCAGAGAGTTGTCCTCCCAAAACAGCTGGAGGGCCGAGTTTGCCTATGCCTGGCCTAACATCTGTTCTTGGAAAACTGGTGGAAAGCATTCTTAAAGGTAGAATTACCAAGCATGTAGAAAAACAAGGTTTTGCTGAAGAGCCAAAAGATCTCTGCAAAGGTAAGTCCTCTCTCACTAGCATTGTCGAGTTATTTTAACAAGCAGGTGGAGAGATGTGACTTGGATGTTCAAAAGCTTTTGCTAAGGTACTCCTTACCAAGACAACTGAGCAAACATAGCTACTGGGGAGAGAAGAGAAGGTCTGGGCTAAAGAGAGGTGAAGGTAACTGGCCAAAAACTGAAAGCAGATAGTTAGAATAAGCAAACAGTTCTCACAATGGAGAGAAGGTGGAGTGGGGTTCTCCCAAGGATATGTATTGGGACTGGGGTGTCTGTGTGTGTTTAACTTGTTCATAAGTGGTCCAGAGTTATGGGTGAGCAGCGACATGGCCAAACTTGCTGATGACGCCAAATTAAATTCTCCAGAATGGTGAAAACCCGTATTTGTAGAGAGCTCCAAAAGGACTTTTCCAAGGTAGGAGGTGAATGGACAGCAAAAGGTGGAATTCAATGCAGTGCTAAGGAGATGGTTTTGTCAGCACGAACATTTCTGCTTGTTAGAGAGAACAACCTCTCCTCCTGTTCTGGGAGCTCTTGTAACAAACCAGAGTGGATTGGGGTGGTGGCCCCATTGCAGCCGCAGGAGTTCTTGTATTGGCTTCTGCTAGGGCACCAGGGTTGGTTGCACAATGGCAGTTCAGTGTGAGTGAGTGGAAAGTGATGCAATTTGGAGCAAAGGATCTTAACTCCTCATATACAAGGATGGGTCAGAACTCGCAGTGCCTAAACAGTAAAGACATAGAATCCTAGAATTGTAGAGTTGGAAGGGACCCCAAGGGTCATCTAGTCCTACCCCTGCAATGCAGGAATCTCAACACGTGGTTCCCCCATCCAGTTTGAAACCATACTTAGCCCTGTTTAGTTTTGCAAGTGTGCTAGCAGTTTATCATAAGATAATGCTGGGTATGTCAATGAAATGTCAGACAGTTTGGAATAGCTCAAAAGAATTCCATTGTACGGATCATTAGGAAAATTGCCAGTACCATAATGCAATCATATAAAACTACGGTACAGCCATTTCGGCTGTGAGTCCTGGAAGACCTGCTCTTTGCCTTGTAGGCCTTTTTCGACCTGGCCTGGGAGGGCAGGGCCCTGACTGACTCCAGCTGCAAAAGCTGAGGCAGCTAAACAGACTCTTGGGCTCTTTGGATATTGTTTAGCGGGGGTTGTTGGGGACAGTGTTGTTGTTGTTATTTAAATCTTTATTCTGTACAGTGGTGCCTCACAAGACGAAATTAATTTGTTCCGCAAGTTTTTTCTTCTTGCGAGTTTTTCGTCTTGCGAAGCACGGTTTCCCATAGGAATGCATTGAAAATCAATCAATGCGTTCCTATGGAAACCGCCTTCAGACCAGGTCCGGGGACAGTCTGTCCCCCGACCTCTTCTGAAGGCTGGGGGGGGGGGGACAAGGGCTTTTCTTCCCACCGCCAGCCTTAAGAAGGCTGTTCTGAAGGCTGGCGGTGGGAAGAAAAGCCCTTCTCCCCACCTCCCACCCCGCAAGCTCCGGGGACAGGAGGGCTTTCCTCCTGACTGCCAGCATTTTAAAAGCCCCCAGGACAGCGGAGACTTCTCCGCTGTCCCGGGGGCTTTTAAAATGCTGGCGGGCGGCAGCGCAGCGTTCGCTGCCGCCCGCCAGCATTTTCAGATTGTCCGGGACAGCGGAGAAGTCTCCACTGTCCCGGGAAGGCAGGCGGGGGGAGCAAAGACTTTTGCCCCCCGCCGGCCTTCAGAAGAGGTCTAGGACCTCTTCTGAAGGCCGGCAGAGATTTCCCTATGGGCTTTCTTCTTGCGAAGCAAGCCCATAGGGAAATTCGTTTTGCGAAGCACCTCCAAAACGGAAAACTCTTTCGTCTTGCGAGTTTTTCGTTTTGCGAGGTGTTCGTCTTGCGAGGCACCACTGTATCTTTATTTTAGATGTTATTTATGTGGAAATTATTTCAATTTAGTTGTGTATATTTTGATGTTTTATTTATTGTTTTTGACCAGTATTATGTTTGTAATTATTTATTTTTTCACGTTGAGCATGATTTTAACTATGCAAAGGCAGCATACAAATAAAACATGTATGTATTGTGCGGTACTGTATGCAGTTCTGGTTCCTGTGCTTCAAAAATAATATTGTAGAGCTGGAAACTGTGCAGAAGAGGGCAGCTAAAATTCTTGAGGAGGAGGAGAGCCTTTCCTGCAAGAAAGGGGCTATACAGCTGAGAAAAATGCTGCTAAGTGGGAATGTCATGATAGAGATGGTACAAAATTATGGATAGTGAGGAGAAAGCCTTTATTTTTCTAGCACCCAGTAGGGCTATCCAATGGAGCTGAATGGCAGGAGATTCAGCACAGAGAAAAGGCTCCTAGCTGTGATAGGCTCTGTGTATCCTCAAGGTCATGGGCAGCTTGCCTCTTGAGTGCCAGTTTTTGGAGGCTGTTGTCTCATTCTTTGGTTGTGGGGTTTCTAAAGGGATCTTGGTGGTTCGCTGTGTAGAAAAGTGTTATGTACTGAAGTTCTCACCCTGGGCCAGCAGGGGGATACTGTAGATAGTTTTCACTCAGGTCCACATATGCAAATAAGGGATTGAAAGTGACGTTCAGTGATTGGGTAGTTACAAAAAATGGTTACTGTTGCGTTCTAGTGGAGCTCTATATAAGCAGGCTGGCTGAACCCTTCAGTTCTGTTCTGGCCTGTGAATAAACAAGAGCTGTTTGAAGAATCGCTGTGTCGTCTGATATGTTCACCCACAACTTAACAAAAAGGATGTTGGTTTTGATCGCTCTCTGGTTGCTGTTACGTGTTTGAATGGGCTTTGCAACTTTTCTGCATAGTCCCAATATCACCTGTAGTGGGATGGCTTGTTTTGTTTCTGAAACTTAATATCCAGTGTTACTCAAGGTAATGAACAATTATATATATATTCTTGTCTAAAACGTGTTGACCATCTTTCCAATAGATCATGTGTTCACATGAAAAATGCATAACACAGTAGCCTTGGGATGCTTGTGTAGAAGGCGATTAACAAATTGAGAACAAATCATTAAATGACAGTGCTCATGGCCAAGTACTCCCTCAACAGCAGATGTTCTTAAAGAGGCAGTGAAGTAGTTCCAGCAGCCTTCCCCAAATGGGTGCCCTCCAAATCTTTAGGATTACATCTCCCATCTGTCCTAGCCAGCATGACATTCTGGAGGGCAGCAGATTAACAAAGCCTGGGTTAGAGTATTGGGCTAGTCTCTAGAACCGGGAGATGTGGGTTCAAATCCCTTCTCAGCCCTGAGGATGCCAATCACACTCTCAGCCCAGGCTGCCTCTGTAGGGTGGTTGTGACTTGTGGACAGTAAAACAGGAGAACCTGTATCTTTGGAAAGGTAGGATAAACTATAATAAATAATATGAAAATAAGTAGAATATTATTATAAATTCATGTCTTTGCTAGGTTCACAATTTACAGAACTTGAGATGTACGCTTAAGGAAAGATATTGGTGGAAAAACATTTAAGAAAGCAAAGAGTGTGCTTGCACTAATTGATATTATGGAGATAATCAAAACTACACTTCTAATTGAAGCTGGTTGCGCAAATGGTCTAATGCTGCACCCAGCAGGTTTTCAGGTGTGCTGCAAAAGTGGGGGTGGACTGAAGGCGACTGCCTCCCCTTAGCCAGGCTCTGATCTAGCACTTAGTTTTTGCTTGAGCAGAACAGGCCAGCTTTGAGAGCTGCTCTTTGAGTGTGCAGAGGAAAAAAATCTATTGATGATTCAAGACTCTACTTCAGACCTCTCAGGCAGCTGGGAAAGGCCTCTCCGTTCCGAAGACTAGTTGGGGCTGAATTTTAGTGTCTTGCTATGCAGTAGTCAACAATCCCAGTGATGAGTGGCCCTATTAATTCAGTGTTGCAGACTGCTGAGAGATGTCCTTTGATTGCATAAGGCTTGGGGGCTAATGATGGCCCTCCAGGCTCCTCCAACTGGCCCTCCGTGGGGGGCTCTCCCCAAGCCACACCCCTCACTGACCCAGGACTGCATCCTTTGCTGTGCTTGGAATGCCTTTGAACTGTGATAAAAAGCTTCTTGCTTGTCTTGGTGTGTTTATGTAAACACGCATGCATATGACTCTTGCATGGCTGAAATAACCTGTAGCCACATAATCCATTGCATTGCTCACTTTTCCTCTGCTATAATAATAATAATAGTAATAATAATAATAATAATAATATATTATTTATACCCCGCCCACTCTGGGCAGCTTCCAGCAAAATACAGTGGTACCTCGGGTTACATACGCTTCAGGTTACAGACTCCGCTAACCCAGAAAGAGTACCTCGGCTTAAGAACTTTGCTTCAGGATGAGAACAGAAATCGTGCTCCGGCGGCATGGCAGCAGCGGGAGGCCCCATTAGCTAAAGTGGTGTTTCAGGTTAAGAAAGGACCCCCGGAACGAATTAAGTACTTAACCCGAGGTACCACTGTATTAAAATACAGTAGTCCATCAAACATTAAAAGCTTCCTTAAACCGGGCTGCCTTCAGGTGTCTTCTAAAAGTCTGGTAGTTGTTTTTCTCTTTGACATCTGGTGGGAGGGCGTTCCACAGGGTGGGCACCACCACCGAGAAGGTCCTCTGCCTGGTTCCTGTAACTTGGCTTCTCGCAGGGAGGGAACTGCCAGAAGGCCCTCGGTGCTGGACCGCAGTGTCCGGGCAGAACAATAGAACAATGGGGTGGAGACGCTCCTTCAGGTATACTGGGCCGAGGCCATTTAGGGATTTAAAGGTCAGCACCAACACTTTGAATTGTGCTCGGAAACGTACTGGGAACCAATGTAGATCTTTCAAGACCGGTGTTATGTGGTCTTGGCAGCAGCTCCCAGTCACCAGTCTAGCTGCCACATTCTGTACCTTATGCAGCTCTTAGTTTAAAAAAGCTTCCCTAACTCAGACCTCAAGGGTAGAATCTGGTTCTCAGGGGTTCTTCCAAGTTTTGCTGCTGGAGACTGTTTTAACTGATGGCACTACTGGTTACTCTTGTGTCCCCTGGATGTCAGGTGTGTGTGCATACAGGGGACCCAGCTAGGACTCCTTTCCATTCTGTAGGCCTGCCTTGCCTCTGGCACTAACTTGGCCTCTTTGGACAGCCAACAGAAATGAGTGGCTTCCAGCTGCACTGGAAATCAGGGTGGTCAGCTGTGGCTTATTCACTTCAATTTGTTGTTGGTGCAGGTAATTCCAGGATCACCTGTGAATTCTTCCTCAGGTACTTTGCTGGATATGAGAGAGAGAGTCTGGGGCATCATGTGCTTGGTGAGAATGGCAAACTGCTTTCAGCGTTCCCTGGGTGAGGTGACTTGTTTTCTCCAAAAGAAGTGGCAATGTGGGTCAAGGCCCATATTTCCTTGATTCTTATGTTGTGCCAACATTTATTTTTTATCTTTGACTCTTCCTTGAAACGAATGAGCTTGAAGGGATTGTCATCTCGGCATTGCTGAGCATGTAAACAAGCCCTCTGCATTCTGCTTGAGTAGCAGTCTGAACGGATTGGGGCTTATTCATGGGCTTTATATTTGCTGCTTCCAAACTATTGTGACAGCAGAGGCCTCTCTCTGTGTTGCACTGGATTTTGAAAGCTGAAAAGGTTATTGCTGGCTTAAGGGGGTATTTACATAGATCTACGTTAGCATTTTAATATAGGCCTTGGTGTTTTGTGCCTTCATTCAGTTTTGCCTTTTCATCGTGGCCATGGCAGATGCAGGCATTGTTGTAGTGCTTGTTTACCCGCCACTCACCCCAATCAAAGGGAACTGAGTAGTTCAAATATCTCCTCTGATAAGAATTTGCCAGGTGGATGAAGATATACCTCTTTGCTTGCTCTACTAGATTGGTTTACCTTTCTGGTGGTGTGTAGATGAGCTGATAGTAAAGATCACTGAAACACTAAAAAAAGAGAAGGAAGGAAGGAAGAACTATATTTTTGCCCAGTTCACACATCACAGTAAACCATGGTCTTTGGTAAGCTACAGTTTACTGTGAAGGAACAGCATGATGGTGCATGCTGCTCAACTATGCCCGCTTTGGTCCTCCCTTTTCCAACCTGAGTGGTTTAAAGTTGCATGTAAATCAGTACTTGTGGTTACCAAGGTTTGTTCTTTGCTTATGGTTTGTTTTGGAGAATTGCACATAATGGAAAGCCAGCTGCTCTGTGGTTTATTTCTGAGCTTGGGACTTGGGAGAAGCAAAGAGGGTGTGACTGCATGCTGTCTGTTCCCTGTAAGCCATAGTTTATTTCAGACCATGGCTTACTGTGATGTGTGAATGAGACCAAATTACTACTGTTTAGTTACCGCCTCCCTGACAACAGTGAGCATGTGGAATGCAGTTTCTCATTCTGATGATGCAATTCCTTTCTGAGATTTCCATCTTCTCTGCTTTGCCTTGTAGCAAAGGTTGCCTGCCCTACATTGGCCTCTGCAGTTTCTTGCTGGCTTGGCATCCGTGCTCAGGACTGCTCAGGACCATTCTGCAGCCCTGTGCTCTCTGCTGCTTATGCAATTGCCTCGCTTCTCCTCCTATGGGCTTCTGATGCTGTTAAGCTGCCATTTAGAACGGCAGCAGCTGAAAAGGGCTTCTAACAAGCTGGCCGTGTGTTTGGGTCGTAGAGAGTTTTATTTACTATGCATTAGAATTTTCTTCTTCTCACACTGAGACTTAAAGAGCTGAAGTTGTCACAGGGTGGACAATGCTTGGAATTGCCTTTTTCACGGTGAAATAATTGAGGAGGCAGCACAGAGAGCAGTAAAATGGTTCTGTGACATTCTCTAGTTGTGTAACCTTCTGAAACAAGGGGCGGTTCAGATGCCTCTTGCTCAAAACTGTAAGATAAGGGCCGCAAGCACATGTTTGCTGTGTCTGATTTCTGTTGTGATCTTGTTATGCAGCAATACAGGGGGGTTCTGAAGAACTTCTGCTTTTCAGAGACCCCAGTTAGCAATTAGATTTTAACAGGGGTCATGTTTTCAACAAGGACTGAAAGATCAGTACCACTGACTCTGCTTGTTGACCTATATGCATTTAAATATACCCTCCCCTCTGGTATAAACAGTGGTGGGGCTCTCCCTTTATAATGCTTGGATTTCTCCCCCAAACGACTGCCAGCTTCAGACAGATTTTTCACTGGACCCCATCAGAGGTAGAAATATTTAAATTCCTTCTCCACACATTCCCTCTGTTTTTTATTAATATTACATAATAGTAAACACACACACACAGAGAGAGAGAGAGAGAGAGAGAGTTAAATAGAACTTTGCACCTAACATGAAGTTGCATTAAACATCACTGTAGTTTGGCCCTGACTTCTAATTCTCCAGAAATGTGTTAACTTTATACATGTTGTTTCTAGTGGTGATGTTAATTATCCTACTTTTCCTCTAAGGAGCTCAAGGTAGCATACATAGTTCTCTTCCTCCCCATTTTATCCCACAACAATCCTATGATGTAGGTTGGGTTGAGAGTAAGTGACAGGCTCAAGGTCACCCAGTGAGCTTCATGTCTAAGTGGGGATTTGAACCCTGATCTCCCAGCCCCAGTACTAAGAACTGCACCATTTTGACTCTCTTAAATTATTCTGTCATCTGTTGTCACCCAGAGATTTAGTTGTTCTTAAAGCTTTATCCCACAAATTTATTGGTGAATCAAATCAGGTTATAGGTCTGTATAACTATGTACTTTAAAAAAAACCCAAAACACCTCCAAGTCTCCAAAACCAGTGCTCTTCACAATACCACAAGCTATTTTACCTCCTGATAATAAAACCAAAGTGAGTTTTTGCAGCTCTGCTGTCTCTTGAAACAGTAAGGATGTGTTAAAGCACTGGAGGGGAAAAGTCTCTGGTATATGATGTTGTGATCTCGATACTGGAGTGAGAAGCTTGGACATGAAGACGGGATGTCATGCTGTACTCTTTGTACCTGAAGGGACATTGCGTCTCTCTAACACAAGGATGGATTCTCTGTAATTGGTTTTGAAGTGGTCTGCCTGTCCGCTCCCCCCCCCAAGCTGCTTGCCACAGTCATCGTGATGACCCTTCTCTACCCCTGGTGAGTGTGAAGTTGAGCATGAAGGGGAGAAAGCTTCTTCTCCGGGTTGGAGCTGGGAAGGTGGTTGGGGACTCTTCCCCCTCAGTCACCTTCAACAAAGTCCCCCATGGTATTCTTGTGGAGAAGCTGGTAAAATGTGGACTGATGAGGTATCTGTTAGGTGAATTTGTAGGTGGTTGACTGACAGAACCCAAAGAGTGCTCACTAAAAGTTCCTTGTTATCCTGGAAAAAAGTGACAAGTGGGTGCCACAGGCCTGTTGTTCAACATCTTTATAGACTACCTGGACAAAGGAATTGAGGGGATGTTGTATTCTGCCTTGGTCAGAGCACACTTGCATTACAGTGGTACCTCGGGTTAAGAACTTAATTCGTTCCGGAGGTCCTTTCTTAACCTGAAACTGTTCTTAACCTGAAGCACCACTTTAGCTAATGGGGCCTCCCGCTGCTGCCGCGCCGCCGCTGCACGATTTCTGTTCTTATCCTGAAGCAAAGTTCTTGACCCGAGGTACTATTTCCTGGGTTAGCGGAGTCTGTAACCTGAAGCGTCTGTAACCCAAGGTACCACTGTACTGTGTCCGGCTCTGGGCGCTATAATTTAAGAAGGATATTGACAAGCTACAATGTGTGCAGAGGAGGGCAACCAAGGCGATCAAGGGTCTGGAAACTAAGCCTCATGAGCTACACTTGAGGGAACTGGGTTTGTTTAGCCTTCATAAAGGACTGTCACATGGAAGATGGAACAGACTTGTTTTCTCTCCTGCTCCAGAGGCTAGGACTTGAACCAATGGCTTCAAGTTACAGGAAAGGAGATTCTGACTAAGCATCAGGAAGAACTTTCTGAAAGTAAGAGCTGTTCAACAGTGGAAAAGATTCCCACAAGAGGTGGTGAACTCTCCTTCTTTGGAGTTTTTAAGGCAGAGGTTGGATGGTCATCTGTTATGTATGATCTAGTTGAGATTTCTGAGATTTCTAGATCTAGTTTGAGATCTAGTTGTGGGAAGGTTGAGCTAGATAACCCTTGGGGTCCCAATGTTACAGTTATATGATTCTATTATTGTGGTTAGATGCGTCACAAGAGGGCCTCTCCTCCTCCCAGAGGGGCGAGGTTGTGAGCGGCAGCAGCTTCCCGCAGGGGCAGGGAGGCGTGCTCAGTTCCCTGCTCCTGATTGCTTCTGCTGCTGCGGCCAAGCCTTCCAGCTGACCAATGGGGCCAGCTGGTGGGCGGGGCTAGCCGCATTTAAACAGCCGCGGCAGCGCTCAGCTCCCAGTCTGTTCCTGCTTTCTTCGGATCTTCCGCCCTCCCTCTTAGGTCAACTTCTTTTGCGTATTGACCTTGCTATGGACTATGGTTGGTTGCCTTGGTTGCCCAAGGGGCCTGGTAGAACTTCTTTATCTATTTGGCAAATTGGCACCAGCCTCTTGGTTTTTTTGCCTACCTCGTAGCAATTGGTCACAACTTTATGGTATTGGCGGTTAGGCACTGGGATATGTGTGCTGTGTTGGAGGATTGGGTGTGCGCCATCATCTACCCCTCCTCTTTTGGGTATTCCGTTAAAGGAATCCAGCGGTCGTGGATCCTGTCCGATGCCCTGCTGGTGGCCAGGGCCGTGGCACGACCCCCGGTGATGTCATAGGGGAGCTTCCAGTTGTATTTGCATCAACAAGCTCCTCCCATTGGTTGTTAACCCTGATATGACTCCCGTGGAGTCATGTATTGCTGTTTCATCCAATGCCTAAGCCACTGCTACTCGCATGCTGTAACCAATAAAAGTTGTGACCTAATTTTGCCCGTTAACCAAAAATAATGTGTCTTTGTGTCTTCTTATACTCCTATGCGGGTGGCGGGTCCTCAACTCACAACTGATGGTTGTTGTCCGGGTTTGGTTAAAGGCTGGACACAGACGGACAAAAGGCAAGTGGCTTGGAGTAAATGCCACTTGGAGTGTGCAATGCCCAGTGCCTCCTTCTCACTCTACCTTGGTTGCCTAGTTCCATTTCCAGATGATATACAGGAAGACTTGTGTGAATCTTTATGGTTTGGAAATGCATGCTGGGATGGTGCAATAGAATTTTCCATGCCAGATCAGTTGACCCTAATGGGGAGGGCACAAGTGCCACATTGTGTTGGCTGTGAAGTATTGATGAGGCATGGGCAATGCAGAGAGAAACAATAAAGGGGAGGAGCTTTTCTCTCCCATGACAACGGCTGGGCCTCCTTAGAGTTCTTCCTCTGCCAATGTTTTGGGCTACAACTCCCATTTTGTTGTTGTTGTTGTTGTTGTTGTTTAGTCGTTTAGTCGTGTCCGACTCTTCGTGACCCCATGGACCAGAGCACGCCAGGCACTTCTGTCCTCCACTGCCTCCTGCAGTTTGATCAAACTCATGCTGGTAGCTTCAAGAACACCATCCAACCATCTCATTCTCTGTCGTCCCCTTCTCCTTGTGCCCTCCATCTTTCCCAACATCAGGGTCTTCTCCAGGGAGTCTTCTCTTCTCATGAGGTGGCCAAAGTATTGGAGCCTCAGCTTCACGATCTGTCCTTCCAGTGAGCACTCAGGGCTGATTTCCTTAAGAATGGATATGTTTGATCTTCTTGCAGTCCATGGGACTCTCAAGAGTCTCCTCCAGTGTGTATCTGAAGAAGTGTGCATGCACACGAAAGCTCATACCAAGAACTAACTTAGTTGGTCTTTAAGGTGCTACTGGAAGGAAAAAAATTTTTTTGTTTTGACTATGGCAGACCAACACGGCTACCTATCTGTAACTCCTCCAGCACCATAATTCAAAAGCATCAATTCTTCGGCGATCAGCCTTCTTTATGGTCCAGCTCTCACTTCCATACTCCCATTAGACCCTGACAGTATGTCTGTATGAGAGAGTAGTTCAAAATTTCCAGGGGAAGACTGATCTAGTTTAAGTCTCTTGCCTTGGTACCTAAGAAGTAGTCATAGTTTCGTCTGCTAAGGAAGATTAATTTGGAGGTGCTATTTATTTCCTCCTTTCAGTTGACTTGTTTGGCTGCCTGGATGCTTCTGAACAGTTTATGCTTGAAAGCTGTTATTTTCATGTGGAAAAAGCTGTTTGTTCAGCATACATCCAGCCAAGGAAGGACTGTTATTGTGTGGGTGTCTTTAAAATCGACCCAAAGGAAAATGGAAGCTGGGTATCATGTTTTGAAGTGCTGACAACTGATGTATATTTTAGAAAGCAGTGTTTTGTATGGGCTTTTTCTGCTTCTGGAAAATGTATTAATAAAATGAAGTATTAATAAAATAAAATGAACATGTTGACAATAGATCTGTGGAGTCATTTTCCAGCTACAGAAACACCAGTGTCTTGGTGGAAATATTAGGGAGAGGCATAAAGATAGACTTGGAATGGGAGAAAGTTTAATTGGCTTCCCACGCAGTCTTTATCTGCAGCTCCATGAAAATGGGTGAGTGCATTGTCCCTGGAGCCAGGCTGACAGGGCTGGGGAACCAACTTGCCTCTTACATGGGGCTCCCAGAATGTTGCCCATCAGGAAATGTGGCCCTCTGGCTCAAAAAGTTTCCCCATGCCCTGATTTAAACTGATGTATTCTGAAGGTGGCCCCAAAGAAGGTGACAGTATGAATCATAACAAATTCTTAAGCATATGAGCCAATAAAATTACAGTTAAACCAATCACATTGCAAGATGATGATGATGATAATAATAATAATAATTTTTATTTATACCCCGCCCTCCCCAGCCAAGGCCGGGCTCAGAGCGGCTTACAAGTAATAATAAAAACAAGATGAATGATTACAACTTAAAAACAAAAATAAAACACAACATTAAAATAATGGAACATTATTAAAATGTAGCCTCATCGCAGGAGGAGAAGGAAAAGAAAAAAGAAAGAGAGGGAGGGAGGGAATCAAATTGGCTCCAAGCCAAAGGCCAGGCGGAACAACTCTGTCTTACAGGCCCTGCGGAAATAAATCAGATCCTGCAGGGCTGGTCTCATGAGGCAGAGCGTTCCACCAGGCCGGAGCCAGAGTTGAAAAGGCCCTGGCTCTGGTTGAAGCCAATCTGAAGATCTGGCAGCAGACAGAGGGGCAGATCCCCCTGTCCAACCAACCAAGATCCAAATATACCTCCCAAAAATAGATGCATTCTTAAATGGCGGCAACCCTCAAAAATCCTCACTGCCACTAAGAGAGCACCAAATTGATCATGCAGCTTGAGGCATGGCCACAGTGAAGGTGCTCTTCTACGTTCTCACCAAAGGTGTCTCTGGCACTGTTGAAACATGCAGTAGAGCCTCCCTGGCTGATCTCGAAGGACGAGCAGGCTCAAGGAGGAGATGGTGGGCCGGCATGTATCCTGGCTCTCTCTAAGCCCTTTAGCATCATTGGGGGGGGGGGTTACAGTTACCCCACCTACTACTTCTGGAAGCCTTCCCGGTGATGCCAAAGGGGGCACTGAACTTTGGGGATGCTGAACACTATAAATGTAATCAGACTAACTTGATTCTTGGCTAATTTGTCATGGATTTGATATCAGTAGCTGGAGCATCTGGGATGAAACTCTTCAAACCTCCTTGTTCTTTTTGCTACTGCCAGGAGGTGAAATGTTGCTACGCTGATTGTACTCAAATGCTGTTCTTTTGTGTGTTGTTACCTTTGCTATTGGGACGCGGGTGGCGCTGTGGATTAAACCACAGAGCCTAGGACTTGCCGATCAGAAGGTCGGCGGTTCGAATCCCTGCAATGGGGTGAGCTCCCATTGCTCGGTCCCTGCTCCTGCCAACCTAGCAGTTTGAAAGCATGTCAAAGTGCAAGTAGATAAATAGGTACCTCTCTGGCGGAAAGGTAAACGGCGTATCCATGTGCTGCTCTGGTTCACCAGAAGCGGCTTAGTCATGCTGGCCACATGACCCGGAAGCTGTATGCCGGCTCCCTCGGCCAATAAAGCGAGATGAGCGCCACAACCCCAGAGTCGGCCACGACTGGACCTAATGGTCAGGGGTCCCTTTACCTTTGCTACTAAGTTGCTGTTTTGTTGTTGCCATTATGTTTATTTATTCACCGTATTTTTCGCCCGATAGGACGCACCTTTTCCCCTCCAAAAATGAAGGGGAAATGTGTGTGCATCCTATGGGGCGAATGCAGGCTTTCGCTGAAGCTTGGAGAACGAGAGGGGTCGGTGCGCACCGACCCCTCTCTCTCTCTCCAGGCTTCAGGAAGCTATCCGTAAGCCTGGGGAGCCCGCGTGAGTTCACGCAGGGCTCCCTAGGCTGCAGATAGCAGCCTGCTTGCCCGAGCGCGGGGCGGACTGAATCAGAGCGCCCCGCGCTTTGGGCAGATATCCACAGCCTTGGGAGCCCTGTGGGAACCCTGCTGGGGGGGGGATAAATTTTTTTTCTTTATTCCCCCCCAAAAAACTAGGTGCGTCCTATGGTCCGGTGCGTCCTATAGGGCGCAAAATATGGTAATTTCTATTCCGCCCTTCCTCTGAGGATCACAGGGCAGTTTACAATATAAAAACACAAAAATGCACAACATAGTAACAAACAACCCTTCCCCCGCCACAGTATTAAGAAATTGTTCTTGCAGCTGCTGATTTTGTGATGCAGTGCTATTCTCTTTGTTGTAAGCAGCTTAGAGCGCGGGTGCTTTTCTGTGTGTGGAAAGGCAGCATACAAAACTAAAGTGATGAGTAATGATGACAAAGGCAGCAAGCGGGGCCTGCAACACATCTTATGGAGTGCAGCTTCCTGCTTTATGCCACTGGGACAGGAGCTGCTAAGACAGGGGTTGGGGGAAGATAGATTATTTCTTCTTTTAATTTGTTTACCACTTGATTGTAATAAACCTTGTTGTTGTTTCTTAAGGCTTTGACTCATTGTATTTTTACAGGTTGCCACATCCCTTCCTGGCAACTTTTGCCAAATCTGCCTTCCTTTCCTCCATGCCATGGCAGTTGCTCCCTTCTTCCCTTCCCTGAACTGTGTATATTGTTGAGCCTGTAGATAGGCCTGACCTGAAGTTGGGGATTGGGGTATGTTAGGCTATAGTTCCATTCCACCTTTAGAACAGATGTGTGGATTGGTGTATGTCATATGTCTGTTTACTTCCAGCACAGTCTGCTGGGAACTTCCGTTGTATATTGCTTTTGCTATGCTGCTGTTTGCTTGGACACAAAGGGAAGCAGACATGTTTTTCCTTTGTTCCTGATGCTGAATTGTTGTTGTCGTTTAGTCGTGTCTGACTCTTTGTGACCCCCTGGACCAGAGCACTCCAGGCCCTCCTGTCTTCCACTGCCTCCCGCAGTTTGGTCAAACTCATGCTGGTAGCTTTGAGAACACTGTCCAACCAGCTCGTCTTCTGTCGTCCCCTTCTTGTGCCCCCAATCTTTCCCAACATCAGGGAGTCTTTTCTTCTCATGAGGTGGCCAAAATATTGGAGCCTCAGCTTCAGGATCTGTCCTTCCAGTGAGCACTCAGGGCTGATTTCCTTCAGAATGGATAGGTTTGATCTTCTTGCAGTCCATGGGACTCTCAAGAGTCTCCTCCAGCACCATAATTCAAAAGCATCAATTATTTGGTGATCAGCCTTCTTTATGGTCCAGCTCTCACTTCCATACATCACTACTGGGAAAACCATAGCTTTAACTATACGGACCTTTGTTAGCAAGGTGATGTCTCTGCTTTTTAAGATGCTGTCTAGGTTTGTCATTGCTTTTCTCCCAAGTGATGCTGAATAAACGCCTGTAAATACGCTTACATATGCTTCTGTCTGCCACTTCTGTTGGGAAAAGTTATTCACTCTGCTGATTAGAGCGTGCTCAGTCTCTGAGGGCTTCTGAGGCTCGAGTCGCTGGTAGATGCTGTTTTGAGAACCGGAGTTCGCCCGGCTGCCTGCCAGTGGCTGGAGCCAGCTGGGGGCCTGCCAAATGCCCCCATCTCCCCAGACACATCCCAACAGGGTAATGGTGGCTGACGTCAGAGAGGCGTTGCAGTTCCTAGCGGGAAGCAGAGTTTGGGGGTCCTCCTCTCTCATGAATGGTTGCAGGTTTCCCAAATGCCTGTCCCCTTCTTCCTTTCAGCTTTCGAATTGTTCCTGGGAGGCTGGGCTTGATGCAAAAATCTTCATTGAAATGTAGGCTGGGGTTATGCCGTGAGCTAGATTTCGTTAGCGTATCGTGCCTCTTTCCCCTCAAAATCTGTATGTCTTGACCACTCAGTTTCTGCGTTTGATCTGAATAATGTCTAACTAACGCTCCGAGGTGGCCTTGACACTGAATGTAGACGACATTAGCATCTGGGTGTTTTTCTTTGTAGTTGAGTGTAGTAAGCCCTGCTGCATACTTGGCAGGATTGAGAGTGGACAAGGATTATGAACAGTGAGAGTATGTAGGCTGCTGGGGCCTCTTCTGAAGTGTTGTGTTCACCTCTGGTGCAGCCACATCTGAAACAGCTGTGGTGCAATGGTGCATCTCTTGTGGCTGGCTGTGATGATTTGAACTGATAGTTTCCCTTAGTCTGCACATGACAACAGCTCTTCAGTAAGTAGTTCTTATTTCAGTTAGAGGAGATGTGTAGGGGGTGCTGTAAGTAAAGTGTGGGCGTTCCTGCCTGTTGGCGCTTTGAGAAGGTAGCTTCCATCCAGGATAGGCTGTAGGTCCCTTAAGAGTATACATAGGAAGCAACCTCATTACAGAGCCAAACCATTTATCTGTCTAGCTCAGTAATATCTATCAGTGCCTCCCCCAGGTTTTAGCACTACCTGGAGATGTCAGGGATTGAACCTGGGATTTTATGTGTGCAAGGTAGATGCTCTGCCACTGAACTGTGGTCCTTCCCTTAGCGGTAGAACCTCCATGTTGTGAGCTATAGATGAAAGTGGAAGTGGTACCATTGTGTTGCCCTGGGGAGGTTGATATGCATGGAAATCCTCCATAGAATTGGAGAACTGTAGAGTTGGAAGGGGCCTCAAGTTGTTACGAAAAAGGAGCAATGCAGAAGCGAGCTCCAGGTGGCTGGGATGCAAAACAGGATGTTGATGTTATGGGACTGTACCGTGGGAACCAGGGACGGTCTATTCAGTGCACTGAGCAGCGGATGTTAGCTCAGAGTGTCACATGACCCTGTACTGGAAGTACATGGGTGGAGTTGTTCTCTCTCTGCAGTTGGGATGAGAGAGTACAGACATGATTTCTCTGTACTGCTGGAAAGACAGGAATAAAAGCATGTAAATATATTTCTGTCTGTCTCTTTCCCCTCCCTGGCTATGGGAGGGGGAGGAATGGTGTGTTCTTCTTCACGTTGAGAAGAATCGCCGATTGGAGACCTCCCCTGGTCTTGCCAGGAGTCGCTGGCAGGGAGGTCAACAAGGATTCAAGCCGGGCACCTGGAGGGTGGCCAATTCCTCTGAACTTCGCTGGCTCTGCTGGCTTGAATCAACACAAGTATCATCTAGCCCAACTGCCTGCAATGCAGGAATTACAGCTAAAGAATCCCTAACAGACGACCACCCAACCAGTGTTTATACTGTAAACCTCCAAGGAAGGAGAGTCCACCACCATCCAAGGAAGCCAATTTCACTGTCAAACAGCTCTTAACACCAGAAAGTTCTTCTTAATGTTTTGTCGGATTCTCCTTGTAATTTGAATCCATTGGTTCAGGGCCTATAATCTGGAGCACCATGGATTAAGCTATCTTCTAACCTGGATAAAAGGCTGGTATTGGCAGAATTGAGGGTGTCCAATTTTGGTTTTCTTTATTTCTGGTCAAAGCAATGGAAAAAGCAATGGGAAGATGCTCAATAAAATCTCCTGGGTGGCTCATCAGGGGGAAAGAAAACTCTGGCAGAGATTGTGAGTTACCAACTTAATGGCATATGGACCTTGTTTGGTGCCCTTCAGATGTAGTTAGACTATGTCCCACAACCTCTCACCATTGATCTCCCCTTCCCTGGGGCTGATAGGAGGTGCAGTTCAAACATTTGGAGGGCATCAGGTTGGGGAAGGCTCATATAAACAAGACTACTGTACTGGGTTCCTGGTTCTTGCTGAGAGATGATGCTTCCATCACCTCTTGCGTAGCAGATTGTTATAAACATGGTGCACTGTAGGAATGTTGATTGATTGTGGTTTGGCTTAAAAGTTGTGGCTTGTGGAGTGAAATTAATCAGCGTCCTTTCACTGTGTTGTATGAGTTTTGTTCTGAGGTAATATCAACCAGAGAAGTGCTAGGGGTTATTCTGCTGTGGAAGACCAAGCTTTTCCTCTACGTGTAGAAATCAGTTGCTGTCTGCTCCTTTCATAGATCAGCAGTGAAGCTGAGAAAGGAGGAATGCTTGTTCAAGACCACCCAGTGAGTCCCTGGCAGAACCTTCCAAGTCCATGATGCCTGAGGTCCTGTCCATCTGTCCTTTACCGTACACCAGCCTCTCCTAACCTGATGCCCTCCAGATGTTTTGATTAAAAATTTTGCCCTTCAGACTTTCTCTCTCTCCCTCTCCCTCCCCCCCCCTCTCCTGGCATGGTTTTGTGATTCAATTGCAGGGACTGTGCAGAATTGCCCACCTTCAGAGGATGCTACCCATTGCATCGCCGCATGAGTCATTGTTTTAGATGGCCAGGACTTCCAGGAGGCACACCCAGAACAGTCACTCATGCAGAAATAATATAGGGCAAACTACACTGAGCAGAGGTGGATTCTTGTGCTCACATGCTCTAAAAACAATTCCTCTCCAGTGCGAGAGTTCCTCCAGTTTTAATTCAAGGATGAAAGTTATCTTGGTTGCCTAGATAGCCATATCTCCTTCCAGAGAGCTTGGATTGATTTTCTGCATTTCTCTCCAGGGTCAGGGCTGCTTAGTTTCAACAGCAAAATTGCTTGCCCTCAGATTTCAGACAATCCTCTAAAATTGCTAGCTGAACTTTTGCACATCTTGTGTCCGCAGGTGGGTTTGCTATTGTTTTTCTGGTGAGAACCAGCAATGGAATGAAATGTGCCCTCAAACGAATGTATGTCAACAATGAACACGACCTACAAGTCTGCAAACGGGAAATTCAGATCATGGTAAGCCAATGCAGGACTCAAAACTCTGGGAGTTCTTGCAGAATGTTTTGGATAGATACTATTGCATGGATTGGAAAGTTGGGCCCTCCTGTTTGACAGATCTAGGAGGGAAAGAAAACCACTCCTGTTAGCACTGCTACAAAGCCAGCTGTTGTTTTAAAAATGTAGCTGCTTCTTTAAACTGAGTAACTTGAGTGAGGGTGGGAAGTTCAGGGGTCAGAGCTTGGCCAGGATATTCTAGAAATACAGAACAACCAAAAATCATGTAGCAGAAGTGAATTTGAAAAGTTATTGGATACTCAGAGAATGAGGAGAAGCAAAGTAAAAGGAAGAGAGTGATAAGTGTCACTGGCATAATATGTGCAGGTAGCTTAATTCTGTTTCGAAGTTTGTTTACTTAGATGTAGATTTTTCTGGTTGTGACTTGCAGTGAACAGTACCTCTTCTCTTACTTTTTGCAGAGGGACCTTGTGGGACACAAGAACATTGTTGGATATATTGACTCCAGTATAAACTCTGTGAGCAGCGGGGATGTCTGGGAAGTCTTGATCCTCATGGATTTTTGCCGAGGTGTGTACTAGTTCAATGGAGCCATGTTTACAAACCTGTATGGTATGACTCCTGTTCTCAGAAGGCCTGCACGATGTCCAGATATTCAAAGGTTTGTCTAGATCGGAGTGCTGTTCAAATGCAAGAAGGTGCAATGGAAAAAGATTCTTGCCTTAAAAATAAGTTCACAAACAATACTAGCCCACAAGATTTACCCCACCTCTGGCAACTAGGCAAGCAGTCATTACCAAGCCATGCTTTGAAGAGAACCTTGAAGGCTCATCACAACTCACCTCAAAGGAACAAGCAAGCTCTGTAAAGTCATTGGATTATTTTCCATCTCAGATTGAAATAGGGATTTGGAGAACAATTTTTAGCCCTTCCCTATGCAATGTGTTAGAGCTGTGTTGCCCTATTACGTTACGTAGGAGGAAAGTCACGACTGCAGGCATAATTCTGCATAGGGTGCTGGGATTCTAGGGCAAAGCTTTTGGGGCATGCTGCTGAAACCTCTTGAGGCACCAAACGTTTCTTAGAAGCAGCTGTGTTCATTTGCAGAGATGGGAGCATTCACACTCCCTCTGAGCTTAGAGGGAGGACCGTAGCTCCGCAATAGAGCATTTCCTGTGTGTGCAAAAAAAGCCCTAGGTTCAATCTTGGCACCACCAGATAGGGTTGGGGAAAGAATCCTGGAGAACCCCTGAGCTAGGTGAACCCGTGCTCTGACTTAGTATAAGGCAGTGGTTCCCAAACTTTTGGGGGGCTCTTCATTCCATAAACTCACCCCCAGTGATCCTACCCTGCAAAAAGCATTATTCAGAATATCAATCAATCAAATCCATTTATTGTGAGGACCATGCCTGTGCACAAACATCAACACTACAATAGTTAAAAACATTCAGAATAGCAGTTTGCATGACCCGCTAAGGAAGATGACACAATAAAATTCAAAACAGCACATTTATTCAAAATCCAATTCAAGCATTTTATTTAGTTAATTCAAAATAGATGAATCTGATCGGGTGATACTAGGTATTGCCTGAAAAAGATTTTTATGCATAAAACATTCATATATAACTACTTACCAAACATGCACAAACCTTCACCTACCACAGACGTGTGGCAACTAATTTATAAGGCAATTGGGAGCTGGGACGCGGGTGGTGCTGTGGGTAAAACCTCAGCGCCTAGGACTTGCCGATCGTATGTTCGGCGGTTCAAATCCTGCCACGGGGTGAGCTCCCATCTTTTGGTCCCAGCTCCTGCCCACCTAGCAGTTCGAAAGCACTCTTAAGTGCAAGTAGATAAATAGGGACCGCTTTAAAGCGGGAAGGTAAACGGCGTTTCCATGTGCTGTGCTGGTGCTGGCTCGCCAGAGCAGCTTCGTCACGCTGGCCACGTGACCCGGAAGTGTCTCCGGACAGCGCTGGCCCCCAGCCTCTTAAGTGAGATGGGCGCACAACCCTAGAGTCGGACACGACTGGCCCGTACGGACAGGGGTACCTTTACCTTTACCTAGCCAGTTATTAGGGACGTGGGTGCCGCTGTGGTGTAAACCACTGAGCCTTGGGCTTGCTGATCAGAAGGTTGGTGCTTCGAATCCCTGCAGTGGGGTGAGCTCCCGTTGTTCAGTCCCAGCTCCTGCCAACCTAGCAGTTCAAAAGCACGTTAAAGTGCAAGTAGATAAATAGGTACCACTCTAGTGGGAAGGTAAACGGCGTTTCCATGCACTGCTCTGGTTTCGCCAGAAGCGACTTAGTCATGCTGGCCACATGACCCAGAAAAACTGTCTGCGGACAAATGTCAGCTCCCTCGGCCTATAGAGCGAGATGAGTGCCGCAACCCCAGAGTCGTTCGCGACTGGACTTATCTGTCAGGGGTCCTTTACCTTTTTTTACGCAGTTATTGGTATATTGTGACAACTCAGAATTGTAAATACAAGCAAGCGTGACCAAAGGAAATAGATTTGAAAAATATAAGAGTAGTATAACTTTAAATACGAAATGAATGTGTCTTGCTCTAGGCTCTAGCATTGTCAGTTGTACATAAGTGAGCAACATGTTTGAAGGAGCCCATCTCTAGTGCCTCCTGCCACCCCCTTTCTTCTTAGCCCGCCCCCCAGGAGTCCCACTGTTCCCCAGTGGGTGGTACCACCCAGTTTGGGAACCACTGGCACAGGGCACCTTCTGATACCCTGTGCCACCATGCTGCCATGTTTCTTGAGTGCCTTGTGGTTAGTAAAGCCTCTTAGAAAATTCAGTGTCTCACCACTGATATTGGCTCTCCCTCTCTCTTACTCTGCCTTTGCTCTTTCCAGGAGGCCAAGTGGTGAACCTCATGAATCAGCGCTTGCAGACAGGCTTCACGGAAAGCGAAGTCCTGCAGATCTTCTGTGACACCTGCGAAGCCGTGGCCAGGCTGCACCAGTGCAAATCGCCCATCGTCCACAGGGATTTGAAGGTAACTTACAGTGTCCTTGTAGAGATGCTTGGTGTGCGGATAGTATTCTGGTGCCCAGAGATTCTTCTAGATATTAAAGCAGTGATAGGTCCACATGACTGGGTGTGTTACAGGCAGTTCCTTTTCACTACCTTGCTGGTATTGGAAAACAATAGTTTTGTGCATAGGTATCACTCACATTTGGGCTGTTAGGGTTTTTGCACTACCAGTTTCTGACTAACCTTGAGCTGTTGTCAGTGGGCACTTGGTAGGTATTGTCTTGCCTCTCACTGACTGCTTATAGCAGCCTTCCCCAACCTGGTGCCCCCCAGATGTTTTGGGGGCGGGTGTTTAACTTTATCACATTTATTATACAGTGTCTGAGGTCTCTTCCAAGTTGTGTGAGCGCTCAAAGTAATGTAATCAACACTACAATTACAGAAAAGTGGTGTTCATGGATTTGTGCACTTAGAAATCTTTATGGTGGGGGCTGACCCTGTGCCCCCAGCCTCTCAAACCAGGGGATCATAATCTCTTTCAGGGCATTTAAGTGATGTCAAAGGTTCTGCTTATCTGAGTTTCTCAGTGAAATATATTTGTTTCTCTTAAGGCAAGGCCAGAGAATCTGGTGCCGTTCCAGATGTTCCCATCATCCTGATCATTCACCTTGTTGGCTGGGTCTGATGTGATTGTAATCCAAAACATATGGAGGGACACAGGTTTCCTGCCTTTACTCTTGGGAAATGATTTCTCAAAATCAGAATTTCTCAAAATCAGAATTTCTCAAAATTCCCACTAAGTAAATGAGGAGTACCCAAGATGAATTTAGAAACAATCATTTATTACTATGAATGTGTTGAATAGTTGCTGTTGTGTGCCTTGGCATCAGTTCCATTTATTGTTTTTAGGAAGAGGGGATTTGTAGCTTTGTGAGAACATAAAAATAAATGCTGAAACATCTGTAGAACATTACGGAGGTAATCCTTTGTGTGCAGTGGGATATGTAGGGAGTGACAGTTGCAATGCTCTGCCAGAATCTTACACCCACTGTAAAATTCCTAAATAGTCCACAGCAGCCTTTCCCAACCTGAGGCCATCCAGATGTTTTGGATTACAGCTCCCATCAGACGCAGCCAGCACCACTGTATGGTGGAAGCATGGGGGAGAGGGCTGATGGAAGCTGTATTTCAAAACCTTTGGAGGGCCCTAGGTTGGGGAAGGCTGGTCTATGAAGTATCAGGTGACCTTCTCCATGGGCAATATCTCAGTCACCATGTGAAAAGTCTTCAGGGAGGAAAACCAAGTAGGGGATTGTGGCTTTCAGAAGTCAGGGGCGCTTTCCACAGTTGCCACCACTGCTCCCAAGTTCACGTTTCCAGTTCCTGCTGGGGGAGGAGAAATGTTTATGCAAAGGAATTATGTTTCTCCTTTATCCTGGTATGCACACCTTTTCTTTCCAGGTGGAAAATATCCTCCTGCACGATCGTGGCCATTATGTGCTGTGTGACTTTGGAAGTGCCACCAACAAATTCCAGAACCCTCAGCTTGAAGGAGTGAATGCAGTGGAGGAAGAAATCAAGAAGTGAGTGAGGGATGGTTTAGTGGGCCTCTCCTGTGTCTGGCTGGGGCTGCTTCTGCATGAAAAGCATCATAGCTGGTTGACTATGGAACAGAGAATAAAAAGAATAGCCTGTTTCTGTGCTTTTGGAACATTTGTTTAAATCTTAATTATTGTGGTTTCAAAACTAGAAGAGGGTTGTTAATTAGCTGGGCTGCTGTTAACCTTTACCCTGATACTTGAGGTGGCATATTTTTAGGACCCACCTTATTTTTTTATGATTGTAAGTTGTTTTCAATTATTTTAACTATTGTTTTTAATGCTATAACCTACCCTAGGACCTTAGGGTGAAGGGCAGAAAACAAACAAACGAATTATAAATTTATTGGCTTTCAACAGCAGCCTCTTTTTGTGGTAGCCTGGGATGCGATCTTGAAATCTCTCTTTTTCTGAGTGCCCTGAGCTGCTGTCAGTTCTAGATCTAGAAATCATTCAAGGAAGAGTAAAGTTGATGTGAGTTGTAGAGGAAACACCACATAGTTTATAAAACCATTTTGACTTATCTGGCTACCCTGTGAGTTTTGGTTTCCTTGTAGGTACACCACACTATCCTACAGAGCACCAGAAATGGTCAACCTCTATAGCGGCAAGCTGATTACTACAAGAGCAGACATCTGGGTATGTAGAAGGTTCTGTGAAGTTACGTGCCTGCATGTGGCTTGCTAGAAATTGGACTGGCAAATCTCTTGTCCTGGTTGCCCATCCTTCCCTGTGGTCTTCTGTCTGCCATGGTTCCCAGTCCTTTAGACCTGCCCCTTCACTCGGTGGTGATCCTGCACGTTTTGCCACTGAGGCAAAGCAAGAAAGTGCCACCCCTTCCCCACCAATGCTACCCTTACACTCTGCTGCCTTCTTCTCCCTCACCCACAACGACAATAAGAAAAAGGGGAGTAAAAGGAGGCCATTGGGAAGAGATGGCAGTGGCGTGGGCAGCGGCGTTAGTGGTGTCAGCAAAGGCAGCAGGTGGCGTGCTCTTTATGGGTCTGCCACCACGCCCAACTGTCCTGTGCCTGCCATGCTGAGGCAATTGCTTCACCTTGCCTCACGGCCAGGCCATCATTCCTGCTTCCACTGCAGCATGTCCGGCTGGAAGCTTGCAGGTCAGTCACTTTCTTGCCTTCCTCAAGGATAGGAATGGAATCAAAGTGGCTCTTTTACAACCCAAATTCCCTCCCTCTTTTGATCTGCACAAGCCTTTGACGTCTCAGGGCAGCAAACTTTCCATTCTGGGCAACCCTTTGGTTACGTGGGGTATATTTAGCAGTGCAATGAGGCATACTTAGCAGCATGTTTTATTAATGTGGTTTTATATATACATTTGTTTTTAAATATTTAATTAGCAGTGAATTTACATTGCAATTTGGATTTGTTCTTGTGCCCTCGTCCCCCCCCCCTTTTCATCTTTAGAAGTTGTAACCCGCCCCAGAGCCCTTGTGAATAGCATGGGGCTTAATAAATCAAAATGAGCAATTGGAGATTATTCCAAGAGGCTGCTTCCTGAGTTGCATTTCAGAAGAAAGGACTAGATGCACTAAGGGCCTGATCAGCCACTGTGCTAAAGGCAGAACTCTCAGCCCAGAACAGAGCTCAGACCCACCACCCTGGTCTCCTCCCCACACCCCACCCAATCTATTCTTGCAGAGAAAACCAATGAGTGAACTGGACCATATTGCATTTATTTGAGTAACTTGTTTGCCTGGAAAGACTAGAGTGGGCGGAGGGCTGCCTCACTGAGAATTGCATACTTTATCCTGTGAAACAGTTGGATTTCCCATTTTTTTGGTTTCATTCATGAGGTTTGCTTCATCATCTACTCCTGTAGTTAATATTCTAGACAAAGTTTTAGCAGGTTTATTTCTGTTTTCCAAAACATGTATATTCCTTGCAATAGCATGCTGGTCTGATTTAACTGCTTCCCACACCACAACAATAATAATTGCATTTTACATTGGTGGGTGGGTCAGACCCTGCCTTTTCTAAATCTCTGGGTTTCATAAATGATGACTGGGGATGATGGGAGTTGTAGTCCAAAACATCTGAAGGGCTGCACTATACTTTTTTCTTTCTGTATTCACTTCCCAGTAACTAGGATGTGATCAGCATAAATTGTGCTTCTGAGCTCTTTTTACATCACTAGTGACTTTGGAAATAAAAGAAATAATCAATTTTCATAACTGCTTAAGGCAGTCCAAGTAAAAACTACAGCCTTTTTGTATGGGCGTGGGTAGGTGGAAGTGGCATCAAATGTTATTTCTTTGTTTTCTAATTATGCTAGAACATCCTTTTGTCAGGGTGCAAAAATAGCACTTAAAAAAAATATATAATTGATTGTTCATTGCCCTGTTGCCATCTCTTGCCATAAATATTTTCTTCTGTTACTGATTTCTCCAGTTCTTTGATAACTCATAGATAACTAATTATTGATGGTTTTTTTTCTTTTTATCAATAAAAAACCCCAATAACATATAAATCTACACAAGTTAGAGAAACTGCATTCAGAAAGCAGACTCCTGAGCTTAAACAAGTCATAGTCTTCAAATAAGCAGATGGACAGAGGGGGGCATAGATGTAACATTCGTGCCTTGCAGTCATGCATTTAAAATTCCAAGACGTACTGTGTTGAGAGTTTCACCTCCATTCTTTAATCTTAAACTAAACATGTAGAGCAGGTATGGCCAAACTTGGCCCTCCAGATGTTTGGGACTACAATTCCTGTCATCCCTGACCCCTGGTCCTGTTAGCTAGGGATGATGGGAGTTATAGTCCCAAAACATCTGGAGGGCGAAGTTTGGCCATGCTTATGTAGAGGTTCCTTGAAGCACAATACAAGCACTTGACTGAGACACACCCCCCCCATGAAAGGACTTTGAGATGATTCTTTACCCGCCATCATGTTTTTCTTTCAGAGTCAACTTGTATCATACTTCTATGTTCTATTTCCGCATATCTTGAATACTGCTTTTCACTTCTTTAAAAATTGACACAGAATTTAAGACCCATATCTTACGTGCAAATGCTGCTTTTGAAGAACTAGACTAAATACCTTACTCCAAAGTAGGTAACAGAGATCATTACCTGCAGATAGTAGAAAATGATGGTTGTTGGGATTAGACTTGCTCTCCTCATCTAGGGTCCATGGGCTGCTAGCTTCCCAGAGTTTTCTTCTTGCAAAACAACGCACACACACAGGCAGGGGCTGTTTCAAACACACCAAACAACGGTCTCTGTGTGAAGAGGAATTGGTTGCCCTTCCTTCCCGCCATCTGCTTAAGCCAGTATTCCCCAACCTGGTGCCCTCCAGATGTTTTAGACTATAATGGCATCCACCCAGGCAAGCATGGTCTTTCATAGTTGTAGTCTAAAACATCTGGAGTGCACCAGGATAGTGAACACTGGTCTAGAGAAATGCGTTGTGTAGACACTTCACACTGAGGCCTTGGTGTGATGCTTTCTTCTTTGAAAAGGAATCACACCAATGAGATGTATGTGTTTGGCCATGTGGATGGTGTGAGCTGCACAAGGATCAGAACTTGGCCTGCAGTGTCTGGTGATTAGTTTAATTCAGAGTGTTCTGTTTGGGAGAATTGAGGCAGCTGCCAATTTTTTATAAGCTTTGAATTGCAAATTTTGATATTACACATCTCTTCCAGTTCAGAAACAGCAATCTTGGTTCACCAGAGGCAAACTTGGAACAATTGCTAGCAGAGCCAGCAATTCCTACATTCCTAGCTTCAAATCAGGCTGGGTTTTTGCTGACCTGAAATCTGATGCAGGTCATGTCAGCAAGAGAGGTTTGTTTTCTGTTGTTGCAACTAGAATCCAGCAAGGCCTTACATGACAACGGAGGTAACCAGGTCTCCGTTCCTACAGCACACTAAAGAATTCTTCGTCTTCTTTCAGGCCATGGGCTGTTTGCTGTACAAACTCTGTTATTTTACTTTGCCATTTGGTGAGAGCCAAGTAGCAATTTGCGACGGAAACTTCACCATTCCTGACAACTCGCGCTACTCTCACGACATGCACTGCCTCATACGTGAGTATCTGTTTGGGAATACAGCTCAACTCTGGTTTTGAAAAGCTAACTAACATGAAACTGCTCCTACCTCCTGCCAGGTGTTTGGGTATGGAACCCAGAATACTTCTGTTTATAAGGACAAAGGTTTTGGGCACAAGTCTAGGAGATTTATTTGGTGCCCACTTTTGTGAACTTCATCAGATGCTCTTATATTGATGCGGCCCTCCCCACACGGTTGCCTCTACCACAACTGCCATCAGTTGTAGTTGTGGATGGAAGTTGTAGCCCAAAACATCTGGAGGACACCAGTCTGGGAAATGCTAAAGGGGCAGGAGTTAACTGAATAAACAGTTTTGAGGGTCTTTGGGGGGAGTAAGTTCTGCTCCATATGCATCAAACTCAAGTCTTTCGCACCCCTGCCCTGTGATGGAAAGTAAAGGAGAGCCACTAGCAGAGTAATTATCCAATTAGAAGCTGGAGCTGTCAAGATGTGAAACTGTACCTGCTCCTCCCACCATCCCCCTCTTCTCTGTCAGGTGTTTTCCCTTTATGGAGAGCTTGGAGGAGATTATAGCAGTGTACCAAACAGTTCCCACCTTAGAAGGTCTTCCAAGACTCCAAAGCCATTAAGTAAGACCACTTTGAATCTCTTAGAGAGGAGAAGCAGGCAAGCCCACCAGTCGCTAAGGCTCCTTCTAGTAGTAGTAGACTATGGTTTGCTGTGGTGTCTGAACCAGGCTAATAAGCAAACTTGGGATGTCCTTGGGTTTTGGAAGCTATGCAAGTTCCTGTGGGCTGAGTTTTCCAGCATCCATATCCTGAAAGTGATACTGAGTAAGACTTGTCCCTATCCCTTCTATGCCATATCTAAATGCCACACCACCGAAGCCTAATAGGTCTTCTGTTTCTTAGGGTATATGCTGGAACCAGACCCTGACAAGAGACCTGAAATTTACCAGGTCTCCTATTTTGCATTCAAGCTCGCTAAGAGGGAATGTCCGGTCCAGAATGTACAGGTGAGTGGTGCCTTATCCCTCTTTGCTGAAGGGGCAAAATACCATACAAGAATTCTTAAAATAATTCCACAAGTTCTTTAGTCTTCCTCTTCCTCCAGGACTACTTTTGGGCCTGCAAAAGTCATGGAGTAATTTATTGAGAGGTTGCCAGGAAGCAACAAAAGACAACACAAAAGGGAGGGAAACCACAACAATTTAGCTTAGTGTATGGGGAGGTGTGTTTTCTCTGTTGCATCTTATATAGGGAGTTCAGTTCCAAGGGTTCTGTGTACACACAAAAGTCACATATACCCAAAGCCTTGGTATTTCCGCATGGCTAGTAGGTGAGGGGGAGAGAGTGAGCATTCCTCAAACTCCCAAAACCCACACGCTGAGCGGGTCTTGCTCAGCAAACAAGATGGGACTTTAAAAGCTTTTTTTTGCCATGTCCACTTGGGTTACCTGGCACAAAAGAGCTTTTAAACTCTCTGTCCTGCTTGCTGGGTAGGACCTGGAAGGCTAGGAATGCTCAGGTGAGATCTTGCAAGAACTCTGACAGCCCTGCAAGATCTTGCAAGGGCACCCCAGAACCAGTGTGCTAAGCAGGCCATGACTGGTAAGCAAGGCAGAGAGCTTAAAGCTCTATCTGTACTGGGGAACCCCAAGTGGGCCTGGTGCAAAAATGGCTTTTATGCTCTCTGCCCTGCTTGGGTTTAAGCTGCACAGTTTTAGCCAGTCCTTCTTCAACCATGTTTGGTTGAAATCATACAAATTAAATGCCTTCTGTACAGCCAAAGCATGCTTTTCTCATGAACTGTAGTGAATTTGTATGGTTCTTTACTTAAGAATACGCTGGTGGTAGTAGCAGTTTTTGTCCTTTTGGTGTTACATCGCTACTGCTATTTTATTTTCAGATGTGTTTTGTTTCATATTACAGCCTTACAGTTTGAATATTTTGCATGTTAATGCATTGTGACCTGCTCTGGAATGGGCAGCCCTGTAAGGCAGGCTATAAATAAATACAGTTGACCATCATAAACATTTGCCTGACTACAATTATAGAAATAAATAGACATAATGTAATTTCTATGCTAATATTGCCAGGCTTTTGTATCTTAATTCTGTCTGGCTTGGGATTGTTAAGTGGAAAAGTCCCTGGTCCTGTTTCTCCTCTTTCATCCCAAGGAGTTATTAAGTATCTTAATAAATTTTACCTACCCATGAAGTGAAGCCTAGGAGAGCTTTAGGTTTCCCCATTCAGTTTGCCTCTTGCTCTCCGTTGCCGCTGACAGCCCCCCGTCATTTTCTGCTCTCTGTGTGGGTTTCCATTTGCAGAACTCTCCGATCCCTGCCAAACTCCCAGAGCCAGTGAAAGCGAGTGAAGCTGCTGCTAAGAAGACCCAGCCAAAAGCCAGGTGAGGGTGCCTGACTCTTCCATGGACCGTGGCAAAAGAATGTAAAATGCTTTGTTGTTGTCGTTTAGTCGTGTCCGACTCCTCGTGACCCTCTGGACCAGAGCACGCCAGGCACTTCTGTCTTCCACTGCCTCCCACAGTTTGGTCAGACTCATGCTGGTAGCTTTGAGAACACCGTCCAACCATCTCGTCCTCTGTCGTCCCCTTCTCCTTCTGCCCTCCATCTTTCCCAACACCAGGGTCTTTTCCAGGGAGTCTTCTCTTCTCATGAGGCCGCCAAAGTACTGGAGCCTCAGCTTCAGGATCTGTCCTTCCAGTGAGCACTCAGGGCTGATTTCCTTCAGAATGGAGAGGTTTGATCTTCTTGCAGTCCATGGGACTCTCAAGAGTCTTCTCCAGCACCAGAATTCAAAAGTAAAATGCTAGCAGTGCTGCTTAAGAGAGTTAAGCATTCTGGAGAGCTGGGGCCATTTCATACTGCTGCGCTGGAACTTGAGTTCAAAAATCAGTCAGTCATAATCACTAACCACTTACAGTAATAGGCAAAATCCCTGTACAGTTTACATGAACTAGGTAAGATAATTTTATAAAGGAAAAGGATAATGTATATATAACATGTAGAACCAAAACTTCAAAGAAACACGTCAGTGAAAACAGAAGCCACCTTTAACCAAAACTTTTGGTTAAAATCAATAAATATTAGAACAAAATGAAGGAGACCATTATGTCATATGTGTTTAAACATCTTTTCAAATCATGAAATGCATAGTTAAATAGGCATTTTATCTCAACAAACACATTTTAAAGCGTAACTTAATCAGAAGGTTAGTTATGTTCCAATCTGTATGTTCATCCAGGATGTGTGAATTAAGCCAGTTAAAAATGTGAATGAAATCTTTCTCCATCCCTAATTAGTAGTTCCACTCTCAGAAGTGATTAATGACATTTTGACTACGGGGAAGCTTCTAGAATCTTGGAGTGAAACAAATAAAAGACCACACCTGAGTTCAAATACACCTGCCTCAATGTTAAACGTATTTATTCTCTTCCAAGTTCCGTAGAAAACAAATATGAGAAAAGAGTACAGTGTAGAAATACAAATGCAAGAACATCCACGTTCCATTTATCCAGTGTAAAAAAGAGGAACTAGGCATATATTAACCTGCATTTAAATGACAATTTATTGTTTTGTGTTGTTTCTGTTTTTGCTCAGTGTGGTATAGTTAATACATTTTACCTACTCATGAAGTGGTTAGAATGTCTGACTAGGACCTGGGAGACCAGGGTTCAAATCCCCACTTGGCCACGGAGCTCTCTGGGTGGGTGACCTTAGACCGGCCACTGCCTCTTAGCCTAACCTACCTCACAGGGTTCTTGTGGGGATTCAACAAAGAGGAGGAGAACAATGTAAACCACCTTGAGAGTTTTCTTTAACTATTTACAAATTGATAACTTAAACAAACAATCAAACTTTTCTATATGTGAAGTGGAATTGGGGCGATTTCCTCATAGCCTCCCCCCTGCCCAAGTTTTTCAGTCCTGCTTCCTGTGGACAATCTTGTAACTGTTTTGAGATCTCATGAAAACTGCCCCCTTCCAATCTAAAGTTATTAATCTCCTTCATCCTTCTCCCACCTTTTGTGCCCGCTCTAGACCCTCCTGTCCATGCCACCCTTTCTCATGTTATTATAGGGACAAAGAAAGCTGTCTTCTATCAGGTCATTGGCCCATCTAGCTCAGTGTTGTCTAAACTGACTGGCAGCAGTTCTCATGGGCTTTAAGGGAGGGAAAATTCCCAACTCTACCTAGAAATGCTGCTAGGGATTGATCCAGGCATCTTCTGCGTGCAGATCAGATGCTGTACCACTGAGCTACAGCCAGTGTGGTGTAGGGGTTGAGAGTGGTAGACTCGTAATCTGGTGAACCGGGTTTGCATCCCTGCTCCTCCCCATGCAGCTGCTGGGTGACCTTGGGCCAGTCACACTTCTCTGAAGTCTCTCAGCCCCACTCACCTCACAGAGTGTTTGTTGTGGGGGAGGAAGGGAAAGGAGAATGTTAGCCGCTTTGAGACTCCTTTGGGTAGCGATAAAGCGGGATATCAAATCCAAACTCTTCTTCTCTTCTTCCTTGCCTATCAAAACCATCCTTGAACTCTAGTGCCTGCTGGAGGGTTGGTCTCACTTTCTTGAAGTATCTGGGCCAGTGGCTTGTTGTTTTGTTTCCCCCCCCTGTGGTGCACCTGCTCCTTATTTTAGTTTTGTATTGTCTTTGCTGGGGATGAGGGTACCGGAAGGGGCGGATTGCTAAGTGTTGCTTGAAAGATGTTCCCCACAGCTATAATTGTAGAATCATGGTAATGGAAGAGAACCAAAGTGATTTAGAACTGGACCACAGTTCTTTTTACGGCTCTGGCATAAACAGTTGCACTTGAGGCTGCCAGCTACTGCCAGGCAAGCTCAGGGCCATTTGGTCTGCTTGTCTGCAAACCTATTAAAAGTGCAGATGGTGTATTGTTTCCAACATTTCTGCTCACAAATTGAATTTAGCATGTGCCAACCGGCCTTCATTTCATGCTGCGTGGGGTGGTTGTGATGGCCAATGGGAGTGATGCAACAGGCAAGACTTTATTAAATGTGCCAGGAGGATTTTGCAAGCCCGCCTTGCTTTTTGGGTTCTGCCTTAAGAGTACCCAGTGGTGGGACCATCTGATATGTTGCTCCTGAACCTTCTGCCTTGATGGTGTGGTTCTTATTGTGGGCTTTGGATGTCTGCTGAGTAGACAAAACAGTATAGCAGTTTTCTGAAATACTCCTAGTTTCACCTTCCCTGCCAATCTACCTCTGTGTTTAATATATGTGTGTGTGTGTGTGTGTTTCATTTCTCTATAGTATATAAAAAATACTTACTGCATTTCTGCCCCAAGGAGCTCAAGGGGGTTATACATGGTTCTTCCCCACCTCATTTAACCTCCCCAAGGTGAGGTAGCTTAGGCTGAGAGGCAGCCACTGGCCCAAGGTCACCCCAATTGAATTTAATGGCCAAATGGGGATTGAAACCCTGGTCTCCCAAACCCTAGTCTGACACTCTAACCCAGGGGTCAGAAACCTATGGCCCATGGTCCACAAATATTCCACGGGGGTCATTTAACCGGCCCACAAGCTGCCCCCAAACAGAGCTGCCCACTTGGCAAGTCCCTGCGCGCTGCACTAAACTGGCGCTGCACTAAACCGGTGCTGCACTGCGCGGGGACTCGCTTCCGCGGCGCTGGAAATCACATCTGCGCAGACGCAGATGCCAAAAATCGCAGGTGTGATCTGGCCCATGGAGCGATCTCCGCTGGAGTGAACCGGCCCAGGCGAGGTAAACCTTGCCGACCCCTGCTCTAACCACTACACCACACTGGCTTTCAGTGTCTGCTCTTCTACTGCTACCCCTATCTCCTCTGCACTAGTGCCAACTCTCACGACTTAGCGGCTCTAAGGGCCTAAATGGCATACCTGGGATTCTGCAGTTAAACTTCTAGGGCTGCAAAACCCCTCTTCCACAGCTGGAACGAATTATGCACTTTAGGAGAAAATATGCATAGAGTTGCTTAAAATTACATGCTTTGTGTAATTTGTGCCATTGTCGTGCATAACATGGATCTTGTGGTCGCCTTTTTCTGTGTGTGATTTTTTCCGGGGGGGGGGGTTTGGCTGTTTCAGGGGGCATTTGCCAACTGGATGGTTGTGAGGTGGGGGTGCTCCAGTGAAAGGGTGGGCCATGGAAAGAGGCTGTTCACTATGCTGTCTTCCTCTAAAATGTTAGTTTTGTGTCCATGTTTCCATCTCCTTTCAGGCTGACAGATCCTATCCCCACGACTGAAACATCCATCACCCCACGCCAAAGACCCAAAGCTGGGCAGACACAACCAAACCCGGGGATCCTGCCCATCCAGCCTGCCCTGACTCCCAGAAAGAGGCCCACAGCACAGGGTGAGAGGGCGCCCCACTGCGGGCTACTTCCTAACCTACTTTTTGTTCTCTGCATGGGTAAACTTGCACTCCTAAATGCCCAGGCAGGCTTCCTTCTGAGTGCTCTGCTGCTCATGCGGACCAGAGGTTCCCAAATCGTTTGGGGGCCCCACCCCCTTGGTTCCATAGACTCATCCCCAGTGCCCCTTAAAGGTAAAGGGTAAAGGGACCCCTGACCATTAGGTCCAGTCGTGGCCGACTCTGGGGTTGCGGCGCTCATCTCACTTTAGTGGCCGAGGGAGCCGGCGTACAGCTTCTGGCTCATGTGGCCAGCATGACTAAGCCGCTTCTAGCGAACCAGAGCAGCTCACGGAAACACCGTTTACCTTTCCGCCAGAGCAGTACCTACCGTATTTTTTGCTCTATAGGGTGCACCGGACCATAGGGTGCACCTAGTTTTGGGGGGAGGGAAATAAAGGGGGGAAAATTTATTCCTCCTCCCCCCAGGCACGGGGCTGGGGCGGTTCCCCCGACCCCAGCCCCCAGAACAGGCTGCTATCCACAAGCCTTCGGAGCCCGGCGGGAACTCCCGCCTGGCTCACAAGGCTTGCGGATATCTGCCCGAAGCCCAGGGCGCGCTGCGCAGAGCTCCCCATGCTTCGGGCGGCAGGCTGCTGCCCGCAAGCCTTGTGAGCCCGTGGGCTTGCAAGGCTTGCGGATAGCTTCCTGAAGCCTGGAGGGTGAGAGGGGTCAGTGCGCACTGACCCCTCTCGCTCTCCAGGCTTCAGCGAAAGTCTGCGTTCGCTCCATAGGACGCACACACATTTTCCCTTCATTTTTGGAGGAGGAAAAGTGCGTCCTATAGAGCGAAAAATACGGTATTTATCTACTTGTACTTTGACATGCTTTCAAACTGCTAGGTTGGCAGGAGCAAGGACTGAGCAACAGGAGCTCACGCTGTTGTGGGGATTCGAACCGCCGACCTTCTGATTGGCAAGCCCTAGGCTCTGTGGTTTAACCCACAGCGCCACCCGCGTCCCCCAGTGCCCCTTACCCTACCCTATAAACAGCTTTATTTCAGAATACCGGCTTGTACAACCCACTAAGGAAGACAATAGCACAATAGAATTCAAAACAGTAATGATTTATTCGGCACATGTATTAAAACCCCAGTTAAAGCTATTTAGTTTAATTAATTCAACAAAATGGATGAAATTGATCCACTGATGCCAGCTTTTCAAAGCCTCGTAGTCATTTATGTGGTGGTTCAGTTCCCAGGGTTCCACGTATTCGCAAAAACCATACATACCCAAACCCTTGGAGCCAGTGGGTTGAGGTAGAAAGAGTCCTTTTACTTCCAGAGCCCATGCAGCAAAACGGGCCTTGCCCAGTAAGCAAGATGGAGAACCTAAAAGCTGCTTTTGCACCCGGTAACCTCAAGCATACCCAGCATGAAAGTACCTTTTAACCTCTCCCACTTGCTTGGATTTAACATGTGGAATTTCAACCAATCCTCCTCGAACCACGTATGTATGAAATTGTGCAAGTTAAATGCATGCAAGATGAGATCGTACCATAATTCTCTTGAAGATTAGGTTGCAAACTATTGAAAAACAAGGCATCTGCTTTTCTTTCCCTTTCTTCCATTGGTTGCCTATTCTAGCCTTCCTTGCCCTTCTTTTATATTCCAGGCCCTTGATCCATCCTCATTTCATAGCATCACAGAATTGTAGAGTTGGAAGAGAACCCCAACTCCTGCAGTGCAAGAATCACAGCTAAATATTTATGCATTTAAGTGTTTAAATAAAAAGTACGCACTTGGGGGGGGGGGACAGGAGTAAAGGAAATGGATGCATTCTGACCTCTCCTCTTGCTCTGCAGTTGCTGCTCCAGCGCCTTTGGCCGGGGGTCAGGCCCCCCTCCCCACCAGCGTCCCACAGCCGAAAGCCCTGCCTCAGCCGACTCCGCCTCTCCCGCAAGCTCAGCCTAAGCAGCCGCCCCCTGTACAACCGCCTGCTGCCTCCCAACCGCAAGCCCCTCCAGCTCAGCCCCAGGCCGCCACCCCACAGCATCAGCTGTTCCTAAAGCAGCAGCAGCAACAGCCGCCAGCGCAGCCACCAGCCACATTTTATCAGCCCCAAGGTCCTCAGCAGCAGCCGCAGCAGCAGCAGCCACAGCCTCCCCTGCAAGTTCAACAGGTGAGGCTGTTTTGGGGAGTAGCTGTTTTTCTTTTCTCTTCACAGGAATTTCAAGGCAGTTGTGACTTGGGAGCATAGAGGAGGTTGAGTCCAAGCACCCAAGGGCAGTTCTCTGAGTCTCCATTTTTGGAATCAAAGAAATCTTTCAAACGAGTTTGTGTGGTCATAGAGAAAATATATGAGACGGAGTGGGCGCAGAAGGTATTAACAAAATGAAAGCCCCACCATCCCATATCTTGCAGATTTGAGCCTCTGTTTGAGCACATAGAATCAAATATAATGCACTAAGAATACTTAAGTATATACAGTGGTACCTTGGGTTACATACGCTTCAGGTTACAGACTCCGCTAACCCAGAAATAGTGCTTCAGGTTAAGAACTTTGCTTCAGGATGAGAACAGAAATCGTGCTCCGGCGGCGCGGCAGCAGCGGGAGGCCCCATTAGCTAAAGTGGTGCTTCAGGTTAAGAATAGTCTCAGGTTAAGTACGGACCTCCAGAACGAATTAAGTACTTAACCTGAGGTACCACTGTAGTACTTTGTGAGCCCTGCATTTGGGCCACTTTGAGATTGCTTGTTTGCTTGTTTGTTTGTTTGATTGATTTATTATTTCCAACGCTTCACCCTAAGCTTCCAGGACAGGTTAAAGCATTAAAACACAATATTAAAAACAGTTTGAAACAAATTGGAACTATAAAAATAAGCTGAGTCCTAAAAACATACACCTCAAGGGTCTAAAGCCAGGGTAAAGAGGTGTGTCCTCAGCATTCTCCTGAAGCTGTAGAAGGGGGGGGGGCAGGCGCACTTTTGCAAGGAGGGAGTTCCACAGTTTTGGGGCTGCCACAGAGGAGGTCTTCTCCCCCTGGGCCACTACCACACCAAGCCTCTGAAGTCGGAAGGGCTACCCAGGGGTCCTTCTCTGCCAATCTCAGCACCCGAGAGGTTCTGTAGGAAAGGAGATGGTCTTTCAGGTGTTTGGGGTCTGAGTCGTTCAGGGCTTTAATCACCAATGTGAGCACCTTGAATTAGGTCTGGAAATAAACTGGCAACCAGTGCAGCTGTTTCAAAACGAGTTATACAAGATCCAGATGGAATTCCAGCCAGAAATCTGGCTGCTGTTGTATTTTTGGACCAACTGAAGTTTCCAAGTCATCTTCAAAGGCAGCCCAACACAGAGCATGTTGCAACAGCCCAGTAACAAGGGAAGGTGAATTTGGGGAGACGCTCTTACTCCATTGCATGTGCTGAAATGCAAAAGATTGCAGCTGGTCGTAAGGAAGGGTTCTGAATGCTTGCTTCCTGTGTTGTAGATCCAAGTGGCACCCCAGGCACCGCAGCCGCCAGTGAAGCCACAGTTTCCAGTGGCGCAGCAGGGAGTGCAACCGCAGCCTGTGCAGAATTACATGCAGCAGCAGCAACTGCTGGCACAACAGGGGCCCGTCCCACAGAAAGCAGCTGCAGGGCAACAGAAGCCGTCGGCTCAGATCCTTCCCCAACCGCAGGTGCAGCAGGTGGCGGCACAGCCAGTCCCTGTGCAGGATCATCCGGTAAGAGTTGGGAGGAAACTTTGGTTGGCTTTGCAGTGTTGCTTGCTTACTTCTTCCAGTTCCTCTGCCACTGGGCCACGGCCCCTCCCCACTTCTCATGTTGGTGGGTAGCAGGGAAGGAGTGAATGTGGCCATGTCCAGAAGACCCTGATTTGATTTCTGTGCCACTTTTCATTCAAATGAATCTCAAAGCAGCTTACAAACAATAAAAAAACAGTAACTTGACAGAACATAATGGAACATTGCAAGTAGAGCATAAATCATATACAGTCATACCTTCGGTTGAATGCGCTTCGGGTTGAGCACGTTCAAATTGTGCTCCACGACAACCCGGAAGTAACGGAGTGCGTTACTTCCGGGTTTTGCCACTTGTGCATGTGCACACCCATGCGCAGAAGCAGCAAAAAGTGGCACACGCGTGCGCAGACGTGCCGTCGCTAGTTACGTTTGCTTCTAGATGCGAACGGGGCTCTGGAACGGATCCCATTCGTATCTAGAGGTACCACTGTAGAGTAATTAACAAATAATCAGTGAAATAATTACAGTCTATAAAACACTGTTAACAAGCAGCAACTAAAAATGATGAATGGTATCAGACTAACAATGATATTCAAGCCTCAGAGGTAATTTGTGAAAACAGGTAAGAACCCCAGCGTTGTCTTCAGTTTCTCCTTCTTTGCAGATGCTCATATTTACCCCTTCTTTCTCCTTCTCTCTCTGAACACAAACAGAAGCATGCATTTTTATTCAACTGCTCCAATGCATGCTTAAGAGTGGAGGGAAATTTACATTAGTGCTGATCCAACTAAGGTTATTATCCCCTTTCCTGGCCATGCTTTTGTGTTTCATACAACAGTGTTCGAGAGATGGGCAATCTGTGGTCTTCCGCATGTTGTTGAACTACAATTCCCATCATCCCCTGACTACTGGCCGGGCCCGCTGGGAGCTATAGTCCATCAAGAATTGGAGGGTCATAATTATGCAGCTTAAAACTCACCGTGAACAGAGATGCTGGAACTGAGTTCAAGCAAGTTCTGGCTAAAAAAGCCCTGATTAATCATTAGATAAAGGATGGAAATTCAACACTTTGCTGCAGAGAAGGGGGGCACGATAAATGTGATGGGGCAGTGCAGATGCAGGAGAGGCTGTGAGCAGATGAGAGAGAGAGAGAGAGAGAGAGAGAGAGAGAGAGAGAATGAGAATGAAATCCTTGCTCAGACACTGGTAACTGTGGGCCAGGTCTGACCCAGTGGTTCCTTTTTTTTCTTTTCGCCTGCACATCACTTTGCAAATTTCTGGAGATTCTTAATGAATCCTGAACAGAAAACTGTGATTCATCCTTTCAAAGGTGAACATAGAAAAAACTGTCTGGTTTGGCACCAAAAGGCTGCATGTGGGTGCAACAGTAGTTCTTTTTCCTTTAAAAACCCCCAAAAACATTTATTCAAAAGTTACAATACATTTACAATGCAATACATTTTTGATCACTATATCCCTTCCACAGACACCTCTATGATGATGGTGGCATTAAAATACCCTGTTCTTCAGTAAAAGAGAAAAAGGGAGACCAAATGTATCTTTTTTTGGAGATGCCTTTGATTAGCTGCTATGGTATGTGAGGCGTTATGACAGAGCAATGCTTCAGATGTTATTAACCTAAGCCTCTATTGGTATTTTAGAAGTTTCCTTCCATTGTTGGGCAATAACTAGTCTAGCTCCTGTGAACAGGAAGAAAAATAATTCTTACGTTTAAGGGTAGAATTTGGGGTCAAATCTAATGATAATAAGGTAAGTGCTGAATTAAAAGGGATAGATTGTTTAGTGATTTTGGAGGTCAGGTTAAAAATTTCCCCCCCAAAAGGCATGAGCTATGGTACACTCCCACCAAACATGGAAATAGGTACCTTGTTCTCTACAGCCTTTCCAAGATAATGGTGAGCTTAAAGGATTTATCTTTGCAAGGCGTGTGGGGGTCCAATGCCACTGAAAGATAATTTTAAAGGAAATTTCCTGGAGGCGATCCGAAATTGTTTTTAAAGATGGATTTTGCCATATTGATTCCCATGCTTTTTCATTTATTGAAATTCATATGTCAGCCTCCCATCTCATTCGAATATCTTCCGTGTTTCCTGCAAAGCTTTCTAATACTGTATAATACCATATATCATTGAGAATGCCCCTTTTGTGTCATGGCTAGGTCTGTTACACAGTGATTCAAAAGTTTTCAGGGTTCTCAAGCCCTCACCCCTTCATTCCAGATACTTTGCAAAAGTGCAAAAGGACTGTATCTGTTGATACAGATGTAGCCGGGATCGTTTTATGCCTTTCGCCTTTGCCACCAGGCCCTCTTTTAAAATTGCTTTACCTTTTACAAACACACCTCTAATTCTATAGAAACCATTTGTTTCAAGATCTAGGAGCTGGTTGTATTTGTCTGCATGTTTAAATGAGGGGTGATCTAGCAGAGGCATCAGTAGTGAAGTCCTAGGAGCCAATACTAAGTTCCAGTTCCGCCACGCCATTAATTATACTTTAAAAAATGGGTTTGCCCACCTTTTCTTGTTCCTTCATGAAGGGCAGAGCGTGTACTGATAGTCTTGTGTGGCCACTTTCTATCTTTCTATCTTTATCCATAGAATATCTCCTTTACCTTTAATGAGAGGTATCAATAATTTAATTTGGAAAGCTGCGTAGTATAGTTCAAGACTGGGTATTCCTAACCCCCCTTTATTCCTATGTCTAAATAAGATTTTTTGACTGAGTCTGGCTCCTTTTCTTAATGAAGTAAAAGGAAGTAATTTGTTTTGCCATTTTTTAAGCATAGCAGGAGAGATGTATGTTGGTAAAACCTGAAACAGGAAAGATAATTTTAGTAGAATTGGCATTTTTATAGCTGCGATATGACCTAGCCAGCTAAGGCTTGTGCACTTCCATTTTGAGAGTTTTTTATTTCTTGTTTTGAGCAGGGGCTTTTAATTTCTTAGATTTAATTGTTTGAGATCAGCTGTTAAGGTTATCCTGAGGTATTTAAACTGCCCATGGGTGACCCAGTGGTTCCTTTCTCCTGCTCTGGATTTTTGTCAGGCCAACAAGTTGGAGAAGAGTTTGCATCTTAATCCCAATCCTTGTTTCCAATGCACTCATGACCAAACATTGCAAATCCTCCATTTGATGACTATAATGTATGCATTCATCCCAAATAAGTGCTTTTTCACTTAATGAGAACCAGGGTTTTCCCTGTAGCGAGTGGAGCAGCTGCCTAAAGTATAAAAGGAGTGGAAATTTGCCAGGGATCCCCCATCACTGCAGATACTTGAGAATGAAATTTCACATCCGCCTTCTCCTGCTGCACACACACACACACACACACACACACACTTCATTACTATTCAAGTGTAATCATTCCTCATTGTTTCTTTTTGTCCTGAAATGCAGCTGCTTTGACTGTTGGAGGGGGGGAGTTGTTGTTTAAAAGAAAAGGATGCACAGCATACGAATAAATTACAGTAAATGCCTTCCAGCTGAAACTGTATTTATACCAGGTTATTCTTGCAACACATTTTTTTCTGTAATACCCAAATCTATTGGCGACCAACTGGTTTGGGGAGCAGATTTGGAGAGAGCACTCTAGGATGAAGAATTATGGGGGAGCGACTCCCCCCATTAGTCACGTTAACAAAATGGGGGTGGGTGAACATAAAAGGGTTGGTTATTTCTGTCACAAATATATTCACAACATCATTTCAAACTAATATTTGTTGCGGTATTTGGGGGGAAAGCTGAAATATGATGGAAAAAAATAACCCAAGCCTCCAAAAGGTGTAAACATCCCATTCTGTTCGCTCCTCTTTATATTATAGATATATTTTCAGGATTGCAAGTTCTGTTAAGTCAGTGTGGTGAAGGGAGCAGGCCAGAAAGAGCCAGGCTCAAATCCCTGCTGAGAATATTTATATTGAAAGAGAGCATAGAAAAGGATAAAGCAACAGTAAGAGTCATTACAACAACCTTGTAAGACAGGTCAGTATGACTTGAATCCGTGAGGCTCCTGTCTTGCAGTCACCCCCTTGAGCATTTTGGACATTTCTTCAGCCATGACAATTTTTAGAAGCTTTTCTGGGGGAAATAAAAAAAAGCTGAGATCCTGAGAAATCCAGTTTCTGTGTCTGGCAAGCAGGCCAGTGTTTCAGTGTATGGAACAGAAGGGCTTGTGAAGAATTATAGAGAACACAAAGATTTGATGGACTATGAAAGAACATAAGGAAAGGAAATGACTGAAGAACAGATGTAAAGGTGAACTAGAAACTAAGAGACATGTGGTGAATGCGGTGGAAGTCTTTTAGAATATTTTAACTAGGATTTATATATTGTAAGGTTTGAAGTATAAATTTGGTATTATTGATTAGTGTGTTTTTTCTTTTTCTTTTCTTTTATCTTTCGTCTCTTTTCTTTTCTAGTCTGCATGTTGGAAAATACGTAGACAAATGTGTTTACAGTGTTATGTATTGATTTTTTGTTTCTATTTCTTTTTTCTTTTTCTTTTCCTGTAATATTTAATAAAAACTACCGTATTTTTCACTCTATAACACGCACCCGACCATAACACGCACGTAGTTTTTAGAGGAGGAAAATCCGTAGGCATGCCACCTGTAGGCATTCCCTCCATAACACGCACAGACATTTCCCCTTACTTTCTAGGAGGAAAAAAGTGAGTGTTATGGTGCAAAAAATACGGTAATTTTTTTAAAAAAGGAACAGAAGGGCTGCCAGGAGCTCAAAGTTGTGCCCACGGTTCTCCTTCTCCTCATTTAATCCCCACCACAACCCAGTGGGGTAGGCTAGGCTGAGAGGACAGCCAGTGAACTTCATGGTTGGGTGGGAATTTGAACTCTGGTCTCCCAGGTCCTAGTCCAACACTCTAACCACTGCACCATGCTGCCTTTTCTGTGAGCGAACTGTTGTGGCTTGGAGATGCTGTGTGCGTGAAGGTCTCTCTTCTGGTGTGTTAGTCTTCTAGGTTTGGCTGAATAACACGTTGAGGGAGTAAAGTTCTGGGTCTTTCTTACATTTTTGCCTGAAAGGGGTCTACCTTCTATTTCTATCCTCTCTCCCTTTTGCCCCCCTCCCCGCCACCGGGACAGAATGCAGAGTTTGGGTTGTCCCTTCTGCTTCTAAGAAACAGCTTTGCAACTCCTGTGGTTAAGGAAATAAACTCAGTAACTTTCTCTCCCCCCCCGACCCCCAGCAAGCGCCTCCACGACATCAAAGGATCCCCACCACCCCGCCGTCAGCTGTCCAGGGACAGAAGGTGGGCTCCCTCACTCCCCCGTCCTCCCCCAAGACTCAGCGAGCGGGACACCGGAGGATCCTGAGTGACGTGACGCACAGCACTGTCTTTGGGGTCCCAGCCAGCAAATCAACACAGCTTCTGCAGGCAGCGGCTGCTGAGGCCAGCCTCAACAAGTCCAAGTGTGTATTTTTGGGGGGGGGGGGAGTGTCTCTTCTTCCTGCTAAATGACCCTTTGTGCATTTTGATTCTCTTTACGTTTTGTTCTGATTGGGGGCAGCCTGCCTCCATCTGCCTTTCTTGTGCCATGTCCTAATAGCCTTCCTGCTGTTGCTCTTGGAACGAACAGAGGAGTGTGCTTGAGTTGCAAGAGGAGCATTTATAACCCTGGACTAGCAACTAAGCTTAACATAAGAACACACCAGAAGAGCCTGCTGGATCAGGCCAATCGCCCATCTAGTCCTGTTCTCACAGTGGCCAGCCAGAGGCCTGTGGGAAACCTGCAAGGAGGATTTGAGCACAAGAATACCATCCCTTTCTGTGGTTTCCAGAAACTGGCATTCAGAAGCATGGCTGCCTCTGACTGTGGAGGAGGAGCATAGCCATCGTTGCTATGCTCCTCCATCATGAATTTGTCAAATCCTCTTTTAAAACGTATGTTATGATCGAAGAGGCTTTTGTCTGGGCCTCTGTTTGGGGAAGAGACACTAAAGGGTGTGTGTGTGTGTGTGTGTGTGTGCGCGCACACACACACACACACACGGGTTGTCTTTGAGATATGGAGCTATCCTGTGGACCAACTTCACTGCTGGGCTGGGTTTCCAGTTGAAAGCACAGGCAAACCTGTATTGTGACGTTCTAAGGCACCACCCGTTTAAGTGAAATTGTGTATATTTGAAACACAATTGGAAAAGCTTGCAAACACCTTGTTCTGTCCCTTTTTGCTTTTCCCCGTGTGCACATAAATGGGGGTGGGGAGTTGCATGTATGGATCTGTGTGGACAATTTTCAGGCTCACAGAGCTGAACAAAGTCCACCCAGTTGCATATTCAGCACACATTCAGCAGCACCTGTAGACATTGCAATGGCGTTAGGAAATAAAGATGGCAACTGAATGTCCCGATTTTGTTCCCTTTTCGGGGTGGCTTCCTTCAGGTCTGCCTCAACAACGCCTTCTGGATCCCCCAGGACATCACAGCAAAATGTCTACAATCCACCAGATGTCTCTACCTGGAACCCTTTTGATGACGACAACTTCTCCAAGCTCACAGCAGAGGAGCTGCTGAACAAGGATTTTGCAAAACTGAGTGATGGTTAGTGCAATCCAGTACCCTCAGAGTGGAAGCTGTGGCAGCCTAGGCTGTTGAAGATGAAGGGCCTCCCAAAACTTTCTAGGCTGTTCCTTGGGAACAGACAAGCTGACTTTTTTCAAGGCTCTCTTGGTCCAGTGGCCTAAATCAAGACCACTGGAGTTCTCATAATCGGTCAGACAGAGGTCCCACCCCCTGCACTTGATAGATTTCATATTTCAAGGTTAATCTGGCACAACATAATTCTACTTGCTGATTTTACTATTGGGTCCCAGTTTCACCTTCCAGGCTTCTGAGGCTACAGAGGGAAACAGCTGTGGTGGCAGTATATGACCATTGCTGGCTGACTTCTCCTGAAATAGACTTGAAATAGACTTCCTCTGAAATCACCCACAGTGTGATCAGCAGATGTGGGCCAGTGTTGTGGGAGTCCACTGGCAGTTGCGTTTATACTGTGCTACCAGCCAGAGTTCACTATCCTCAATGCTTTGTCAGAACCATCAGCGGCATAAGATTTTTAAATGCAATTGTTGCATTTCTTGGTATCCTAGTTGCAACCAAAAGACATACCACATGCTGTTTTTCTCACACTGCAAACCTATGCTTGTTTGCTTGGGAAGTATTCTGACTCTGTTCAGTGTGGACTATTCCCTAGCATGTTTTTATGATTGTAGACTGGCACCGGTTTCCTTCCCAAAAAAGCATCAGGAACAATCCTAGTAAGAATGAAGGAGCAACATGTGGAGTTTCTGTTTGGCTTAGTTGCTGATCCTTAAAACTGAGAAACCAGGTCTAGCTCTGGCTTGCAATAAGTATGAATAATAGTAATATCCAGGGGCTTTGGAATATTTCCAAGATATGCTTAGCAACTCATGATGCATAAGAGCACTTAATAACCAGGTCCTTGATTAATTTGTAATATAAAGATAAATCCAGCTCCTTTGTTGGCTTGTTAGTAATAATAGATGAATCAAACCAACTTTTATCTCATCCGGAGATGTTGACATTTTTGCTGGTGGCTGCTTGTTTAGAAAGAGCTAAATGTTGGCGCTGTGCAGTAGGCCTGTCAACAGACTCATGGTGTGCTCAGGTATGGTCTGTTGCTCTGGCCAACAAATTGACCTGCCAGGTCAGGGTGGCCAGAAACAAGATGAATCCTTTCACCACTGGTGGCACCCATTCATCTCCTATATGAGACATGACAATCGAGAGAACCGCCCCAGACACATGGAAACATCTGGAGAGACCTATTGGACTGGAGACGATAATATGCATTATAAACCAGTTCTAACATCAAGCTGCTGTTAATGCCTTTTCCCAAGAAATGGCAGAATTTTGTTGTTGTTTCTTATTGTATTTTAAATTCTATAAAATATATAAAAAAATAACCAGGTCCTTGGAATTTCAGGTAAACTTCCAGAGAAGCTGGGTAGCTCAGCAGAGAATCTGATCCCAGGCTTTCAACCGGCTCCTTCCACAACACAGGCAGATGCGTTTGGCTCATCTTCTCTTGCACCTGTGTCAGGTATGCCCGGATGGGATGTTATTTGCAGCTCCAGCCAATTCAGTGCAGAAGGTCTGTCCAATGGAAGCAGGCAGTGCTTGTCAGGCTGATTCTGGACTCTGCTTGTGTCTCTTTCAGTTGCCATCAGGGGAGATGGAAGGCAGGCTACAAGGGGGCATTAGGAGGCTGGCCAGGCTGAGGATAGGGGAGCGCAGGGCCTCAGCTGCAAGTCGGTCAGCTATGTTTGGGCCAGGTGACCCCCATTTCCAGATCTCCAGCCCAGGTTCCCTGAGGGGGCAGGACCTGTAGTGTGAAGTGTTTCAGGCAGAACAGACGGACCAGGTTCTTGGCATTTGTACCAAGCCTGGTCAATTGGCAGGCTTATTACTGCCTGCCATTCACAGGGGCTGGCACTGCACACTCCTGTCTATCTTGTGCCTGGAGAGGACTCGTGGTCCTGGGTAGTTGTTAGGCCAGGACCCAGCCTCAAGCTGTGAGGCTCTTCATTCACTTAGCCAAGTGCAGGCAGCACCTGCTTCAGAGATGAATCAACAAGTGGGGAAAGTGGGGACCCGGGAAGGGCTGTACTTGATTCCATCTGGAGTGGACAGTTCATTAGCTTCCTTCTAAAACCTGGGTGCCTTCTGCAGGCTTACAGAAGCAGACCAGCCTAGATCCAGTCCAGCCTCTAATCTCATGGAGTATGATCAGGTTTTTATTGAGTCTGGCTGGTTTCTGGAGCAGCTGGAAGCCCCTGCTGTGTGCTGAGACCACCTTGGAGAAGAGCACAGGGCTTTAAGAATAGTCGGCAAGTAGCCTGAATGTGTGCTTTACCTGCTATATTTTCATGTTAAATGCTAAATGCGATGAGGCAGCAATGGTGGCCCAGAATGATGTTTTTTAGAGCTTTGGTGGATACTCCATAAAACACAAACCTGGTAGTTGTCATAAATTCTGGAGTGACTTCAAGATTATGCTACTTAAGCCTTCCCCAATCCACTGTCCTCTAGACATTTTTGGACTCCCATCATCCCAGAATATGGCAACTTGGGCTGATGGGAGTTCCAGGAGCCACCAGTTTGGGGAAGGCTGTCCAACTGCAGTGTGCTGCATGTGTGGCTGACTTTGAAGATAGTTTGGGAACTTCATTTATTTATTTATTAAAAACATATCCTGCTTTTTACTATGTAGGTCTCACAGCAAAATAATAATAATAATAAAAATACATAAAATACACAATGCACAAATTTTAAAACTCGAATACTACTACTACTACTACTACTACTACTACTACTACTACTAATAATAATTTATTATTTGTACCCCGCCCATCTGGCTGGGTTTCCCCAGCCACTCTGGGCGGCTTCCAACAAAGATGAAAGATACACTAAAATGTCACATATTAAAAACTTCCCTGAACAGGGCTGCCTTCAGATGTCTTCTGAATGTCAGGTAGATGTTTATCGCTTTGACATCTGATGGGAGGGCGTTCCACAGGGCGGGCGCCACTACCGAGAAGGCCTTCTGTCTGGTTCCCTGTAACTTGGCCTCTCGCAGTGAGGGAACCACCAGAAGGCCCTCGGAGCTGGACCTCAGTGTCCGGGCAGAACGATGGGGGAGGAGACGTTCCTTCAGATATACTGGACCGAGGCCGTTTAGGGCTTTAAAGGTCAGCACCAACACTTTGAATTGTGCTCGGAAACGTACTGGGAGCCAATGTAGTTCTTTCAAGACCGGTGTTATATGGTCTCGGCGGCCGCTCCCAGTCACCAGTCTAGCTGCCACATTCTGGATTAGTTGTAGTTTCCGGGTCACCTTCAAAGGTAGCCCCACGTAGAGCGCATTGCAGTAGTCCAAGCGGGAGATAACCAGAGCATGTACCACTCTGGCGAGACAGTCTGCAGGCAGATAGGGTCTCAGCCTACGTACCAGATGGAGCTGGTAAACAGCTGCCCTGGACACAGATTTGACCTGTGCTTCCATGGACAGCTGTGAGTCCAAAATGACTCCCAGGCTGCGCACCTGGTCCTTCAGGGGCACAGTTACCCCATTCAGGACCAGGGAATCCTCCACACCTGCCCGCCTCCTGTCCCCCAAAAACAGTACTTCTGTCTTGTCAGGATTCAACCTCAATCTGTTAGCCGCCATCCATCCACCAACCGCTTCCAGACACTCACACAGGACCTTCACTGCCTTCACTGGTTCTGATTTAAAAGAGAGGTAGAGCTGGGTATCATCCGCATACTGATGAACACCCAGCCCAAACCTCCTGATGATCTCTCCCAGTGGCTGCATGTAAATGTTGAAAAGCATGGGGGAGAGGACAGAACCCTGAGGCACCCCACAAGTGAGAGCCCAGGGGTCTGAACACTCATCCCCCCCACCACTTTCTGAACACGGCCCAGGAGGAAGGAGCGGAACCACTGTATGACAGTGCCCCCAGCTCCCAGCCCCTCAAGACGGTCCAGAAGGATGTTATGGTCGATGGTATCAAATGCCGCTGAGAGATCCAGCAGAACTAGGAAACAGCTCTCACCTTTGTCCCTAGCCCGCCGGAGATCATCACCCAGTGCGACCAAGGCAGTTTCAGTCCCATGATGAGGCCTGAATCCCGACTGGAAGGGATCCAAATGGTCCGCTTCTTCCAGGCGTGCCTGGAGTTGTTCAGCAACCACTCGCTCAATCACCTTGCCCAAGAATGGGAGATTTGAGACTGGGCGATAATTGGCCATCGTGGCCGCATCTAAAGATGGTTTTTTAAGAAGCGGTTTAATAACCGCCTCTTTCAGCGGGTCTGGGAAGGCTCCCTCACGGAGGGAAGCATTCACCACTCCACGAAGCCCATCGCCCAGCCCTTCCTGGCTAGCTTTTATAAGCCAGGATGGGCAAGGATCCAGGAGACAGGTGGTTGGCTTCACTCGTCCAAGCAGCCTGTCCACATCCTCGGAGGTAACAGATTGGAATTGATCCCACACAACTTGACTAGACAGGACTCTAGCACTCTCCCGCCCTGGCCCTGCTCCCACGGTGGAGTCTACTTCTTCCCGAATCTGAGCGATTTTATCTGCAAAAAACTTTGCAAAATCATTGCAGGAGATCATGTGGCCCGTACTGGGCCCCAATGTCGCAGGTGGTTCCGCTAAATTGTGAACCACCTGAAAAAGTCTCCTGCTGCTGTTTTCTGCAGATGCAATAGAGGCGGCGAAGAAAGTCTTCTTCGCCGTCGCTATCGCCACTTGGTAGGCTCGATGTTGAGCTCTAACCTGTGTCCGGTCAGATTCGGAATGAGTTATCCGCCACCGGCGCTCTAGCCGTCTCAACGATTGTTTCATTGCCCTCAGATCCGTGGAAAACCACGGGGCTCTCCGGGCTCCATGCAATCGGAGAGGGCGCTTCGGAGCCAAACAGTCAATAGCCCTGGTTAACTCCACATTCCAGTGGGCCACCAGGGAATCGGCTGAAAGGCCATCAACATGGGATAAAGCATCCCCTACCACTCTCTGGAAACCATTTGGATCCATTAAGTGGCGGGGGCGGACCATCCGAATCGGTCCCACCTCCCTGCAGAGGGGATGGGTCACAGAGAAGTCCACTTGCACCAGGAAGTGATCTGACCATTAAAGCTCCAAAGTCTAAAACTTCAGGAATTTAAAATCTCAAGAAAAGAAAAAAGGGAAACATCTGAGCAGCATTCAGGGTGCAAAGGTCTACTTGAATAAAACAGTTTTGACCAGACACCTCAAACTCAGTTACGGGTGATGCCAGTCTAACTTCTTGCTGGTAGGCCCTCCATAGAGTTGGGCCCACAACATGGAAATATGAGTTGTGCTTCTAGCTTTCAGGTAGTGCAGAACTTAGAGGTCTGCCTGTGGACAGTTGTGGGCCGGTTTTCTCATCTCTTGTCTCCTAAAGCAGCTGCGCTGGCTGCCATTTGATCGTGGGACAATTCAAAGTGCTGGTTTTGACACTTAGAGCCATAAACTGCTTGAGTTCTGATTATCTCAGGGGGTGTCTCTTTACATTTAAGATCATCTGTAGAAATCCCGCTGTATGTTCCAGATAAACCATTGCAAGGAGCAGGGAATATGGGATTGTTTTATATTGTTTTAATTTTTTTTGTTTGTTTTTTACAGAGCAGGGTCTTCTGTGCAGCAGCCCCATTGCTCTGGAACTTTTCCCCAAGGGAGGTTCATTCAGCCTCAGCCTTCTTGGAGAAGTTCAGTGTTTTTCAGAGGGCCTTTGATTTCTGGCGCTGCTTGCCTCAGCTCTGCTTTTTGAGGGTTTTATCGATTTGATTTTGCCATTTTTATTGGATGGTTTTATAAACCATTATGAAACTTAATGAATAGTGGTATAAAGCTGTCGGTAAGAGTAATAATATAGTATAGCCATGCATCTTGACTTAGAGACTTCACTCGGTTGCGACACTCTCAAAGAAACACAGTAGCCCTCCCCAAGGCTAACAGAACATATGAATAATGAATTAATCCTCGCCATGTGAACTGTTGAGTTTGGAGAGGGTGGAATGACCTGATGCCCTTGGAAGAAGAGTTGTTACTTTGGTTCTGTGGGTGATCTACTGTGACCTTGGATCAACTCACCAATAATTCACTGATAAACTTTTTGGTTGAGTGGGGAATAATATCTGCAGCTTGCTGGAGGGGTCCCATGGAGGTGGGAGGGTAATACTGCCATACCCCCAGATGCATGTGGCAATTAAATGACTTTTCAATGCATCTTTGGTCTGTTTGGCATCTTCCTGTGCTCTGCTTGACATCTCTCTCTCTCTCTCTCTCTCTCTCTCTCTCTCTCTCCCCCTCCCTCCCTCTCCCAATTCCTTCCTTTCCTAACTTCCCCCTTACTGCTCACCCAGCTGAAAAAACAAAAGATATCCTGGACTCTAGCCCTCCACTTCTGGCTGTTCCCGATCCTTTCATTCCTCTTCCACTATCAGATACACCAGGTAACTGTGACTTGCATAAACGAGATGGGATTTAGCAGAAGGGATCCCACTCAAACGTGTTGCCACCCAAAGTGACTGTTTGGGTGGCCTTGTATACAAATGTCAGTAAGTGAATTCAGATGGTGTGTTATATCGAACCATTCACAGTACGACTTGAGAGTCACCTGTTTGCTTCTGCGTGCTTCCTGGAGGTACCTGGATGCCAGCAGCTACCAAAGGGGCTCCTCTGAGCACCCTTCTGGTCCTAACTTGGCTCTTGGGTGGGTTGGGTTCAAGGTAGATTGGGTTCATTTGACCTTGATCTTTTAAGATCATGGTAGAAAATGTATTAGTGGATGTTGTCTCTTAGGTAACCTATAAATATTGGCCTGGCAGGCTCTCAGGGACTCATCAGAAGTTACTGGGGTGGGGAGTGTTGCAATAAGAGAATGATGGATAAATCCATATGTACCAGCTGAACATTTTAAAATCTATTAATTCGATGAAAGGACCCTGTTCTGCTTCTCCTTTCATATCAGTGGGTTTTCATGGGATCTGTTCCCAGTGTTACCTGGCTTTTATTTTTATTTTTTAAATAGTGCTTTATTTGCTACTCATGGGCTGCAACTGCTAATGGAAATGTAACTGCTGCAAGAAGGACAGAGGTGACGGCAAAGCATCTGTTCAGATACTGAGAAATGAGAAGTTCAGGCTCAAGGCATTCATCTTCTCTTGCCTTGGAATGGAAGGGAGCCAAGTCTCCTTAAAATAAGCTCATGGCAGGCTGTCTTGCTTGATTAGTCATTACAGAGTGTGGTAATGCTTTTAATTCTGTGCACTAGGCACTAGTTCCTCCCCCCTCTTTTTGCTCATGAGGATGAGCCCTCCCAGCCACAAGGCAAAGGTAAGGGCGGTGACTGGCTGGCATGTCCTGTCCAGCATACCGGTAGTTTCACTATCAATGGTTAAATTCACAGCCTTCAAGGGGATGGGATTCTCCCTCTCTGGCCGCTGTTTTAACAACATATGCTGCAGTCAAATGAAAGCATAGCAGAACTGCAAGCCCTTCTCTCTGATGCCTGCTATTTCATAAATAAAACGAGGTACTGGTGGTGAGAATGATGATCAGGCCAATAGCTGTTACATGCGAAATTTTGTTTCTAGAAAATCTCTTTTCATCTCCCCACCTACACCCAGCCCTGCAAAGCAATTTTTTAAAATAGTCCTTATAGCTGTATAGATTTGCTTGAAAGGATAGTGGGGGGACCTGCTTGCTGAAATCTTAGTAGCCACATGGGTAGATTTCCAAAGTCCCACAGCATAACTACCGTATTTTTCGCTCTCCTGGCTTCAGGGATAGCTGCACAGCCTGCATTCGCTCCATAAGACACACATTTCCCCTTACTTTTTAGGAGGGGGAAGTGCGTCTTATAGAGCCAAAAATACGGTTCTTCTCTGCTCTTCCTCCAAGACTAGCAAAACCCAAAATAATTTATGCAGTGCAAAAGAAGCATTGCGTGTTTTCTGGATAGCAGATTCAGTTTTTTCCTTGAGCTGTGTTTGGATTTCACAGACAAAAGGCATGAAATATGTGCTTTCCTTTCTCCTTCTACAGTTTTAGCCGCCCTTTGTAATGAGCTCCTAAGATGGGATTGACTTGTTTTGGAGAACAACACGTGCCCTTTGGTTTGTTGACGCCTCAAAGGTTAAAAACAAGGCAGCCGCCTAGAGCAGCTGCTTGGAAAGGTCCCATGGTCTTTAGTCAGCCTTTGCCAAATTGGTGCCCTCCAGATGTTTTGTACTGCAACTCCCATTAGCCCCAGCCAGCATTGTCATTCTCCCATCAGCTGCAGTGCTATACAGCTGTGCTGGCTAGGGCTGATGGGCGTCATAGTCCCAAAACATTTGGAGGGCACTAGGCTGGCCAAAGCTGCTCTTAAGCCTGGTATTCTGAATGTGCTGTTTGATGGGATTCTTACTAGATAGTTTTTCTTCCCCAGCTGATGTCCAAGGAAAAGGACTCTGCTGCTGTGTGCTTTATTGAAATAGCTGTCCTTTTCTTTCCTTCCATGGTTGAAGAGTGAGTAACATGCTCAAAAAGCCTATGGGGTGGTTTTTTGTTTTGTGCATCTTGGTTATTCAAAGTGATAATTAATAATGGTTGAATTGCATTTTGGGAGACTTTCTTTTTTCCACCCTAATTAAGGATGCCTGCTGTAACTTGTGCACTGTTTGTTTATTTTTGGATGTTTAGCCAGGACATGCAGACAGCATGGGGTGGTTTTAAAAGAGAAGTCCAGGTGGCAAAAGCAAATATTTTTATCCCCAAGGTCACTTGCTGAAACAGCTCCACCTGACTCAACCATGCCCACTGCAACCTTGCACAAGGGTAAAGTAATACTCACATCCACCTTCCATCTGCTTTGCAAAGCTGACAAAGGGAGCAGCAGCCCCTGAAAGCCGATGGGAATAAGGAGGGGTGGAGCTTGCAACAACTTTCTTCTGTTGCCTCTCCTTCTCTCTGTGTGGAAGAGGAAGCCCCTGTTCTCAGCAGGAGCCCTGTGTTGTTGCTTTTTATATCTTGTAGCTGTTGGTATTCATCTGACTTGAGAGACAATGGAGTGCACCTCCAGGGGTGAAGTCAAACAACACTGTTAGCAACACTGATGACCTCCCTGGGCAGTGTTTATGGAGGTCCTGGATTGCCCAGATGATAAGACTCCCCTCTTGGTCTTACTAGTGTAGTCCAAAGGAAAGCAGAGCAATAAGTTTGGCACCAGGTTGGCTATAGGAGTTGCTGGAAGGAGGCCTACAAGGCACCATCCAACTGCCTTAGGGACTCCACCCTGGATTTGTGTAGGGCTTTCTCCTCAGTCTTGTCTTCTCCTGAATCCCAGAAGGCAGCAGAGGTTTAGGATCAGAGTTTTCATTCTCATAATTCCTAGGTTGATGAGCCCCATCTGCCCTTCACTTCCCTCTACAGCACATGCAGAAATCACATTCTTGACCATTGGACCCACTCACCCGCCAGAGCCTGTCTTCACATGTAGGTGAAGTCCCTAACTCACGGAGGGTTTGAGGCCCATTGGCTACCCTCACCTGGTTTAGCCTTTTTTTACATCACTTATTTTAGTATTATTTATTTATTGCATTTATATCTCACCTTGTTCTCCATAGAGCCCAAGGTGGAGTACATGGTCCTTCCTCTTTAATCTCATTTAATCTCCATAAACAACCCTGTGAGATAGGTTAGACTGACATCCAAGCCCCGCCCCCCCCGCCCCATAAATGAGCTTCATGGCCCAGGTCCTACTTTGACCCCAGCATCACACTGGCTCTGATAGGATATCACTGTATGCATTTGTTCAGAAGCACATCCCATTAAGGTCACACTCCCAGATAAGTTGTACGCTAAGGCTGCTGTCGTATTCACCAGGGGGTGGGGAACTGAATCTGGTCTCTCACCCCACAGGCCACTTTGGCAAGTGAGTGGGACACCCCACCTGTCAGTGCACATGAGGTCAGGTGCTTTAACTTCAAAGGGAGAATTAGCACATTCTAAAATATCCTCCCAATTCTTCCTTTCCAGCTGGAATTCTGCACTTTTTGAATTTGTTGCTGCAGGTCTAGTGCTGGATTACACCAGTGGCTGGAAAAGAGGAATCAGTCTGGTTTTTTTATTCCCATGTCCATTTTAAGATTCCCACCCCCTTTCATGCAGATCCTGGTTACTTAAATGTGCATGCACACAGCAAATCAGCCAGAGAAAAATTTGCACACAGCTGTTGAGAGATTCAAAGCCCTCTTCATGCAAATCTACTAATTGCAGTCCTCCAGGAATATAATTTGCATAATGCATAATTCATTTTGTCTTTGGGGGACAAAAGGCCAAAAGAGAGAGAAAGATATCATGTTGGCTTCTGGGATGTGAGAGTCCTAAATAGAGAAGTCAAGCCACTTATCACTGTGTGACAATGGCAGATATTCAAGAGATCTTGGAGACAATAATTGCACCTGCTTCTGCTTGAGTGTAAATTAAGGGAGGTTCTGGCTTTACTGCACTGAATCAACTTTGGGAGCTTCTGTGCACATTATGAGAATGGTGCAAAACACTGAAATTAAACAAGAAGCTCTGAAATGCTGCACCAAAGCCTGTCCCATGTGGTTGCCATGCTGGCTGGGATTGATGGGAGATGTACTTCGTACACCTGGAGGGCATCAGGTTGGGCAAGGCTCCCCTGTGGCATGAGGTCCCAGGTCACAACCAAACATCTGCCATAAAACTGCTGTAGCAGAACATGCAGGTTGCTGAAAACATCCCTGCCAGATTTGGAGGGAGAAGGGACATCTATAGGACTTTCCCCTATACTTTCCAGGGAGTGAGACCACAGAAAGTACACAGCCCAGAATCCCACTGGACAATTCACCCCTGGCCTTAGGTATTAACTAGGATTAATTCTTTTCTTTTGGCCACGTGCAAGAAAAGGGGGGCAACGATTTGTAGGATTTGTGACTCATCTTTCTGTGATGTAGCTAATACCATGCATGGTTGTTTTGCAAAGTTTTTGTGAACTAACCACAGCACTTGCACAGAATCAGGAGCATGCAGTTTACAGGTCTCTGTGTTTCATGAATGCCTTTGGGATTCTGCAGCTCTCCTTACAGACAGAAGGGCATTTGAGCCGCGGTCTGCTGGTACCCATTCCTGAAAACGTGGAGTTGGGGAGGGCGGGAGAAAGTTACTAATGCCAATGATGTACTTTTACTGGGACTATTTCTTCTCTCCATGTTGATAAGCTGAGAGAAAAGCTGTGTGTGTGTGTGTGTGTGTGTGTGTGTGTGTGTCTGTTTGTGTCTGTGTCTGTGTCTGGCGGTGGGGCAGCTTCAGTTGAAATGTGGCCATTTGAGATTTTTGCAGTCCTAACACCTCATTTTATTCCTTTACTGATTTTCTCCTATCAGTTATGTTAAATGCCAACTTCCAGACATATTGCAGACATCATCAAGTATGACTGAGCCTAGAAAACTGAGCACTCTTAAGAGGTTAATTGAAATCCTACATTTTAAAAATCCAGTGTGTCTCCAAAAAAACCCACCACACTCAAACTAAAAGGAACAGGCAATGCAGATTGATTAATTTGTATAGTTTAGCTTGGCACTTTGGGGTTGTGTGTGTGTGTGTTTGAAAAGGAGTCAGCAACAATTCTGGGCCAATTCTCTATTGGCTATCAAGATGTTTTAGTGCAAGGATGCTAGAACATTCACTGTGATGAGCCAATTAAATGGGACACCTTGGGGAGGCTACAACAAGTAAAAAAAGTCTCTGCGGTCTTGTTTCTGTTTATGTGATTCAGTTATTAAAGGACCAGCTGGAAAAATCCAGGGCCCTGACTTTTCAGGTTGTTGCATGCTTAACCAAAGGATCCACATCTGCAATTAAATGCATATATTGGTGAATATAACCCTGATAGAAATCCTTTAAATGTTAGGTGCGTTGTTGACCTTGTTGAACAACTGCTGTTCTGCTTTAACCATTTTTTGTGTGTGATTTTTGCTTTATTTCTTTCTGCTTCTCTCCTTCCTCATTTCCTGCTCTCTCCCCCTCCCCTGCTAGAAAAACTGATTGAGGGCCTCAAATCTCCTGAGCCTGCACTTCTCCTCCCTGATATCCTGCCTCTCGCTGATCCCTTCGGTAGCACCCCTGATGCTGTGAATGGTAAAATCCTGAAAAGCCTCTCTGGCGTGTTCTGTCCTGCATGTTGACCCACCAGCATTGCATGTTTTGAACCGTAGCAAGCATGTGCCCAGAGGTCAAGCCAGCCAGAGCCCACAAAAAGTGACTTTGGGAGACAGAGGGTCATAGGATGTTGTCCAGTCTTTGGAATTCACTAGCCTATGGCTGAGTCTGCGAATCAGACATGTGAAGCTCCTGCACCCTGGGCATCACCGCCAAACCATCCCCTTCCCTTGTTCCACTAATTCTCCGCTTTCTGTAATCTATCACTTCTTCCTCTCATTTTTATCCTTCCCACGTGGGAAACTCAGGCCAGATCTACATGTGCAGCAAAAATGGGGTGGTAGAGTCCTGATGTGAATGGACTTCAAATTATACAGGAGGGCAGGAAAGGTTCATTCACTGGGCAGACGTGGGGAATCTTTGGCTGTTTAGATGTTATTGAACTTGCAGCTCCAGTCGGCGCTAGCAAACATGGTTGATGGCTAAGAATGATGGGAGTTGTAGTTCAGCAGCATCTGGAGAGCCAAAGGTTCCCCACCTTGGGGGGGGGGGGACCAAATCATTGGCTGAGCTCAGATAAACAGAAGTATGAGATTACTTTACTCCATATATGCCCACTTGACCTCTTTGATCGGCAAAACTGGCATTGTTACAGGTGCCACGTAATACCTGTCCAGTGTTCGTAAGAATTTGAAATTTTAGTGTGGCAGCACTGGATCTCCCTGCCTGTGGATATCAGGCAGGTGCCTTCACCGTATTCTTATCAGCACTTGCTAAAAACCTATTAGTTTAGGCAAGTCTGTCGAAGTATCTAGAATGCCAATGCAAATTGTAATCTGTTCCTCCATACCATGAATAATTTTATATGCTTCTAGCATGTTGTCTCCTACTCACCTTTTCCCTAAGCGAAAAAGTCCCAAACGTCATAAAGGAGTCTCTCCATCCCCTTGATCATTTTGGTTGCTCTTTTCTGAACCTTTTCCAACTCTACAATATCCTTTCCAAGATGAGGCAACCAGATCTGTTCCAGGTATTCCAAATGCAGTTGCACCATAGATTTATTTAATTGTACTGTATTATGATACTGGCAGTTTTATCTTCCATTCCTTCCCTGGTGATCCCTAGCACGGAGTTTGCCTTTTTCACAGCTGCCCTACATGGGGTCGACATCTTCACTGAGCTATCTACTATGACCCCCAAGGTCTTGTTCCCAGTCATTCACCTACAGTTCAGTCCCTATGAGTGTATATGTGAAATTAATATTCTTTTTGCCCTGACGTGCATCACTTTGCACTTGTTTACATTGAATTGCATTTGCCATTTTGCTGCCTATTTCTTTAGTTTGGAGAGGTTCCTTTCGCAGCTCTTCGCAATCTCTTTTTGTTTTAAAGAGCCTGAGCAATTTAGCACTGTCGGCAAACTTGGCTACCTCACAGCTCACCCCTAACTCTAGATCAGCAAGCTAAAAAGCTCAGGTCCCAATACTGATCCTTGGGAGACTCCACTTTCTACTCCTTTCCATCCAGAGAGCTGTCTATTTATCCCTCCTCTCTGCAATCTACTAACCTAACCCATCCCTGATCCACCAGAGGGCCTCACTTCACCCCCCCCTCCCCACTTTCCTGCTCTGAAATGATGCGTCCACCAATTTCTGCTATGCTTCTTCTTGCATCCTTAGAAATGGTTTGGCGTGCCTGGGTCTCTCTTGCTCTTGAGGAGCCTCAGTGGCTTTTCTCCTCAGATTTTTGTTTCTCTCTGCTGCATTCTTTCCCTTGCTCAAAGGCTTAAAAGCCCGGGATACAAAACACCCTCTGGCCCTTGCAAGCCTAAGCTCCCAGAGCATCCTGAATGGGCCCAGACAAGACTGGCTGGCTGGCCTAGTCCATCCTCTGGTCTCCCTTGTGTCATATCTTCCCTTCACAAAGCTGAGAATCAAATTGGGGTTTTTAAAGCTGTTGCATGTATTAAATAGCCATAAATATATACCTGATGTTCCTTTTCCCAAAATGTATCTTGAAAGGTGCAATTAAGCCACCAGTGTTGCAAGCACATCTTTTTTTCAGTTCAATGCATGCCATAATCCTGGACACTTTTGGAAAGCTAAAGAGACCCTTCCTAAGCATTTTAAGTAGCAAATTATTTCCAGCTGCCTATTTGCCGGAAGAAGAAATCGAACCAGCTACCAAAGTTTCATGGCATATTAAAGCCAAGCCTTATAATGAAACTGAATCACAGGAGTCTGGGCTGCATGCTTCCGTTTTTGAGACTTGTCTACATGTGTTAGAAAGCACATGGGGGCAATAAGGAACGTGAGCCTGACAGGCTCCATCTGCTCATCCCTAGCAATGAGAGAAGTTCTGCTGTGCAGAATACACCCAAATACCACAGCTCAGTGGGCAGGGCGTCTCCAGGGACCTGCGGCTTGCACCCTCTTCGCCTGGCCAAAGGTCATGTTGAAAGAACCCCTGCAGTTGTCCCTGCCCACATGATTCTGCATACAGGAGGGGCATGGAATCTCCTCCCATGGCTGTGGCATTGATGCTGTCAGAGGTACGTCTGGAAAGGAACCTCACTGACACTTGGAAGTTTGGGCTTGCACAGGTCTGCCAGTGTGCTGGATCTTTCTTGTTCTGTGCTTTCCTGGGTGCCCAGGAATGCACAGTTGTGCCAATGGGAATATCCCTTTGAAAATCACCCTCAGACTAAACTGACATTTAGTAGTGCAATCCAGGTGTTGGAATGTCTCTGCCTGCAGTGGGATGTCCAGGGCTTAGTGTTTCAGGCTATGGCCTTCTCTTCCTTTCTTTCTTCTGAACCTCACCTAACTTTGGCTTCTGCTCTGTTCCTTTGTGCCTTCGGAAAGGAAAAGCTGAACTAACAGTTGAGAGTCTCATCCCAGGCCTTGAGGCTCCTGTGTCGCAGCATATATCATCGCAGACAGACTCTGTGACTTCAAACAGAGCAGGTTGGTGGGGGCTTGAGCTCAGGCGGGCCATGATGTCAAGCTGGTGACATCATAATGAAGAAATGGGTGGGCTTCTGTGTCTTCCAGTCTCAGCAATGGGGCATTGCCTGCAAGCCGAACTTTTCTTTAAAGTGCTAATTTGAAATCTTAAAAAGATCCATACACCTTCTCTGGGGTATATATATATATGCGCACAACCTCTCTCCAAATGCTACACATTTAAATAAGGCAAAGTATTAAACAGCATAACATTCTGCAACCTGCAGCCTTGGCATTATCAACACCACTCTCTCACAGAGCTAACAGATTAGAATCAGTCGCATCTACAGTTCAGCCCAGAGTGCTGTAACTGTAATCCTCCTATCACATTGAATTTCAACTCCTTAAAATCCAGAGCTGTTAAATAAGCAGCACAGCATCCCCCAAAGCCCTTTAAGCTGATATTTTTAAGAACACCACCACCACCACCTGAAATCAATTTATTTGTTCAGAGGCTGCTTGTATATGCCGAGTCCTTTCAAAACGACTAATTTTGGCCCCACTTCAGCCCAGGATTTTAAAAACCGATACATTCAAGCTCAGGATGAGTTGCAAGCAGACAGCTTGCCAGGTGTGACTGCTAACCTCCTCTTCTCTGTACTGTTTTCTTGCTTGCTAACCGGGGACCATCAGATTCTGTCACTGGGGAGGACTCCCTGCTTGACTGCTCTCTGCTTTCTAATCCTGCTGCTGACCTTCTGGATGAGTTTGCTCCTTTAGCCGTTTCAACCCAAGCTCACAAAGGTAAAGTACCTTTAAGTGTTGTGTACAAATGGGAGAGGAGGTTGGGGAATGGGAGAAATGTGCAACATGAAAGTGGTGGAAGCATCTGTGTTAAAAGCTGTGGCGGCCCCTGTGTGCCAAGGCAGGATGGTGGTTCAATTAGCAGGAGCCTGTTAGTTCCAAATTATTTTTTGTGTGCCAAATGACAATGCCTTCATTTCTTCTTTCCTGGGTCCAGTGTGATCTCTTAACATGAGTTTCTGGGGGCTGGATGGGGGTGAACCCCTACGTTGGCACCCCCTTCCTCTTTCTTTCTCTTCAGATCACAGTGCAAAACTTCCTTCTTCCATGAGCATTTTTGTGATAGCTCTTTCACAGTTGATGCAGCTTAGTGGCCAATTGTTTGAGCTGCAAGTTGGACTCATAGGAAGTGAGCAACACACTATTTCAACCACTCCCAACCTGGTGCCTTCCAAATGTTTTGGGCCGCAACTTCCATCAGCCCAGGACAGCCTGGCCATATGATTCTCAAGCTGAGCTCTGCTGTGCTGCCTGGAGATGGTGGGAACTGCAGCTCAGACAGGTTGAGGTGCCAAGTTGGGAATTTGCCCAGCCTGGTCTGAAATATGGGCTTCAAAATTGCTGGCGTTCCTTCAGCGCTTGCCTGTGGAGTTCTTGCTCTTCCTCTGGTCTCTCCATCTTCACTCTCTAAATGTAAGCTGCTTGTGGGGCAGGCCCACCAACAGAGGTGAGCAGCTATAAACTTCTGGCAGTTGAATCCTTTGGGTGTAATCTGATACCGAGGGCTGCGTGCCTGTGCTCCACTTGTTTGTGTCAGATCTTTCTTCTCAGCATCTTTTGCTTGTGTTTGTCAGGGAAGAGTTAGAGTTAGAAGATTCCAGTTTCCCAGAGGGAGAAAGCATTCCCCAAGGGGGGAGGAGAGCAGTGAATTGAAGAGAAGAGAGCAATAGGGAGGGACCAGCTGTTCCCAGGAAAGGCCAGGGTTCAGTTCTAGCTCAGATTCGGAGGAGGGGAGATACAAGCCAGCTCTAGCCAGGAGGTTAGAAAAAAGAGCGGAAAGCGAAGGGAAGGGCGCCTTCGCCATTTTGAGAGTGGCTGGTCATGGAGAAGCAGAGCTCAGAAGGTATCTGAAAGAAATGACTCTGAGGAATAATATTTAAGAACCGTTTATAAGAAGGTTTTGTTAATACGCAATAAAAAGTTTTATAAAAGAACAAGAAGCATTTGTGTGGTGATCTGAAGAGGACAACGACCAGTCCTGACAGTGTTCCCCTGTAAAGAGCAGGGCCTTTTCATTGGTGGCTCCCTGCTTGCGGAATGCTCTCCCTGGGGAGGCTGGCCTGGCACCATCGTTGCATATCTTCAGGCGCCAGGCAAAAAGATTCCTTTTTAACTGGGCCTTTTGCTTTTAACTACTTATGACCTTTTAGAGAGGGTGGGATATTTTAATGTATCACCTCCCTCCCCAGTCCTAATGTGTGCGGGTTGGCTCTGGGTCGCCATGACATAAAAGCAACTAATACATTTAATAAATAATAATGATGGTGATAAGTGCCCCGGATGCACATGGCTAGCGCTAGATAAATTACCGTATTTTTCGCTCTATAAGACGCACCAGACCACAAGACGCACCTAGTTTTTGGTGGAGGAAAACAAGAAAAAAAAAATTTCTGAATCCCAGAAGCCAGAACAGCAAGAGGGATTGCTTCGCAGTGAAAGCAGCAATACCTCTTGCTGTTCTGGCTTCTGTGATAGCTACGAAGCCTGCATTCGCTCCATAAGATGCACACACATTTCCCCTTACTTTTTAGGAGGGAAAAAGTGAGTCTTATAGAGCAAAAAATACGGTAATTGTCCTCTTGGCACAATTGCAGTGCTTTGGAACGGCTGACCATTGCCATCTGTGTTTCACAGTGTAGCTTCAGGCCTTTGGGGATGAGCTTTCCAAATCTGGCCTGGCCCCACCTCCCCAGCCCAGGCTGGCCATTGGCTCTGTGTTGGGCAGGAAGGGATATAAGGACTTCTTTCCAAGCTGAGCCTTGCTTGAACATAGGAGGAAGTGAACATAGTAAGCTGTCAGACCATTAGCCACTCCAGAATTGCCTATGCTGACTTACAGCAGCTCCCAGCCCTATATGGGGATGCTGAGGATCAGAGGCACCAAGTGCCGCGCAACAATTGGGGGGGGGCTCATCGCGTGCACGTGACATCACACGTGCAATACCCCCATATGATGTCACAAGTGTTGGAAGGAGGCCACGAGGCCCAGTGAGGCTGTCCGTCACTGCAAGGAGGCCTGGCAAGGCCCATCACCTCAAGATTTTTTTTGGGGGGGTAAGCCCCATCACCGCATACTTTGGGGGGGGCTGAGCTGTCATCAGCCCCATAGAGTTGGCACATATGCTGGAGATGGAACCTGGAACCTTCTACATTCAAAGCGGCTTCCCTTCCCTTGAGCGACCAGATCTACTGGAGCTCCAGCGCATCTTGCGTTTCTGGCCTGGCGTTTTTTATCCCTGGCTTGTTCTCTGCTCTTGCCTCCTGGTGGGGCTCTTTGCCCTCGCAGCTCTCAGTTCCTGGCTCACTCCACACTGCATGTGGCCCAGGTGAGCTTTACCCACCAAGCGGCAATAAAATACTCCTCTTGGTATGGGCTACATCTGCCTGGAGTTCTAGTACATCAGCATCTTTTGCTGGGCATAATGAAGCATGAGCGACAAAGGGAATTGTTATGAGCAAGAGCACCAGTTTTATGTTTTATCAGTAGCTGGATGTGCAGTGAGCAAGTGCAATGGGAATGGATCCATGTTGCTTCCACTGGAGTAAGAAACTAAGAGTGATTTACAGTTCTGTTGTTGTTGTTTAGTCGTTTAGTCATGTCTGACTCTTCATGACCCCATGGACCAGAGCACGCCAGGCACTTCTGTCTTCCACTGTCGCCCGCAGTTTGGTCAAAGATTTACAGTTCTAGCTTGTTCTAAACATTAAGATGAGGTTTCTGAGGATAGGAGCTGTTTGCTAGTATAACAGCTAACCTCAGAAGGTGGTGGGCTCTCTTTCATTCAAGGTTTTTAAACAAGGGTTAGATGGCCATCTGTCAGGGATTCTTTAGTTGTGGTTCCTGCATTGCAGGGGGTTGGACAATAGTCTCTCTATATAACAAAAGAATTAAAATTGGAGACCGTCAACTAGCCATTATGGAAAGATGTCTTGTTAATTCCCAACATTAGCCTGGCAGAATAGAAGAGTTTTCAGCAGGTGTTTAAAGATTGACTCAGAAGGCACCTGCTGAATCTCTAGTGGCAGGGTGTTCCACAGGACAAGGTTCTGTTTTGAATTGCTGTCAGATGAGCCTTGTCAGCTTGCGGGATGACCAACAACGCTCTTGCAGATGATCTTGATGGGATATAAGGGTTTAAGTGGCTCTTAGGGCACCCTGGACCTAAGTTGTTCAGGGCTTTGTAAATAAATACAGGGACCTCAGACCTGGCTTGGCAGCAGATGAGCTTAGTTAGGATTAGTTAGGATTCTGTTGTTCTCTATGTTGGAATCTGGGTGTGGGAAGAAGCGAAAGTGAGTGGGAAAAGTGATCTGCTTAATTTCAAAATAAGCAAAATAAGGCAGGGAAGCGGTCTATCCGTGGTCCTCCAGATGTTGTCGGATTCCAACTCACTCACCCCAGCTAGCATGGTCCATAGTTGAGGGTGCTGAGAGCTGTAGAATATCTTGAGCTTCCCCATCTCTAAAAGAACTCCTGGTCATTCTTTGGCATCCTCTTGGTGGAGGTAGAAATTAAGAATCTTTGTTTAATAGTTTTTTTTGGGGGGGGGAATGTTACAGATATTGCATTTCTTCCAGTCAGTAGCACTTTGAAAGCAGATTTAATTCCTTGGAGAAGTTGCCTTACTCTTGTGTGTGCGCATGCGTGTGTGCAAACTGTCTGAAGCTGGTATGCTGAGTTTCTTCTAGCATCACCTTACGCCACTAGGAAGCTCTGCCATTGCAGGACCACTAAGTGGCAGCTGCTTTTGCTGGGGGTTTGCCACTTTTCAAAAGTGACTCGACGGGATCTCTGGTCAAAATCTGTGCCAGAACTGAAACCACACCTGACAGCTCTGGGCCAGCCTGAAATAACCCCTTGCCCTCCACAGTGAGTGCCTTGGGAGCATGTGGGAATGTCACTGAGCTCGTGGCTTGGAGGAGGAGCCCTGTTTTCCACAACTGTGGCATCTCGAAGGGGGTGGTAGACTACGTTTGCCTTCACAAATGGTATTCCCACCATGAGTGCGTTCTGTGAACCGCCCTGAGTATAGGGCCTCTGGGTATAGGGCGGTATATAAATTCTATACATAATAATAATAATAATAATAATAATAATAATAATAATAATAATAATAATAATAATGAGTCTGCCAGAGGCCCACACCCTCCTGGTGGAGCACAGCACTGCCTCATTTGAACCAGGGCTCGGGCTTCTCTCTTCACTGCCTTTTCTTGTGCCTTGTGAGATCAGGTCCCTGGGAACGTTACTAACTCTCTAACGCAGCCTGGCTGCTTCCTTTCTCACAAAACTGCCTCTGCTGCCGCTGCCGCTTCTGTTTATTTTTCATGTTTATACCTCGCTCTCCTTTTTAACTCATAACAATTTAAAGCTCCAGCTTCCAACCTTGCCTTTGCTCGCCTGGTGTGTCCTCCAGCTGTTTGGGACTGTGATGGGAGCTTTTCGACCCAAACAGCTGGAAGACATGGCGGGTTGGGGAAGACTCTCCGTCCGCTAATCCTTCTTTGCAACAAAACACATGCAGCTAATGTTGTTTTGGTGGTTTCTAACCAGCTTTCTCTGCTCTATCTTTTTGCTCCTTTTTAAAACTTCCACCCCTCTCCCCATCGTGCGGCAGAAGATACTAACCTGATCTCTGGCTTCGATGTCCCTGAGGGCTCTGAAAAGGTGGCAGGAGACGAGTTTGACCCCATCCCTGTGTTGATATCCAAAAATTCACAAGGTAAGCAGGCAGACTGGGGGTGACTTCAGATTTTAAGGCAGTGTCTTTCTTTGTGGTAGCATGTATGGCCTGAAACTAGACCTGAGGCTCAAGGCTTGCAGGGTCTCCATGCCTGAGCCCAGTCTTCTTCAGCTTCCATAGTCTTGGCAGCGCTGGGCTCCTTTCAGTTCCCACTTGTTGTGACAAGGACACGTTGAGGAAAGGTGAGCACCCCAACATCTTGAGTAATAAGAAAATTATTTTGGAATCTGGCATAATAGTCTTACTGCCCCAAATCTCCTGATCATAAAGGGGGAACTACCTCTAATCATCTCCAAAGGACCCTTGTGATTTAGAACCAAATTCCAGTACTCAAGATTTGGTTAGGCTTCCACCGGGGCCTATACCAACCCAATGAGATTTGCAGTTGATTTCCATCACTACTCTATGGCTCCTTCCAATGCCACGCCCTATTGGTTTAAAAAGCAGGTTGCAACTTAGCATAATTAGGAGACAACCACCCACCTTGTGCCCATGGAACTAATCCTGAGGGTCTTTGAATCCTGACCCAGAGTTCACTGCAGGGAATATCTATAATACAAGCTTGAGGATTTGTGGTGGAAGGAATCAAGGGGTAGGGCCTCTTGGCCAGGTGACCCACTGGATTCACAGCCCCTCTCTCCCACGCATTGCCATCCTGATTTTTGACTGGGAGTTTCATATAGGCCCAAAGGCACAGAGTTATATTCTAAAACACAACACATCTTAAAGCTAGAGAGTGTATTGGGGTGCTAGGCTGCAGTTGAACATTCTGTCATAAAGGGACACAGGTGGCACTGTGGGTTAAACCACAGAGCCTAGGACTTGCCGATCAGAAGGTTGGCGGTTCGAATCCCCTCGACGGGGTGAGCTCCCGTTGCTCAGTCCCTGCTCCTGCCAACCTAGCAGTTTGAAAGCACGTCAAAGTGCAAGTAGATAAATAGGTACCGCTCCAGTGGGAAGTTAAACGGCGTTTCCATGCACTGCTCTGGTTCGCCAGAAGCGGCTTAGTCATGCTGGCCACATGACCCGGAAGCTGTACGCCGGCTCCCTCGGCCAAGAAAGCGAGATGAGCGCCGCAACCCCAGAGTCGGCCACGACTGGACCTAATGGTCAGGGGTCCCTTTACCTTACCAAAGCAGCTGTGCAGAGAAAACGCGGAATGTAGACCATGAGCAGCTGAAAAGGAGCAGGGGCATCTTTTGATAAGACATGCGTAACATTGAGGCCTCCATGGGAAGACACAGAAGCTCCCTATTGAATAAGAATTTGGTGCGCCACAACTTTTGAAATTGCCTTTCCCCCTTTGTCCCTGGTCCATGCGCACAGGACTCTCCCTCTCGATTTTTGTCATGGAGCCCTGCCCAGTAACAGATTCCTGATCTAATATTTCCTTAACACTGTTGTAAAATCATCCTAGAGAAGAGGATACTAAATGAGGTTGCTTAGAGAGGGAGGAGATCTAGATCTAAGCCCCTGACCCTCCATTTATTCTGTTTACTTATTTCACATAATCTATACACTGCTTAAGGGACATGGGTGGCGCTGTGGGTTAAACCACAGAGCCTAGGATTTGCCGATCAGAAGGTTGGTGGTTCGAATCCCCGCGACGGGGTGAGCTCCTGTTGCTCGGTCCCTCTCCTGCCCACCTAGCAGTTCGAAAGCACGTCAAAGTGCAAGTAGATAAATAGGTACTGCTCCAGCGGGAAGGTAAATGGCGCTGCTCTGGTTCGCCAGAAGGGGCTTAGTCATGCTGGCCACATGACCCGGAAGCTGTACACCGGCTCCATTGGCCAATAAAGCGAGATGAGCACCACATCCCCAGAGTCGTCCACGACTGGACCTAATGGTCAGGGGTCCCTTTACCTTTACCTTATACACTGCTTGACTGTAAAAGCAAACAAACCTCAATAAAATTATCAATAAGAAAAACCAACAATAATTTAAAACTTTGAAAAAGTTAAAACAAAAATAGACTAAGTACAGATTAAAACTCGCATCAACTTTCTGTACTGGCTTGTCTAAACAAAAACGTTTTTAGCAGACACCTGCCTGACTTCTATAGGCAGAGAGTTCTGAAGTGTAGGTGCTGCCACACTTAAAGATAAAGTTAGTTCTCCTGTTGACATCTGTATCAGGAGTGCAGTGCCACGGGCAGAGCCGCTGCTGGCTGACTTAACTTTTTAGAAGGGAGCAGCTGAGACCTTTGGTTGTTGGAATCTCTCTTCAAAAACCACGTTGAAGACTGTGTCTGCAAAACTTTCTGCATCTATCTACTGTAACTCCAAGAGCCACGCTTGTGTAGATTCCAGACTGCTGCTGCTGCTTTCTCTAGTTTGTAGCTTGCACTTCCTTTTTGTTTGCTTGTGAACGCCTTTTTCATTTTATTTATTGAAATAAAAAAGCTAACTTTTAATTCCCTTTAATTCTCTTGCTCGATACTGAATTGCTATCTCTCACACTTTCAGGTGGGCATTCTAGAAACAGCAGTGGAAGCTCTGAATCCAGTCTTCCCAACCTAGCCAGGTCTCTTCTGCTAGTGGATCAGCTCATAGACCTGTAGCAGCCACTCAGTAACCAAGGCGGTTTCTGTAACGTACCTTAAATCCAATGTGGGTTTTTTGTTTTGTTTTGTTTTGTTTTTGTTTTCCCAACGGAGCTAAATCTTTAGTTGTCAGGTGATTTTGTGTTCCTGCTGTTGTTTTGTTTAAAAATAACCCTGCAGATGGAAGGAGCCCACACCCTGAACCCCAAATCATGGCCCCTCTCTTGGGACTCCCTTGCCCTCCGTCTCAGCACGTCCTTGATGCAACTTGCTACCTTGTGCACTTCTCTCTACTAGCCTATCTCTAATGGGAGCACCGCTGTTTATTAATCTCTTTGCTATGATTTCACCTCCCCACCAGCTCCACTGGAACCATAACTGTACATGAATTACGTGTAACCTGTGTATGATCCTTACTAGAAATGCATACAACTAATACATCTGGGGCCCCCATCCCGCCTTAGTCTAGAGAATGCTAACCAAATGGTATGTCAACTTCTTTTCGTAATCTAAAACCAAGAAGGAGAAGGACCGTGAAAATAAGTCACCATTGCCCCTCTCTGATGTGCAGGGGCTCTCTTAGGAAGGCTTTGGGGCAGGACTCTGGGCATTGCCTCCTCCTCCTCCTCCACAGCTAAAACTGTGCTTGAGATCTGCTGAGTAGATACATTTCCAGCTTGGAAAGTGGACATTTTGCTCCCTAACCAGCATTCTGCAGTATGCTTAGGAATGGGCTGTGCTTAATAAAATAAGATTTAAAAAACAACACCCAAGCTATGGAAATTATCCATTGCAAAATAGTTAAACGTAAAACATCATAATGTCTAAAAAGCATGGCTAAGGTTTTTTTTCCCTGTTGGATGAATCCTCAGTTGAAGAGGGCATTTGTAGCAACGGATGTGTACTCTGGTGGAGGGCTTGGCCTGTAGAGGAATTCTGTAAAATTAATGTACATGTCAGACATTCCTGCGGGTGAGGTTGTTTTTGGTTTTTTTCTTTTGGCTGTCTCCCTATGTTGCAACTAGGTATAGTGTTAACACAGTACTATGGAGCCATTCCCGCCCCCCTTCCCAGTAGGCAAAGGACTGTAATCTTTATTTAGATCCTTCAGTCTTTGTAGAGCTCGCATGCACACCTTGTCAGCCAGTTGAGAGTAAGTGCTTTCCAGCTTAGGTGTACCTGAATGGGTCTTACCTTTTATTTCCACCTTGATATGCTCAGTTTCGTCAAACTACTGGATAGAGTAAACTTGTTTTCATCGGCTTCTGATCTTCAAGTCCAAAGTTAACTTGCCACTCTGAATATGTTCTTCTGAACGGAAGGACCTACCCTGACTCCATAGTGGAATAATTATTAGCTTAATGCTAACTCTGTGTATGTGTATGTAGCTGTATTGGTAAAAAGTGCAGTTTTCCCACGTGTGAAAGTATGAATGACTAAATTTATAGATGTACCAGCCTCTCCTACATGAAGGAAAGACACTTTGATGACGTCCCTGAGTATTCCCCCTTCCAGCTTCCCCACCCCCCATCTAAATCTTCCCCTCAGAAATTAGCTTAACAAATTCTGTAAATAGGATTTAATCGTCATGTCCGTTCTCTCTGAATCTTTCTAAGATCTACATGCACACTTCATGATAAAAAGTATTGCTTATGTGTGATGTGTCCATTTCCGTGTTTCTGCTGCACTTTCCTGATGATTTACATGACAGAACTATGGAAATTATCTTAGTAAAATTGTTGATAGATCTTTATATTTTTTTGGGAGGGGGGTGGGGTTGTTTTGACTTCTGAATCCCGAAGCACAGGCGACCGGGTCTGGATTATGTGGACAAAGCTTTAGATAGAACGTTATTGTATAGTCAGATACTGAAAAAATATATGGAAAAAAAGAATGGATTTTTTTAAACAAAGTAACCACCTGCTGTGTATAAGAAACCAAAAAAAGAACATTTCTGTGAATTAAAGTACTTTTAAAAAAGAATGTTTAACATTTTAAGTCTACTTGAACTTGTTGAAGAGTTCTGGACACAGAATAATGGAAGTACCTGGTGGCTTGAGGACAGTGCTGTGAGCAAAACAACTGTGAGTGTTGGGACCTTTTAAATTTTTGTTTTGTTTTTCCAAAAATGAATCATGCATCTGGATTGGCAAATCTAACATGGTGGAAATAATTTATCCTGTACTAAGGTTTATGAATTGACCAAAAGTCATTGAAATGACGTGTAGCAGATTCTTTAATAAACAGCGCAAGACTGAAATTCTGGGAATGATTATTAGCCTGTTGCAATATATTGCGGGAGGTTGAAGTTCCTTTTTTCAAAAGGGTGATCAAGTATAGGGTGTGTGGGTGTGTTGCAAGGCTGCCGTTAGGCAGAATCAGACAGTCTGCAGCCCATTGGAATACCAGTAAAAAAGGGCAGGGAACAAATATCTTGATTATGATCATGCGAGGCATCACCTGGATTTTCTGCCTCCAAGACCAAAATGTCTTTGATTGCTCAAATGTAATGCCCGGGGGAATTACTTGATTTCTCATATCCTTAAAGACAAGGATAAAGGTGTGTCTTCTACTCATGCCATGAGCCCCAATCTCTGTCCCTGTGTTTTTACTGGGGGAACTATTTCCCCCCAATGAGTTGCTTAAGCAGCTGCAATTGATAGACCAGCAGCTGGGAAATGCCATGGTCTAGGTTGACAACCTTAGTTGTGATAGACCTAGGGTGGCCAACACCTGGTGCCCTCCAGATGTTGTTGGCCTCAAGCTCCGATCAGCCCCAGATGGCATGGCGAATGAACAGGGTTGATGGAATCTGTAGTTCAACAACGTCTGGAGAGCACCCCATTGACTTCCCCAGCGGTCTGCTGGAAATTCACTGGGGAGAAATTCAGCACCAGAAGTGGCGTCTTTGTTGTTGAATTTCTTGCTGTCTGAGCTAGTTATTTAATATTTCTGATGTGTGTGTGTATACTTTTGTTTTGTAAATTGTGTGGGCTGACTTTTGTCTTGCACACTAATAATACCAACAGCAGCAGTAACAACAACGATGAAATGGGCGGCACCCCACTGGGTGTATTTTAAATTTGTAAAGTAGGAGTGCATACAATTCCTGTATGGGCTCAATGTGGGCTCAATGACCCTTTGGGTCCCTTCCAACTCTACAATTCTATGTTTCTATGCTCAGCATCTCTTCACAATCAAAGCGTTATTTTGAAGCTGTGCCAATGAACTGCTTATTCGGAACCACTTCAAGCAGGATCAGGGCAACTTATCATTCTCAGAAAGAATCTCAGCAAGTAGTTGGCTTCCCTGATATTGCTCGGATCACCCCTGACCTTTGGCCTTGCTCCCTGGGGTTGGTAGGCACTGTGGTGCATCAAGATCTAGTTGACGACACCTGTTCTAGGTAGCCCAGTGAACTGCAGTCTACCTTCAGGTTGCCCCTGCAGAAATGTTTCACTGCAAGTAGTGCCAAGCTCAGCCTGGCATGGTTAGTGTTTGTTGTGCTCTCTTAGATGATAATTGGCAGTAGACAATGTAGTTAAAAGTTCAAAGTAAATTCTGTAGCCCATTGATCATAACACAGCACTGAGATGCTGATCCATGTCCCGCGACAGCCTTCATCAAGCTGATGCACTCCAGCAGATGTTCTGGACTAATAATAGTAGTAATAATAATAATAATTAATAATAAATTTTATTTATACCCCACCCTCCCCAACCAAGACCGGGCTCAGGGCGGCTAAAAACCAATAATAAAAACAAGTTGATTAAAATACAACATTAAAACAATTAAAACATTAAAATGCAGCCTCATCACAGGAGGAGAAAGGAAAAAAGAAAGGGGGGCGGGGAGGGAATCAAATTGATTCTAAGACAAAGGCCAGGTGGAACAACTCTGTCTTACAGGCCCTGCGGAAAGAAATCAGATCCCGCAGGGCCCTGGTCTCATGAGACAGAGTGTTCCACCAGGCCGGAGCCAGTGTTGAAAAGGCCCTGGCTCTGGTTGAGGCTAATCTAACTTCCTTAGGCCCTCTAAGGTGTTGCTATTTATGGACCTTAAGGTCCTCTGTGGAGCATACCAGGAGACTACAGCTCCCTGCCCAACCCCAGACAGCATAGCCATATAATTTCTAAACACCACTGAGAAATTCACCACTGAGAAATTAAAGCACCTGAAATAAATAAGTACAAAATGAACCTTGGGCTAACGGGATATGTAGCCCAAGCCATCTGACAGGCATCAGTTTAGCAAAGGTTGCAGTGAACCATGTTCTGGCACAACTGCAATCTCTGAAAGAAGGGGGGAGCTAGCGTGATACTGCAATGCTTTTCTGGAAGGAGGAGCTGCTCTTATCTTGTCAAAGGGTTGCCGTGGCCTGTTGCTTTTCGGACATGAGTGGAGAGCTATGCCGAGCAAGTGGAAACTGCTGCCTGCCCTCTGCAACAAACTGCCATGTAAGAACATTGAAGAGAAAGCACTGATCCTGATGGGGAACCCACAAGCCATACAGCACCTCTTTCCTATGGCTCTGCCTTCCTCTTTACCCTGGGGATGATGGTGATGATGCTTTCATCTGCAACCAGATTAGAATATCACTCTTTAGGGGTGGGGTTTTGAAAACACAAGTGGAAACTGGTACCTAGTAGCCATTAACTTGGTGATGGAGACGGAGGTTCAAGCAGACCTTTGTATGGAAAATGCCCAAAGTAATTTGGTGGTTTGTTTGCTTTTAATAATAATAATAATAATAATAATAATAATAATAATAATAATATATTATTTATTATTTATACCCCGCCCATCTGGCTGGGCCTCCCCAGCCACTCTGGGCGGCTTCCATAGAAACCAAAAATACACTAAAATATCACATGTTAAAAACTTCCCTGAACAGGGCTGCCTTAAGATGTCTTCTGAATGTCAGGTAGTTGTTTATCGCTTTGACATCTGATGGGAGGGCGTTCCACAGGGAGGGCGCCACTACCGAGAAGGCCTTCTGCCTGGTTCCCTGTAACTTGGCTTCTCACAGCAAGGGAACCGCCAGAAGGCCCTCGGCGCTGGACCTCAGTGTCCGGGCAGAATGATGGGGATGGAGATGCTCCTTCAGGTATGCTGGACCAAGGCCGTTTAGGGCTTTAAAGGTCAGCACCAACACTTTGAATTGTGCTCGGAAACGTACTGGGAGCCAATGTAGGTCTTTCAAGACGGGTGTTATATGGTCTCGGCGGCCGCCCCCAGTCACCAGTCTAGCTGCCGCATTCTGGATTAGTTGTAGTTTCCGAGTCACCTTCAAAGGTAGCCCCACGTAGAGCGCATTGCAGTAGTCCAAGCGGGAGATAACCAGAGCATGCACCACTCTGGCGAGACAGTCCGCAGGCAGGTAGGGTCTGCTTTTTAATTGTGCTCCAAATATGCACCAGTATATTTGGTTCTGTATGGAAAGCAAATGGAAGCATTCCCTGCCCAGAGGAGCATTCAGGATTAACCAGAAAGGTGGGATTCACCCTGATATCACAGTTGCCATCTTAATGGCAGGCAGTTCTGTGGAAGTGAGAGTACAATGATCCAGAAAAGCTTTGTTTATGGAAGAAGAATTTTGAGGGAAGGGACCTCAGGGAGAGGCAGGTTTCCTGATGGGTGAAGAAGGTAAAATTTGATACCAAGCACCTAGTTTACAAGATTTCAGATAGCTGTGCAAAACCCAGCCAGATGAGAGCCATGCCCCCCAACCTGATTTCCCTCCAGATGTTTTGAACTACGGCTCCCATAACCCCCAGCATCACACAGCCATGCTGGCTGGGACTGTGAGTTGTTGCTGCTGTTTATTGTCTCTCGCTTCCAAAAAATGAAACACTAAGCGACTTACAAAAAATGTACATTAAGAATGAGTATAAAAACAAGAATAAAACAGCTTAAAATACACAAATTATATATATAGATCCAGCTCCACACCACCCTGCTAAAATTAAAGAACCAAAGGCCTGGGTGAATAAAAATGTTTTTGCCTGGTGTCTATAAGATGGCAGCAAGCATGCCTCCCTGGGGAGAGCATTCCCTAAATGGGGGGCCACTACTGAAAAGGCCCCTTCTTGTGTTGCCACCCTTCACATCTCCCTCGGAGGGGGCACCTCAGATGAAGAATGTAGAGTCTAGGTTTGTTCACTTGGGTGGTGAGGGGCAGTTCTTGAGGCTACTGGGGTTTGTGGTCAGAAACATCTGGAGAGCACCAGGTTGGGGACGACTGGAGAAGACGGTGCAGGGAAAAGACAGGCCAACGATCTAACCCAGTAGAAGGCAGCTTTATATTCATCCCTGAGCCCTTCCAACAGTGAAGCTTGTTGGTGACTTTATGTATCCAAAGAAAAAGATACTCACTTGGACTTTTTCAGGTCTCCCATAAGTGGTTTACAAAAATAAGTGGTTTACAAAAATAAAATTATCAATAATAAAGCTAACGGCAATAATTTAAACTTTTGAAAAGTTTGAGTAACAACAGACTGAGAACAGATTGAAACTCGCACCAGCTTTCTAAACATCTGGGTAGCCTTGTCTAAACAAGGAGGCTTTTTTGCAGGTGCCCAAAAAGTGCAATGATGGTGCCTGATATCGAGACAGAGGGTTTCAAAATGTAGGTGTCAGTACATAGAAGGACATCACTTGGTCCAAGATGTGAGCTCATGAGTGCTTTCTTTGATGTCCTCGCGGCCTGAAGACATAGTCCCCACACCATCCTCATCAGATTAGTCCCCTGCAATATTGCTATCTCCACAGAAGACTGCACAATAAGGTGTGGCCTTTAAACCAGAGAGGTAGAGCCCTCCTGTGTGACCCTCCAGGTCTTGTCGACCTACGGAAAGGTTCAGTTCGCTGTAGGCGCCTTTTGCAGAGACAACATTGCCTCCTGCAGCTGCCTTAGGAGGAGAATGTTTCAGTGGAACTGTCCATAGTACTGTTCTTGCCTGGCCTCCAGTTTGACTTGGCCTGCCCTGCTTTGCCTTTGCCAGACACTCCCTTCTTCCCCTGTGAGTCTCAAGCTCCTACAGTGTAGGTGGAAGGAGGGCTGTAGTTCAGTGGCAGATCAGATCTTTATCTTGCAGAGGGTTCCAGAGTCACTCCCTGGCATCTGCATGTAGTGGTTGGGAATACTGAGTGGATGGACTGATTGTCTGACTTGGTGTAAGGCAGTTCCCTAGGTTACAAAATATGCAGGCTTAGAGCAGGGGAAGCAACACCAGCTTAAGCTCTGCCATCCTGAGAGAGTGACTACAAAAAATACCCCAATACTTTTAGCCTTTCAGAACCCAAAGCCCAGGTTTCCTCAGCCTTGGCCCTCCAGATGTTTTTGACCTACAACTCCCATGATGCCTAGCTAGTAGGACCAGTGGTCAGGGATGATGGGAATTGTAGTCTCAAAACATCTGGAGGGCCAAGGTTGTGGAAGCCTGCCTAAGCCCATCTCATTCTCAAACTGGACTTTTTTTGTCTCTCTGTCTCCAAATCTGCTTTTATTCTATTAGCACGCACACAGATCTTGTTTATATCTTGTTATAGCAAACCACCTTCACCCACAGTCGGATTAGTTTCTCCTGTTCAGAACAGTCAAGGAAAATCCAGCTGTTTCTTGACTAGTGAGTGAATACCCACTGACCATTCTGAGTCATTAGTCAATAATTTGCTTGGTCATCGATATGGCTAGGCCAATATCCCTAACCAATGCATCTGGGTTATGTAATTGAGTGTTTGGAATTAAAAACAAGTGTAAGGGTCCCTACACTGCTGTAAGTGTGTGTCCCCCTTTATTGTAGTGAATCCTTTTTGTGTTATTTAATGAAGGTAGCATCACTTTGTATGGGAAGGAATCACAGTTTTTTGTTCTGTGTTAATATTAAATTTAGTGTACTCTAATAATAAGATCTAGTAATTACAGCAGGGGCGGGGCCCTCAAAGCCCTTCTACCTGGCCCTTGGGACTAGACCAGGCCCCATGTTCTTCAGCCCTGCTTTGCGCTGTTGCCTGGCTCAAACACACCCTTGAGCTGGGGTAATGCCTCTCCCTTGCCTGGATGGAGGGTTGTGAGTGTGCAGAAACCTCTGTGCATGTGTGTGTACCTTGTTGCACAAAGTCAAGAGGCACTTCTGTTTCCCTGCCCGTTCTTCTTTATGTCTCTCCACATCCACCCACCCCAGAAAACTGCCCACAAGGCAACTTGGTCCTTGGGCTGAAAATGGTTCTGTGCCTCTGAATTACAGGGCGGACTCAGACATATTCTCAGAATGCTCACCACTATGTTGTCTGCAGCAGCTTTCTCCAACCTGGTGCCTTCCAGATGTTTTGAGCTCCAACTCCCACCATTCCCATCCCACACAGCTGTATGTTGCTGTACTCCAAAACATCTGGTGAGTGCTATGTTAGGGAAGGCTGCTGTATAGGATTGCAGCCTGAGTCCCATAACTTTTTCTTACCAATCATACCTGCTGGCTAGGAATGCTGTGCTGGAACCATCACAAAAATTCACGCTGGATATCACAGAAATGGGTCAGTATTCTAGACAGACCTTTAAACCGTCTCTTAGCTTTCTGCCCTTTCTCGTCTTGTCTGTAAAAAGCCAGTGTGGTTAAGAGCGGTAGACTCGTAATCTGGTGAACCAGGTTCGATTCCCCGCTCCTCCACATGCAGCTGCTGGGTGACCTTGGGCTAGTCACACTTCTCTGAAGTCTCTCAGCCCCACTCACCTCATAGAGTGTTTGTTGTGGGGGAGGAAGGGAAAGGAGAATGTTAGCCGCTTTGAGACTCCTTCGGGTAGTGATAAAGCGGGATATCAAATCCAAAACTCCTCCTCCTCTCTTGGTTTCTGGATCCTCCTTTCAGCACACTGGGCCTAGTTGCTCATCCCGTTGTCTTGGTCTTGCCCTTCGAGAGGGTCTCATCTATGCAAGAGGTGGCGAACATCTCAGTGGCTCCCCCATCAGTCTTATGCATCCTGCAGTACCAAATGTATTCAGGAGACATTATTGTTTTGATTATCTTACAATTAACTGGACAGTGCTCTTTATTCTCCCATGGACTATAGGCAGATGTGTAGGAGGTTTTATGTTGTTACTGAGCTATGCAAACTAGATTGGATGAAGACCATGGGGAATCCGTTCCTCAGAATGCATTGTGTTCCTGCACAGTTCCCATTAAGTCCCATGAACTTGTGCGGGAGGCATTTGCAGGGAATTCAGAAAGCCTTGGCTCATCACATAGTTTTTCAGCCTTTCTGCCAAGGAACACAAAGCAGCGTGAACTTAGGTTCCCAGGCAATGAGGTTCATAATATGCAATTTTGCAAGATGTTCCGCATCCTCACTGGGCTTCTCCTTCTGGTTTCAAAGTCTCAAGAGTCAGCTGACTAGTTGCAGGGCTGCCATTGTTGGTTTGAAACCTACTCAGGTCTCTGAAATGCAGTAAAGCAAAATCCTTTCTGCAGTTGCTGAAGAAGAAGAAAATGTATTGCCAAGTTCTTCAAAAGCCTGATCCCAGCACTGAGCAGGTCGCCATTCCAATTTGTATGGTGAAGATTTCTCTCCCTGGTCCTCATAGTATGGTTGCTGTATGTGCAGGAGGCCTAGGTATGCTGTAGACCGATTTGTGCACTCTTTTCTTTTTGAATTGCATTTTGTGTTTGTTTAATCCTTCTGCCATTGCATAGTTGAATAACAATATATTATGGCTATATGCAAGTACACATATCATTGCAGAGTCTAATTGTATAGAATAGATGAAATGCAATTGTGCAAGTACTGAACTGAACCAAAATGGGGCCTATTGAACTAGGCAGTGGGTGGGCAATGGGGATTTTATGCGGGGGAATTGTGCAAATCAGATCTTCATATGGGGCACTTGTGTCAACTGCTGCTTTAGATGGTTGGCGAAGTGAAGGGCATCCTCTGCCAAGCATGTGGGAGAGCTGTGTGGCACAGTGGTAGAAAGTAGCCTTGGCCCAAGGTGTTTTCCCTTCTGCAATATGGGGGTAATAAAGGGTAAGAAGGACTGAGCTAACATATGTCAAGCAATTGATAACGATCTTAAAGCACTATATAAATGCCAATGCTTTTTTTTTTTAATGAGGCTGGTGAAAATGTAGTTTGATTTCTGTTTTAGATCTCCTTGCTCTGGAATGTGAGAAGGAGAATCTAGACATATTTCTCTTCCCACCACACACACACCTTTCATAGCTTTAAAGTGACTTTCCTAGTTAGCACATCCACTAGGCTTGGAAGCAATGCCTGCTGCTCACCTGGAGCACCTGTGCATGTCTTTCTAGTGGAATTAGTGAGCCTGAAAGTCAAAGGAAGCCTGCCGCTTGCTGCCTTGAATCCAAACGCAGCAAGACAGGCTGGCTTTATTTGTATCCTGGCAAATATGACAAGCTAGTATTTAATGCAGATATACACACAGCCCCTCCAAAATAGAGAATATTTTAAAGGGCCTGTTCTTGCTTTTTACATTCAAATGGCGCCCTTAGTTCCTAGCTGAACCTGCATTTCAATTGGTTATACAGCAGCCAGCTGAAGCCATGACCCAATCCACTATTTCTCATATGCTCTCTTCTTCCTTACCCCTTTAGCTTTTTTGTGGTGGTGGGGACAGTTGCAAAGCTCATAGCTTTCTTTTGGGGAGGGGGATACCTGAACCTCTTGAAAAAAATGCATATTACACACCCAACGTTCAGAGTGGTTGTGTTTGAGATTGGGTTTTCCCCCCGCTAGGGTGCTTTCTCGTTACCGCAGTGGGAATGATTTAAAATATAAAAGAGGAAGTCCTGTTAATGGAACACTGCATATTGGCTTCAATAGGCTTTCTGTACAGCATGTTACATTGCCTCCCATTTCTTGCCTACGGTGGCCATGCACTTACAGTGTAATGTATCAAAGCAGATGGTCTCTCAATAAACAATCATTTTGATGCTTATCTTTGAAGTACTGTCTTTGATTATTGAAGAAAAACACCTAGTTCCAGTGTCCTGAAAAGCAGGTGACCTCCATTGGAATTCCCCCCCTCCAAAGAATGAACTACTTTCTCCCTCTTTTTTTAATTTAAAAACAGCAGCACAACAAGGACAGCCCTAGTCAATCTAAGTTAGGTTTGCAAAGCAAGAATTAATGCTCCAGGATCTCTTCAAACTGGAGGCATCGTCCACCTGTGCTCAGTGGTCTTGAGGACACAGCCTTGCTTAAGGATGTGTGAAGGGCCTGGCTAGATAAGAACAGGGTCTGCTAGTCCAGAATCCCCAAAACTGGCAGAGCATAGCCTATGTCCCCAGGTGGGCTGTGATCTGTGCTTTGCCCTACAGACTACACAGGATTTGGTCCCCGTCCCCCCGCCCTTCTAAAAGGGAGTGAGGCCCAAAATCCTGTTCCGTTATTTTAAAATGGATGATAGCAAATGCGAACGCTTTGGGGATTTGGTTCTCAACGGTTTAGTTTTCATGTGCCTTTTTCCTGTCCTCTTGCTAACATGAGTCCTATGCCATGATAACCTGCTACTATTTCTTGGAAGGTAAGCTGTCTTGTGTTCTGATGACTGTTTGTGTGATCCATCTGGCCTGGGAAAATAAATTTGGATTCCTCCAGTGAGGTAATAAGAGAAAGTCCTTCCATTTCCCCTTCATTCTTCTGCTTAACCAGGCATTAAGCTTCTACTAGTTAATATGGCTTTGGACTGGATTGAGCCAACATTGCAGTGGTTCATGCCCCATTCCAGCCTTCCCCAGCCAGATGTTTTGCACCACAACCCCCATCAGCCATCATGCAGCCATGTTGGCTGTGGAGCTGATAGGAAATGAACATCTGGAGGGTAGGAGGTTCAGGAAGGCTGCCATCATCTTTGCATCTACCGGGCTAGGATGTAAATAGAATGGCCACCATCTGTGATTAGCAGCCATTGCTCTTTGAGCAAGTGGGCAAGCCGAAATCCCCAGGCTGGTTTGTCCTCCTTCGCCAGCAAAAGATTAGCAGAGAATTTGAGTAGCTGGAGAACTGGCCTCTCAGGAGTCTCTTCATGTCCTGGAATCCACTAGGACTGGTGGCCATTCTTTAGGGTGGCTCGCAAAATTAAAAATCCAAAACACTGTCCCGAGACACTGGAACCTCCCTGCTAAATACTAAAACTCAGAGGAACAAACACCTCAGATTGGATTCATTCCAAGGCAGCAAATACAAATGTTTTCTTTTGTTCATATGGTTTGGATTCCCACCTCCCCACTAGCACACTCAGCAACAACAATTTGTTGCTGCATAATGTGGGAGAGAACCAGTGGGGATTGTTGGCCATTGGGGGGGCAACAGGCAGGGAGACAGGGTGCTGAAAACTCTCTCGCCAGCTAATTGTGCACCCTGTTCAACCCCACACTTAGTTTCTCAACACTTAGCAGAATCTGACCACACTATTCTAGTTCCTTCACTCACCACTGCTGCCTTGTCTTCCTTGTTTCAAATTTAAAAACACAAAACCAAAAGCGATGGTTGTGTGCTAGTGACCCTCAGCTGTGCAGATTTCTGTGTCTGCCATCCCACTCGCCACCCGCTCCAGTCATATCCCGAGGTTTGAATGTCTGTGTATTTATAACATCCTCCATCTTTTTCCAACACACATTTTTGTGGAGTCCTGAAATGTGAGAGGACATAGAGTCGTGTTCCAGTCTATGTGCTGTAATTTACCCGGCTTCATCTTTGCATATATTTATTTATTATTTCAAATGTATTTCTCCCTCCCTCCATTCCCCACCCCCACATTTGTGCTGCTGATTTTGGATCAACATCATAACACATCTGTGCCTTAGTTCTGCCAAGAGAATCCTAAGATCGGCAGGTTAACTCTCTTGTTTTATGCGTTGTAGGTCTTCAGGGGGAGCCAACCATCTATTTTGTGGTCAGCACTGAGCACGGTCCTGGAGTGTCTGCTGTTGGCTGCTTCCCGGTGAAGAAACGGCAGCCTGAGATGCTGGATGGAAGATCACGGAGCGCGGAACACGGAGAAGAATCGGAGTACTTATCGAGGGATGGTCCTTCCAGCAACAGCTCTTTCCACAGCAGTGAAGGGGAAGGGACGGACCACGAGGGGGACATCTTGGACTGCAGCGGATCCAGGCCTCTGCTGATGGATTCCGAAGAGGAAGAGGAAGCTTATAAACTGAACCCTCAGCATCTGGAAAGGGGTAGCATTCCCCAAGAAGACCTTAATCTGCAAGTTCCCCAGAGCATGGGGGTGCAGCTTGATGCTTTCCAACAACCCCCCGGAGGAGCTTCGGACGAGAGAGACGTCTTTGCCACAGCTCCATTCCGAAGCTCCATGACTCTTCACGACGACCTGGACATCTTCGCCAAAGCGCCCTTCGTCTTCAAGGGCCACGGGCTGGCGAAGCAGCAGGATGAGGGCGACGTCTTCCTGCGGGCTCCCTTCACGAAAAAGAAGAGCCAGGAAGAGTTTATGCCGCACAGCGAGGCAAAGGAATCTCCTGTCCCGGTGGGGTTCTTGGGCTCTGCTCCACAGTACACCTTTAACGCTTCCTTCCAGAACCTAGATACAGGGCTGCATGGCTCTCCTCTCTCGCAAAGTCAGTATCCTGTGGCCTCGCTGCCCCAGCCATCCGGTGCTCTCCCTCATTCTGCCAGAGCAAGCGAAGGCCCCGATCCTCCCAAAGATGCATCTCAAGAGCTGAGCAGCATCCCCAATGACACACTCCAAGCGCACACACTCCCCCAAGACGTCCTCTTGGGTTTGAAGGCCAACCAGCCTTTCCGTCCACAGTCATTGGCAAAGTATTCCCGTCACTACAGCCCAGAAGGGGACCAGGGTGTCGGCGCCCAGCCCATCGCAGCTTACAAAGTGGTGTCTCAGACCAACAAGCAAGCCATAGCGGGGTCCGTTTCTATCGCCTCTCTTTCTTCCAGGACTAAAGAGCTGCCCAGCTCTGACCCATTCTCCTCAGCCCCCTTTCCTTCTAAACTGGGAAAGCAGAAACCCTAAATGGTTTCCATTGTGACAGAAGGAGGAGGCAAGGCTTTGAATGCGTTATCAAGAGCCTACAAGCCCTTTGGGCAAAATTCACTCCGTACGTACCTAGAATGTCGAAACTACAGTTGCTGTGATACTCACCTGAATCATATGAAGCTGGTTTCAGGCTGTGAACGACTTCCAGGCTGTAAGGTTTATCACTTGCTTTTTAGATGCTCTTTCCCTCCCCACACTCCAAGTTTCCTCCCAGTGGGTCTTTTGTTTTTGTTTGGTTTTGGGTAATTATTTAAGCCAGGGAACACATGGGACAGAACTGATTACCTCTTGATAGTAGCACCCACTAAGGATTACGGAACATATCAACAGCACACCAAGAATGTTTCAGAAATGCTAGCTAGGTGGGACATTATTTAATTTTTCTAAGCAAGAGAGAAGGATAAGCACACTTTTATTTTAGTTGCTACTAATGAATCTTCCCTTAAAACCCGTAACTGTCAGTTTGTAACAGAAGTCTTGTTCTGCAATGTGTGTTTAAGCCCTCCCCACAAAAGGCAATTAATGTCTGGGTGTCATAAACCCTAAGTGACAGTGACTCCTTTCTGACTGTTGCGGAAGTTATACCCTCTGTGGAAATGGTAAGTGAAATGCAGAAAGCGTGGGAAACGGTGTTGGCTTTTGCATGTTCCCAAAGGGAGGGCTTGACTTTCCCACCTGCGATGCCTAGTTTGCAAAGCCAATTTTCTGTCAGTGAAACAGATCTATACCCAGATGCCACCCCTGAGGAGCACCCCCCGGGCTCCTCTTCTGCGCATAGAGAGGAAAGCAGCTTCCTAGTCTGGCCCTCAGCACTTCCACATACAGCATGCGCTCCCTTTTCAGAGGTTGCACCAGTTGTGCACCCACGTTGCGGATGGGCCCCATGGGTTTGCTGACAATGAGGGCGGGGCAGCCACCCCCCATGCACTTTCTATAAACTGGGGGCAGGAATGACAATGAGTGAGCAGGACTCCAGCGCATTGATGGGTTGGGTTCTAAACACACATGAGCTAATCAACAAGAACTTCTAGTGCAGTTATTTTTCTGGTGCATCTGGAGCTGACAGTGCTCAAACATCCCTTACTTTGTTTTCTGTCTCTTGGGGGGGCGGGGCGCAATGCTTTGAATCTCCAGCAGGTTTGAAAATAAAGAAGGGATGATGTGACAAAGATGGCCGTAGAGTGGTGTGGAAAGTGTTAATGTTAATTCCGCTGACCTCAGTGACGCTGTGACAGTTCTTGATGGCTTAAAATCTGATTCTACATCAAGGTCCAACGACTGAATAGTAACTTTTGCGAGTCTTCACTACCTGCTGTTTTATGAAGGACAATCTTGTGGTTTTTAACAGACAATCCAAGAAGCTGGTGCAGCACTTGTGAGAGAAATCCTTGTGAACTATTGAAATGTAATGGCAAGTTGACTTAATGGTAGTCAATTTTGTTGAATTGTGCCTTTTATGGAAAGGTGTCCTCACACCCTGTGGCCAGACCCAGACGTTCAGAAATATCCTGCCACCTCTTTTACCTCACGTTCTTACAAAGGAATCTTTAAGTGCCCCCTCCCTGAAAGGGCCTTGTCTGCCAATTGTCAGAGGCAGCCCTGCCCTAAAGTCAAGTGATGACAATTCGGAGGTGGTTTTAAGGGTCCAGCATGAAAGATGGATCTGGCCCAGGGGACACAATTCACCGGGCAGTTCTTCATGGCAACCTTTCCATTGAAATGCATGGGAACCTTCTTGTACAGCTTCCATCGCTTTGAATGGGGCTGGCACAGGAGAGCTTTCCGGCAGATGGTGCTTTGTGTCCGTTGGAGAAGAGGGTGGCCTTTGAATTTCCTGTCTCAGGCACCTAAATATATTGGGCAAATCCCAGCTATGACTCATGAGCATGGCTAGCTGGCTGGTCTCCCCCACTCCAAAGATTTTATCCTCTGCTTATGTGTTAACTGTTTGGTTAGGAGGGGTGGGGAACCTTAGCTGCTCTTGGTGGGACTGTATTTTATGGTTAAGGACCTGCTTGAAAGTCCTCAGACTCCGAAAGGGTCCTTAATGACTCAAGATCTTTCCTATTCTTTTGGTACTTTCAAATGAATTCTATAGCACTTTGTTACTCCAAATGGGGACATTTGGTCGGGTGGTGACTTGAGGCAGGCTTTGCTGAAGCATTTTTAAAAGTTCAGGAGACAGATGTGAAGGCCTTAACTGCTTTTTGGCATGCAACTTGTGAATCTGTTTCCTTGCTCCTTACTGCCAGCTGGGAGTCCTTGCACCTTTGAGGACGTTCCAGTCTGATAATGATCACGAAAAGGTTCTTTCGGTCAAGAGTCCAACTGCCTAGCAGAGGAAGCGATGTAGACTGTTAAAGCAGAAGATCTGCCCCAAGGGAATCACATGCTTGCTCAGCGCTTCACAAGAGCAGCCTGCTCCTGTTTGGGCTGTGTGGCCCTGCATCTTGAATACATTCACTTGGACTATCCCAGCATCTTTAGGCTAGTTTGGATGCACCTCTGTCAATGTGCAAAAAGTCCTTCCTGCAAGTTTTCGTGGCCCATCCGTTTTGCTGTAGAGCCAGGACTCAGTTTACCAAAAAGCTTGGACTCGGGATACTCTTCTTGTGAACTCAAGCACTGCGTTTGCTGTGAGTCCTTGCTGATATGTCAATCTTCATGCTGCACCTACCTCTACTCTTTAAGCAAATGCTGGCGTGCCTGTGTTTCTTGTTGTCTGATTGGTTTTTGACATCTTTTGCTGTAGTACTTGTGCAATTGATAATGGCTTGCAGGGAGAAGCAAAGAGGAATTTGATGCTGCTTAAGACCCTGCAGTGAGTTGGGGGAAATAATTCTTGGAAAAAGTGCTCACACAGACTTTTGTGCCTCCGTTGTTCAAAACACAGGCGACCGAGCAAACATCATTTTGAGCTTGCCTTTTTAAACAAACAAACAAACCTAGATGATTGCTTATCTGCTGTGTCTTCGCAGGTTTTTTTTAAAATATATAAATCAAATCAAGAAGACACCTTTAGGAAGCCATGCTCTGTTTCTCTGTGAAGTGTTCGCTAACCCATACATTGGAAGTTTAACTTATTTTTGTGTGTGCGTGTATTGGAGAAGAGAACTTAGGTGCTAGAATGAGAAAATTAAGAAATGCAGAAGATTTCATCCTTGCAGTGTTATAGATTCCAGTGTAAAATTCCAAGATGGAGTGTAGCCTGTACTCTGTTGATGGCATCTGGCAGCTCAGCTTTGAACTCTCCTTGATTCAGGGGGATGCATATTCAGTAGGAATAAACAGAAGCTGGAGCTAATTAGATTGCTGTTGAAGTCAGTGGCATTTGACCAATGACAAACAGTATTTCCAGTTCTAATTCTGCTCCTCCTGAAGGAAGTCAAGGCACTTGTTACAGTCAGTCCCGAAACTGCCGCCAGTATTAGTCGGGTGCTTTTAAACTGTTACGAAAACCCAACGTCACTCCACAAATAGTTTCTGAAGGAATGCATTTTGCTTAGTTGTTTCCCTATCCTTGCTGAACAAGACGGTACTTCAGCAGAGTTGTAAGTCACGGCCAAAGACCAAAGCACAGTTAGGCTCTAGCCCTCATAAGAAGCTCCATGGATGGAGTAGTTCCTCTCTTCTCCTCACCTACGTGAGAATGCACCTCATTCGCTGGAAAGTAAGGGGCACTTAGCCATTTTAAAACTAGCTTCCCCCTCATATGTGCTCACATTCCTAGGTGAGTCAACTTGAAATGTTGGGGTCACGTTCCTGCTGACCATGTGGGTTTTCTTCCCACCCTCATTTCTCCACCCCCAGTGCTTTGGATTACAACCCCCCCCCATGAACCCCGGCATCATATGGTCATGCTAGCTGGGACTGATGGGAGTTGTGGTGCAAAACATCTGGAGGGCACCAGGTTGGAGAAAGCAGAGCTGCGAGACTGTGACTTGCACGAAGGGGCTGGGTGGTGATTCCTGGCCCCACCTGTTCTTGTGAGGTAGGGCACATCTTCCTGGCTCACCAGGTGTTGCGCATCCCACAGAGAGAGATCTTCAGCTGAAAGTTTGCCCTACAGCCCTGGCATAGCAAAGGCCTGGATGATTTTCCCTCTCTGTTTTTATAAGGTTGCTTAGTAGATTTAGACAATCTTAATAAACTGTTCAGTCGTAGTCTGAGTGAAGCTTAATGACACTGTCATGAAGCCAGTGTTCTTCTGCAACACTGCAGAACTACACAGCAGCAATTGCGTCTGGGCAATCGTCTGCTTAGATGTGATGCCATGTCACTTAATTCCAGCAGGGCTTACGTAGGAGTTGCACCTCCCAGTCAAATCAGTGCAGCTAGGAATGTGTTTCATGGGTCTTGGTCAGCGGATGTGGAGCCATTGAGCTCCACTTTTCCCTTATGCAAATCATTCTAGCTCCTTTCATGTGGTTCAGATAGTCACCTCGTTAAAACCTCCCTAGTGTTGCCCTTCCAGTTCTGCACAGTGTTACTCCCTGTGTAGGTCTTGCTTCTCTGGTTAAGCTTTGAGTTGGGATCTGCTTCCTGGTACTGTGGCAGCTTTGTCTGTGGGGTGGCTGGTGGGGGGGGCCTATTGTAGAGCAGAAAGTTTAATTTTCCTGTTCCATTCAGGGGTTGGACAGGATCCCCTTGGGATTTTATGTCTCAGGTGCCAGAAGGATTTCAGCACAGTACAGTTTATCGCTAAAATATTATGGCTTTCAATCAGAGAGAGAGAGAGAGAGAGAGAGAGAGAGAGAGAGAGAGAGAGAGAGAGAGAGAGGCATCTGGTTGTCTTTCTTCTCTCCTTTGTGGAACTGCTCCCAGTTTAAACTGGGTTCATGTTGGCTGCCTGAGGCAGAAAAGGGAGAGGTTAGCTCCCAAGAACACTGGTTTTCCTCCTGAGGTTCCCTTCTCCCTTTCCCACCTGTGCTCCACCACCATCCCTGCACACACCCCCATCACAGTTGGGCTTGTGGGTCGCTGCCTCATGTTTGGGATCAGCGTTAAAGCCACAGGGCTATGAGATCAACCACACTGAAGGAACACACAGATTTCCATGGATTCAGCTCCCACCAAAGAACTCTCATGCTGCAAAGGTTTCCCCGCCTTCCTCCTTTCTTACGTTTGGTGGTTTTTAGATGTGTGTCTTGGGTGTAGTGACATTTCCTTCCATAAGTGTTTTTGACACAAGGGTACCTTGTGTGTCTCTGCTGTTGGAGCCATCCCTGCATCTGGACTTGGCCTGTCATGGCGCTACGACTGCAGCCGATTAGAATAGCGGCCGTTTTGTTCTTTCCTGTCTCTGTGTGTACACTGGGAACATTTTTACCTTTGTAACACTAGTCAGCTGTGATATCAGAGAGCCAGTCTCCCAGTAGCTATTTCTTTCTTTCGTTTTTTTAAAAAAGGGATTATTTCTTGTAAAGGAAGGCCCAGTGGTAATTGGATCGAAACACCTGGCCCCAGAGGTGAAATTGCAAATGAGAAGAGGGAAATCCATATGCAGATAATAAAAGAGAATTGTGACTCGTTCTAAAAGGCAGCTCTAATTGTCTTTACTGTCCTGGCAGCTTGAGGAGGTCCTTTGAGAGGGTCGCACCCTTCTGCTGCTGCTAATCTGGAATTGTCTCTGTGTGCAGTTATGAGTCATGAGACCAAGGCTTTGACTCCCAGCTCCTCTTGATACAGTCAGAACTCAACAGTGTTGGATATACCTCTCTGATATGATAAACTGTTTGGAGACTGGAGTATATATATATATTTTCCCACTCTGGTTGCATTAAGTCTTTTATGAAGAAATGTTAGCGCTGGGAACTTGTATGCTTTATTAAAAACTATCTGATTCAAACATCCTCATTTCGCTGTGTGCTTCTTCTTGCTCGTAAGAGTCTTTCCGAAAGCTTAAATGCAAAGGATGTGTCCGTATAAACTTGTTGATTTTCTGCAAATGCCAAGGGGGACCAAACCAAGAGCTAACTGGAAAACTATCCACCATTATTTCATCTCTCCCCAACTAAGTTTCAGTGCACCTTAAAAAATATTTGCCAGCAAGTTTACATTCCCCTCACTGTCAGTTGCCTTCACTTGCTCTTAGTGATGGTGCCATCTGGTCAAAGCTCATTGGGTGTAAGAACATCAGAAGAGCCTGCTGGATCAGGCCAGTGGCCCATCTAGTCCAGCATCCCTTAAGCACAAGCACAAGAGCTCTCTCCCCTCCTGCGGTTTCCAGCAGTTGGTATTGAGAAGCATAGCTATCCAGACATTTTGGCACCTGAAGCAGACTCCAAAACAGTGCCTTCCTCCCCACGAGAGAAGATCTACACCAGGAACAGAGCTGGGGGTGGGGTAGGAGAAAGATTGGGATCTGCTGCCTGATGGATCCTGCCACCTGAGGCAGTCACCTCACCTTTCCTCATGGGTGAGCTGGCCTTGGCCATCTCCAACTGGGGAGGCAGAGCATAGCCATCAAGTCTAGTAGCCACCAAAAGCCTCTCCTCCATGAATTTGTCTAATCCTTTTAAAGCAGGGGTCAGCAAACTTTTTCAGCAGGGGGCCTGTCCACTGTCCCTCAGACCTTGTGGGGGGCTGGACAATATTTTTTTTGGGGGGAAATATGAATGAATTCCTATGCCCCACAAATAACCCAGAGACGCATTTTAAATAAAAGGGCACATTCTACTCATGTAAAAACATGCTGATTTCAGGACTGTCCGTGGGCAGGATTTAGAAGGTGATTGGGCTGGATCTGGCCCCCCGGCCCTTAGTTTGCCTACCCATGCCCTAAGCCCAGGGGTCAGCAAACTTTTTCAGCAGGGGGCCTGTCCACTGTCCCTCAGACCTTGTGGGGGGCCGGACTATATTTTTTTTTGGGGGGTGAACGAATTCCTATGCCCCACAAACAACCCAGAGATGCATTTTAAATAAAAGCACACATTTTACTCACGTAAAAACACCAGGCAGGCCCCACAAATAAGCCAGAGATGCATTTTAAATAGAAGGGCATATTCTACTCATGTAAAAACACGCTGATTCCTGGACCATCCACGGGCCGGATTTAGAAGGCAATTGGGCAGCATCCGGCCCCCGGGCCTTAGGTTGCGTACCCATGTTTTAAAGCCACCCAGGTTTGAGGCCATCACTGCCTCCTATGGGAGCGAGTGCCATAGTTTTAACTATGAGTTGTGTGAAGAAGAACTTTTTTTACCGATCCTGAATCTTCCAACGTTCATCTTCATTGGATGTGCACAGGTTGTAGTGTATGCAACTTCATCGAACCATCTTGTGCCTCACACGATTTAGGAGAGTCTCACAGGTGGCTTGCCCAGGAAGGAAGCTGCAGCAGTAGTGAACTCCTCAGCCAGCAACTGTGGGGCGGCGGGGATTATACCCTCCAACATTTATCCGATGAAAATACCACCCAGTAGTTAGGGGTTTCTACTGCACAGGCCTTCAACTCCATTAAGAATGTCACAGCTCAGCTGTGTCATTCACAGCTCAGCTGTGTCATTTCCAATGCTGTTGCAGAGGAAATTGCATGTGCTTTGATCTATAGCAGGGTGATTGGCAGCCTTTGATGCCATGCCTACCCTCTGCAGCCCTAGAGCTGCCTTCCCAAAGTTGGCTAAGCAAGGTTTTGGGAAGGAGGCCTGAGGCTCTGAGAGGGTCATAGAGTTGTCCTTCCTCCTTCCTAAAGTCTAGTTAGCACTTTCCCATCTTTGAGAACGAGGTAGGAGGACTCTAGGACCCTGCCACATCCTCGCATCTCAAAGCCCAGAGCCTCACTTAGCCAGCCTTGGGAAGGGAGCATAAGGGCAGATTGCGGTGTGTGTCAAATAATGGCCGCTCCACCCTCCTCCCCACACATAACAAGGCAGTGTGCGGCCCATGGGTTCCATTTCAAAGTACTCTTGCCGCCCACTTGGTCTGAAAAGTTGGGCCAGCCTGATATCTATAGACTATCCCTGACCACGGGTCCTGTCAGCTAGGGATGATGGGAGTTGTAGTCCCAAAACATCTGGAAGGCCGAGCTTGCCTATGCCTGATCTATAGCCTGCACGTGAAAAGGTATAAAACTTTGAGTGTGAAAGTCCTCAGACTGTCTTAATGTTTGTGCAGGAAAAACCCAGCCTTGAGCTAGGCTGATAGGAGGCAGCACCCTGTTCTTCTCACTGAACCAGGTATCCAGCTCTGATAATACAGGCCTGCTCCCCTCTGAGAACATGACAGTTTCTACGCACATGTAAAGCTAAGGCAAGGAAAAGCCTTATGTGAAATGTATAGGCTCCACTTTTGTGGGTGGTTCGGCGGCAGCAGCAGCAGCTGTTCTGACCAAATAAAGGCATCTCAGACAGGCGCCACCAGAGTTACACACAAACATTTGCAAGTTTGACAAAGGACAACAACAAATACATGAAGCAAACCATTCCAGCACCTCTACCCTTCTGCTGATGCTGCCTACAGTCCAGGAAAGCGGAGCTGTGGACTTGAATCCCACAGCAGAAGCTTGTGCTGCTACTTCTTCAAGTCCTCTTTGTCACCCTCGAGCCCCTCAATGTGCATCAAGCCTGCCTACGAGTGATGTGTCCCACAGACTACATCAGAGACATTATGTTTCCCTGTGGGGCTATGAGAGCAGTCACAGCGGCTTTCTAGTTACAGAGAGACTGGGCTCAGGCATAAGGTCTCACCTCCTGGGCTTAAGCCATAACCAGAGCCATCTTTCCCATACGGCTTAGTGGTTCATTGAGCCAGGGTGCCGACCTCTCAGGGGCGCCCCAGCGAGTGGGGGAGCTGAGCAGCTTTGCCGGCGGCCTCCCCTTTCCCTGCGCACCCGCCAGCTGCTCCCCATCAGCCATATGGCTGTTGGGCGTGCAGCTTGCCTCCCAAGCCTCCGCGGGAGGAGAGCAATCCCTGCAGAAGCTTAGGATGGAAGCTGCGCCCCGCTAACTATATGGCTGGCAGTGCACAGCTCCCCCCCTCACTATCCGTGGTAATTTGGGGGGCTCTGAGTGGATATTTGCACCCCGGCACCACATCTGCTAAACACAGCCCTGGCCATAACCCTCTGCACATTTATCTGGGATTAAGCTACATTGGTGTGCAGGCTTCTGAGTAAGTAAACCAAGAGAAACACAGAACTGTAGAGTTGGAAGGGGTCCTGGGGAGCCCAGCCCCCTGCCATGAAGGAATCACAGCTAAAGAATCATAGAATCATAGAATCATAGAATCATAGAGTTGGAAGAGACCACAAGGGCCATCGAGTCCAACCCCCTGCCAAGCAGGAAACACCACCAGAGCACTCCTGACATATGGTTGTCAAGCCTCTGCTTAAAGACCTCCAAAGAAGGAGACTCCACCACACTCCTTGGCAGCAAATTCCACTGTCGAACAGCTCTTACTGTCAGGAAGTTCTTCCTAATGTTTAGGTGGAATCTTCTTTCTTGGTCCTCTAGGATGCCCTGGGCCTGACCTCAGCTTCTCCCCACCAGCCCTTGTTCCACCTCTTCCTTCTTCCTCCCCACAAGCCCTCAGGCTCTGGATTGACTTTGATGCCTTGAGCAACTCCTTGCCATGGGGGCGGCTGCTTCTCCTTAGAATCATAGAATCATAGAATCATAGAGTTGGAAGAGACCACAAGGGCCATCGAGTCCAACCCCCTGCCAAGCAGGAAACACCATCAGAGCACTCCTGACATATGGTTGTCAAGCCTCTGCTTAAAGACCTCCAAAGAAGGAGACTCCACCACACTCCTTGGCAGCAAATTCCACTGTCGAACAGCTCTTACTGTCAGGAAGTTCTTCCTAATGTTTAGGTGGAATCTTCTTTCTTGTAGTTTGGATCCATTGCTCCGTGTCCGCTTCTCTGGAGCAGCAGAAAACAACCTTTCTCCCTCCTCTATGTGACATCCTTTTATATATTTGAACATGGCTATCATATCACCCCTTAACCTCCTCTTCTCCAGGCTAAACATGCCCAGCTCCCTTAGCCGTTCCTCATAAGGCATCGTTTCCAGGCCTTTGACCATTTTGGTTGCCCTCCTCTGGACACGTTCCAGTTTGTCAATGTCCTTCTTGAACTGTGGTGCCCAGAACTGGACACAGTACTCCAGGTGAGGTCTGACCAGAGCAGAATACAGTGGCACTATTACTTCCCTTGATCTAGATGCTATACTCCTATTGATGCAGCCCAGAATTGCATTGGCTTTTTTAGCTGCCGCGTCACACTGTTGGCTCATGTCAAGTTTGTGGTCAACCAAGACTCCTAGATCCTTTTCACATGTACTGCTCTCAAGCCAGGTGTCACCCATCTTGTATTTGTGCCTCTCATTTTTTTTGCCCAAGTGCAATACTTTACATTTCTCCCTGTTAAAATTCATCTTGTTTGTTTTGGCCCAGTTCTCTAATCTGTCAAGGTCGTTTTGAAGTGTGATCCTCTCCTCTGGGGTGTTAGCCACCCCTCCCAGTTTGGTGTCATCTGCAAATTTGATCAGGATGCCCTTGAGTCCATCATCCAAGTCGTTGATAAAGATGTTGAATAAGACCGGGCCCAAGACAGAACCCTGTGGCACCCCTGGCAGCATCCCTGGCAGGCAGCCATCGAGCCTGTGTTTAAAAACCTCGCAAGGAAGGAGAGTCCACTGCCTTCCAAGGGAGTCCATTCCACTGCCAAACAGCTTTTGCCGTCAAAAAGTTATTCCCAATGTTTAATCGGAATCTTGTCATTTGAATCCATTGATCCTTTCCCTGGGACAGCCTTTTGGATATCACCTCTCGGTCTCCCCCAGGCTACACATCACTCAATTCCCTCAATCAGTGCCGGATTTACGTATAAGCTAAACAAGCTATAGCTTAGGGCCCCACTGTCTTGCGGGCCCCCAAAAAATTTAAAGGAAAAAACAACGATGTACATTTCCAAAATATAAGATAAAAAACAAAATAAAACCTACATACAGCAACAGTGTTTTGTATTGTGTAGGCTCCTATTTGTTATGTGCAAATGGCTTTAAAGGTAAAGGTAAAGGGACCCCTGACCATTAGGTCCAGTCGTGGCCGACTCTGGGGTTGCGGCGCTCATCTCGCTTTACTGGCCGAGGGAGCCGGCGTACAGCTTCTGGGTCATGTGGCCAGCATGAATAAGCTGCTTCTGGTGAACCAGAGCAGCACACGAATACGCCGTTTACCTTCCCGCCAGAGAGGTACCTATTTATCTACTTGCACTTCGTGCTTTCAAACTGCTAGGTTGGCAGGAGCAGGGACTGAGCAATGGGAACTCACCCCGTCATTGCTGGGATTCGAACCGCCGACCTTCTGATCAGCAAGTCCTAGGCTCTGTGGTTTAACCCATGGCACCACCCACGTCCCTTATGGCCGCGTCCGAAATGGCTTTAGATACCTATTAGGTCCATAAATTACTATATAGCATATATTCAACACAAAAAACCAGCGACAATTTGTTGTTGACAAAAAACGGCTGGACATATCAAGGGCCCCATTACCTTCAGTAGCTTAGGGCCTCATCAAACCTAAACCCGGCCCTGCCCTCAATCGTAACAAAATTACAATCAAGTAGCAACAACAGTACTTGAATTGATTTGTTAATATCACTGCCCCGCAGAGAGGGAAGAGGAGGAGTGGGCGGGGCCTCGGGACATCTGACGCGGAGACGCCCCTCCTCCCTCCCTCCCGTCTTCGCGTTTCCTTCGCTTCAGCCTGCAGTTCCGCACTCCGGCCAGCAGGGGCCGCCCGACTCCAGCGGGCGAATCAGGCGCCTGCGCAGGCAGCGCCTCGCGAGGGGTCCTTCGGCTGCCGCCCCTCCGAGAGGGAGAAGGAGCAAGATGGCGGCCGCGAGGCGGTTGGCGGCGGCGCTGGGCAGCCGGTAGGTGACTGCGTCCGTGCCGCCCCCCCCCGTCGTGGCTTCTTTCCCCCGGCCTGGAGAGGGAACGGCACCCCCCCCGCACCGTTCTCAGAATATATTTATTTTAAAAGGGGGGAGGTGTTTGGCTTTTAAACGGGACGGCCTGTCCTACCTCGCGGGGTTGTTGTGAGAGGCGAAGGGCCGCTTGTGTCGGGCCCCCTTCCGAGGGGAGGGGGGCTCCGGGGGCGAGAAAAGGGCGGTGGGATTCTGTGTGGCCTGATCCCCTCGGTCTCTCTGCGGGGTCGCCTGGACTCAGGGCCAGATTTACGTATAAGATAAACAAGCTGTAGCTTAGGGCCCCACTCTCTTGGGGGAGCCCCCAAAAAATTAAAGAAAGCAAAATCTGGGTGTACATTTCCAAAATATAAGTTCAACAGTTACTTCGATAAAGTACATATTTTGTTATGTGCAAATTGCTTTAGATACCTGTTAGGTCCATAAATTACCATATAGCATACGTTTAACACAAAAAAACAGCGACAATTTGTTGTTGACAAAGGACAGCTGGACATAAAAAGGGCCCCATTACCCCATGGCTTTCTCAATCCGGCCCGCAGACGGTCCGGGAATCAGCATGTCTTTACATGATTAGAATGTGTCCTTTTATTTAAAAGGCATCTCTGGGTTATTAATGGGGCCTGCCTGGTGTTTTTACATGAGTAGAATATGTGTTTTTATTTAAAATGCGTCACTGGGTTATTTGTTGGGCATAGGAATTCGTTCATTCCCCCCCCCAAAAAATATAGTCCGGCCCCCCACATGGTCTGAGGGACGGTGGACCGGCCCATGGCTGAAAAAGGCTTAGGACCTCATCAAACCTAAATCTGACCCTGGCCAGCCACAGCAGGCAGGGCCAAGAAGCCTTGGGGTGGGGTGACCTTGGGTGGCTTTCAACAGCCACACCGACCTTGCAGGGTTGTTGTGAGCATTAATGCTGGGTGTGTGTGTGTGTGTGTGGAGAGAAGACAGCAACTGTCCTGAGGCCACACAATTAGCTTCTTAGCTGAGTGGTTGGGATTCAAACCCTGGTCTGACACTCTTAACCCCTAGACCACCCCTGGCTGCCAGGGCTGCTGTGAGAGTGGCATATGATCTCCCCTCTGAGGAAGAAGGAATAGTAGAGCCTCATGGCTCTTAACGCCTAACGAGGTGTTTTTTATGGTTTCATGGCTTATTATGGCATGTTTTGGACTACAACTCCCATCAGCCCCAGCACCATACAGCCATGCCGACTGGGAGTGGGGAGTCTGAAAGGAAGCAAATTGGGCAGAGTATCATAAGCAAGAAAGCATGGACTACTGCTGGTCCATGGCTGTAGTAAACTGATTGATTGATTGATCAATTAATAAGCAACAAAGGCAGTTCCCTGTCCTGAGGAGCGAAAGTGTCCCCAACAGATATCTTAAATATTTGGTTCCATTTGTTGATGAAAGAATAGGTAAGGTTTTCAGTCCTTGGCACTTCACATTAAAAAAAACCAAACCTGTTTTTTTCATGAAAGCAAACTGGTTTAACGAAAAACACCCTCCTTTAATTTTGGGCCATCACAGCTGTCCTGATACTTTGGCTTCCCGAAACTGTCATGCAAATGACAATACTGCCTGTTTTGCTAACCTGCACTTTTTAAACTCTGGGGGCATCCTGCCTGCTTCCTGTTTTGTATGGTTAAAGAAAAGATGGAGACATCTTTATGAAGCCCTGGATTGAAAGCAGGAACTGTAATCTAGAGGAGTAGTTACCTTTCCTGCATGGTGCTGACCTCATACACTTACAAACTCTTTCCAGTAGCACCTTACGGTACCCCTGCCCGTACGGGCCAGTCGTGTCCGACTCTAGGGTTACGCGCTCATCTCGTTTTAGAGGCCGGGAGCCAGCGCTGTCCGCAGACACTTCCGGGTCACGTGGCCAGCATGACAAAGCTGCTCTGGCGAGCCAGCACCAGCGCAGCACACAGAAACGCCGTTTACCTTCCCGCTATAAAGCGGTACCTATTTATCTACTTGCACGTAGGGGTGCTTTCGAACTGCTAGGTGGGCAGGAGCTGGGACACCTTAGAGACCAACTAAGTTTGCTATTGGTATGAGCTTTCGTGTGCATGCACACTCATGCCAATAACAAACTTAGTTGGTCTCTAAGGTGCTACTGGAAGGATTTTTTAAAAATTTTGTTTTGACTACGGCAGACCAACACGGCTACCTACCTGTAACTTTCAAACTCTGTTTCTGTATAACATCTTGCTATCTTCTGCCCTCATCAAACAACAAAGGAGAAGAACTTCAGAGCTAGGGGACTCTGGTGGATTGGTTGTTGGAATTGTGTTTTCAGTCTTTACTCAGCCATTGACTGTTTTCAGTGTTCTTGTTCAGGCTTGGTCATCCAGAGTAGCTGAGATCATGAAAGGCACAAGGGAATATTTTTGCTTAACTTGAGCCATAAAATAGGGAAGGATCTAACTTTGTAGGATGGACTAGTTAAGCCTTTATTGAGCCTCAGGACTATAAGGAGTCTGAAATTGTGACATTTTTTGTAAGGTTGTTTTTTGTCTTCTTTAAGATTCTGCCACTTGGGATTCAAAGGAGTGAACGTCACTGCTAAACAACCCCTACACATTGCCTCCCAACAGAACCTGCTCCTTCCTCCCACAGTACTACAGATGAAAGGTGAGTGCTAGGCTTGTTGTGCAGTTTGCGATCACAATTCTGTGGGGGAATGCTGTGATAAAAACTCACAATTCTCTGAATTGCTACATCACGACAAAAAGTATATTGAGTATGCATACTGTTCAGTCCAACATCTCTTCTTGGGTGTGTGTGAATGAGTATTTCTATAAAGTCGTCAGAAATATTTCTATGTATAAAGTGTGTATTTGCTTCTAACTTTGGATCTTTGGGTCTGGGCTTCTCAAGTTTTGTTGAGTTTCTGTAAGCCAAGAAAATAAAAATTAAGCCTCTCTTAAGAGAGAGGGAGAGAGAGTTGTGAATGCCCAATGGGCAGAAGATGGACTGAGATAGGCAAGGCCCCCACACCTCATTGAGCAAGGCCATTCTTGGCTCTCTTTTTCTTCACAACACTCATTTTTGTTACTTGTTTGAACACCTGCAGCAGAAGGGAGGGGTGGGGAGAGACAAGATTGCCTGATCGAGAAACTTCGTCCATCTAAATAAAATTGCCATGTTCAGGGACAATATGCCGCTGAGAATCAGATGCTGGAGACAAAGACATGGGGAGGTCTTTGTGTTTGTGCCATGCTTGTGGGCACCAAGAAGCTTCTGGCTGGCTCCTCTAGGGGCCAGGATACTGGACTAGATGGGCCTTGTGTCAAATCCAGCCCATCTCTTCTTGTTTATGTTTTATGAAGGTTGGGTGCAAATCAGGTTACCACAAATCTCACAGTTGATGTTGTTTTTTTTTATTCCAGCGAGGTCTATGTTTGTTCAGACACAGGATACTCCAAATCCAAACAGCTTGAAATTTATCCCAGGAAAGCCAGTCCTAGAATCTAGAACTATGGAATTCACTTCTCCGGCTTCCACGTATTGCTCACCCTTAGCAAGGTTTGTTGTTGCCTTGTTGTCGGTTGTATGACAATAACTTAGTTATGTGTCCAGATCAAAGTACTTTTAAGTGGTACTTAAAAAGGTAAAGGGACCCCTGACCATTAGGTCCATTCGTGACCGACTCTAGGGTTGCGGTGCTCATCTCGTTTTATTGGCCAAGGGAGCCGGCGTACAGCTTCCGGATCATGTGGCCAGCATGACTAAGCCGCTTCTGGCAAACCAGACCAGCGCATGGAAACGCCGTTTACCTTCCTGCTGGAGCGGTACCTATTTATCTACTTGCACTTTGACGTGCTTTCAAGCTGCTAGGTTGGCAGGAGCTGGGACCAAGCAACAGGAGCTCACCCCGTTGTGGGGATTCGAACCGCCGACCTTCTGATCGGCAAGACCTAGGCTCTGTGGTTTAACCCACAGCGCCACCCGCGTCCCAAGTGGTACTTACTTAGGAGAAAACTACATATTGCACCGTAGCTGCTGTAACGAAGCCCTGGGAGCATATTATCTCATGCAAAGCTTTATTGGGAAGTGGATGCTTTGCATCAGAGAAGGGAGTGTTTAACCATCTCCCTGTCTTCCTCTAAAATGCCCCCTCGCCCAACAGTGGTTGCCCCTATCCCTGTTCTGGACTTATTTGTGCCTTGCAAGCACTAATCAGGACCCTGTGAGATTAAAAGCAGACTGGGGACAGAGTTTGCAGGAGAGGGGTTATACGTAGTTTACCCCTTTAAAAAATCTGTTCTGTTGTTGTAATGGGTATTAATCAATTCCAACAGCATAAGAAATGTTATTGGACCCTAACCCCTCCCCAAATAAAGACGGCCCACAAGACAGAAGAAGAACAAAGTGGGGGTAATGATTAGCGCAAATCAAACCTAGTCAAATCAAGTCAAGAAATGTCTAGTCAGTCCAGCATGCAGTTCCGCAGGTGCCCATGTGAGGCAGGCAGGCAGAACCTATGTATGTTCCTTTACAGCACAATAATAAATCTTGCTCAAGTACCGTAACATTTATATGGTGTGGTTCCTTTGAGATGAGCATGGATTTCACTTGTTAAATGTTCCTTTAAAGTCAAACTCCACATCATTGTAGTCCATTCTCACATGAGGTTCCCCGATAATTTCCTCCAATGTTTTGCTATTGTAGGCAGAATAGAGTTAAATCTTTGAACGTTAATTCTCTGGAGTCATTATCTGAAATTGAAGGAAGGGCAAGTCTGGGATCGGGAGTCAGTAATTGGTTGGTTATTGATTCAGTCTCTCTAAATATTTTACATGAGTAGTTTCCCCTTATTATATATATATACAATGAACTCATTCTCATGCATGTTTACATGCAGTATTCTGGATTCAATGGGATGCAGGTGGCGCTGTGGTCTAAACTACAGAGCCTAGGGCTTGCCGATCAGAAGGTCGGCGGTTCAAATCCCCTTGATGGGGTGAGCTCCCGTTGTTCGGTCCCTGCTCCTGCCAACCTAGCAGTTCGAAAGCACGTCAAAGTGCAAGTAGATAAATAGGTACTGCTCTGGCGGGAAGGTAAACGGTGTTTCCGTGGGCTGCTCTGGTTTGCCAGAAGCTGCTTAGTCATGCTGGCCACATGACCCGGAAGCTGCTCCCTCGGCCCTCGGCCAATAAAGCAAGATGAGTGCCGCAACCCCAGAGTCGTCTGCGACTGGACCTAATGGTCAGGGGTACCTTTACCTTTACCTTTATTCTGGATTCAGGAAAGTGTTCTAGGATTGGAGCCTTAGGGGCCAGGCAGTCATCAGCCTACAAATGTTCATGGGTATACTGATACAAAGAAACCTGGAAGCTCACTTTGAGGAGGAGTTTTGAATGAAGATCTTTATTTTTCTTGTTTTTGTTTTGGTAGGCAGCTCTTCAGGATTGAAGGAGTTAAAAGCATTTTCTTTGGAACGGACTTCATCACAGTCACAAAGGTAACCGGTAACCCTAAAAGAATATTGTAGTGTGTGTCTGCACAGGGAATGATAATAGAATCAAAGAATTGTAGAGTTGGAAGGGACCCTGTGGGTAATCTTGTCCAACCCCATGCAATGGAATCTCAACTAAAGCATTGATGGCAGATGGCCACCCAACCTCTGCTTTAAAAGGAGAGTCCACCACCTTCTGAGGGAGACTGTTCCATTGTCAAACAGCTCTTGCCGTCAGAAAGTTCTTCCTGATGCTTAGTAAGAATCTCCTTTCTTGTAACTTGAATCCATTGGCTCAGGTCTTACCCTCTAGAGCAGGAGAAAGGAAGCTTGCTCCATCTTCCATGTGGCAGCCTGTCAGATATTTGAAGATGGCTATCATATCTCCTCTCGGTCTCTTTTCCAGGCTAAACATACCCAGCTCCTTCAACAGTTCCTCATAAGGCTTGGCTTCCAGACGCTCCACCATCTTGGTCAGCCTCATCTGCACACATTCTGTATAAATATTCTAAACCAGTGATTCCCAGTTGTTTTCTGCAGATCCCAGGGGGTCAGCGTTACTCACCCAGGGAGTCCATAGCACATCCCTGTTAACCATATGGGGCATCCTGTTTGGCCTGGAAGACAGGCATCCTGCTTTTGGAGGGTATGGTTGCATCATTCACATAACAAAAACTAGCACAGAGATATCAACATTTTCAAAAGTAGGGGGTCCATGGCTTGGCTTTTGAAAAACTTGGGGTCCACAGTTCTTAGCTAAATGGCAACCACTGTTCTAAACATCCCAGAAGAGGTGTGCACTTCTCTTATCACTTACTGTGCAGACCATGCTCTCCTTAAAACTTTCCAAAAATAGAAGATACAAAAGACATGCCAATTTTTAAGTTTCTGTAGTGCCAGAAACTACGTGCTATTCATAGGTTCAAAAGACCTATATTTTCCCACAAGGCTTTAAAAAAGTGTTTTTGGTGTGATTCAGCAAAGCTGTTCATGTATACCTAACCTAATTCTTGAAATCTTTGTAGGAAAATGAAGAAGTGGATTGGAACTTAATTAAACCAGATATTTATGCAACTATTATGGATTTCTATGCTTCTGGCTTACCTGTTATTACTGATGAGGCACCCCGTACAGACACAGGTAAATGGCTAATATTGAATACGTTGATGGAGGAGAGTATTGGATGTTAGTGGCAGGTTACATCCTCTACTTGTGAGCTTGCCTGGCCACTGTTGGAGATGCAGTGTTGGGCTAGGTGGCTCACTGGTTAGATAGAAAAGGCTGGTTCATTATTATTATTAAATGTATATCCTGCCCTTCCTCCCAAAGGAGCACATGGTGGCAAACAACAAGGAACAAAACAATGCAGACATGAGAAACAGTTCCTGGACAAATGTAAATGGTGTTCCTGAGGGCTGCTTGCAAGGTCTTTGCTGCTGTGATAGGCCAGGGCTTACAGGGACACACTCTGGGTTTTTTCAACTTCTCTGTTCAGCTTTCTCTAGGCACAGCTTTCCTTCTTATTACAATACAGTATCTGAGGAGCTTTTGATATGGGAGGACTTACAGGACTTTATTATTGGATTGGGGTATAAAATCAAACAGAAGGTCTTAAATTTTAGGATTTACTATGAATCAACAATTAATAATAGAGTTTACCAACAAGATTCATACAACATGGAAATCCAGTGGAATTTGTTATCTGGGAATTTTGATATTGTAAACTGCAGAAATAATTTATGGTAATTACATTCAGAGCTCCCAAGGAAAGACCTAAATATGGTGGCTTGGTAGTACCTGATATTAGCAAGCAGCCTTGTTCTGCCACAACTCAGTGGTAGAAATATTAAAACTCCCTGGGTATTAGAGCAAATAGGGATCCCAATATTAACAGTGTGGATGTGGAGATCAGAAAGAAGCCAATAGATCAGTCATTGCAATATGTGACTTTTTGAAAGCAATTTGAATTTATGAAAACATGAGACTGTGCTCACAAGATGATGGGGAAGTTTTTAATATTAACATGCCTGGTAAGCAGTGGAATGATTCATGTTGTAATAGCACAAGATCTTTTAGAGATGTTGCTGCCAGGGAGTTTGTTTTTTTTAACAAGATTCTGTACTTATGGTATTACCTTCCATACAAGTTACAGAAAACGCATAAATGAGACCATCTTGTTTGAAATGTGGCCAAGTGTGTGTGGAGTTTGAACATATTTGTGCTTGTAAAGATATAACACAAGTAGGCTATGAAGCAAGCAGGACAACAGCTAGCACACAAGGGCTGGAAGTCTCAGAGCGGCTATTACCAAACACAAGTAAGAGCGCACCGTTGTGCTTCTTTTGTGGCAGGGACAGTGGTGATGCAGGCTCACTTTTCTGCAGTCATTTCATCCCCAAGAAGCTATTCAGCAGAGCTTTTTCAGGCGGTAAATGGATTATTTTCAAGGAATGTTGTGGAAACATTTATCAAATAAGATAAGCATGATTCATTCCTTTTGTCTTGCATAAACCACACAAGCTCCCTCTGAAGAAGACGATGAAGTTGTATTAATGATAAAAGAGCTCCTGGATACTAGAATAAGGTACAGCTACAACTGTGTTTCCTATACACTGTTGGTGTTTCATGAAGGGGGCAGAGTAATGAATGTGCAATTCTGTTGATAGCCAGGTTGATGGATTGGCAGAGATGCTGGTGCTTCTTCTTAGGTTGCCTCTGAAAAGAGTATTTTGTTCACTTTGCGGGATGCTGCTGGCTCAAGTCTTTCAACCAGCGGTGCTCCCAACCCACTTTCTCCCAAGAGCTTTTACAATGCTTTGAAAGAGGCATGTGACTTAAAAATTCACTTCAGAAAGAGATTGCAGTAAACATCTTCAAAATCGGGGAGGTATGAAGAATTTAAAATAGATGTGCCCTTTGGATATTTAGCTTTTATCGCTCTGATCCCTGAATATATATTTCTGTTAGAATCCTTTGCCCTCTGATGTTAGCCAGGAGGACAGCAGGGAAATTTTTTACAGTTGCACATTTATATATTGGTGCTTATGTCAATATTTGCACTGAAGCACTTCCAGCATTTTAGTGAGTGCCAGTCTGACAGACAGAGCCTTCGTTGTTCCTTTGGAAAATAACAGCCTGTCTGTTGGGAAGTGAAAGGGCAGTATAAGTGGAGAATGAAGACGCTGGTTTCATTGGAATGTAGGTGCAGCTCCTTCATGAATGAATACCCAACTCCTGAATTGGATGCATTAATTTGCCAGCTACAATTCATTTCGTCTGTTGTGATGACATTTCAGAAGTGGGATTGACAGGAGCAAGGACTTCAGCATTTCACATAGCTTCTCATTACCACTACCCAGATTTCAAAGATAAAAGTTGCAAACTGGGCAAATGCATGCAAAATGACTGGATTTGTATAATTTATTCCAGTTTCAGTAATCAGCTCTTATTGTCAGTAAAGTAGGGGTTGCCCTGGCAGAGAGCATGGGATCAGCTGTTCTAGGAAAAAGTTGCTGATGGTGGATTTGAAGGAGAAGGGAGGAGTTTTGATGAACTGCAAGAGCTGGGCTGTTCTGAGAATAAGCGTTAGTGCAACAGAGAAGGTATAGAGGTGGGATACAAAGAGGAGGTAGCCAAAAAAGTGGGGGTGAGAACTGCTTCTAAATGTATAGAAATGTTTGGGGTTTTCAGTGGTTTACTCCACTAATACTTTGAAATCTTATTGACAATGTTCCTCAGGCCAACAGTCCAGGAAGATGGTGGGGATGTCATCTTTAAGGGCTTCGAAGATGGGATTGTGCAGTTAAAACTGCAAGGCTCCTGCACAAGCTGCCCCAGTTCTATCATCACCCTGAAGAATGGGATACAAAACATGCTGCAGTTCTATATTCCGGAAGTAGAAGGTGTGGAACAGGTAGGCACAAATTGAAGGGTGTTAAAAATTGGGGTGGTTTGTTCATAGAATTTCTTCTCCACATCTCAAAGCATCTCTGTACAAGCAAGTTTTTACTAATGAAAGTTGACACTTCAAATCTGGTAACTGGGTTCAGTGCAAAAAAATTAGGTATAGAGGGGTCATTATAGAAGTAACAACAGAATATGAAACAGGATTTCTCTGGGCACAAGTGAGACCAGCATCAACGTGTTGCAGTTTCCTTTTGCACCCCTACCCCACCTGGAGTGTTTCTCTTCAGGGTTCCAGCCAATCATGCTGTCCATCAGGATGCTTTATTCCATATCCCCACCCTCCGGCTGTCTTTCCCCCTTTTTTCCAACCGGTATGCAATATTTCAGTAAGAACAGCAGAGCTGTGCTTGCCAGCATCACAGAAACAGTGATCCAAGGCATGGAGCCCAGTGAACCACCAACAAATCACAGAACGTATCTGTGGGCACAGAGGGCATGAGTGGGGCGGTGTCTAAATCAGCTGTGGGGATGCTGATTTAGATTCAGGTGCTGGACTACAGCTCCCTTCACCCCTGACCATGGGCCAAGCTGTTTGGGGCTGATGGCTTACAGCAACATCTGGAGGGCTGCACTGATTTGTGTTGTGTTGAGAAAGAGATGGCGACGGCATGGGCTTTACTTTGCTTTCTCCAGTCTGTTGCTACAAGAGTTATGGGGGAACAGTGTTCTTTGGTCAAGAAGACGGCTTTCCTCATGTTACTGACAATCTCATCCACACTCTTAGCAAGTCATAGTTCTTTGGATGTGCTGCTTCATTTTGAGCTGGAAACGCTGGGTTGGATGTAGAAGGAAGGAAGTTATTGCCACGGTTTTCTTGAGATAATTCTACTGGTGTAAATTTAAAGTTACAGTAGGTGTAATTATAAATTTATACTAAGTGGCCATTTGTGATTTTAAAAAGCATAAATCTGCTTTTCAAAATAACATTCAATACTTGTGTTTCATCTGTATTGTGACAGCTGAACTACAAGGATCTTGAGGACCTTTTGATTTCTGACACCTGTATGTGCATGTGTTCTTATTTTTTGAATTAAAAGCTGCCTATCCCTTAGTATTGCAATTTGTTATCTTTCAGGTTGTCGATAACGAAGAAGAAGAACAAGCGAAGTCAACCTAAATCAGGGAAAGCTTTGGACTCTTAAGCTAAAATTATTTTCCAAGCTGATTTGTATAGCCACTCACTATAGAAAAATGTTCAGCTGTTGTCACCACTTTTCCCAGACACAGGACTGTTTCTTTCACTGCTTCATGGTTCTAAGAAAACAAGTGAAAAGTATTCTTGAAAGTGTGGCTGTCCGTTTGCTGCTATTCTTGTAAACAAAAAGAAGAGAATGTATAGATTTTGTTTGGTCAGAATGTGACATTTATAAAATATTTTCCCTCTCTGTTGGATTTAGGTAGCTTCTGTGGTGACCTACAGCCCATACTGTTGGAAGAATTATGTAGTGATAAATACAGATATAAATTATTGCTTTATTATTTTGAGGCCTTCCTATTATATAAGCCATGTTTTTATTATTCTTTGTAGGTCTGTTGTCTTATCAACACTGCATATATATATCTTTGCTACTAAATGCACAATACTGGGTGAATCCTGATAACGGTTTCCTTATTATTGTATTGGTCACAAATGGGGATTAGAAACTGAACTTAACCATTGAAAATAAGAAAACCAACTCTTTTGCTACTGTATTTTCTTGAATACATCAAAGTAGTTGTAACAACAAAATTAGAGTGTGTTATGGTCCAGCAAACCCACATTACTGTATTGGCCTGAATATAAGCTGCACCCAAATATAAGCCACACCTTTAAAATGTGGGGGGGGGGGGGAGAAATAAAGACAATACCAGAATATAATCTGCTCTCTTAAAATTCTGCAGGCACTCACACCCGTTCTGTTTTACCATATGTCTGTTTCAGCAGTGGTACCGTAAAAGCCAATTTTTGTACGGTTGCAAATTTAAGCTGTACTTTTAACTTTTCGCGGCTAGAATTTGGGAAAAAAGTGAGGCTTTTATTCATGCCAATATGGTAAATGAATTTTAAAATGTACTGGGAAGAATGTGTGAACTATACAGGAGCTGGGACTCCCCAAGGAAACTTGATGCCTTTTCAATAAAGGCAAATGGGAAATTACTTTGCCAAATACTCAAGTAAGCATATGCTGTGTGAGGGCAACCAGAAGCAACCCATGCCCTGTTTGTCTTGCGTAGGATGCCACTGCAGCACTTGTGGCACTGTCTTTTCCTTGCCCTGGGCTAAGATTGAGTTGCTAGTATATGACCACTATCGGTTCTGGCCATCTTGAACTTTTTAATGGCTGACGCACTTAATAAGTTCTGACTCATTCCAAGTTCCTGGAAGAGAAACCTTCTGTATTTACTGTTTTACTTTTCCCTGCCTCTGAAAACATCACATTACCTAACATGATGCAATCAGCACACCTAATCTTCACAACAGTGTTCCTTCTTTTTATTTGAAAGGACAAGTACAGTGGTATGAAAAGGATAGCTTGTTACTTGAGAATTAGTAATCCAGCACCCCCCCCAGAGACCTGGAAGACTCTATTCAGCATTTCCTGGGGGGTCAGCAAAAGGGGGGGTCTGAAACAAGTCAATTCTAAGGTAAACTGGGTGTCACGTTTGTCAAGGCTACTTCCATTCTCAGGAACTGCCAGCAAGTGATCAGTTGTGCATGGATCATGTCTGCAGCAGCCTTCGGTTTTAGGTACCTCTTAAGATTAAGAAATGACATATAGACATTTATAAAATTATGGCACGGAGAAACTGGATAGAATTTTTTTCTCCCTCTCTACGCTAGAACTAGAACAAAAATATCAAAGGAGGCCTTGTTGAAATCAAAATATGCTGCTTTTAATGTGCATGAATGGCAAACCAGAACACCACCAAGTGTGGTGAGGCTCATTCCATGGGAAGGAAGGTGAAGCAACGTTGGGGAAGATTCTGTTTCTAGTGTAGACCAGCTTCACAAACCAGGCATGCAAAAGGTTGCCCTCTCCTGCTGTGCGCCCCCAGCACCTAGTGCACTGTCGCCATGCACGTGATTTATTTAAATCGTATCCCACCTTTACTCCATGGAGAATCAAGGTGGCATACATGGCTGTCCGCTTTCTGTGAGGTGGGTTAGGCTGAGACGCGGCGTCTGTGACCCAAAGTCACCCACTGAGCTTCATGATGGCAGAGTGGGGATCTGAACCGTGGTCTCACCCATGTCCAGGTTCGACCCTCTAACCACTGCACCACATTGGCCCACAGTCACTACAGGAAGTTGCCTTACACAACCTCTGGCCATTAGCCTGCCTGGCCTAGAATCGTCTCTTGGGACTGGTGGCCATTCTCCAGTATGGAAGGGGGCCTTTTCTGCCACCTTCCTCTTTTAAGCAGGAGAACGGGTGGGGCTGCCAGGGCAGGCCAAGCAAGACCCCTTTGCAATCAGTTGGGGGCATGAGGGTGGCTACTGGACCACCACCACTCCCTGCTGCTTGTCCCCTGCACCAGGTACCGGGCAATAGACTGTTGCTGAACATGGAGGCTCCATGAAGCTCCAACAGGCAACTCTGGAGTTTTGCTGGAAGCATTGTTTTAAAACGCCCCACAATGCTCTGGTCCTATGGCAAAGAAGGAAAGGCAAATTATTTTAAAACTGATTTCATAGTGTGTTCTAATCCCACCCTGGGATCTTGGGGCAAAGGGCACGAAATTAAAAGTCAAAAAGTGAAGGGTACTAAATACAGTACCTCGGGTTGTATATGCTTCAGGTTACATACGCTTCAGGTTACAGACTCCGCTAGCCCAGAAATAGTGCTTTAGGTTAAGAACTTTGCTTCAGGATGAGAACAGAAATTGTGCTCTATTGGTGCGGCAGCAGCAGGAGGCCCCATTAGCTAAAGTGGTGCTTCAGGTTAAGAACAGTTTCAGCTTAAGAATGGACCTCCGGAACGAATTAGGTACGTAACCAGAGGTACCACTGTACATAAATAGCCCCAAAAGGGAGCCCCATTTTGCCCAAACCTAGAGCCACCAGCTAGCTGACTGGTGATAATGACAACCACACACAAAAGGGCGCCTCATTTTGCTGCAGTGTTACCATCAAAAAGCAGGATAATGACGATAACCCCGAAAGGGGCACCTCGTTTTGCTGCAGCCTAGAGTCACAAAAAAGCGGACTGGTAAGAACAGCAATCCTAAAAGGGTGTCATAATATAATATAATATAATATAATATAATTTTCCAGTGGCACCTTAGAGACCAACTAAGTTTGTTCTTGGTATAAGCTTTCGTGCGCATGCATGCTCATACCAATAACAAACTTAGTTGCATGCACACGAAAGCTTATACCAAGAACAAACTAGTTGGTCTCTAAGGTGCTACTGGACAATTTTTTTATATATTTCTACAGCGTCAGACCAACACGGCTCCCTACCTGAATCTAACCCCAAAGGGGGTGTGTGCCTTATTGCCTTATTAGCCCCCCAAGGGGCGCATTGTTTTGCCCGGGCCACGAGCCACCACCAACCAGGAGACCCAGAATGGTAATATTAGCCTTATTGATCACAATAACGCCAAGGGGGCGCCTCGTCGGGCCCCCGCCTGGAGCCCCTCGCCCGCCCGCCTGCCTCCCCCTCCGCCTCCGCCCGAGCGCGGCCCTTCCGGCCTGCGGGGCTCCCCGCTCCTCCCGCTCCTCCACCTGAGGCGGATGCTGATCCGGCTGCCACGTCGCCCCGAGTGACACGGCAGCCCGGAGGCCTCGTGAGGCGGCGGAGGCGGAGGCGGAGGAGGAGCCGGGCCCGCTAGGCCGAGCCGGGCCCAATCGCGGGCCAGGCAGGGAGCCTGCGCCCCTCGCCCGCCGCTCCTCTGTCCCAGGGAGGAGGAGACGTTGCCGCCGCCACCGCCGCCGCCTCCTCAGCCGCCAGTCCCGCCGGCCCGTCAGCGAGGAAGCGCCTGTTCAGCCTCCGCGCCTCACAGCCGCCCTGCTCGGTCTCCTCAGGCGCCACCATGTGCGGTGAGGAAGGAGGGAAGGAGCGAGGGAAAGGCGGCCGGTGGGGAGGGAGGGATGGAGGCTGCCCCGCTGGGAAGGCTGGGCGATGCTGAGGGGCCAAAGCCAGGGCGAGGCGGCTTCTCTCCCTCAGGGCAAACGGCAGCGGGTTGGGCTAGAGGACTCTCGGGCTCCTTCGCATGCAGTAGCCTTTCCTCAGCCCATGTGCAGAGTGCGCCTGAAGAGGGGAGGGTGGGGGGAGGCAAGGCTCTCAGGGCAGCACCTGCCTCTCTTCTTGGCCCCCATTCTGAGCTGCTTCCTTCTCCAGCTCTATAGAGGGCCTCGGGAAAGACCCAGGGGCTTAGCCCAGCCTCATCGACGCTGGCTCTCTTGAGCATGTGCAGAGTGCCTTCGCCTTCAGGGTGGCTCGGAAGGGAGATAATAGGAGGGCAGTGGGGACAGTGTGAATGTGCAGATGGAAATCAGGTGGGTGAGAGAGATGGTTTGTTTACAGGCAACCCCATGCTTGGACATTGCGGAACATTAAGGAAACCTAATACAGTGGTACCTCGGGTTAAGTACTTAATTTGTTCCAGAGGACCGTTCTTAACCTGAAACTGTTCTTAACCTGAAGCACCACTTTAGCTAATGGGGCCTCCCGCTGCCACCACACGGTTTCTGTTCTCATCCTAAAGCAAAGTTCTTAACCCGAGGTACTATTTCTGGGTTAGCGGAGTCTGTAACCTGAAGCGTATGTAACCTGAAGTGTATGTAACCCGAGGCACCACTGTACTGTAAAGCAAAATCAGGAAAATGATGAAGAGGGGGGGAAAGCTCTACAACTGGTTTAGCAATAGTGATCCAGTACTGTAGTAGTAGTAGTAGTAGTTATAAAGTGACATCAAGGTCTGTGGTGCTTTGAAGATCAGTAGCATAAGCAAAACACAGGTCTCTGCCCCAAGGAGCTTACAGCCTAAATCTTACGCGGGTGCTAAATTGAAGGGGACAAATGTTTTGAAGGACTGGCGCAAGTGAGGCTTGTGGGGAAATTAGCGTGAGAGTAGACGAGTGTGTGATATTGGGAAAGCAGGTTTAGATTGCTGATGATAAGGAAGGGGGTGAATTGGCAGAATTCAACAGGGAGATATTTTCAACTTCGTTTTCCGTTAAGCTTAGGGTGGCTAAAGACAACAATATGGCAATATGTTAACCTCCTAGAAATAAAAAGGGGTGGGAAGGGGTGGCAGCCATCCATGCAGTTGAGGAAGAGCATAGGTGTGTGTCAGACAGGTAGACAGGTAGAAAAGCAGATTTGCCTGTTCAGGAGCTACTCAACACCAACTTCAGGGCTGTCTGCCTTTCTAGCAACTTGTACTGAAGCTAGGGTTTGCCAGCGGTGTTGGTGTTGGTAGGTGGAAGGGCTGCTTACATATCTCTGGCTTGCATGTAGGTTCTTACTCTTTACGTGGTGTTTGTTTTGCGCACTGAGCTGTTTACGGTGCTTCCAGAAAGATTTAATATTTCATTTAATCCCCATTTGACGTTGTGTTTGCACATTGCCTACAAGCACATCCTTTAGATGTGTTGAAAGGTGCTGTTTAACCTTATTGAGTTTCAAAAGCAGCTTCTAATGTGGCACAGAAGAAGTGGGGACGTGGAATAAGAAAAGAGTCCTCTTATGTAGACAAAAGGCAAGGGGTGTTTGGATCAATTCCAGAGGCATCATCATTAATAAGATCATCGCTAATAAGAGATTAAATGAAAAAAAATATTTTGCAGCTTTTTTCTTTTTAAAAACGTTGTGAGATGACTACCATGAAATACATATTTAAAATACCAAAAAGAAAGAAATAAAAGAAATACCTCAGAGCACAGCAAAAATGACACAATAAAAGTATAAAGAAGAGATGCTAGGCACACATCTCTGGTGGTGATGTTCCACTGTGTGGCACATAGTTAAACTATGGAACTCACTCCTCCAGGAGGCAGTGATGGCCACCAACTTGGATGGCTTTAAAAGAGGATTAGACAAAGTCATGATGGAAAGGGCTATCAATGGCTGCTAGTCAGGATGGCTAGCCTCTGCCTTCATGGTCAGAGGCAGCAATGCTTTTGAAGACTAGTTGCTGGAAACTCTCCTGTGGAGAGGAGAGGCCTCTTGTGCTCCATTCCTGCTTGCTGGTTTCCCGCCGGGCTGGCATCTGGTTGGCCAATGTGAGAACAGGATGTTGGATTGATCCAGCAGGCCCTTCTTCTATTCTTAAATTCGTAAAGGGTGCAACTACAGATGAGGCTCCCTGATCTTCACCCGCTGAACTTTTTCAGAGAACTTAATGATAAGACTGCCTCATTATTATTTTAATAATATTGGAAGTGTGTATGTCTATAGCTCTTTTTGTGTTCACGTGCATACATTTATCAACTGCTTCGAACAGTATATGAATTTTACGAAATAAATAAAATTAAATCAAAACACATGGCCCCACTCATCCTTACAAATTGGTCAATATGATTCTCCCCATATTCCAAAGGACTAGGTGCTGAAGAAAAGCAAAATTGGCTTGCTTGAGGCCACCTAGTGAACCAGGACCTTCTGGTTGAGCTCTGAATTATCATTTGCATTCTCTTGGTGTGCAGATGTAGCATAGGTCTACATGTGCTTGCTGAATCCCAGGCCATTGGGTCCATCTAGCCAATTGTCCACACTGGCAGTGGTTCGCCTAGGTTTATAGCAGGAGTCTTTTCCAGCTGCACATGGAAGGTGTTGGAGATGGATCATGCTCTGCCACTGAGCCCTTCCCCATATATCCACTATTTTTTCGGCTTTCTTAACACTAAGGATTTCTGTTGTACTCCGTCACCTTCAGGTATTGGTGTGGGTTTTTTTTTGATGTGGGACACAGGTTCATGAGAAATTTCTCCTGAAGAGCAAAGTGAAGAAGAGCTGCAGTCACAGTTTGCTCATGTGCATTTAATGCTATGCAAATTTGCCTCAGAAAATGGAAAATGGGGCAGTGCTAAGAATAGAATAGGCAATTTATGCTATAAATAGTTTGCTGTGAGCACAGTTCAAGTCTTTCTGTGAATTCAGTCTTGGGAATGTGTGGGATTCTCAGATTGCATAGCATAATCTGTTCTTTGTCTACAAACATATCCTTTAAAATATTTCTGAATACAGTTATAGACTCTTGACTGTCTTGTTCCAAAATGAGAAAGCAGAATTTTGTGCCTTTAGAGTGATGGAGACTGACAAAGCCCAATGCCTTTTCTTCAGGTCATATTTCTGAGGGGATTACTTCTCTTGCATGGTTGAAATTGTAGGGTTTATTGCCCTTGCAGTTTTATCTTTACCCTGACATTTCTGTATCTCACTTGCTTATTCTTTGATGGAATAAGTATAATTCATCTATTGTTAACAGCCCAGGTAGAATGTAGATGTCCAGACAAACCAGTGTAGTAGATATACCTTGTTCATAGTTGAATGTGAAACTCATAACCAGTTTAAACTTGCTGCAGGGGTAAGGATGGGAGCAAATCTTACAAGATCACTTTCTTTTAATAATTAAACTGGTGCAGCACAAACTGGAATAATTTCAAAATCTGATACGTTATTCATAACTTAGTGGGTTACATTGCCAGGGGTGGGAGAGGGGGGTTGACTACAGGACTAAGAGCAGATTCCAAGCATTGATTTATAGGTAAAGAAGAAATGCCCGAACTGACAGGGCAGTTTTTTCCTGTTCAGCAAAATAGAGTGAGATTGTTGGCTCTTCGTAAATGGGTAGTTTGTTCTGGTTTTCAGTGTACAACTAAAATTTGGGATCTGACTTGCTGTGAAATTGTCCACCCTAGTAGAGCACACAGTGTTCATTTCTGACCATTTGGTTTGACCAAGTGTAGAGACTGGTACTCTGTTTAACATCTGCAGTGAAATACCGTATTTTTCGTCCCATAGGACGCTCCGTCCCATAGGATGCACCTAGTTTTTTGGGGGGGAAATAAAGGAAAATTTCCCCCCTTTATTTCCCCCCCAAAAAGCAGGTTGGAGAAACCGAACCAGGTCGAGGAACAGCGGGATGGCGGCGCTGCGCCTCCCTGCTGTCCCCCGAGCTTGTGGGGCTGGCTGATGTCTGCCCAGCGCGAGGGGCGCTCTGATTCAGGGCGCCCTGCCCGCTGGGCAGCAGGCTGCTATCTGCAGCGTGCGGAGCCCTGCGGGGCACTTCTGCAGGGCTCCCCACGCTGCGGATGTCTGTCCGGGGCGCGGGGCGCTCTGCTTCAGGGCGCACCGCCTGCCGGGCGGCAGGCTGCTATCCGCAGCGTGGGGAGCCCTGCGGGGAACTCCTGCAGGGCTCCCCACGCTGCGGATGTGTTCCCGAAGCGCCGGGCGCTCTGCTTTCAGGGCGCCCGACGCTCCGGGAAGCAGGCTGCTATCCGCAGACTAGACATTCCTGCGGGACCTCCCGCAGGGCTGCCTAGGCTGCGGATGTGTTCCCGAAGCGCCGGGCACTCTGCTTTCAGGGCGCCCGGTGCTCCGGGAAGCAGGCTGCTATCCGCAGACTAGACATTCCTGCGGGACCTCCCGCAGGGCTGCCTAGGCTGCGGATGTGTTCCCGAAGCGCCGGGCGCTCTGCTTTCAGGGCGCCCGATGCTCTGGGAAGCAGGCTGCTATCCGCAGCCTAGACATCCCTGCGGGACCTCCCGCAGGGCTGCCTAGGCTCCGGGAAGCAGGATACTATCCGCAGCCTAGACAGCCCTGCGCACCGACCCCTCTCGCTCTCCAAGCTTCAGCGAAAGCCTGCATTCGCCCCATAGGACGCACCCAGATTTCCCCTTCATTTTTGGAGGGGAAAAAGTGCGTCCTATAGGGCGAAAAATACGGTAACTATTTCTACTGTTGACATTAATTTGTCTGAGCAATTTTTATCCTGCCCTTCAGCGCAGTGCTCTCATAGCAACTATCATATCCAAAGGATCTCTCTCCACCGTGCCTCTTAACCCCAGTATGAGCTATGGGGCCAACTAAAATATTTTTGTTGCATGTGGTCATTCTTTACCTTCTCTCTGTTCCTTTCTCTCACCCCCCCCCTTTAAATTTCCCCTGCATTCTATCATTCTTTGTTCTTTATCGTCTTCCAGAAAGCTTAACCCATACCTTAAACAAGTACAAAAGGAAGTGTGGCACCTGAACCAATCTCGTTTAGGCTGGGCTGCAATCGAGTTTCTGGTCTCAACCGACCAGCTGAACCCTCATGTTTCACAGCCAGGTGTTGCCACCAGGAGTGAAACAAGCACTTGCTCTTCCTTCTGCTGGGTAGCTTCCAATTTCTTGCTGATATCAAGCTAAGGAGGCCAATATAATTCTTTTGACTTCAAGGTTATACAAACACAACCCTTATTAACCCCCCCCCATTTTTATCTGAATTCTGAAGTATTGACTTGCAGTAGTCATGGCTGAACACAGCTGAATTTGTGAATTCTAACTGGGCTCTCTCAGAAGAGGAACAGCAGGAAATAAACTACTTTAAAAGGGAGGATGTTAGCTCAGTAGCAGAGCTTCTGCTTTCCGTGCCAAAGGTCCCTGGTTTGATCCCCACCATCTCTCCAGGTAGGTTAGGTAAGACTCCTCCCTAGCAATGCTGCAGAGACCATGGCCAGTTGGTGTTGACGGGGCTGTGGTCTGAAGTTTAGCTATACAATTTTCTGTTTTATCTGTGGTGAATCACAGTTGCCCCCAGGCACGTTTTGGAGTTGCAAACTGCCCTTTACGCAGCTCTGAGGGGGGCCATGTCTGAAGACCCCCAAGGGCAGCCTTGTGCTAGCCTGCCATTCTGCTGGCTGCATGGGTCTATGCTTTCCTAGTGTTTGAAACTTTGGGAGCCCCTGCACCGCCAGTAGTAATTATTAGCGCAGGTTATATTACAAAATTACAAGAATCAGTGCCCAACCTCCTAGCAGCTATTTCACATAGCTGTCACATCCTATACAGTGGTACCTTGGGTTAAGTACTTAATTCATTCCGGAGGTCCGTTCTTAACCTGAAGCACCACTTTAGCTAATGGGGCCTCCTGCTGCTGCCGCACCGCCGGAGCACGATTTCTGTTCTCATCCTGAAGCAAAGTTCTTAACCCGAGGTAATATTTTTGGGTTAGTGGAGTCTGTAACCTGAAGTGTATGTAACCTGAAGCGTATGTAACTGTATTTCCAATATGTTTTCCTTTGTAAGTTTTCCAATAGGTCACTTCTGTAAGGCTAGATATCTGCGCTAATAAGGTTACATACACTTCAGGTTACAGACTCCACTAACCCAAAAATATTACCTCGGGTTAAGAACTTTGCTTCAGGATGAGAACAGAAATCGTGCTCCGGCGGTGCGGCAGCAGCAGGAGGACCCATTAGCTAAAGTGGTGCTTCAGGTTAAGAACAGTTTCAGGTTAAGAACGGACCTCCGGAACGAATTAAGTACTTAACCCAAGGTACCATTGTATAGGATGTGACAGCTATGTGAAATAGCTGCTAGGAGGTTGGGCACTGATTCTTGTAATTTTGTAATATATTACTGTACTTTAGGTGACAAATTATATTTGCTTCCAAACAATAAGGTAGAGAGCTTTGACCTGCCAAAAGTTAGTGATTCTTCTTTCCATCTGCCCCTTTTAGGTGGCTCTCTAGATGAGCTAATAACATTTCTTCTTGGGAACTTATTTTCAACCCTGTCATCACAGAATTTACATAGAGAACATTTCCTCCTATGGGCTATGATCTTATTTATGAGCTGAATGAGTAAATTTATATCACTGTAACATTTTACTTCCTTTCTTCTTTTCAACTCATGCAAATGAGGAAGTGGTCTTGGGAGTGTGCTGTGTATGATTAGTTGGTAAAAATGTGTGATTAGCAGCACACCTCAAAATTAGTGTAGTGCTTGTACACTTGGAGGGAGCAAGGGCTAAGGTAGGGTTGCCATATGTCCAAAGTTTCACAGACATAGCTGGGATTTGGCCATTGGAAACAGTGTCTGAGTAGAAAGCGCTGAAATGTCAGGGAAACACTGGACATATGGCAGCCCATGTTGGAAGTGTAAATGTTGGCAAATTTCCTTAAAAATAGCTTGAAAGTGTCTTTCTTTTTTTGAGATTGGGCAAAATGAAAAAAGCCATGCATCAGAATGATTTGCAATATCCAGCCAAAAATTATGAAACCAGTAGCACGATAGGGGCTTCAAACTGGTTTTGAACAATATATCAATATATCGCCTAGCCGTGAACAATACATCTGTGGAATGTGCTTCTTTCTCCCTGGGGTCAACCAGTCTTGGCTTGCCTTAGTAACTAAGAAATCCCACAGCTTTTTGGGTGTCCCAAGGCTTCTGGTATAAGAATGGCACTTCTTCAGGCATGGTGCGAATGTGGGGTGTGTCTCTCTGTTTCCATGCTCTCACCAGAGCCAAAGATATGCTTGCTGGGAGATCACAGGTCAACATTTGTCCCTAGATGAGGGACCATAAGCTGTGAGGAAGAGGAAAGGGATGAGGTGTCTAGTGAACTGAAAGCACACCATGGTAACAGGCTGCTAATGCTATGTGGGGCAGATCTTTGGCTACAGCTAAATGAGCAGCATTTGCCAACATGGTCTTGCTGACCCACCACAAGCACCCTGTTCACATGCTTCTGACTTATGCGAGTAATACGAATACTGAAGCAGCCTTGAATGATGGCTGGACTGAGCCAGGGAGCCAGTGAAGTGTTGAGCAAGAAAGTGGGCCCTTTTCCTGAGGCAAGATTGACTGCTGCTAAAAGCAGACAGTCTTGTCCAAACTTTTTCAGCAGTGGGCCAGTCCACTGTCCCTCAAACCTTGTGGGGGGCCGGACTATCTATCATCTATCTATCTATCTATCTATCTATCTATCTATCTATCTATCTATATCTATCTGTCATCTATCTATCTATCATCTATCTATCTATCTATCTATCATCTATCTATCTATCTATCTATCTATCTATCTATCTATCTATCTATCTATCTATCATCTATCATCTATCTATCATCTATAATGAATGAATTCCTATGCCCCACAAATAACCCAGAGATGCATTTTAAATAAAAGGACACATTCTACTCATGTAAAAACATGCTGATTCCCGGACCGTCTGCGGGCCGGATTGAGAAGGCAATTGGGCCGGATCTGGCCCCCGGGCCTTAGTTTGTCTACCCATGGTCTTGTCAGTGGTGGACCCCTGTCTTTGTAATGCCTTCCCAAAAGAGATCCACTCCCTTGGTCATTCTAGGAGGGGTATTTTTGGCCAGCTGTGCACCTTTTTGAGAGGTAAGGGTTAGAATCGGAAAGAAATGTGAATGGTTGCTGCTGGGGTGGTCACTGTAAGGCAGGGGTCAGCAACCTTTTTTCAGCCATGGGCTGGTCCACCGTCCCTCAGACCATGTGGTGGGCCGGACTATATTTTTTTGGGGGAAAAATAGAACGGATTCCTATGCCCCACAAATAACCCAGAGATGCATTTTAAATAAAAGGAGACATTGAGAAGGTGATTGGGCCACATCCGGCCCACGGGCCTTAGGTTGCCTAGCCCTGCTGTAAGGATTAGCCTAGGCAAGAATGAGAATTTTGAGACTCAGTCTAGTTGTGAGGACAGCAGAGCTCTCTGTTTAAACCCAGATGTCCTCCAGTCCAGTTACGTAGAAAGGGGTGGGGGAGTAGCGAGGTCTCTCCCCATTGCTTACATCCCTCCGGTTCATGCATTTTTCTTGCATCTGACTTTCAATATTGGAGCATTTCTAAGGAGAAGAGCACCTGGTGGGATAGACAGACTTTCAGCAATATGAACTGTGCCAGTTCCAAAAGTTAATCAGTCTCTTCTTTGTTTTTTCTTAGTTATATTGGGGTGGGGGGGTGTTCCAAAGCTCTTCTCTTGAGTTGGAATACTTTACTGCAGTGAAGTGTTCGTAATTACTAACTTTGTTGGCTATAATGAAATTGAACACTTCCTTGTAGCCACTGGGAGTTGACAACCTGTCTGAAATCCTGATAAACTGGAATATCATGACTTAAGCTCCCCACCCGACTTCTTCCCCTGTTTCTTGTGCCTTGCCCACTTTCTAAGAAAGTGTGAGTACGGCAGTGCCCTTTCACAGAGGGAGTTCATGCATGGAGATTATAAGGGATATCCTTATAAATCTCAAATGCGGTACTTATTGAGCATGCAAATCATTATTTTGACAAGGCAACTCATTTGTTGTGCGTGAGAGGTAGAAGAAGAAGAAGAGTTTGGATTGATATCCCGCTTTATCACTACCCTAAGGAGTCTCAAAGTGGCTAACAATCTCCTTTTCCCTTCCTCCCTCACATCAAACACTCTGTGAGGTGAGTGGGCCTGAGAGACTTCAGAGAAGTGTGACTGGCCCAAGGTCACCCAGCAGCTGCATGTGGAGGAACAGGGAAGCGAACCCGGTTCCCCAGATTACGAGACTACCGCTCTTAACCACTACACCACACTGGCTAATGTACACAGGAGCACATTATTGACTTTCCAGGTGCTATTTTCTGAGACTTCCCAGGAATTGTGGGATCCATGGATTTGTTATTGCTTGGGGTTGACCCACTGGGTTTACTCTGATTTGAACTAGCACTGAATATATCCCACAGTGTCTAAAAAGTAAAAGTTCCAGAATGTGGGGCGTATTTTTTCTCATGCAGATGGTAGCAGAGATGAGGCCTAAATCAGGTGATCTGGAGCTACTGAGATAATTAAAAAAATCCACAAGAAGCCTGCTAGATTTTCTAGCACAAAATCTAAGAAGGATTTTTTGTCTTGTTTGTTTTTTGAAGGAAGGCTGCAATGCAGGGTTCCACTCTGCAAACTCAAAATTCTTTACCCTACATCCTTGCACTCCATTCTAGAGTTTGCAGAGTGGAGCCACTTCACTGCACTCATCTATAATATGTTTTATACTTTTTAATGTTTTTAAAATTTTATTTATTATTTTATTTATATCCCATCCTTCCTTCAAAAACCCCCTTCTTAATGGATCCTTCTCTTGTCCCTGCAGTTGCTTTTACATTCTCTCTGTTTTACTTACAATTTTAATTGCATATATGTACTATATATATATATATATATATATATATATATATATATATATATATATATATATATAAATAATACCGATTGGGAGAAATGTAGCAAAAAAAAATGTGGTGCTTTTTCTTCTTGTGGCTTGTAATGTTTTATAAAAAAATGTTTTACAACACTTTGGGGGCTGTGCTAATAGAAATCCTACACAAGTGCTGTTTCAGTTCATAGTTGTGGTTACAAAGTGAAATGCAGTATTGCATGTATATAGTCTTTGTTTTAATTTCTAATCAATCTTGCAGGCATCTTTGCTTACCTGAACTACCATGTTCCCCGGACAAGACGGGAGATCCTGGAGACCCTCATCAAAGGGCTTCAGCGACTGGAGTACAGAGGATATGACTCAGCTGGTAAGCTGCTCACCCTGTCCTTGGATTCCTTATCTTTCAAACTTTTTTTCTGCGAATATGGTTTTAAAAGTATGTGGTTGCCAGTAAAGTCATGGTCTGCAATGTGTAAGAAGCAAGGCTTGGTGTGACTTATTCTACCTTTCAGTTCACATGCAACAATTTTACATGTTTAGTTGTATATCTTGGGCATAAACCGTTATGTGCACAGGTATTTGGATGAAGTTTAAATCTCACTAGGCTTTTTGAGATGTCTTTTCCCAATGAAAGAAATCTCCTTTTTCTCACAGAAGCTGTATTGTTTGACAAGAGTCTAGCGGCTAACATAACTGACCCTGTGCAGTTGGAATGCTTGGATATTCTTCAGTGTCCGAGCAATGCAGCCCAATGGCTAAAAGGGAACACCTAGGCAATGTTATGTTTCTAAATCTTGCACTGGCTTTTCTTGTAATTATGTACAGCCATAATGTTCTGAAACCCTGCAATTTTATTCTAGCCTGTAGAAAAATGATTGTGGAAGTTAGGTTAATTGGAAAGCAGAACAATTAATATTTCAAGCCAAATGAGGTGTGTGAGATTCACCTTAAGCTTTCTGTGTATTAGGAGTTGGAATTGATGGAGGCAATGATAAAGACTGGGAGGCCAATGCTGGGAAAATTGCACTCATCAAAAAGAAGGGGAAAGTGAAGGCTTTGGATGAAGAAGTGAACAGTAAGTCCAGTCCTACACAATCCACCTTTTCTCTTTGGTGGTCTTTGTTCCTGATCTCAATACCATTCAGCAACCGTCTTTCAATGTATTGTGAGGTGCAAACTGAAAACACTTCCCAACACATGCTGTGCTCATTGGCATACTAAATGATAAACTATATATTCATTTCTATAATGCAGTTCTCAGATAAATCGAATTTACTAATCCTCCCTGCACGTCTGCCTTGCCTGTTGAGAGCAAATATAGAGATATAGCATGATCCCTTGTTGTTGGGTCATTCTATGGCCAGTGAGGCTCAGACATCTCAGTCACCTTTGGAACACAGACTCTTTCTCTCTCTCTCTGGTTATAGTAGAGGCAGCATGAATAGGGAGAATGGTAGTGGAGATATGCATGAAGAAAAAGTGTTCACAAGATAGCGGAATTCACATACTCTGCATTGTCTTGTCCATCTCCTTCCAGAGTGGACAGCTGAGACCTCATTTCTTGTCCGTTTACTGATAAACTAGTGTCATATAAACTGATAACAGCAGATAGCCAGACCAGTTTTGCCAAGTGAGAAACTACTGAAGTTGCCAACAGTGGATTTATTCACATTCATTGCCAAACCTTGGTTTGATGCTGCTTGAGTGGCCTCATACGTGTTCCTCTCCCTCCCTCACATTATGTCAGGCACAGGCAAACTCCGGCCCTCCAGATGTGTAGGACTACAATTCCCATTATCCCTGACCACTGGTCCTGTTAGCTAGGGATGATGGGAGTTGTAGTCCCCAAAATCTGGAGGGCCGGAGTTTGCCTATGCCTGCATTATGTGCTCCAATGCAAGTTGCTTCCTCTTTAGCACAAACCAGAATTTGCTGTTAAACTAGCCAACTATGGTTTGGGCTTGCCCTCCAAACTGGGACCACCAACCAAACCATGGAGGGAAGCTGGTTTGCAGTCCTGCATTGGAGGGCACATACAAATCATAGTTCAGCTGTTAGGGAATTTGCAGTAAAGGCAAAAGTAAAGAATTAAAATGGAATGTGTGAGTAGAATGCTTGTTCATATTGCAGCCAATGATTTAGTTTATACAGCAGTTATGTATTTCTGTAGCTGCTGGTCTTAGGAATTGCTTAAATCAAATGTTGATGCTCTAAGCATGGTAAATTGATACAGCCACAAAATAAGATGGTCTTTTCTTAACTTTCTATGTACTAGAAAAATGCAAGTATTAAATTGGTATGATCTCTGGGTGGGAAAACGGTAAACAATGGAGAAGCAAACGTCTCATGTTTTGTGTTCCGTTCAATGCCCTCTATTCAGGAAACAACAGTGTGTGCTAATATTGTGGATAATACTTTGTTTTAAACTATGGCTGTTTTCAGAGAGGCATGGTGGAGGACCTCGGCATTGTGGACTTTTATCTTAAATGTTGCTGACTGAGACAGCTGGCTTTAGTCAGAACTTAGGTCGGGGTGGTTGACGTTTTTTGTCCCGAGCCACATTCCCTTCTGGACATCCTTCCAGGGATACACATTGCAATGGCGGGCCGGGCCAGAAGAAAAAGTTGATAGAGTAATGAATTTAAACATTGCTCATGAGGCTGGTTTCTACAATCACTCATGCCCCTCTCCGTCTGCCATCCAGATCAGCAAGAGGCGTGATTAGAGCTCAGATACACATTTCGGCCAGGCAAAAACACTCCAGCAGGGTGCAGAGTATGGCTGGTATGGGGGGGGGGTGGCCTGGGGAGAGTCCTGAGGGCCAGATGGAGAGGGCTGAAGGGCCACATTTGACCTTTAGCCCAGATTTTCCCCACCTATAATTTATGTGTTGGTGGAAGTGGACCACTTAACACATGCAAAAGACCTGTAAATGTTCGAAAAGAGCTCACATTCATGAGTGAGTAGCCTGAAAGCCTTGGCCTACTTCGTAAAGCCTTATGCTGCATTTCTGAAGCCAGTGGGTGATGTCAGCTGAAACCTTTCCCTCCATTCAGTAAGAGTAGGGGATCCTCTTAGGAATGAACTTTTCCCCACTTTACCTAGAACAACAGGATATGGACCTGGACATTGAGTTTGATGTGCATCTTGGAATTGCCCATACCAGATGGGCCACCCACGGCGAGCCCAATCCTGTCAACAGCCACCCACAGCGATCGGATAAAAACAATGGTAAGACATTGCCGTTACGTTTTGGTGGGTATGAGGGATGAGGTGACGCTTTGACTTTTGTCCTAGCTTCTGATGGCTGTTCAGAGTTGGTAAAGTGTCGGGCAGGCAATCTTCTTGGACAACTGTGTCCATCGTCTTGAACAAAGTACCAGGTAGCAAGACATGTAAGAAGTAAATCTTAGGGGTCTTAGCCTTTATTTCCAGGTGGGAGGAGGCAGATAGTCAGACCGGAGAGCCCAAACAAACCAAAAATCAGCTGCATTGGGAAACAGAATTTAGTTCTTTTATGGATTAAAGACTGTTTCAAGTTAAAAACAAGGCTGGTCTCAACTCCTTTTAAATATGCAGAATGTTCACAGATGATAATGCTTTTAAAATAGCTTTTTTAAAAAGTGAGTTGTGCATTACAGAATAAATCATATATTACCTTATAGAGATTTTCAGAAAAGGTTAAATTTGAGTACTCACTGATTATATTGATTCTAGATTAAAAAACTGTGATCTGAGGCACTGTAATGACTGCTACAAAGCTCTGCTGTTAGTATTTCACTAAGGTTAAAATACTACCAAAGTTACAAGCATGGGTTATAATTCCCATTAATCTGTTCTAAGGGTTTGTTTAATCTGTTAAGTGTCTTAATTCTACAGGCTCCTCGGGGCTGAAATTGAGCTGCCAGCTACCTTGTACTTCGTTGATACATCCTGTTTAGCATAGGCAACTGTCATTCCTGGTGTAGTTAAAACAGAAAACAATTTTGGGTAATGGCCCACATATAAGATGGCCTACATTCTCTCTTACATTAGGAAATTGAACTGTAAATGGGTCTGGGATAAAGTAAATTAATACTGCAGTTGGATGCAGCAGGTGGCATTAAACTACTCTAAGTTAAGCAGCCAAGCAGGGATTGTACTTTCTTTATTGAATTCGACCATCCATCTATCATGGGCTTGTGGTTGGCTTGGCTTTGGGAATCCTAGTTTCTGTTTCAGGCTTTTGCCTTTGAACAAGGTGCTTGGCACCTCTCTTTTCTCCTCCTCTTGGGATGCTTCCCTATTTTTGCGGGCTCTTTTATGATCATAGCTCCTAAAGTGTTTTCTGCCCCTGTGTTTCAGAATTTATTGTTATCCACAATGGCATTATTACAAACTACAAAGACCTGAAGAAATTTTTGGTAAGTGAAGCTCCTTGTGCTGTGCTGTGAGTTTAAACAAAGTGGGAAGTCTGAATCTGCTTGTGTTTGTATCGTAGGAAAGAATCACTTGGGCCTGGTAGTTTTGTTCCCAAATTATGCCAGCATTCTTTGAATGCTGAGAAGGGAGACACTTTAGGAGCCTTTGAAGTATCTATTACATGAGCTGGTGCTATATCTTTAAGGAGTGGTTAGATTGCATGTTCCCCTGGGCTGATAGGTATCTTCTGTGTCACCCTGTGAAGTGCCTTAGGGATGCAGGACGGCACCTTATCTCAATTCAGGTTGTTGCTTCATCTCTTGCTGTACTGTCTGCACCAGGCTTCCCCAAACTGATGCCCTCCAGCAGTTTTGGACTATAACCATAACTATAACTCTCAACAGCCCCAGCCAGAAATTGTAGCAGGGTCTTCCCTTTCCTGCCTGCAGATTGCATTTGGGACCTTCTGCAGTCAAAGCATGCATTCTTGTCACCGACTTTATGGGCCTTCTCCCATGAACATTAGTGGCATTATATAATAATATTACAATCTTACCAAAGCTGGATAATTTTATCTTGCTTCTCATTTCTTTCAGGCTTAAGTGTGTAATGTGATTGTGTGTCTGTTAGGTTAATGGTACTGTATTGACTTCAGCGGAAGTAGTAGAATTAAGAAATCTAAAGAGCAGATGAATATACTTCCAGGAATAGTCTTAAAGATGCCGCAAGACTTTTTGTGGTGTTTGCAGCCACAGACAACACAGCAACCCCCTCTGGAATTTTTCTTTGCAAAAAGAGGTCGTGGGGTTATTAATTGTTTACGGTCATATGTGGCACCAGATATATCATCAGCTGCTCTAGAATGCTATTGCCACTCTTCCCCTCCCTAACCAACAAAAATTGAATCCCGACCCATTCTGGCCTTTGAGAACTTTGCCATTGGGTTCCATACTAGCTTGGTTGCATTGTGTGGTTAGCATCTGCTCTGCTTTCTGTAGGAGCGCAGCAGTGAGCTGGAACCCTGCCCATCAAGACATGGTTCTTTTGCTTCTGCATTCCTTTATCTATTCTATTTGATTCTTTCTCTGAGCAGGAGAACTTGAAATTAATGAATGAAAGTAGAGCAGTTGTAAGAAACAGGAGCAGCCTGTGCAATATTTTTAGAATATGGTTGCTATGATACAAAAATAGTGCGTAGTAGATATTCCCTGGTCCATGTGCCATGTTCCATATTTCCATTGTTTTGACTAACACAAGTCATACTTCTTAAATGTTTTTTCAGGAAAGCAAAGGTTATGAATTTGAGTCCGAGACTGATACTGAGACAATTGCTAAACTTGTCAAGTACATGTATGACAACCGTGAAAGTGACGATATCAGCTACACCACATTGGTAGAAAGGGTCATCCAACAGCTGGTAATTCTACATTTTTTCGTAAAACATTTATCACCCATAGGAGACAATATACAATTCTTATGTTTTGCCAGACCTTTTAATATGTTTCATGGTGAGGTTTCAGGAATTGCTTAGTCCATTGCTGGCATAGAGCAATCTGCTTTCTCTTACAGCTGCTTTAGTCAGCAATGTAAGACATTCCTGCATTGCAGGGGGTTGGACTAGATGACCCTCTGGGTCCCTTCCAACTCTACAATTCTATGCTAAGCAAAGAGCAAATGAAAGAGCCAGGATCCTGTTTGCAACAGTAATGTTAGTTCATAGCTTTTACCAAACTAGATGTAAGTTAATTGACTAATTTAGAGAATATCCTGTGATACTCAGACTAGGGATAATGATGATGATGATGAGGATAATAATAATAATAATAATAATAATAATAATAATAATAATAATACCTCTCAGCAGCTTTTGTTATAGTCAGTCACAGTGTTGAAATCCTCTTCATCCAGATTGGTCTTGGGAGTCTTTTCTTGTGGAGCAATTAAGGTTGTGTTGAAGGCGTTCTGCCTTATCCTATGGCCATTGACTTATACAGTGCCACAAGAGCCTAACCTGCCCCCTCCACATGCTTTTTAATGTCTGCATGAAACTTCCAGGAGAAATACATAAGGACACAAGAAAAGCAGATTCTAATCAGTTATCTGGAGATTTGGCTTGAGGTGTTGCCGGCTGTGACACACAGCTCCTTCTCTTGTTTCCAACTTCTCATCCCTCTTGAAATCCTGAAGGTGGTCCTGGGTGGGGGAGGGCAAACAATCTGAGATTATATCCAGATAAAACAGAGCTGGGTAGGGAGATTGCCTGCTCCCAAGCTTGATGGGCTGCTGGTCCGGAATGGGGCTACTTTGTCCCTGAAGAACCAAGCTCATTCTCCTGGACATTGATGCTAACTGGGAAAGCCAAGAAAATAATGGTGGCACAAAGTGCATTTTACCAGCTTGGACTATCTCTCCAGCAAGAGAGGTTGGCTCTTGCCAGTCACGTTCAGACTGAACTACTGCTGTGCACTGTACCTGGTCTGCCTTTTAAAGGTGGGTTCGAAATTTTTGACAGTGCAGAATGCAGTGTCCTAAATTTTGGGGGGAACTGGGTGGTAGGGACATGAGATAGTCCTACTGTATCAGCTGACCTGGTTACTAGTGCATTTATAATGCTGATTCTGACTTTTAAAGGCTTAAAGTGTTTTGTGTCCGAGATATTTGAAGGGTTGCCTTCACTTGTGCCAAGCTCCTGGTGCTCTGAGGTCAGCAGTGGGGCTCCTTTTAATTTGCTGCCTCCAAAAGCAGTGGAAGCCAGAGGGGCAACCCCACAGCTTTGAAATTGACCACTTGTTCATGGCTTCCCTAAAAGGTTGCTTCTGCTGTTGGCTTTGATGATACTTTAGTAATTTTGGGTGGTTTCCCTGGTCTCTCAGTATACTGTTTCTGAGACTTTTAAGCTGCAATGTATTGTAAGCTGCCTTGAAAGAGTTTTCTCCCCAAGGCTGCATATTAATATTTTAATTAAAACATTTAAATGATGTTAACTGAAAAAGTAAAGTGTGTGTTTGTTTGTTTTTCCACAAGGAAGGTGCATTTGCCCTCGTATTCAAAAGTGTTCACTATCCTGGTCAAGCAGTTGGAACCAGGTAAATACCGTCCCAGTAGCATGCTCTGTGTTTCCCTAGGTCAGTTTCATTATTTGTGCACCCACACCTTCTTTTTGATAGGCTATCATAGATTTTAGCCAATTTTGAATTGTAGGAAATTCTATTTGCCATATCTATTATGCAACCTTATGGTATAATATTCCCTGTTTTTCATGTTACCTGCTAATGCAAAAATATTCTCTTAGAAAAATAACCCCATTCTTTAATGTTGTTTCCTGCTATCTATGAAGTACCACAAACAGTTCAGAATTAACAAAACAATCAACATATTGACTGCAATGACTGTTTGGATTTTCCAGGCTGAATCTGGGTAGTTAACTCATATCAGTTTTATAGCTTACTCCAAAAAATTGTGAGAATTGTAGTTTGTGAAGGGTCTGGAAACCTCTTTTGAAAATCCTTTGCTTGCCTCACCCAGATCTGTAGCTCTCTTGGTTCCATTAGGTGAAAGAGGGACTTTCAAGGCAGTGGTCTTGTTTGCACTTAACTGATCTCAGTGGTACTGACTTTTGAGTAAGCATGTCAGGGATCATCTGATATGTGTAAGACAGACAAGTCCTCAGATGGTAATCAGTTTGGTTTTTAAAAGATTTTCTATCAGTTTGGTTCTTTTAAGATTTTGCTTGGTCTGCACATCATTGCAGTCTCAAAATTCAGGGCTCTTGAGAGTTTGTCCCACAGATTGTGAACTATAAATTCAGTTCGTCTGGGATGCTTTTAACTGCATTCTGTCTTGGCTTAAAAGCTGCCCAACTCTGAACTATATAGATCTTGAGTTAGTGCTGTTTGCCATCTGCAGGCTATAATTGAGATCAGATTAATGAGGTTTCCTCCCCCAATTTTGAAGCTCGGATCTGTGTCCTGGTCAGATGGGGAGTCACCCCACCCCAGGGCCATAGCCCTGCCCCTCCTCACAGGGTGCTTTGCTTGAACTTGCTATCTCCAGGCCAAACTTTCTCCCCCTTGGTTGTATCCTTCAACTTGGCTGTGCTGACACTTAGCTAAGCTGCAAATGTGATCAGGCCCTCCAAAGGGAAGAATCGACGCAGGTACCAGTGTTTATTGGCCATGACAGCTGGATGTCTTATTTTCAGGAGAGGAAGCCCCCTGCTCATTGGAGTGCGGAGTGAGCACAAGCTTTCTACTGACCACATTCCAATACTGTACAGAACAGGTAAATCTCACAGCTCGAAGAATTTCTCAACTCATTTTCTTCTTCTTCTTTAACGCAAGTGTGGCAGAAGTGAGAAGTTTGGTACTATCTGCTAAATTAAAACAAAATTTAAAAATTCCTTCCAGTAGCACCTTAGAGACCAACTAAGTTTGTTATTGGTATGAGCTTTCGTGTGCATGCACACTTCTTCAGATATGCTAAATTAATACCTTATTAATATGGAGATGAGATGCTATGGGAGCCTTCTAAAAAGCAAACCCTATTGGGTACAGGGTCTGATTTAAGGTACTGGTTTTGACCTTTAAAGCCCTTCATAGCCTAAGACCCTCATACCTATGGGACCGCCTCTCCCGGTCTGCCCCACGGAGAGCCTCAAGGTCCATAAATAGCAGCACCCTAGTGGTCCCGGGCCCTAAGGAAGTTAGATTAGCTTCAACCAGAGCCAGGGCCTTTTCAACACTGGCTCCAGCCTGGTGGAACGCTCTGCCTCATGAGACCAGGGCCCTGCAGGATCTGATTTCTTTCCGCAGGGCCTGTAAGTCAGAGTTGTTCCGCCTGGCCTTTGGCTTGGAGCCAATTTGATTCCCTGCCCCTCTTTCTTCTTTCTTTTTTCTTTTTCCTTTCTTCTCCTGTGATGAGGCTGCATTTTAATATTTTAATGTTTCAATATTTTAATGTTGTATTTTAATCTTGTTTTTAAGTTGTATTCATTCAACTTGTTTTTATTATTGCTTGTTAGCCGCCCTGAGCCCGGCCTTGGCTCTTGGCCTCTTCTTCCCCAACTCTCACAAACCCTGTTCTGTTCCTAGGGATTTCTGGGCAGAGGGAAGGAATGATTGTTAAATCAATCCACCCTTAGATACACAGTGAGCAGCTTGGTTGTAAGCTACTCCCCTCATTTTGCATAATATCACTATATACCGTATTTTTCCCTCTATAACACGCAGATTTTTTCTCCTAAAAAGGAAGGGGAAATGTCTGTGCGTGTTATTGAGCGAATGTGTGGTCCCTGGAGCCGAAAAATCAGGCAAAAATCCACTCGCGCGCATCAGGGAGGAGGGAGCTCCGTGAGAGAGGAAGCTGTTGCTTTCCTGCATTCTGCCTCAGGGTCTTACTGCTCACCCTCCTCTGTTTCGTTGCTGTGTTTGCTGAAACGGAACAAAGAGCAGGGAAAGCCCCTCCCCTCCAGGCAAGCAGAGGGGAAAGCTAATTCCTCTCTGTGCTCCGGTGCTGCTGGGGGAGAGGGAGAGAGAGGGGGGGAGGGAGAGAGGGGGGGAAGGGAGAGAGGGGGGAGGGAGAAAGAGAGGGGGGAGGGGGAGAGAGGGAGAGAGAGAGAGAGAGATGGCTGGCTTGGGTGGGGGGAAACTTTTGCCTTTCTTTCCTCCCTCCCGTTAAATCCCTCTCCTGCATTCTTAGCCAGCTGCTTCTCTGCACACCCCCTCATGTCCCTTCTTTGTTTTTCCTTCGCTCCCCACTTAAAATGTGGTTACAAAGCATAGATCCACATGGATCCTCAGGATCTTTGCATTGGGTCACCCCAAATTGACCATCAGATCACATAGCATGTCCATGGCTACAGCCTGCACCAAAAAAAATCACGCACCCACTGTTGCCTGGGGTTGCAATGGTGCAAAAATGTGGTTACAAAGCATGGATCCACAGGGATTCTCAGGATCTTTGCATTGGGTCACCCCAAATTCACCATCAGATCACATAGCATGTCCATGGCTACAGCCTGCACCAGAAAAATCACGCACCCACTGTTGCCTGGGGCTGCAATGGTGCAAAAACGTGGTTACAAAGCATGGATCCACAGGAATTCTCAGGATTTTTGCATTGGGTCACCCCAAATTCACCATCAGATCACATGTCTGTGGCCACAGCATGAAGCACAAAAATGATACATCCACTGTTTCATTCAGAATGTTTTTTCCCTTGTTTTCCTCCTCTAAAAACGATGTGCGTGTTATGGTCAGGTGCGTGTTATAGAGCGAAAAATACGGTACCTTGTGCACGTGGCACCTTAGCTTTCTGGTATGAAGACTGACCAGTATCTTCAGCTCGTCTTGTCCCCCAGCAGAACATCCCTGTAGCTTTAGGAATGTATTCGTTCCCTTTAACTGGAGGGCAACTAATGCTACAGTCCTATAGGCTTGCCTGAGAATTCCAGTATCTCCACAGCAAGGTTTATTGGCCCCTTCTTTATTTATTTTATTTGAATCTCAACTTTCAACAAGCAACCCAGGATAGGTGACTGGCTGAACACTGTCTAGCGAAGTTTGTGACTTGGCAGGGGTTTGTCGCCCACTGTTCTGCTCCAAGTATCTCCATGCTGATGCTTCACCTTTCCATGCAACCTGTCATTTAGTCATGTTATGAAGGTTTATTGGAAGTATCTATCCCAGGTGCAAATGCTAATTCAGGTATTCAAGTGGGACAATGGGTACAGGAGCCCTCTGCTGCTGCTGCAAAACAGCTTCATCTCGGCCCCATGGAACTGAAATTCGCAGGACTTAACACAGCTCAGAAAGTGCCCTGTGAACTGCACTTCCAAGCCAAAAGTCTGCCTTCTGCTTGTACCTAATTTTTATTTTAAATTGACATTGCTGAAGTTTCTCTTGTTGTCAATGACACACTGAAGTTATTTTTTTCGTGTTGCACTTTCAGCCACACAACCTATGGATCATTCTATTGATGGAATATCCATTAAAATGGAGAAAGGTGCCTGAGACATAATTCTTCATTCGATGAGGAGTCCTGAAAATGAATTAAGACAATCACTTTCTCTTTAATATGTAGCTGATCGCTTTCCATTTGAGAGGAGGGACCAGCTTCACAGGGTATAGTCTGCTACTATGTTCATTTGAGCAGAACTTTTCATTCCTTAGCCTGCTTTTCTGGGTGCAGAAGTGCATACAGAAACAGTGTTCTTGGCTTTTGATTGTCAAGATGTGTAACCTTGTTTGTTCAATGGAAAGTGATGGCAACATATTAAAGAGATGGCATTGGGGGCGGGAGATTCTGCATGCGAGAATCCTAATGGGGCTTTTCCACTTAACCAAAAGGTCCTCTGATCCCTCTCTCGCCTTCTCTGGTTTCTCTGCCTTCTGCTGATTTTGTTAATTTGAAACCAACATCCAGATTTGAGGATGTCTGACTTAACTGGAACTGGCCTTTTTCTTTTTTAAGTCAGTATCAACATGAGAGCCATGTTTTAATACTAAAATTTAGAATACATTTAACATTGGTGCTATCAAGTACTGATCTGAATACTAACAGTTTGCCAGTGGGTAGATAATCGCAGTAAAAATGGGGGCAATGCCAGGAAAAATATGGTAGCAAATCCAAATGTATCTTTGCCTTTAAGGAAGAGCTGCTTGTTCTGTGATTCACTGCTGCTTTAAATCATTTGTGTGCAAATGTTCTTCGCAGAACATGCCCATATTTTCAATAGCTCTGACTGTCAGGTGTCTTAAGGCTTCAATCCTTCTTGTGCCCTATGGGAGCCAGTTCCACAGTTCCATAGATTTTACTAGACAGTACAGTGGTACCTCGGGTTAATTACTTAATTTGTTCCGGAGGTCCGTTCTTAACCTGAAACTGTTCTTAACCTGAAGCACCACTTTAGCTAACGGGGCCTCCTGCTGCCGCTGCGCCACCAAAGCACGATTTCTGTTCTCATCCTGAAGCAAAGTTCTTAACCTGAAGCACTATTTCTGGGTTAGCGGAGTCTGTAACCTGAAGCGTATGTAACCTGAAGCGTATGTAACCTGAGGTACTACTGTACATGCTAAAACTATGGAGCTCGCTGCCACAGGATGCAGGGATGACCACCAGTTTTGATGGCTTTAAAAGAGGATTAGACAAATTCATGGAGGAGAGGGCTATCAATGGCTGCCAGCCACGAAGGCTATCCTCTGCCTCCACAGTTGGTCCTTGGTATTTCTGACAATTGTGAGAGTCATCCTGAATCAATACTTTTTCAGGTACAACATGCTTGACTCTAGAGCAGCCTGTTCAAAATACATTCTTCACTGCCCCAGTCCAAGTTCTCCTAATGCAAACTACTCCAGCTAGCTCAGTTGTCTTCAGAAAAGCTATTCTGGCTCTGAGGTTTTGAGAGCAGCAGCCCAACACCTGTATTAGCTGCCTGTCCAGGGCCCACGTTGAATTCAAGTTTAAGAACACCTGATTGTCATCTTTTTTTTTTTAAATTGACAAACACAGAACTAATTCCAAAAGGCCTGGATGTTGTGCATGCGGAATTGCTTAGAAATTGGCTAGTTTAAATCATGTTCTTAAGAAAAGCTAGACTGTCATTTTTCACATGACAGTCCCCACTCCACACCAAAAGGCATTCAAATGTTTCACATCCTTCATCCTTAGTCAAAGCTGAGAGCCAGTGTGGTGTAGTGGCGAGAGTGTCTGACTAGGACCTGGGAGACCAGGGTTTGAATCCTCACTCAGCCGAGAAGCTCACAGGATGACCTTCGACCAGTCACTGCCTCCTAGCCTAACAGGGTTTTTGGCATAAAATGGTGATGCAGAGGAGCAGTCCGCCGGCCTCCCTGAGCTCTGTGGAGGAAAAGTAGGATATAAATGGAAGAAGTAATAAATAAATAAAATTGCACAAGGCAGACTCCCCGGGAAAGCCTCCTGCCCAGCTCCTGTTGAAATGAAAAGGCAGTGGCATTGGTCTTGCCCACTTCCTTTCAGTGGTGCTTCTGCAGGAAATATTCCCGTGGACTATGCCAGCAACCTTTAAGAAAGTGAAGCTTCATGTTGGTACTGTGACTTGGTGACTTGGGGTGAATTTTATCAATGGAATGAGGTGCCTTTGTTTGCTGTCAGTTGCTTTGTGCCCTCTTAATGGCAGCTAACTGAGCTCTCTTGCCTCCGCAGGCAAAGACAAGAAGGGGAGTTGCAGCCTTTCCCGGGTGGACAGCACCACCTGCCTCTTTCCTGTCGAGGAGAAAGCGGTGGAGTACTACTTTGCGTCGGATGCGAGGTCTGTGGCCCCTGTGGAGTCAGCCAAAGTCGCCTTGTCCTTGGCTTCCCACAGCACGCACCAAGGAGGAGGTTGACTGCTAGGCTAATGCAGTCAGTGACAGGCCACCTCTCTTGGATGAAGGACCAGAGGGGAGAAGAGAAAGTGACTGGCATTTGTGTGTCACTTTCAAGTAGCATGCGTGTTATACGTGGCATAAAATGTTTCCTGACTCGACCTGTTTTGTAGACACCTTCAGCACCTAGTGTACTTCCAGTGGAATGGGAAGTGGGTGTGAATCTAACAGACCAGGTACTCTTGGTGTCAGAGCCTCTAAGGCCGGCTTCCTCAGCCTCGGCCCTCCAGATGTTTTTGGCCTACAACTCCCATGATCCTTAGCTAGCAGGACCAGTGGTCAGAGATGATGGGAATTGTAGTTTCAAAACATCTGGAGGGCCGAGGTTGAGGAAGCCTCCTGCTCTGAGGCGTCTGATTATCCTAGAGCCAGCAGAGTATAGCTGATAGTCTGGGACCAGCTTGTTGATATTTTAAATTGCTATCCTGCCTTTTCTCCCAAAGGTGCCCAGTAGGGCTCATGACTTCACAGTTGTGTGGGTGTTTGAAGCTTTCCAAGTGGCCTCAGATCAATTGCTATACCTCTGCCTAACATGTGGTGAGGAACCATATATGTTGTTGTCAGTTCCCTAGAGGGAGAGAAGGATGGCAGTTAACTTTCCTGTGCTAATAGCATCGCAGATGTTTGGAATATTTGCAAAAATAAATAAATAAATAAATAAAATTATTTATTAGCAAACCTGAATGGCTTCCTACTCCTTAGCAGTTCTGGGATCAGTTCTCCTGTAGTGTTTCAGCTCCTTTTTACCCACTCACCCACTGTTTAATTTACTAAGCTTATCAGGCAGTCTATTTGGTCCTGTTGAAAGAGGAAAGTGAAACTACCAAATGCATAAGCTGCTTGGGGTGCATTCTGACCCCAACAACTTCTCAAAATAGGGTAAAGAACACCATAGCATTTTGTGTGTGTCATAAATTTCATTTTTATGCTATTATACCTCTTCAAAGGGACGCGAGTGGCGCTGTGGGTTAAACCACAGAGCCTAGGACTTGCTGATCAGAAGGTCAGCGGTTCGAATCCCTGCCATGGGGTGAGCTCCCGTTGCTCAGTCCCAGCTCCTGCCAACCTAGCAGTTCGAAAGCATGTCAAAGTGCAAGTAGATAAATAGGTACCGCTCCGGCGGGAAGGTAAATGGCATTTCCGTGGGTTGCTCTGGTTCGCCAGAAGCGGCTTAGTCATGCTGGCCACATGACCCGGAAGCTGTAAAGCGAAATGAGCGCCACAACCCCAGAGTCATCCGCGACTGGACCTAACGGTCAGGGGTCCCTTTACATTTACCTTTTACCTCTTCAAAAGCAAAGGAATATTTGGGTGTGTAGTTTAATTATAGTTCTAGTCAGCCCAACTAAGTTCTACTCAAAGCAAAAATATTAAAACTAATGAACCTCAGTCATGTGCTTTAACTTCAGTAGTTCAACTATGCGCAAAACTAGCATTGGATAAAAACCATGTTTTATGCAGGGTGTTCTGTTTTTGGGTACAAAACAACCCACAAAACGATTTCAGGGGTCTGTCGGAGCCCAGGTGAACATTTTACCCTAAGGGTTAATTCTGCTCCAATTCGACTTTCTTGATACAGGAGTTAACACACTCAGTGTACAAACCTGCTACACTGATTTCTTATTTGCAATGTTCATTGGGGAGGGGGCACCTTTCATGCTATTTGGGTACATTAGACCCACTCCTCCTCTGAGCACAATATTTAGGCATCTTTTCTCTTTTCAAGAGCTTACTGATAGATAGTCCAATGAGGAATTTAAATTGACATTGGGGGGGGGGTCGGGTCCAATTAGACCATGTTTTTGGAATGCACAGCCAATTAAATCTATTTTCTTATGTTAAACAGGAATGATTTTGTGATCAGTCATGATCTTTGTTTCTAGCTGGTCTTAAAAGGGCCTGTAAAAAAAATGGAAGAGGGTTAAATAAATGCAATAAAATTTGCATAAGAGCTGAAAAGTAGGTTACAGTAAAATGATAAAGTAAGGATATTAAAAATGATCCAGTTAATATGGTAAGTTGCAGACCCTTCATAGTTTTTTTGGAGGGGAGGCTGTAGTTGTATTCCAATTCAACATTGTATTATTTATCATTATTATTATTAGTAGTAGTATTTCCAGGACAGAAGGACAGAAAAAAAAAGAATCTTACAAGTTATTTGCCCTTAAGCATAATAGTCCCGATTCTTCTCCTTCTAGTTTCCATAGATGGAAGTTGAACCATTCTCTACTCTTTTACAGTGCAGTTATTGAGCACACCAACAGAGTGATTTTTCTGGAGGATGATGATGTGGCAGCTGTTGTGGACGGCCGTCTCTCCATCCATCGAGTCAAGCGCACAGCGGCTGATCATCCTAGTCGCGCTGTCCAGACCCTACAAATGGAGCTCCAGCAAATCATGAAGGGTATGTCTAAGTTGATAGTCAGGGCTTCTCAGTTTCAAGTGTGTGTGTGTTTGTGAAGATCCTTCCTGGAGGTTCGTGGGGACACAGGCTACCAACTTGGAGGCTTACAATTTTTTTAAAAATGACACAAAATGGGAAATAGACAGGGAGGGAAGAGGAAAATCAAAATCAAAACTCAGGTAGTAATTTCTAAACAGTTGTTCCTGTCATGATCAGGTGGCACAGTCCAAGAGCAGGACTCCATCGGCTCTGCTGTTTCACAGTTGTAGTTTATGTATCATAACTGAATTGGCTGCGTTTTATTCTTTTCTTTACATTTCCCAGGCAATGTTGTTTAGCCCATGTTCACTGTACTAAAATATTTATATATAAGAAGTTGCAATAATAGTAAAACACCACGTTCTGAAATAACAAACAAGAAAATATAAAGAATTTCTGCATCAACAAAAAGGACAAAATTATATTAGGATGGCTACTCTCCTATACATACTAGTAAGCAGGACATTTTTCAGCTAGAGCTCACCAGAACTCAGTTCTGACACCTCTCAGGTGGTCGCCATTGCCATCAACAGGTGGCTTTGTCAACAGAATAAACATTGCAGTGTTGTTTCCATCCAGTCTACATTTTGCTGCTGTTTTTTTTTTTAAGGTAACTTCAGTTCATTCATGCAAAAGGAAATTTTTGAACAACCAGAATCCGTTGTCAACACCATGAGAGGAAGAGTCAACTTTGATGACTACACCGGTAACTAAGTCAAAAGGATGTCAATGCTGTTTGGATTTTTGAGGCGCTTTTGCTTAATAAAGTACTGCTAATTAAGGAGGGAGGGGGCACAACAGGATGGTTTGTATACAGAGAAATTCTCTGCCCCTTTTGCCTTACGTAATGTAAGGATGATTCATAGAATTGTAGAGTTGGAAGGGACCCCAAGGGCCATCTAGTCCAGCCCCCTGCAATGCAGGGATTACAACTGAAGAATCCCTGACAGATGGCCAGCCCAACCTCTTCTCAAATACCTCCTATGAAGGAGAGTCCGCTACCTTCTGAGATAGTTGGTTCCACCATCAAACAGCTGAGGTAGAAGTTCTTCTACACTATTCCACCTCTGCTTTCTGTTGATTGCATTTTGACCACTTTGCTGCTGAGCAAGTTTCCCTTCTCCTCTGGGATGCTTAGTGGGACTGGGGGGTTTATGCTGCCACACTTGGTACTTGCCTTCTTCCTGCTTAGGAAAGTGTCTAAGGAGATGACATTTGCTTGACCCTACTGTGTACTGTGGGACGCGGGTGGTGCTGTGGTCTAAATCACAGAGCCTAGGGCTTGACAATCAGAAGGTCGGTGGTTCGAATCCCCGCAACGGGGTGAGCTCCCGTTGCTTGGTCCCTGCTCCTGCCAACCTAGCAGTTCAAAAGCACGTCAAGTGCAAATAGATAAATAGGTACTGCTCCGGCGGGAAGGTAAACTGCGTTTCCGTGCGTTGCTCTGGTTCGCCAGAAGCGGCTGGCCACATGACCCGGAAGCTGTCTGCGGACAAACACCGGCTCCCTCAGCCAGTAAAGTGAGATGAGCGCCGCAACCCCAGAGTCGTCCGTGACTGGACCTAATGCTCAGGGGTACCTTTACCTTTACTGTGCACTGTAGATGATGAGAGGAGGGGAAACTCTGACATTCCTCTAAATGAACAGTATAATTCCTGAAGTCTTAGTTGAAATGTCTCTTATGTTTTTCCTTTAGTAGAAGTAGTAGTAGTAGTAGTAGTAGTAGTAGTTGTTATTATCATGTTAAATACCAAAACCTTTGTGTCTACATTTATAATAGTGAATCTTGGGGGTTTGAAAGATCACATCAAGGAGATCCAAAGGTGTCGACGTCTCATCCTAATTGCTTGTGGAACAAGCTACCATGCTGGAGTTGCAGTAAGTGGCTGGCTTTGGGTTTTCCTTTTGAGTAGCATCTCAAACACATTGAACAAATTAGTAGTGCTGTGATCCTACAATGACGTCTGTGAAGCTATGGAAAGTGGATGCTGATAGGTGAATGCGGCTCTTTTTTGGCTCCTTGTAACTGTGACCCGTCCTTGTAGCATCATTTCATTGGTCTGTTTGGTTCTGCAGATGGGAGGCATATCTCACTGAAATTACCTACTGGGTCATTAATTCTTAACTGGAGCATGGAAAGACATACTCAGTAGAACACGTAGGTGACAACTCCTAGGGACTGAGGTCCCTTCCCCCTTCCCGAATAAAATATTGGAGGGGGCCGGCCCCCTGCAAAGTTGATGGGTATTCAAATGGTGTGCATGTGCCGCGTCATGAAATTGATTGTGCCCCCCCCCCCAATATTTTATTCAAGTTGGTACCCCTGGTTGAACATTTGGCATGTTGGGAGTCTTACCAGAATTGGAAACTCACTCCAGTTCTGATGTAATAAATCACATTTTCTTTGAGGCCTGTATAGTTTATTTTGCCTGTGAGAATATGTTTTAATGATGCCGACCTTGGACCCTCTTTTTGTTTCTTGCACTGAAACTGAAGAGCCAAAATGACACCACTTGTCCCTGCACACTTTCTCTCTCTTTAAAAGATGGAGAGTGGGAGCAGGAAGTGTTCCCTCCAGAATCTGCTGCACTGCTTCATGGGCTGAGGAGTACGTGACTTCCCCCCTTTTCCTTTTCTTTTCTTTACCAGACACGTCAAGTTCTGGAAGAGTTGACTGAATTGCCTGTCATGGTAGAACTTGCCAGTGACTTTTTGGACAGGAACACTCCAGTCTTCAGAGATGATGTCTGCTTCTTCATCAGCCAGTCAGGTACGGACGGGTCTTTGGCCTGGGAGCAGTGCTGGGCAGGTGGCAGGCCAAACTGAGACCAGTAGGTGGCTACCTTTGGCTAGGCTCATGACCTTTGACCTGGCGTGCTACCGAGGAGGGAGGTTTAGAATCCAGTAGAGCCAGGAGCCACCAAGACCAGTCAGGATTCTCCCGGCTGGAGCTCTTAGCACATGGTACTTCTTGGCCATTGCTCATACAAACAATGTGTGTTTCTGTTTGTTTGTTTGTTTGTTTGTGTTTTTAGAAGTAATGAGTTCGGCATGCTTAGAACCAGACATGTGCAAGTTATCCGGGGCAAAATGTAAGAGTTTCAAAACAAAGGACAAACCCTGTGTGAATGTAGTGAAATGCAGCCTGAATTTCATGCCTAAAGCTGAGTTTCAAATATAAGCTAAAAATTAAATCATGTGGATACATATTTATTAATTATGTGTTTGTGATATTTATCTCTATCTCCCGCCTTTTCCTCAGTCCGGGACTCCAAGTGTGTCTTACACAAATTAAAATGACACAAATAAAATGCAAAAAATGAAAATGGTTAAAAAGTAATTAAACTAATATAACTAAAACAATATTATTATTATTTTTAAAAAAACAGGTGTATAGCTACACATTACTGAAGGACCCTTTCTACTTTACCAGAATAGTAGTTTTGACTATTTATACCAGGGATCAGCAAACTTTTTCAGCAGGGAGCCGGTCCACTGTCCCTCAGACCTTGTGGGAGGCCGGACTATATATTTTTTTTGGGGGGGGGGGATAAACTATTTCCTATGCCCCGCAAATAACCCAGAGATGCATTTTAAATAAAAGGACACATTCTACTCATGTAAAAACACACTGATTCCTGGTCTGTCCGCGGGCCGGATTTAGAAGGCGATTGGACCAGATCCGGCCCCCGGGCCTTAGTTTGCCTACCCATGATTTATACTATAATATAGTATAAGTAAAAAGGGGCTAAATAGCCAAAACTGTTTTTTATAATCACTTCCAGCACCGCTGCTGCATTGAAAATGAAATGTTACTGTTCAGATGAAATGGCTGAAGCCTGGGCACTTTGGTTTGCCAAAAAAAACCTTGTTCTGTGGAATAAAAGCTACAAACCAATTGTAGAATCTTCTGCCCTCCTGGACACATGAGTCATATTGGGTAGTCACAAACAGCAGATTCCTTGCAGAGTTTCCCATCTCTCTGGGGCAGCCTTCACCGGCCAGTGCCCTCCAGATGTTGTTGGACTGCAACTCCCATCAGCCCCAGCCAACACAGCTGATGGGAGTTGTAGTCCAACAACATCTGGAGGCTTTTTTACCGCACAGTGATTTCTTCCTTGGCCAGGGGAACTGCTAGAATATATTTTGAGCGTAGAAGGCGCCTCTTAGAATGCTCCCTGCTGACCATAGTGATAGTAGCCGGCCAAAGGAACGGTAGGCATTGGCAGTCAGCAGGCTGGGGATTTGACACCCTCTACTGGTGATTTGCAGGCATGCCTGCAATCTTCTTTGCCATGCACTTGGTATTCCTGTTGTTTCAGCATTTTCAGTGTAATAATATAATGAATTCTCTAAATTCATAAGAAGTAGTTAGTAGTTTGAGTTGTTTTATGAAAAACAGCTGTAATTATGTCCTGTAGTTTAACTCCATACACATAACACACAGAGCCATCTAGACAGATCAGTCTAGATTTGCTTGAGTGCCAGTGGAATATATGAATGGTTCATTGGTAGGGAGATTTCTTTCCAGAATGTATTGCTAAAAGGATTTGGAATCCTGTAGATATTTGCCCAGGTTACCTACTTTACTCTTGCCCTTTGCATCATTCCAAAAACAGTGTGCAATTTTGGTATTGCTTAAAATGAACAATACCCCCTCAGTTTGCCTTCTTAACATCTGGCTGCTATTCTCATTACAATATCTTGTCCGGTTTATTTAGATATTTTATATCTTGCCTTTCTGCATCTGGGTATACTCCAGGCAGCTCACATAAAGGAACAAGAACAAATCATAAAATCCAGATCAGCAATAATATGTTTTCCCTAGCTAGTATTGTGTTGTAATGCAGCTGCCTTCTGTTCATGATGCTGAGCAAAGAAGGAGAAGAGCTAGAGTTCTTCAGAGAGCATTGCTGCTTTGCTTAGGTCTGTGGTTTCTCATCTATGGTGCCTATCTGCAGCAGCAAAAAAAAAGTTAATGCATTTCTAGGCTGCATCAACAGAAGTTGAGGGTCCAAATCAAGGGAAGTTATAAGAACACACTATTCTGCCTGGATCATAGCTGTCAACATTTTTTAAGGGAAATTCCCTTATTCCGAATAGGATTCCTCGCAAGAAAAGGGAAAAGTTTGACAGCTATGGCCTGGATCATACCCAGCCTGGAGTCCTGTGTCTAGTTCTGGACACCACAGTTTAAGAAGGATATTGAAAGCTGGAAAGTGTGCAGAGGAGGATGACCAAAATGATAAGGGTCTGGAAACCAAGCCTAATGAGGAACAATTGAGGGAATTAGGTATGTTTAGCGTAGAGACGCTAAACATATAAGGGACGCGGGTGGCGCTGTGGGTAAAACCTCAGCGCCTAGGACTTGCCGATCGCATGGTTGGCGGTTTGAATCCCCGCGGCGGGGTGCGCTCCTGTCGTTCGGTCCCAGCGCCTGCCAACCTAGCAGTTCGAAAGCACCTCCGGGTGCAAGTAGATAAATAGGGACCGCTTACCAGCGGGAAGGTAAACTGCGTTCCGTGTGCTGCGCTGGCTCGCCAGATGCAGCTTGTCACGCTGGCCATGTGACCCGGAAGTGTCTGCGGACAGTGCTGGCTCCCAGCCTCTAGAGTGAGATGAGCGCACAACCCTAGAGTCTGTCAAGACTGGCCCAAACGGGCAGGGGTACCTTTACCTTTACCTAGCGTAGAGAAGGCTGAGAGGTGATAGGATAGCCACCTTCAAATGTCTGAAGGACTGTCACATAGAAGGTGGAGCAAGCTTGGTTTCTGTTGCTCCAGAGGGTAGGATCTGAAGCAGTGAATTCAAATGACAAGAAATGAGATTCTGATTAAACATCAGGAATGACTTTTTGATGGCAAGAACTGTTGGACAGTGGACCAGTCTCCCCTGGAAGGTGTTGAACTCTCCTACATTAGGGGTTTTTAAGCAGAGGTCAGATGACCATTACTCAGGGATTTTTTTTAGCTGTGATTCCTGCATTGCAGGGGGTTGGGCTAGAATGATTCTATGGCCTCCAGGTTGAGCATTTCCTGACTCTGATGGTGTCTGTCTCTCTGCAGGTGAGACAGCAGACACCCTGATGGCCCTACGCTACTGCAAGGAGAGAGGAGCCCTGACTGTAGGAATCACAAATACTGTGGGGAGCTCCATATCTCGCGAGACAGACTGCGGGGTTCACATCAATGCTGGGCCAGAGATTGGGGTTGCCAGCACAAAGGTAAGGGTTCCTTGTGTCATCAGAGGCACTCACACTTGACACCAATAAAGCTCAGTTGAGTCACGTAGATTTGCATATCTTGTAATACATGCATCTGTTCTGAATCTTATGCTTCACTGCAGGGGGTTGGACTAGATGACCCTCAGGATCCCTTCCAACTCTACAATTCTGTGATTTCTCAAGGAAGCAGGGGCAGGCAGAGGGGTTCTTTCCCAGTTCATCTACAGTGTGCAGAGGGTGTTTAGAAATACCCGCATTTTGAATACCGTATTTTTCGCACCATAGGACGCACTTTTTCCCCTCCAAAAATGAAGGGGAAATGTGTGTGCGTCCTATGGTGCGAATGCAGGCTTTCGCTGAAGCCTGGAGAGTGAGAGGCATCGGTGCGCACCGACCCCTCTCGCTCTCCAGGCTTCAGGAAGCTATCCGCAAGCCTTGCAAGCCCGGCGGGAGTTCCCGCGGGCTCACAAGGCTTGCGGGCAGCAGCCTGCAGCCCCCGCGAGTGTCCGCAAGCCTTGCGCGCCCGGCGGGAGCGCGCGAGGCTTGGCGCGGCAACCTGTCGCCCGAAGCACGGGGAGTCCTCCGGAGGGCTCCCCGTGCTTCGGGCGAGTGTCTGCAAGCCTTGTGCACCCAGCGGGAGGTCCCGACGGGCGCGCGAGGCTTGGGGCGGCAGCCTGTCGCCCGAAGCATGGCGAGCCCTCCTGAGGGCTCCCCATGCTTCGGGCGAGTGTTCGCAAGCCTTGCGCGCCCGGCGGGAGCTCCCGCCGGGCGCGCAAGACTTGGGGCGGCAGCCTGCAGCCCGAAGCATGCGGAGCCCTCCGGAGGGTGCCCCGTGCTTCGGGCAGGTGTGCGCAAGGCTTGGGGCGGCAGCCGCGGCTGGGGGGGGGAATAAATTTTTTTTATTCATTTCCCCCCCCCCAAAAAAAAGAGGTGCGTCCTATGGGCCGGTGCGCCCTATAGAACGAAAAATACGGTAGTTCAGGTTGCGTTAAGTTGAAAGAGGCATAAGTTCTTAAAGAAATCCTCATTTGAAGTGCAGGCACACAGCCCAACCCCTTTCCCAGCTATTATTTATTTGAATTTTTAGCTGCTTGTTACCCAGAAGCCTGCAATCGACTTACAATATATTTATTAAAACAAGCATTAAAATGTTAATGCATTCATGCAAAAACACAGTGCATAAAAATATACAAAGCAGCCCCCCGTAACAGTCACAGGAAGCACGGGACTTCCCGCGGGGCTCCCAAGGCTTGCGCACAGCAGCCTGCAGCCCGAAACCTGGGGAGTGCAGCGGAGCGCACCCCGGGCTTTGGGCAGCTTTCCACAAGCCTTGGGAGCCCCGCGGGAACTCCGGCGGATAGCTTCCCCCCCTCAAAAAAACTAGGTGCACCCTATGGGGCGAAAAATATGGTAAATGTTAGGTAATCTCTTGGTGTATATCATTTTCATGTGCATGTATAACTCAACAACTTTTTGTATTAAATTATTCTTTAAAGCTTTCAAAAAACATACCATTAACACCCAAACATTGGAAGAGTCTTTGAGCAGTGAATCAGGCAAGATCCCGGGTGATGGGATCTCTCCCTATCTCAGTAGATTCCCACCAGGGCTTCCTACATCTCCTCCCTGCTGCCTAGAGTTGCTTTCCATGGTTTGTTGTGTGAGCTGCTGCTGCTGCAGCCGGGCATTCTGCACTCTCCCCCCTCCCTTCCGCAGACCTCCAGGCTGTAGATCCCCTTAAGAACACCTTTAAGAGCCTTCTGAATCAGGCCAATGGCCCTCCTAGCCAGCATCCTATTCTCACAGTGGCCAGCCAGATGCTTGTGGGAAACTCGCATGCAGGATCTGAGCACAAGAGCTTTTATCTGTCCTGAATCCTCCCAACACCCTTCCTCCGGGGGGGGGGGCGTGTCAAAGAGGGTCCCTAGCAAATACCTCAATATTTCCTCAAGGTGATTGAGCTGCTTCCTTTTCCCCTTAAAATTTGAAAAGAGGCGTTTAACAAAGAACAAGCCTTGGCTAAGATTTGCATGCTAAGGCACTTGCTGCTTTTTCGTGGGGAATGTGCTGCAATATTACATGAGCTGAGAGGGTCTGAATTCACTTGTTGGAGCAATCAGGGTATACTTTGCAGCAGAGAGTCCAGCTCATTTTTAGCCTGCATTGGCAGTTTTGAAAATATTGGTGTTCCTTTCCGCGAAGCCAGTTAAGAACCTGAGAAACTGTTTCTTAGGCTGTTCCAGAGACCCAGGTAAGGAGCCACTGTTCTGGTCCAGAGGCACTGGAGCCTGGGGTAACCTATGGCAATGAGAGGGGAGAGTGCCACTGGACCAGATAGCAGGCAAGGATCAATGGTTCCTAGCCACCATGGCTATGTTCTGTCTCCACTCCACACATTTCCTCCTCAGAGCTAGCCTTGAGCATACCCAGGTTCTCAGCCTGCTCTGAGTCGCTGGGCTGGGTCTGTTGTTTTCTCTCTAATCAGGCTAGAAGGAAAAAGGAGAAGATTGCAGGGCCTGCCCCTTTCCGTCAGCCTTTAGACAAAATTTAGACAGAATTCAGGGGTATTGACTGGCTCCCCCCCGCCCCCGCCACTTTCCTGCCTAAGGATGTGAAGATGTACGAGTGCGAGTTGTGGCTTGGGTGCAGGATCTCTGCCTCTGCCCAGGCATGAACAACAAAATAACAGAGCCTCCAGCTGTAAGGACTGGCCACACACTCAGCTGCTCCCTTATTCTTACTCTCCAGGTTAGCTAGGGTAATTGCTGTCATCAAGTACACTTGAGAGTGGCCAGATTAGATGCCTGGTATAAGCTTGGCCTGATGGGTGGTGTCCCTTTGCTGTTAGCTGGAGGTAAAATGAATAGCCTTGTCTGTGGCGATGGAGCTCCCTTGGATTTGGAATTTTGGATTTCTCACTGGAAGAACCAATCCTTTCTGGTGCTTAGGGGCTGGGCTGGGTTTGTGCCAGGGTCAAGTGGGATAGTGAAGCCCTGTGGGCACCTGAGGCCCCCACTTTTATACCAGCAGCTTTCAGGTGTGAGTTTTGGGCAGCTTGCAGCATCTTAGCAAACCTGGCAAGCATATGCACAGTGATGTCCTCTCTTTCCACAGGCCTACACAAGCCAATTTGTGTCGCTAGTGATGTTTGCGCTCATGATGTGCGACGACAGGATTTCCATGCAAGAAAGACGGAAAGAAATCATGCGAGGCCTCAAGTTATTGCCAGGTGCGTACGGGCACTCTGAGGCGTCATGACAAAATGTGACTCTTTGAAGGAGAACAGCAAGGCGAGGATTTACTCGATGCGGGTAGTGGGACCTCTCACTTGCTTCCTGGTTTTGTGCTAAGCTGGGAGAGTTGAAGCTGCAAGGATCTCATCCAGATCAGGTCCCTCACTGCCACATAGCCTGCATGGAGCTGCCTTTGAAGCCGGAGTATTCTCTGATGCTCCATTCTTGGTTAATCCACACTAGCTACCAATCCATTTTTAGGCATAGTTCAAAGTGCTGGTTATTAAACAGTTTTGGAGTAGGATCTTTGACAGGCTGCCTCCTGCTGTATGAGCCTGTTTATCTGCTGCACTCTGGCTGGAGGCCTTCCTCTGCAACCTGCTGCCATCAGAAGTCTGGGCTGGGTTGAGTGGCAGGGCCTTTTTGGTTCTGGCACCCAGATTCTGGACCTCAGGAAGCCTAGTTAGAATCATAGAATTGCAGAGTTGGACGGGACCCTGAGGGTCATCTAGTCAAACTCCCTGTAATGCAGGAATATGCAGCTGCAACCTTGACATTGTCAGCACCACACTCTAACCAGCTGAGCCTCTTTCTTCGTGGTGACTAGCGCTCTCTCTCTTTTGCCAAGCTTTTGGTTGTGGTTTTTGGCTCATTGTTCATCTTGCTGTTTTGATTATATTTTAATTGATGAAATTTGTCATTTTGGGGGCTAAAGATGGGGTCCCCCCTTTCCTTTTTTATTAAAGATTTTATTGGTTTACAAAAGTATGAGCAATCTCTCACTTTTTTTCCAAGTAACATTTTTAGAGATCAGTTTCATTTGTTGAGACGTTAGTATTATTTTAGGAAGAAAAGGGGGAAAGAGTTGGAGGGGGAAAAGGTGAGTGGGGGTGGGGTCAGGTGGCGATGTTTCTGTTTTACTTAATATATGTGTGGGGTTTTGTGTCAGCGTCACTTATGCAGGTTCTCTGCTATTCACTTTGGTGGTGAGAGAGGTTGGGGTTGGCCTAGGGTGTGGTTGTTCGTTTGTGATTGGCTGTGGTGAACATTGTTTTCATGTGTGAGTGGGGTGGGTGGGTGTTTTGGATCAGGTTAGCCGTATTAGTTCGTATGCTGTTGGTAGATTTTTGTCATTGTCTTGTTGGGCTGCATATGTGATAAAGGGGAGCCATACCGGGGTGAAGTCGTCTGCTAAAGATGGTTTTATAAATAAAATAAACAGATGAGGTCTGTGGGTAAACTCTTCAGCTGTAGAAGATGGGCTTGTGCAGGAATAATAAGTTGCATATGAAAATGAAGACAGTCATATCTTCAAGAGAAGAAAACATATTTACCGTATTTTTCGCCCCATAGGGCGCACTGGCCCATAGGGTCGGGGGGGGGGGAAATAAAGAAAAAAGTTTTTGGAGGGGGGAAATAAAGAAAAAAGTTTTTATTTCCCCCCCAGGCGCGGGGTTGGGGCGGGGAAAGCCTGAGCTCCCCCCGACCCCAGCCCTCAGAACAGGCAGCTCTCCGCAAGCCTTGGGAGACCGGCGCGACTTCCCGCCGGGCTCCCACGCCTTGCGGATATCTGCCTGAAGCCCAAACCAGGTTGGGGAACAGCGGGAAGGTGCACTGCGCCTCCCCGCTGTCCCCCAGCTTGTGGGGCTGGTGGCAGGGAGAAGCACGCTTCTCCCCGCCGCCAGCCTCCAAACCAGGTCGGGGGACAAGGCGCCCCAGGCTTCAAGATGCAGGCTGCTATCCGCAAGCCTAGGGAGCCCGACGGGAACTCACACGGGCTCCCAAGGCTTGCGGAGAGCTTCCTGAAGCCTGGAGAGGGAGAGGGGTCGGTGCACACCGACCCCTCTCGCTCTCCAGGCTTCAGCGAAAGCCTGCATTTGCCCCATAGGACGCACACACATTTCCCCTTCATTTTTGGAGGGGGAAAAGTGCATCCTATAGGGCGAAAAATACGGTATTTAAAAGCCACATCAAGCATTGCATCAGTGTATCTTAGTCCTTTATTGTCACATCCTCAAATGTGGATCACTTTATAAGTTACGAGAACAGGTTGCGGAGTTCTGTTGGAGGATTTAGAAAAACCAACTCCCACCTCTTTTCTTCGGTGCTAATGAAACCCCAATAAAAATTGGTGGTCCAGGTGATGGTTACTATTACTTTCTGAAGATCCACTGATTTGTGCAGTTTTCAGTGCAGCATTTAAATGCCACATTGAACATTGTTTCCAAAGTGCATGTAAGTGTGATTGCAGATTGTTAACCTGCGTGTTAACATGTTGCCTCCCTCTTGCTACTTGCGATAGACTTGATCAAAGAAGTCCTGAGCATGGATGATGAAATCCAGAAACTGGCCACGGAGCTTTACCACCAGAAGTCAGTCCTTATTATGGGCCGTGGTTATCATTATGCAGCATGCCTGGAGGGCGCTCTGGTAAGAATCCCCATTTCCAATAATAATAATAATAATAATAATAATAATAATAATAATGTTTATCCATCATTATTTGTGTTCCGGTTTGGAGGGTCAGACCTGACAATGAACAAGAAAATGAGGAAGGGTGTTTTTAAAAGCATGTTTCTAATTGCAAGGAGAGGGTTTAAAGCTGCTGTTCCCAACCTGGTGTTTTGACTGCAACTCACACCAGCCCCATCCTGTGTGGAAGTTGTTGTAGTCCAAGTGAACTGGAGAGCACTGGATTGGGGAAGGCTGGTTTAAAGTGTATGGGCAATCCCTGACAACAGAAAGAATCCCAAATGGACTGAGTAGGTTTTCTAAAAGTCAGAAATGAAGATGTGTTTTAAATCAGGCCTGCAAATACTGTTGTCTGCTAAACTGAATGCAGCTCAACAGCCATCTCCTGTGACCTACCAAGAGTTTTGCAGTTCTCATGGCAGTTTCTTGTGTTTCTGCAGTCTGGGGCAGGCAGAAACCAGCTGGAGGGTTCTGGAGCCACTACGCACAGCTGTTTGTTTGCTTTTGGCTTGGTGGAGAGCACCTTTCCCCGCAAAGAGCTCATGGTGGCATGCATGGTTGCCCCCTCTCATTTAATCCCCACAAGAACCCTGTGAGGCAAGTCAGGCTGAGAGGCACTGACTGCCCCCCAGGGCCACCCAGTGAGCTTAATGGCTAAGTAGGGATTTAAACCCTGGCCTGAGGAGGATCTTTGTTTTAGAGAGAGACTTCACAGACTAATGTGTTGCACCTTCTCTGCAGAAAATAAAAGAAATCACCTACATGCATTCGGAAGGCATTCTGGCCGGAGAGCTGAAGCATGGGCCCCTTGCCTTGGTCGATAAACTGATGCCTGTCATCATGATCATCATGAGGGACGGCACATACACCAAGTGCCAGAACGCCCTGCAGCAGGTCATTGCCCGGCAGGTGAGTTCAGGCAAGAAGAGACAGAGCCCACCTCCGCTCCACAAAGTCCCGTCTTCCTTTGCTCCTCCTCGGGGATAAAGGATGAGGCACTGGCATTTGCAGTGCCCAAAGGTATCGGAAGTGGGTGGTGGGAAAGAGGGATCTGTTTCCTCTACCCCTCAATCCTTGGTCTAAGGGTTTCGTTCACCTCTTGCTTGTGTGTTAATTCCAGGTTGGAATGTGGGATCCTCAGGCCCCTTTTGAGGGGTCAGGATCACAAGCAAGGCTGCTGGCATTCCTCAGACAAGATTTCTTCCTTGCACAGCCAGGCAGTTTTACTTTTATTATGTATTGCATTTATCTCCTGCCTTTCCCCAAGGAGCTCAGGGTGGCATACATTCTTCTCACAACAACCCTGTGAGGTAGGTTAGGCTGAGAAGCCTGAGATCGCCCAGTGGGAATTTGAACCCTGGTCTCCCTGTTCCAACACACTAATCACCACCACTGGCTCTCCTTGCCCTCTCCTGCATCTCCTCAGTTGCCTAGAAGTCTTGCCTGCTTAAGGCATGGATGGGCAAGCTGAATATCCAAGATGCTTGGGAGGGGGCGTTCCTCTTTGAAGCTGAATAGCTCTTTCCCCTTTACGGATGTTTCTAGGGGACAAACATAACTGCATCTGTTCCTGTGCTCCCCCCGCATTTATGTATAAATTTATGCCCCATATTTCTGTCAAATGGGAAGCCTGATCGAAGGGAGCTGTGCAGTGTCTCTAGCTTTTTATCTCCTGCCGTTCAGCAGCTCAGGAGGCACTTTGACCTCCGCCAGCTCTAATGCCAGAACTGAGTGGCAGTGCCTGGAGCAGTGGAGAAAAGGGGTGAGGGAAGAAGCAGGAGTGCAGCACCTCTTCCAGCCGAGAAAACGAGGCTCTGAACCTGAACATTGGAAGACATTTCCAATGGTGTTTGCTTCTCTGTCCCTTGAAGACTTGCCTCCTGGCTTTCTCCTCTTAGGATCTTCTCCAGAGTGAAACGAAACTAACCACATCTGCTGTCCCCTGTGTTTTCACTCGAGTAACATAAGCCAATAACTAGGGAGATGGTAAATAACTGAAAAGTGTGTTTCTTGACTACACACATTGTTTTCATTGGGGCCGACAAAAGTGGCATGTAGCAAATGAAATGGCAAACACCCGGTGGTTCCAGGCTGAGGCCCTCTTCAACTCCTTACAGACAGAGCTTGTTGCTGGAAAAAAAGAGGAGGCCTCTTCCATCCTCTGTAGCCCCACCTGAGCCAGCACAACACTTTGTGAGGCACTTTCAAGGCTCCCAGGCTTCCGTTTCTCCTTTTTTGGGTGGGAACCAGCCAGAAATTTGCCGAGGAGAGTGGCTTCCAGACCAGCCCCATCTGGCCAGCGAGCAGAAACCACCTTCCAGGCTGGCTGTTGTGACACCTTTTGAATTCTGCTGGCGCAGCCTTATTTCATTTGTGGGAGAAAAGCACTTTTCCAAGCTCTTTGTGCCTTGATTCAAAAGTCTGAGAAGACAAAAGAGTTCATGGGGCAGGATTGGTGGGGGTAAAGAGACAGCCGTCCCTCCTAGCTTGGTTCCCCTCCCCCAGGACAGGGGCACAGCCAGAGCAAAGGAGACAGGCTTGCGCTGCTCTCTGGGTACACATGTTCCCTCCAGCCTGCCTGCCTTCTTCCTGGCCCAGGAGCAGGGTCAAGCAGTGGTCCAGCTCAAGAGATTTGCCCTGAGTTTTGCTCAGCCACGCTCTGTGGTGTGGTGCCATCTGCAAAGCAGGTGTAGGAATGCTGTCAGCAGACACCAGTGTGACGCTTGCAGGGGAGAGGGATTGAGATTGCTCTCCTCTGTCACAGTTTGGGGTCTAGCACTCCAAGACCTGCTTGCAGCAGCTGTACAATGGCACCCCACAGCAGTTGGAACCCACAGGTGTCAAAAAAAGCTGTGAAGGTGCAGTAAATCATCCCCTGAAGGTGGTGGTGGAGGAGCAGTGTGATTCTTCTGGCCTGCCATTTCCCTATGGTGCCTCGGAGACCTCTCCGCCTTTGCCTCACCTTTCTCTCAAGGGTGTGGAGAGACTGAACCTAAGAGGTGGATGGAGGCCTCCTAAGTTTGGGAGTGGAGAAGGGGCTGCCCCGCCTTTTCCTTTACGCTTGTGCTCCTTGCAGGGTCGGCCTGTTGTGATTTGCGATAAGGAAGATATTGAGACCATCAAAAACAACAAGCGAACCATCAAAGTCCCCCACTCCGTGGACTGTCTGCAGGGGATCTTGAGCGTCATCCCTTTACAGCTCCTGGCTTTTCATCTTGCGGTACTCAGAGGCTATGATGTAAGTACCACACTTTTAAAGATCACCTTTAGTCCTTCAGTGAACATAAGGAGAGCCTGCTGGACCAGGCCAGTGGCCCATTTGGTCCAGCACCATGTTCCCACAGTGGTGTTTCACAAATCACTAAAGGTGGTGTGAATCTACCGGCTTCAGCTGGGCTAAGTGGGCAGCTTGGGCGCCTTGCCAAATAAACCAGCAAGCAGAAAGAGCACATGTGTCTGTAACAAAACAATAAGTCTCATATTGGCTGTTCAATTTAAAATATCCTTTTCAGGTTTTTTGTCTGTGTCTTTTTGTCTTTTTCAGGTTGACTTTCCAAGAAATCTGGCCAAATCTGTTACGGTTGAGTAGCATACTCTGTCATTAATGCTTTGGCAGATGTCAGCAAGAGACACTCTCTTTTGGTACTGGGACACATTGATTTTAAAAGTCCTTCCTTGATCGAATCTTAATCCCCTGTTCAAGAGTCTTTATAATTCTGTTGCATTTGTGACTGTTAAACGTTGAATCCACAGGCTATGCCAGCAACATTGTTAAATGATGATCATTTCAAGGTAGTTTGTTCTCTTTAAAAAGTCATAATCCTCCTTTGTTGTTTAGCTGGATTGTTTCAGGCCTCCATAGTGCTGAATTGCATAATTGTCTAAGTATAAGACATGCAGGCTCGTAAGATCTTTCAGGAATGGAAATGGGAAACGAGAAGGTAGTTCTGGAAATTATAAGAACAGAGACGCTAGGGCTGTGCTCTGCCACAGGAAACCAACTTTTCCCATCCCGCAAGGATGTTCACTGTCATCAGAACTCAACTGTTTTGAAGGGGCCTGTTTCATAATGGATTTCTGCACCTCTCCATGCAATAAAGATGGGAGTAGTTGGCCAGAGGAGGAAGGACCCTCGCATTTGGCGCTTGGCCCCTGGCCCTTTCAACCAGTTTAGTTCTGTGTGGACCCACCATTCCTTGTCTGCACAAGCCCCCCTCTTTCATCCTCTTGAAAATGCTGTAATAATGCAATGCCTAAAGAGGAAAGAGCCCTGGTTGGTTGCTCCTGTAGAGTGTAGATTGAGGTGGAGGCCTCTTTGTGCGTTCATTTTTCTTAATGGTGTAAAGTCACCATAAGGTGGGTCACTTCCCCTTGCCTCTTTCACCACATAGTAAATACATCCCTCACCATATAAGGAATGCAGTCAGAAGAGAGAACTGTACCCCATTTTTACCTCCTGGAGGATGAAAAGTTGGGCGACCCTTGGGTGAGAGAAGACACAACTGAGGTCTGTAACGGTTGCCACTAATGTTATTCCCAGCATCTTCTCTGAAGAATCAGAGCAGTGGCATAAAGTCCATTTTATTTGGAGGACAGCTCTTCAATTAATGATCCCAAATCTATTAATGTGAACATGTCCCACATAAACATGTGGAGGCCAAGCTGCTATTTTCTAGAGGTTAGGGGGCAGATAGTAAGACTAGGGCTGAGCTGAAGAGGGGGAGGGAAGGTGGTGTGAACATGCTCTGTGCGAAAGCCTTAGCCCGCTGCAAAAACCACCCACCCCTTGGCACTTTGAGGGGACTGTGAATAGTGGCAAAAAGTGTTTGTCATTTTGTAAAAGCAAATCCATCCTTTGTTGCCATTTGCCTAGGCCAATGTGACCTATTTTTCAGCACCGAGTTATTAATAATAATGGATGGCAATGAATCCAGCAGACTGCAGAACGGGAAGATGGAGGTGGAATTTTACTCCACTTGAGATAACAACGCAGAGATGTCTTCCTTCTCTCTTCTCTAGCTCCGCATGAAAAAACCTTTGAGAAATGAAGCAGCCATGTGCTCTATCTAGTATTAAGTTGACGATTGTGATGAAGGTAGTGAGAAGGGGCGTAAGAGAACATGCAATACAATATGAAGACCAAAGATGAGCTTCAATGCCAGACTGGTGTACTAGGGTTGAACAGGTTTGGAAACCACTGATGGAGCAAACATAGATGGCAAAAATCCAAGTTATCTGAATGAGCAGCCTCCCAGTTCCCTTGTCCTTAGGTGATGGGACAGAGATGGTACCAGAGGGCTGTGAATGAGCTTCCTTGCTGAGGCTGCTTTCACAGTTTTATTTCAAGGGCAGAAGAACTGTGGAATGTACAAAAGCTAAGAAATATGGCAAATAAGCCAATTTGCAGAGCTGAGTAGAACACCAGCTTCTCTGCATCCCCCTTTATCAGTTGAGAAATAAATGTCCTAAAAGAGAGCATTTAGGGATGCTATGATGTGGGGGTCTTCTTGGGCCAGCAGTTGTGTGACCCTCTTGCCCTGCCTGATATAAGGACAATGCGATGAGGCGCACGGTGTGTCTTGAGTATTCAGAAAGCCTTGCACCCTGATGCTCAGCTTCTCTTGTGCTCACCATAAAAATATTACCTGCCGTTCAGTTAAAGGTTTAAAGTGGCCCATAACTGCTGTTGAACATTGTAGAGTTGTGAAGTATTGCGTTAATCAAAAGTCCTTACCTTGCCAGTGGTTATGCAATGTCGGGAGGGGCAGCGGTTTTCTTTCATCTCAGTGGATATGTGTCTGAACTGCCTGTTGTGCAGTGTAAAGAGAAAGGCAGGGCTGCTAGAAGAGGTTTCACTCCACTTGTGACTTGGCCTACTTTACATAGATGTAGAGCACCAGCGTGCAGGGCAGAAGGACTTAGCATCACTTCCAGCCCCTACAGTTCTAACTGATGTGGGAAGGTCTGCGCTCTCTTCCTGTGCAAGTTTCCATGTGGGATTCCCCCTCAATTTGAACTCCACGGTTCCAGAAGTCTGCAAGCCTTTTAACAACCAAGTGAACTCATGTAACTCAACAGTCCACCAGCGTGGTCTTCAACACTTCCATTGTGGCCATCTTTGTTAAGTACAAGTTGCATTATGTTTCTCGTGTGTCCTGAAGAAGACTGACGTGGTTTACTACTGAAGACGACTAATGTGGACTCTGGCTGATGAAATCACAGCTCTGTGTGTGTGTGTGCGTGTCTGTGTGTGTGTTTAAAACTGGAACATTTTTGCAAAATGTTAGCCCTCTGTTTCTCTGCTCATTTTCCTTTTGAATGTATATATACAGCTCGTCATGGTTTATGGGGACCACTCTTTACTAATTTTGTGCTGTGTGCTCTACGCAGCTCAGAATTTTATCATTTAGGTTGTTTCCTAGCTTACTTTTTTGTATTTTGCTCTTTGAATAATAAAAAGTGCCCAACCTTACCATGACTTTGGCTTAGAAATCCTTGTTCTCTTGTGTTCTTCCCATAAAAAGAACCACCCAAGGCCAACACTTGTGAATTAAAATGGCAAACCGCAGTAGCTCTTGCCCGCGGAATGCACAGGTATCATTGTAAAAACGGGGGGAGCAAAATTCTACAGCCTTCTAACTTGATAGTCCTGTGTGGCCCACCAAACACTCCCCTTAGAACTGCAGCTCAGCCTTTTCAAAATGAATTAAATGCCTAGCAGTGTCCCCCAAACATGTTTTCTTTTGCAGGGTTTTGCTCCGTAGTTCTGCCTGCCCTCCGCCCCCCCCCCTTTGAATGGCTGGTCTTTAGCCTTTGCCTTGAGAGATGTAACAACCTGGGGAAACTCATTTGGTAGGCTCACCAGAGCTCGGCAATAGGATTCGTTCTCCAATTCCAACCAATTATTGCAGCAGACTTGGGGAACTGGGAAGAGGGTTTCCATGCTGCTAGGAGCAGTGTGAACAGGGCCCTGGAAGCAACAGCCAAAGGCTTGGCTATTTTGACAGTGTGTGAGAGGAACTCCCAGCTTTAACAGTCCAGGTTTCAAGGACCTCATTCCCCCCACCCTTTGGGTTCTGGGGTCAAAATGCTTCAGTGACACAATGGGCAGAACTGTCCTCTTAGGCTTCAGGCTAAGGATGTTGCTGGTCTCTAGCTCCCCTCACCCATGAAAACTGATATTCTCTTCTGGGAATCGGCGTAGCCATGATTTATGCTGGGGGGGGGGCAAAACCAAGCTATTCTGATGCACAGCTGCCCTTTCCCCACGTCTGTGAACAGAATACATGAAGGCAGAGCTCAAATTAGTTCTTTAATAACATCAAAATTTAAAAGAGTAATGGCTGTATCTAAAAAAACAACCCCCACACAATTCATGCAAATAAGCCAAGGGCACAGAACAAGAGTCTTCTGCTTGCTGAACAGACATTTCTCTCATCCACCAAAGGTCACCACATCTACAGAGAAAAAGTTCTTTTCTGACTTGCAACATCTCCATTAATTGCTAACCACCTCTTCTCTCAATCCTTCCAGGGACTTCCAAGAATTGCAGATTGGCCACCGTTAATTATATGACATGCACTTGGCTTTTGAATCTAGGAATAAATATTTTCAACCAAAGTAGTTTCTCAAGATTTGGTCAAGTATGATTTATCAGTATTTATTCAACTATTTGAATGTGTGAGCCTGTGAAGTGGTTAGTCATTTTGCGATTTAACACTTCCTGAAGCTGCAGAAAAGATGGTGTCTCATCCAACTGCTTCCACGCTTCTTTTTCTTATACAAAGAACTCTCTTTAGAAACGGCTAGTTCTGGAATATTTGCTATAATGAGCTCAGGATTTTCTACTAACAAAAGATGTATACACAGTACTATATGTCTGTATATAGTACACTGGCCAGTTCAACCTCTCTGTTACATAACATTAATTGACCCTGGAAAATTAATCAGAATTTGAGGTCCATGGACACAATCCAACCAAAGTTAAGCACTGATATCTCACAGATTTCTCCACCTCTAACATGAAAATAGTTTTGAGCTGATTCTGATTGCTCTCACGGCACCTACACGACGTCAGGCAAATGGAAAATGGCTGAAACCTGAGTTCTGCACAGCCCATGCTCTTTCTCCAAAGAGTTAAGAGTGGATTGGGTCCATTTTCCTCTTTCTCCACCACCTCTTCCACACAAATAGACCCCTCAGCTGCTGTTTACAACTGTCCATAAAGGTTTAAGTGGAAGATCTTCTGCTCAAGAGTCTTCATGATTACAATTAATGCTGTGTAAAGGAGGCATTCGTCATTACAGGGACTATCCATACATTAATAATAGCAGTACAACCATAAAAGGGGGAGAAATTAAACAAAAAACAAGCACAGCTTGATACAATAACATGCCATGAAATATCATTGGCTTTATAATAATTTACTACAACATGAAAAAAAGATCTTTTATCCACACAGGATAGGAAATGCTTCCACTTAAAATATGGCAAGCATACAACAATAAAATATACACCACAGATTTGGAATTTTGCTTTTAAATCATGCACAGAGAATTTGTGTACTTGAAAATAAAACATCCTTGGCCTAACTTACACTTTTAAATTCATTTGTTCCCTCCCTCTATCCTTAAGTTTTTAAATCTTTTAAACTGGGGAAACAAAATTCATCTTTAACAAAACCGGAAGCTATCAAAAATACACTTATTTTTCCTCTGAGATTATTCCAGCATTGCCACCAAATTAACGCTAAAGAAGTGTTGCATTTTTCTAAAAGCTTTTTTATTCCAAACTTTGGGGGCACGTTCAAGGCTCTGTAACAAGTCAAACCTACTCCCCGTATTACTTTCACCCCATTCGTTCTATACTTTCCAAGCAGTCTGCCAGGAAGTTCTCTTGGCAAACCCTGTTACGAGTTGCGCTGTTCTGCACCTCCACTAGGGTTGCGCAAGAGAGCTTCCAACTGGACTGAGCGCTCCCATCTTCCAGCAAGACAAACTTCTGCTCAGCTAAACTGTGGCAACCAGCTGGACCTTGTGCTGGAGCTTCTCGGACAACGGCAAGGCTGCCTTGTGACCGAACTGCAACTACACCCTGAAAACCCAAACAGTGGCTATTTCCGGAGAGGTTTGTGACCAGGCAGAGTCCCGAGTGGTGCCTTTGCTATTACAGAAGGCTGCTTTGTTCTGCCTGCAGACTGAGCAGCTGTTGCTGTGCAGCTGGGGAAAGAAACGAGCGGGGAGATGAAGCGGCAAAAGGCAGGGGAATCTCTCTCCACTGGCCACTCTTAGCTCATGGTAACTGCTGACACCACAGCCCTGGAGACAGATTAGGCACTTCCAATCTGGATTAAGTTGCTTGAGTTGCAACCTTATACAGCTGTCTTTAGGATGCTTTTGAATGTTATCATAGGCAGCAGAAAACCAGGAAAGAGCATCAACCAAACCAAGGGGCTGTCTAGTCTGGCATCCTGTTTTCAAGAGGGCCCTGGAAGCTCAAAAGTGGGACCATGGAGATGATCGGGGACCTGTTGTTTCCTAGCATATGGGACAGCCCAGCACTATCCTGCCTCGGACCATGGGGTATTCCATGTAGCTACCATGGCAGATAGCTTTGGGTTGACTTACCAGCCATGAATTTGACTAAATCTTTTAAAAGCCCATTCAGCTGACTCGCATGTCTGAATGTTGGAAGATTTGGGGCAGATGAAATGAAGCCCTTCACACAGCACACAGTTACACTATGGAACTCGCTCCTATAGGGGGCAGCGATGACCACCAACTTGGATGGCTTTAAAAGAGGATTAGACAAATTCGTGGAGGGGAAGGCTATTGATGGCTACTGGCCACAAGGCTGTACTCTGCCTCCAGTTAGAGGCAGCAGTGCTTCTGAATCGCAGTTGCTAGAAACCACAGGAGGAGGAGAGAGTGGCTTTGTGCTCAAATCCTGCTTGTGGGTTTCCTGCAGACTAGGTGGGCTATTGGCCTGACCCAGCAGGCTCTGCTTATGCTCCATGCACACCTGAAGATTATGCATCTCTCCCCCAGGGCAGATGCACAGGTTCCCTTCCTTGGTTTTCTGCCACATGCTGCGATGTTCAAAGTGTTCCAGCCCAGACATTCTCAGAGCACCCAAATAGCCAAGTCTAACCATTGCAAAGCCACCTTCTGGCTGCAATGACCCTGCAAAGAATTTCCTTGCAACCTACCTTAGCAATGAAGGTGGACATGCCCTATGGCAGATACATGCACAAGCATTCCCCCTGGACTGTGGCCTTGATCTCTTGCAGTGAATGTCTATGGGAGCCCAAGGGAACCAAAGGCCACATTGATTTTCATGTCAGCAAGGGAGAGTGGAGTCGGCATATCGAAGTCACTGAAAGCAATGCAAGCTCAACGTGCTAAATGCTGACCAGATCCCGCCCGTCACCATTTTGAACAACTTTAGGATGCATAATTCTGCAGAAAGGTGTTAAAATCCTCCAGAAACATCAGGAGGTATGTTTTCCTTGGGGAAAACCGATCCTAACGATCACATGGGGCTGCATGAGTTTGCCCTTACTGATGCAATTATTTTATCTACTTCTAACATCTGTGTTACTAAGGCAGGTTGTCAAGACATTTTACTACAGGTAAAGTACGTACATTTGCAGGACTGGAAAACTGAGTCAGCTCCCATTTATAAAGGGAACGATGCAACCTGTGCATCTCCTGGGAGGCTCAGTGTTATTGCACATTTTGGTATTGCCCCAGCAAACTGCCGCACCCCCCGCTAACTAAGGCTAGTTTCCAGTGGGTGCTGCAACGTAACTGTCTTACAGCAAGTCAGGCCATTGGCTTACCTAGCCTAGCACCATCTGCCTGGGCTCACAGTCGCTCTCTGGGCCCTTGCTCTGTCCTGTAATCCAAACACCTTGAGCTGGAAACAGCCTTGGACCTCCTGCATGCAGATTCCATTGAAATCGGGCTCCTGCCCAGTCAAAGGCAGGCATGGAGCGCTCCTTGCATCAGTGATGGAGGTGAGGTGTACAGAAATGCCAAGAGTAGGCAGGCGGGCATGAGGTGGCTGTGTGAATTGCCCCTTCAAAACGAAAACAAATCAACATAGATTTTGTAAAATAAGTACCGGAGGAAAAGAGTCTCACACCATGTTGAAGTCAATACATGATGAACTTTTTCAGGTGACACCCATGGAACCAATTCCCAGGCCACTTCCAATTTGTAAGGGTCTGCAATCTTTAGCTCCCCTCGACAACAGCGGTTCTCTCCTGCTATGTGCTCTGGAATCCCTCTTTGACAGATTGCAACTGAAGCCAAGAGTGGCTTTCCCATGGCCAAATACTGAGTCAGCAGAGGACATGAAACTCAAGTCACACCTCTCAGATCAGCATCCATCTTGCTCTCCTTCCCAAAGTACTCTCTGAACACACATCAAGAGGGCAACTTAACATGGCTAAGCCAGAATGCAGTAGCTCTCGCTCAGTCTAGGCACCACTTGAGACCATTTAAGCATGATCAAATCCACTAAAAGAGCCTCCTTGAATTGACATCAACATATGGTTGTCAGAATCCATTTGAAAGTAACTACTAAAGGGGGAAAGTTGTCTAGTCTTTTTAAAACCGTGGCAATTCAAGTCATTTCATCTCCTCTCTGCACACTTTTGCGTGAAACTCCCTTCCCTTCTGTTCCTCCTTCCCATGAAGGATCTGTGTTGTTTTTCAAAGCCAGCCAACCGGAAGCGGATTCACTTAAACTGCCAACACACTTCCTAAAGGGTCCTTGCAGGGCCTGCCAGATGTATTGTTGGTGGTTTTCAGATCTCCCATGGAATCAACCGCTTTGGGCTGACCTTGGGTGTCCTGTGGATGTTCCTTTTGGAAATCTCACGGGCATGTGCCACAGAACTTCTGCCCCTTGCCTGGGCAACCCCAGCCTCTCCACCCAGCGGCTGCATTTGCTCTGCTTCTTCACAGCATCCCAACTCCTCTGGACTCCTCCTGTCAGCTGAGAACATGACAAAGGCCATACAAAGGCCACTTTCTGCACTTCCATTGCAGGTTCGGACTGTATGACCCTCGGGGTCCCTTCCAACTCTACAATTCTGTGATTCTTCAAAGGCCAATGTGCTGACGTTTCCTTTGCTTCCAGTCATCTGTTCTTCCTCTGAAACCATCAGACTTGAGTTCATTGCACCTACTGCCTTCCTTGTAGCAACATATCAAATCCAGGCGTGCTCAGGAATACCTTCCATGTGGCAATACCAGCGTGGGCTCCAAGGGCAGCCTTGGCTGCAAGGATTTCTGTGGCCCCAGCCACGCTGTCCTCCTGCGATTCCCACCACTCACCTCTGAGGGATGATCTACTCAACCTGACAGGAAGAGGATGACTTTCAGGTCAGTGGCTGGTAGTATCCTGAACACACAGGGCTGTGGGCCGCATCCAGCGACTGTTTTGCATTTGCCGTCAGTCTTATTCTTTTTAAAGTAATGAATGGCAGAGATTTCTTCCGAACTGAACACCAGGGATTTGAGCATTCTAGTCAACTGGGGGCATCAGAGGACTTTTTTAAAAAGAAGAAAAAGAAGAATTGAAAGGGGTTTGCTTGTCTCTTCACCCAGAATGTTTAAGGCCGCCTCTGAAAGATCCTTGGTTTTACAGTACTCTTGAAAATGGCTTAAGAAAGGCTTCTGGGGGAGAGGGCGGGGTGTTTAGACAGAGGGCCGCGGAGGGGGGCGGGAAGGGGGCGGGGCCCGATTTGGGGGAGGAGCATGAGGAGGGGGAGGGAGAGGGGGGAGCGTGGAGGGCGGAGACGGGGTGGGAGGCGCTGGGGAGCTGGGTGGGGGAGGGGTGTAGATGGGGGCAGGGGGAGGGGGGTTGTAAATGGGGGCAGGGGGAGGGGGGTGGTAGGCGTTGTTGAGAGGGTACTTGGGGGGAGGCTGTGACGTCTTCACTCGGGTGAAATTAATGCAGCGACCCTGAAAGAAAAAGCAAACATGGAGTCACTCAGGATGGAGCTGATAGAATTCACACTGAGCACAGAATCGGAATAAAGTGCAGAATCTAGGTAGTTTGCTTCTTTCTAAAAAGGGTTTCTAGACCTCATGATGGTGAAGGTACGCTTGGAAGCATGTGAGCAAAGAACACCTGTAGGGACATCTGAAGAAGACTTCCAGTGGTCCGGTGAGGTGGGGAATTAAGTGGCATGGATAACTGAGAGCCAGTGTTGTGTAGTGGTTTAAGTGGGAGACCAGGGGTTCAAATCCCCACTTGGGCATGAAGCTTACTGGGGGACCTTGGGAGCCAGCTGCCACCTCTTAGCCTAGCCTAGCTTGCAGGGTTGCTGTGGGGGCTAAAGGAGGAGGAGAAGAACCAAGTCCGACACCTTGAGATCCTTAGAGAAAAAGGTAAGACAGTGTAGTAAATAAATAACAGCATTGCTCCCCTTCCTCAGAGGTAGAACAGTGCTTGCTAAAAAAAACACCAGATTCAGCTTTCTAGTTGTTGTTCTTTCTTTTTTACACAACGAATGCTGGAGATTTTTCTTTATTTTTTATTTCTATAGATCCTGCCAAGGCTGACAGATACTAATAGCAAACACAGGTCTATCTGTTTGGAAGGAAATGGGGCCACCCAAAAATAAGGGAGTGGTTTCTCCGTATTTGTGGGACTCCCTGCATATGAAGGAGCTTATACATTTGCAAATTAAAAGAACAGATTTCTTTTTTAAACCAAATTCAAAATGAGCTGACAAGACTCTCAAGGTCCCAAGACTGATGGCACTGGGGCATTTAGCGGGGCAAAAGGGGCAAAAGGAGGGAACTTCTATACCTCCTCACCTGACACCCCAAAAACCACAGAGGCTACATAAAATGTTGGCTGGAGCTGAGGGCAAGCAGAGTCCAGAACAGCAGGAGGGCATCATGTTGGGCAGGGGTCTTGCCAAGTGCTGAACGCTACACTAAGAAACCCATTTGATACCTATTAAAAGGGTCAACTCTTTTCCAGGCTAAACCACATAATCAAAACTCAGTTTGTTGCTTCTCTGCACCTGGCCCCAGAGGCAGGGTTGGAACATGAATAAAAAGCCTCAAAGATATGCACCCCCACCTCCCAAAATGGAGCCTGTTTCTGGGATAGGATGTAGCAAACCATGGAACAAACACAGTCAAAGTTGCTGCTTGCCTCTTGGCTCAGATGGGTGGACAGCTTATGTTACGCTGGGTTACGTTTATAGGCGTTTGTGGACCAGAAAGAACAGGGAGCGGGCCTGTAATGGCATCTCTGGTGGAAAAAGGTGCAGAATGTGGTTGGATGTTAATGACCTGATACTCACCCACAGCCACAAAATGCATCTTTAGCTGCCTATAAAAAATGGTGCTAAATTAGTCTCCTCTAATAATTTCCACCTCTGCAATAAAGCAAACCCTGTAATGTATCATTTCTCAAGCCAGTGGCAGAAAGATGTGAACAAACTCTTCTGCAGACATTTTGGACTTGCCTGCCATCAGCCTCAGCAAGCAAGCCAGCCAGGGCTAAGAGGAGTTGATAATCCAAAACATCAGAATGGCACCAGGTTAGGGAAGGGTGACAGAGAAAGAGAAAAAGAAAAAGAGAGAGATTAAGCAAATTCATGAAGGAGAGGGTGGTCGGTGGCCATGGCTATGCTCAGCCTGCACAACTGGAAGCAGCAAGTGCTTCTGTATACCAGTTTCTGGAAACCACAAGAGGGGAGAGTTGCCCTTGTGCTTGCAGGTTTGCCATGGGAACCTGGCTGGCCGCATGACAACAGGATGCCAGACTAGTTGGGCCACTGGCCAGAACCGGCAGGCTCTTCTCATGTTAGAGATGGTGGAACTGAAGCGTTCCTCCAAGTTTATATTTCAGGGTGTCATAGAATCAGAGTTGGAAGGGACTCAGTTGAAAAGGGAAAGGAACCCTGGACAGTTAAGTCCAGTCAAAGGTGACTATGGGGTTGGGGCGCTCATCTCGCTTTCAGGCCGAGGGAGCCAGCGTTTGTCCACAGACAGCTTTTTGGGTCATGTGCCCAGCAGGACTAAACCGCTTCTGGTGCAATGGAACACCGTGACGGAAACCAAAGCACATGGAAATGCCCTTTACCTTCCCGCCGCAGTGGTACCTATTTATCTACTTGCACTGGCATGCTTTCGAACTGCTAGGTTGGCAGGAGCTGGGACAGAGCAATGGGAGCTCACTCCGTCATGGGGATTCGAACCGCCGACCTTCCGATCGGCAAGCCCAAGAGGCTCAGTGGTTTAGACATAACAGTCCATGTAGACATGAACTGAAAAATGTAATACGCTTCAGCAGCTGCAGTGTGAGAAATGGCAGGCGGGGCCCAGCGTGGCACCTCAGAGCTTTTGCACAGACATTTGCCTGTGCGCAAGCCAAGCCGCTCCCTTCCCTCTCTGCTTCTCCTCCAGGAGATCAGCCTATGGGGAGTCAACATATGGCAGCTGTGTGGGGCTCAGCCTTGGCTCAGCTGGCCAGGTGTGGCTCAGGAAAGGAGGCCACAGAGCACCCAGCCCTGCATTAAAAGGCTGTTTCCATTCCACTGCCTCCCGAATCGAAGCATCAGCCTATGCTGGGGTCATTGTAAATCAAAGCACATTATCTGGACTCGGCTGCAATGGTTTGATTCATTGTCCCTGGGCCTTAGCTGGGGTGGGTGTGAGTTGTCTTTCATGTCTCCCCTTTCCAGCTGACAGCAGGACATATTTTTATACGTAGTAAATCAGGAGGGGGAAAAGACATTACAAGATTAGACAGAGGTCAGTTTGTGGGGGTGGCGAGGGATCCACACCTTTTCTCCTACTAGCTAGCCGGCGAAGAAATGATTCCTTACAGCTTTCAAGAAACATCTGCCTGAGACTCAAAGCATTCCGTGAAGGAAAGGCCCTGCTTAGAGAATAGAAACAAGGCCAACCTTCTCCAACCTGGTGCCCTCCAGATGTTTTAGACTACTACTGCCACCAGCCCCAGGAAAGGAGAGAACAGAGGAGGGAGCCCTTAATTTTCAGATAGGAGCCTGTTTTGGGAATGATTCCTTTTCGGGGGAAACAGCAGACCACTCCACCTAGATTAAACACATTTTTAGGTTGGGATGCCAATCTCAGGAGCCTCAGGTATTTCCCCAGGGCTATTCTTTAGTAGCTAAGTCTGTTGCGCAGGTTGCCAGAAGATGCCCACAAGCAGAAGTCCATCAAGGCAGTGACAGGAACTGGACAGCTTTAAATCCAACCAAACACTTCTCTTGACAAAGGAAGGTTCCCTTTGAACATTGGTGAATCAGGCCAGCTGAGATGTCGTGAAACCCATCTGCTTCACTCTCACTTCAGCCAAGACCACCCATCTCAGATAAACTCAGGTATGGAGTGGGGTAAAGGTAAAGGTAAAGGGACCCCTGACCATTAGGACCAGTCATGGCCGACTCTGGGGTTGCGGCGCTCATCTCGCTTTATTGGCCGAGGGAGCTGGCGTACATGTGGCCAGCATGACTAAGCCGCTTCTGGAGAACCAGAGCAGCGCACGGAAACACTGTTTACCTTCCTGCCAGAGTAGTACCTATTTATCTACTTGCACTTTGACGTGCTTTCGAACTGCTAGGTTGGCAGGAGCTGGCACCGAGCAACGGGAGCTCACCCCATCGCGGGGATTCAAACCGCCGACCTTCTGATCGGCAAGTCCTAGGCTCTGTGGTTTAACCCACAGCGCCGCCCGCGTCCCACATGGAGTGGGGTAGCAATACACTATTCCACATATTCCACATTTTATTTAAAAAATGGATTTAAAAAAAATTAAATCAGATTTTTTTGATTTAAATCATTTTTTAAATTTAAATTGGATTTTTAAAATAAAATGCTTTTGGAGGAAAAAAATCTTTCTAAAGATAGTTTTCTATTTAAGTTACATTATAGTCCAAAGGCTATTCATCAGGAAATAAGGATTTGTTTTAATTTTTTCATGTGTGCTGAAACTCAGTCTAAGTTGGTTTTTAAAGAAATGGTTATTCAGGAAATGATTATTTTTCTCCTTCCGATAAAGCTCAGCAGAAAAGTTGCCCAAATATAAACAGTTAACTTACTAAACCTCATGATAATTTCATAATGATCTATGTATTTCTAATAGTATAACCAAATCAGTAATTTTTGATATAACTGTAAAAACTAATCGGAAAATTTATTATTCCAAAAATGAAACCTTCATCTGGTTGTAAATATTAAGATTATACCAGGAGGAATGTATTTCTGTAAATTTTTTTTGATTTAAATCATGTCTTACTGACTAGTGATTTAAATCGTGATTTAAATCGATTTGATTTAAATCAAATCCACCCTGTGCAATATTGTGCTGATCACTTGAGATGCACTATCCAGCCTTTCCCGAGCCCTACAACTCACACACATCTCGGTCAACACAGCTCATGCTTTCTAGCTACTCAGGAGTTGAAAACAGATGTCGGGGCTGAGCCCTGGCAAACTCCACTACAAATGAAAAATTCGCCATTGCAAATTAAGCTTGGCTCAAGTCAATATCTGGACTTCAAAGTCAGTGTTCTAGCATTTGGCTCTCAGAAGGTTTTGTAGCCAATATGGTAACAAAATTCAGACATTAATATTTCTACTGTAGCAGGAAAACCCCCACCCATCATTCAGTTTGTACAAAATTCACACACACTCAAACTTCACACACACTCATACTCGCACACTACATACGCTACACTTCTGTTATAAATTCATAGAAAATCAACCATACATCGGATTTGCACTGTTCCACTTTTATTTTACTTCATGAAGGAAGGACTACAAAATGGGGAAGGTTTGATACAGGCCAGCTCAGCACATCCACAGGAGCCCTGCCCAGTTGCTATGCCAACCCTGATGGTCCTAGACAGAAGACAATCAAGATCACAAAGAACTTCCATATGGGAGTGGATTCAGCATGGACTGGAACAAAGGACAATGATCAGATCTTCCCTCAGGGGGCAGGAAACTGTGACTACCTTTTGTCTTCTGAAAATGACTCATGAGGAGGGGGGAGAAGGGAATCAGCCAGGTGACAGGACACTCAGGTTACCACCACAACTCCTCCCTCAACCCCTCCTTTCTGTAATGTATGCATGATGTTTCTGGGGGTGGGCTTGACCTAGAGGATGGGAATTTCAAAAGTTTTTATAAGGTCTTGCACACCATTTTTCTGGGTCTTTCCTCTCTCCTGCAAGTGAGGGGAACACCCTGTTGCAACAGTTCAATAAAGGCCAAGCCTACAGGCTGCTGTTTTGCTCCAAGTTATCCTGGTTGGTGTCTTTGTTTTTGTCCAAGGGAGCCCTCGGATTTTTCCGGTAACACTACAAAATACCACTGACTGTGCAAAATGATCCCAAGTTCTAAAGCTCTCTCAGCTTCAGAGCCTGGATTTTATTGTTGCTCTGCAGGCTCAGATTGCAGGTCTTAAAATTGTTTCAACACAGATTTCTGCGACTCGTATAAGTAAATGGTCAATCTGAAAACAGAGTTAAGTGCACTTTAGGGCCACTCAAATCATTGGGCCTGAATGAGCAGAACTGTGCTGGGAGCCTGGCTTGTGGGTTCAGTGATTCTTGAGGACTGAAAGTCAACCGCAACAAATTTTATGCAGCAGAAAAAACAACACGGAGATGTAAAGGCCTGTTGGAATGAATTGCTGCAGACTGAGTTGTGTTTAGGGAGTACAAATATCCCTTGGCAGATTTACAAGAGAGGAAGAAAGAAGCAGCTGGGAAGTGTGTGAGCTTTTTGGTGAAGGGGGAAGGTTTGTACCAAGCACACCCAACAGGCCCTAGAAGAGGGAGACTCCACCATGTGTAGCTCTGTGTGTGAACTGGGGAGCCGATGGCAATGCAGGGGCTGGCAGGCTGGACTGCAAAGGAAACCCCCTTGGGGCAGGGGGTTGGACTACATGACCTTTGGGTACCTTCCAACTCCACAGTTCTATGATTCTAAGACTGTGCAGGAAGGAGCAGGCAGATTAGCCATTCCTATCAACATCGATTGGACATATGCTGCCTGTTCAGATTTTGCTTAGAAAGGGTTTGCTAAGTCCTGGGCATCGTGGGCTTGTAAAAAAGTAAAAAGCTCTCATTTGTTCAGTGTTAACTCTGCCTCTTGCTAGAGTAGGATAAGAAGCAGCAGCTGCATTAGTCACCTGGATCAACACACACACACACACACACACACACACACACACACAAACATCGCTTTTCCTGGCAGGGCTCCTGCAATGGAACTCAAGCGGCCTTGGACTATCACTCCTACAATATTTATTTTCTTTATTTATGTCCAAGTTTTTAATAATAAAAAAGACGGCAGCCAAGGGAAACGGAGCCAGAGATAAATAATGCTTAGGATTGTTTTGCCTGAAAAAGTATTCAGCTGGGGCAGTAAGAACGATGAAGTGGTCGCCTTCATTGATCCAACTGGAACCCAAGCAGAGCTGCAATCAAAATCTAATAAAATGTTTATGGGGCATGGTTTTTCTTGGCAATCTTGCATCACGGAAGTGTATGAATTCCACCCCAGCCTACCCCCCGTTCGTTTTCCTGCCAATCCAGTGCCTTAAATGGCAACGTGTGGGACCCAGCGGACATGGAAGTGCATCCTGAAACGCAGCAGGTGCAGACCTGTTCAGCAAGCGAGATGGGAGACCAAGGTGAGTTCTGTGAAAGAGCAGATTTTACACATGCTCTTTATGTGAGTGCAGAGCAGAGTCTGGAAGTCTTTGCTCCAGGGGAGCACGCTTGGCTAAAGGGGAGTCTACAGCCTGGATGGACTTCCTTTCAGTGCTTGGAGGAGGAAGGGAAAAGGATGTGGCAAGAGTGGTTAAGCTAGATGCAGCAGCTGGAAAGAATTGGGAAGGTTTTCAGGTCGACCTGGGAAAGAAATGGGATGCCTGCTTTGGTTTGCTACTCTTCTTCCTCAGGTGAAGAAAACAGCCCTTCTTCCCAGGAGAGGAACTCTTGGCTCACGTGACCAGAGGGACATTCTTCTGCAATTCTGACTGTGAAAAGATGACCCAAGAAGAAACGGGCAGCCTTTAAGTTCACCAGCAGGATGTTAAAACAAATATGGGTCGGTCTGAACATCTGATAACAGGAGGCAGAAACGGAGGAGAGTTTGTGATTCCTGGGCCACGGCCACAAACAAGCCAATGCTGGAAGAGATCAGTTCCCTTTGGCTAAACAAAACCAGGTCACGTACAATCCTGAAACAAGGAAGTGTCAGGATGTGTCCCAAATTAATCCCAGTGTCTTTATTACACAAGCAAGCAAATCGAATCACAGAATTGTAGAGATGGGAGGGACCCTAAGGGCCATCTGCAATGCAGGAATCTCAACTAAAGCATCCATGACAGATGGACATCCAGAATCTGATGAAAAACAATCAATGAAGGAGAGTCCAACAGGTTCTGAGGGAGGGCGTTCCACTCTTTAACTTCCTTGTTACCCAAGAAAGCCAATCTCCTTCTCATTGGAATCTATTGGTTTGGGCGCAGGAGAGACATGTGACAGCCCTTCAAATATTTGAAGATGGCGGTGGCGCTGTGGTCTAAACCACAGAGCCTAGGGCTTGCCGATCAGAAGGTTGGCGGTTTGAATCCCCGCAATGGGGTGAGCTCCCGTTGCTTGGTCCCTGCTCCTGCCAACCTAGCAGTTTGAAAGCACACCAGCGCAAGTAGATAAATAGGTACCGCTCTGGCAGGAAGGTGAACGGCATTTCCATGTGCTGCTCTGGTTTCACCAGAGGTGGCTTAGTCATGCTGGCCACATGACCCTATCTGCGGACGAACGCTAGCTCCCTCGGCCAGTAAAGTGATATGAGCGCCACAACCCCAGAGTCGCCCACAACTGGACCTAATGGTCGGGGTCCCTTTACCCTTAAGCTTTATCCATTCACCTCTCAGTCTCTCTCCTCCAGGCTAAACATACCCAAGTCCCTCAACCATTCCTCATAAGGCTTGGTTTCCAGACGCTTGGTCCTCTTAGTCACCCTCCTCTGCACATGTCCCAGTTTGTCAATATTCTTCTTAGATTGTGGAGGTGGACCACCCAGACCTCTCACTGACTACCAATACTTCAAGGACCTAGTAGGTACCCCTTTCCTTCAAGAACCTGGATGAGATGAGGGAGGAAAGGGCCCTGAAAGGCAGCCTTCTCAAACCCGGCAGATGTTTTTGACTACAACTCCCATCAGCCCCTGGACAGAAGGGCTGGTGAAGGCTATGAGAGAGTGGTCAAGTTTGCTCTCCAAATGACAATTCTTTGGGAGAAGGTACATCAGCTGAAGCAGCATGAAGCTGATCTACACTTGTAACGCAGAGGTGGCCACATGTCTTGGCAGTTGTCACTGCAACTGAGTCGCTCAAGAAGAGAATAAGACTGTGCTAGAGTGTGATCCTTGAAAGAATGCCTAGACTTCTGGTCACCTCATCTCAGAAAGGCTATTGTAAAGTTGGAAAAGGTTCAGAAGAGGGCAACTGAAATGGTCAAGGGAATCTATAAAGAAAGGTTGCAGCCTTTGGGACTTTTTAGATAAAAGTAAAGGCAATTAAGAGGCGAAATGATAGACGTTTATAAAATTATGCCTGGCATGGAGAAAGCAGATAGAGAGAAGTTTCTTCCTCTCTCTTGTAACACTAGAACTTGTGGACATTCTATGAAAGTTGGGAGATTCAGGAGAGAGAAAATAAAGCTAAACTGTGGAACTCACTGCCACAGGAAGCAGTGGTGGCCACTAATTTGGATGGCTTTAAAAGAGGATTATTTTTTTAAAAGAGGAGAATATTTTTTTGGAAGCTGCCCAGATTGGCTGGGGAAGCCCAGCCAGATGGTCGGGGTATAAATAAATTATTATTATTATTATTATTATTATTATTATTATTATTATTATTAGGTGCATTCATCTACTATGGCAATACTTCTGAATACCAGTTGCTGGACACCGCAAGAGGAAAAGGGGCCTGTTTGCTTGGCTTCTGCTGCCTGGTTTCCCACAGGGGTCTGGTTGGCCACTGCGAGACCAGGATGCTGGCCTGGATGGGCCACTGGCTTCATCCAGCAGGTTCTTCTAATGTTCTTATGAACATAAAGAAGTGTACAGTGGTACCTCGGGTTAAGAACTTAATTCGTTCTGCAGGTCCGTTCTTAACCTGAAACTGTTCTTAACCTGAAGCACCACTTTAGCTAATGGGGCCTCCTGCTGCCGCCACGCAATTTCTGTTCGCAACCTGAGGTAAAGTTCTTAACCCGAGGTAATATTTCTGCGTTAGCGGAGTCTGTAACCTGAAGCGTCTGTAACCTGAAGCGTCTGTAACCCGAGGTACCACTGTACTTACAGCAGTCCATTACTATATTATGATAATATGATAATATTTTGTTCTCTTGCCAATTATGCTCTTATAAACATGCATTTTATATTTGATTTCCTTTAGTAATTTTTTTTTGAAATCTTTAAGATAATCTTTTCATTTCCTATTAATAGGGTAGGGTTGCTTTGAATGTATATTTGACTTTCTTCTGTAAAGTTTTATTCTGGATTGTTTTATTTGATGTTTTAATCTAGGTTGTAAACTGCTTTGAGATTTTCTTCCTCTTCTTCTTAAAAAATATAAAGTGGTACAGTGGTACCTCGGGTTAAGTACTTAATTTGTTCAGGAGGTCCATACTTAACCTGAAACTGTTCTTAACCTGAAGCACCACTTTAGCTAATGGGGCCTCCTGCTGCCACCGCGCCACCGGAGCACGATTTCTGTTCTCATCCTGAAGCAAAGTTCTTAACCCGAGGTACTATTTCTGGGTTAGTGGAGTCTGTAACCTGAAGCGTATGCAACCCGAGGTACCACTGTATAGAAATGAAATGAAGAAGAAGAAAGAATATTCCAGCCTCCATCTTTGATTGCCTCCCCCAGATGTTCAGGATGACAACTGCAGCACACCTGGGCTATCAGGAAGCTACCAGGTTTGGAAAGCGCTGAAGGTGAGGCCTTCTTCATGCATTTGTCATGGATGCTTTAGCGGAGATTCCTGCAGTGCAGGCGGTTGGACTAGACCATCCTTGGGGCCCTTCAATGATTCTATGCGCCACACTTGGCCACAGTTCAACTTCCACTGAGCTAGACCTCTCCCCATTGTTCAAAACTTTTTCATGCTAAACTCGACAAGGGACCCAGGACCATGCACAAGATAATTGAAAGGGGAAACAGAGAGGCTCCAGGGTTTAGAACCTTATACAAAAATTAATCCAAGACCTCTGTGCTAATCCCACACAGCTGACCTTTGACCCTTTATACTATTCCAAGCAAGCTGAGGCTGCTGCTGTTTTAGGATCTGCTCCAACACTCACTTTATGTGATTGCAAGAGAAACCTAGAGGAGAAATCCAAATCTGCTTCTCCCGTAATCTAAGGCAAAATATTCGCTCCAAGCCCAATCAACATCCCAGAGTCATACATTGCTCGCCTCCCCGCTGGGGGATTTTGGTTTTTGTTTGAAGGGTTTTCCAGTGCACTAACAGACAATTCACAGCACCCAGAATGAACTACAGTTCTTAAAATTTCTTGGCAAGAAGTCACGACAATCAAACTGGTATAAAATCGATTCATTCATATATGTCATGGATATCTAGGGTTGTTTCCACATGGGCAGTGGCGAGCGCTACCACAGTTCCTTCACTGAAAGGTACAGCTTCAAAGCTGCAACCAAATTTCCGCACTCAGGAGTGGGTGCTTTTCCTGAGTTCTCCTCCTCTGTTCTGTCCACTGTAGTGGGAAGGGCTTGGCTATGTGGGTGGGGAAGGGACGATTTGCCCCCCTTCTTTTTTCCTGCAGGAGGCCACATAGTGCCTGGAAAATCATAGAACTGTAGACTTGGGAGGGGACCCAAAGCTTCATCTAGTCCAACTCCCTGCAATGAAGGAATCATAGCTGTAGAATAAGGCTACCAGATTTTTTTCAAAGAATCCGGGGACACTTTTTTTTTTGAAAAGAGGGGGGGGAAGTTATTTTTTAAAAAGCGTTGTTTTTTTAATAAAAAAAGTAATATCTTCTCTTCTGTGGTCTCCTCTGTCACGCGGCCTTCCTCTGTGCCCCAGACTGCTCTCCTGGAGCTCTAGCCACCTTGGAGTAGGCTCAGGTCGGGCCTGGGCTCGGCCACATGTCCTTGCTCTCCCGGTGCTCTCCTATGTCTCCTCCTCAGCGGCCTGGCAAGATCGGGGCTCCCCTCTTATTTCCCCTTCCTCTTTCTCTCTCTTCCTTCTCCTTCTCCTCCCTGTGTCGGCTCCAGGGTTTTCCTGGCCCCGGAGCACCACTGGGCAGTCGGCTAGGCGCTCTTGCTCCCGGCTCGATTTGGGTCGCGGGGAGGGGGGGGGGAGTCAGTGGTTCCCCCAGTTGACACGCCGAGCGTCCCCGGTTCCCCCTCGGCAGTGGCAGTCTCAGCAGCCCGGAGCCAGCCTGGTAGCGCAGTTGGCTCTGGCTGACTTCAGGAGCTGCTCGCTGCCGTGGCACCTGCCATTTTGCCTCGCCAGAAGTCCCCATATGATGTGTCTTGTGCCGTTGAACCAATCACACAACATTCATACCCTACTAATAAATCTACAACACTTAAAATATAAATCCGGGGACATTAAATGAAATCTGGGGACAGATTTTGTCCGGGGACAGATTTGTAAATCCAGGGACTTTCCCCGGGAAACGGGGACGTCTGGTAACCATACTGTAGAATCCCCGACAGATTCAACCTGTTTAAAAACTTCTACTGAAGGCGAGTCCGCTACCTTCCAAGTAAGTCTCCTCCACTCTCAAACAGCTCTTACTGTCAGAAAGTTCTTGCTAATATTTATTCAGAATCTCCTTTCTTGCCATTGGAATCCATTGGTTCAGATCCCACCCTCTGGAGCGGCAGAAAACAAGCTTGCTCCACCTTCCATGTGGCAACCCTTTGGGTATTTGGAGATGGCTCTCACATCGCCTCTTCTGCAGGCTAAATATACCCAACTCCCACTCGCTTTTTCCCATAGGTCTCCCCCAACACCCCCTCTCTCTCACGAAAGAGAGGCGGAGAGTCTTATGTGAAGGAAATTCCTGCCTCCTTCCACTTCTCCCTGCCAGGAGAAGGCTGTTTGGCCGCTGGCTCATTCTGGAAAGGGGGAGAGATCCTTCCACCCTCTTTTCCCCCTAGTTCTGCTACTGCTGGTCGCCAGCCAGGGCATGGGCACCCTCATTCCCTTCCTCGCCTGCAGAGGACCAGAACTGCTGACCTCTTGATGAGAGAGAGAGAGAGAGAGAGAGAGAGAGAGAGAGAGAGAGAGAGAGAGAGAGCAGCTTCTGCCCATGGGGTGAGGGAGTTCCAGGAAAAGAGCTAACATTTGGATTAATTTTTCATTAATGGGAAATGGACCACAACAACAAAAGAGGAGAAACGCCATTTCGAAACTCTGCAAAACTCTTGCCTTCAGAGAGCTCTTCCTAATGTTTATTTGGAATCTCCTTTCTGGTAACTTGAAGGCATTGGTTTGTGTCCTACCCTCCAGAGGCGCAGAAAACAAGCTGGCTCCCTCTTCCATGTGGGATATCTGAAGATGGTTGTCATCTCTCCTCTCAGTCTTATCATTTCCAGGCTAAGCACCCCCAACTCTAACTAGACATACCCAAGAGCAAAAAGCTTCTGCCTGTGAAAGAACATAGCAGGGGCCGGTGCAGAAGAAGAGTGAGCAATTCTGTGGTCCTGTCTCTTTCTGCTCCTTTAGGTGTGGCAACCATGACACCACATCTTTGGGGCAGCTATTTTGTGACCGGTGCCCATTGCAGTGCCGTAACATTCCCAATGTGATGCCCACTGGGCCAAAAACATTGGCCACTTCTGCCTCCGGGAAAGGGATGTTTCCTGAGGGTTCCCTTTGGGTGCCTGTCAGCTCCACCTCATGAACCCCTGGGCTCCACCTCCAAGTCCCGCACAAATGGCAGAGTTGTTTATTGGAAGAACTGGTAAAGGTAAAGGGACCCCTGACCATTAGGTCCAGTCATGACCGACTCTGGGGTTGCGGCACTCATCTCGTTTATTAGCAGAGGGAGCCGGCGTACAGCTTCTGGGTCATGGGGCCAGCATGACTAAGCCGCTTCTGGCGAACCAGAGCAGCGCATGGAAGTGCCGTTTACCTTCCCGCTAGAGCGGTACCTATTGATCTACTTGCACTGATGTGCTTTCAAACTGCTAGGTTGGCAGGAGCAGGGACCGAGCAATGGGAGCTCACCCCGTCGCAGGGATTCGAACTGCTGACCTTCTGATCAGCAACTCCCAGGCTCTGTGGTTTAACCCACAGCACCACCCGCGTCCCGGAAGAACTAGTGGCCCCAAGCAAATGATCTCTACACCCATCAGCTGTCAGGAAAAGTCTAAGGATTACGCCTGTGAGCCAAGTGGGTGGAAGCCATGCAGGAAGCAGGGGACATCTAAACAGAAGGGGCAAGTGATAAATTTTGGGGGCCACTGTGCCCCCTCCTTCCAGACACCAGTACAAGAAGCTTGCACTTTTAATTAACTCATCTATCATCTATCTATCTATCTATCTATCTATCTATCTATCTATCCTGACTCAATTAATTTAGTGGAGCTTACTCTCAGGTAAGTATGCACAGGATTGCATCCTAAATGCATTTATTTATACACTGTGATTATCCATAGTGAGCTCAGTATATTTTGGCAGAGCTGCGGCCTTTTGAGTTATACGTTCTGCCTTATATTCGCCAAGGGTCTATATACCAACATACATATTATTTTAGTTGGAATAGTAAAAAAAGCCACATAATAGCTTTATTTAAGTGCACACAAAAAAGAATTTAAAAGCCAAAGTCTCTGACTCACACAGGTGGTTCTTTGCTCCTCAAGCAGGAATGAGTAATCAAAAGGGTTACTCTATCTATACAAACACAGCAGAATCAGGTTCCCAGGGAGGGGGTCTGTGGGCTGCTCCCCCCCCCCATTCTGCTTTAACCCTAGCAAACATTTCAATATATTTTCACAGCATCAGTAATAACCCTTACTAGCAACTCGGTGCATTTGTCATTTTATTAGCTAGTCAGATTTATGAGGCCTGAAATAAAAAATGTCATCCAGGTGTGACATAAATGGGTTTAATATCTCCTTTAACTAGAAGAAAAATTGGGGATTTTGCAGGTGCTGAAACAGAGTGGCTTAATCCCCGCCAGCAAATAAATTATTTCCTAATATTCCGTTCTCATTTTATAAAGCCAATCCCACACCAAGTGACCTCCTATGCACTCTCTGTTTCCCTCCCCCTTCACACAGGCACCCACTTTCAACAACAGAGCTGTACAGTTGGAAGGGCATCCCAAAGGTCATCTAGTCCAACCCACTCCCTGCATTGCAGGAATTGAGCAAAGGCAGAGTGATACAAGGCTTGGGAATAGGCAGAGTGTGTGCCACAAGTCTTCAGCAGTGCAGGAAGGCTGCGGAATGTAACGCTCGGTGTAGCATTCAACTTCCAAAGAATCTCAGTTTTTAAAAAAGAAAAAAGCATGTCGTTAGTCCTCATGAGGAGATGCTTGGTGATGCCTGCTGGAACCTTAAGACTTGCTGAGTAAGGCTCAAGGAGCAGGAAGAATTCCATAGCTGTATACAGCTTTGAAAGGGGCTAACACTGGATTTGACCCATATGGTGGAGAATTATTGATGACTATGAGTTCATGGGAGCTATTAATATTAATAATACAACCTCCTTTATTAATAACCATTTTTTCATCCGCTTATGTGCCATCTGCATTAAATTGTTGCTGTTGTTGTTGTTTAAATAAAGGGGGAAGGAGGGATGAAATCTTCTGACAGCTTTAAGTTTCCCTTAAGGCAAGTTTTTATGGTTGGCTAGTAAATTCCTTTAAAAACCATGTTTATGATGGAAATGCAAGACAAAACTATAAAATGCCACAAGCGGGCGCCACCGTAATTAAAAATGCCCCCCTCCCAAGTTCCCATTCCTGATAATGAGCTTTTTATATTAGGGGCAGGTTATACCTTTGGGGTGAAAAGAGGACTCAATTAAGGGGGGGGCGGAGAACACCCGCCATTTGGTCTATTATCTTGAACACAAAAATAACCTCATTAATGCAGGCAAAATTGCAAAACCTAGTCCCTTTAGAATGCGAGGAGACCACAGGAATCCCATGTGACCCGGCCTCCTCCAGAATGATTGGAAGCAGCTGGACGTGCTGGCAACCTCAGCCCCTTTCCAGATTTGACGCTGCGAAAAGAAAATTTCACAACCTCTTTTGTCTGCCCAAAATGAAGCTAGAAAACTGGTTTTAGCCTTTGCCTTGCAGATCAGTTAAAGCAAGTAGAGAACCATAGAGTTGGAAGGGACTACGAGGGTCATCTACCTGCAATGCAACACAAGGAAGGCAAGTAACAACAACAATTAAGTCAGGTCCCGGTTGGGTGAGGAGAGCAGCTGGCTGAGCCGCCAACCCAAGAGTCCCCAGGGATGATATCTTAGGCAGTGGTTCTCAACCTGTGGGTCCCCAGATATTGTTGGACTACAACTCCCATCATCCCTGAGCTCTGGCCTTGCTAGCCAGGGGTGATGGGAGTTGTAGTTCAACAACATCTGGGGACCCACAGGTTGAGAAAGGCTGCCTTAGGGCCTGGAGCCTGGTGCTGGGACACTGAGCAGTTAGCAGAAGGGACAAGCTGGGAACTGGTAGAAGCAGGAGACTGGAGCGATCAAGGAGGGTCAGGATAAGGAGGGCCCTCCAGGACAGTTGAGAATCTCAGACTTCCGTGTGACTTGGACTGTGCCCACAGTTATTACTCAGTTATTACTTCCCTACCCACCAAAAAAGGGATGCGGGTGGCACTGTGGGTTAAACCACATAGCCTAGGACTTGCCGATCAGAAGGTCGGCGGTTCAAATCCCCGCGACGGGGTGAGCTCCCGTTGCTCGGTCCCAGCTCCTATCAACCTAGCAGTTCAAAAGCACATCTGTGCAAGTAGATAAATAGGTACCGCTCCGGCGGGAAGGTAAACGGCGTTTCCGTGCGCTGCTCTGGTTCGCCAGAAGCGGCTTATTCATGCTGGCCACATGACCCAGAAGCTGTATGCCGGCTCCCTCAACCAATAAAGCGAGATGAGCGCCACAACCCCAAAGTTGGTCACGACTGGACCTAATGGTCAGGGGTCCCTTTACCTTTACCCACCATAAAGTCCTGAAGTCTGTTGTAGCCATGCGGGCAAGTATTTGCTTATTTGTGTTAAAGCCATGGTTTGTTGTTCCATCTGAGGGCAACTCATGGCAAACAACCAGTCTTGTGTTCTGTGTATTTTCGGTATTTGTATTTGCAAATGTGATCTGCTGTTTAATGCATCTTTGAGATGGTTTAAATTTTTGCCTCTGGCGATGAGCAACAGAAGTCTGACCTGACCTGACCCTAAAGTAGTCTGTGAGAGCCAATGGCAAGGAAAGGGGCTGAGATTTCCAATGGGCACGTGAATGGATGCTCATCCGAGGCCTGTCGCTTTACAGGCCGAGGGAGCCAGCGTTTGTCTGCAGACAATTTTTCCAGGTCATGTGGCCAGCATGACTAAGCCGCTTCTGGCACACCGGAACACAAAAACCAGAGCAGCGCACGGAAATGCCGTTTACCTTCCCACCGGAGCGGTACCTATTTATCTACTTGCACTGATGTGCCTTTGAACTGCTAGGTTGATAGGAGCTGGGACCGAGCAACGGGAGCTCACCCCATCGCGGGGATTCGAACAGCCAACCTTCTGATTGGCAAGCCCAAGAGGCTCAGTGGTTTAGACCACAGTGCCACCTGCGTCCCATAACACTAGAACGTATGGGCATCCAATGAAGCTGAATGTTGGAAGGTTCAGGGCAGATAAAAGGAAGTCCTCCTTCATGCAGTGCATTGTTAAACTATGGAACTCCCTCCTGCAGGAGGCAGAGAGGTCCACCTAGATGGCTTTAAAAGGGCGATTACATAAATTAATGGAGGAGAGGGCTATCATTGGCTACTAGCCATGAGAGGTGTGCTCTGCCCCCCACAGTTGACACAGTGATGCTTCTGGATTCTAGTTGCTGGAAACCTCAGGAGGGGAGAGGGCTCTTGGGCTCAGGTCTTGCTTGTGGGTTTCCCACAGGCACTGTGACGCCAGGCTCTTCTTATGTTCTTAATGAAGCCTCTGAGTTGTTGATTTCTTTATTTATATCAGACAGGAAAAGCCTGGGCCAGAATGTCCTGAAACACATCTTGTGAGTTTGTGTCAGCAGCTCATGGAATGAAAATAGGATCAGAAAATGAAGAAAACAAGTCAAAGGTTTCACAATCTGCACAGGATGAGGCCTTCATTGTCAGGCTCCCCCCAACCCCGCATCAGATACTGCCCTGTCTGAACTGTATGTCAAAACCAAAAATAAATAAATAAATAAAAATAAAAATAAAATCCTTCTAGTAGCACCTTTGAGACCAACTAAGTTAGTTATTGGGGACGTGGGTGGCGCTGTGAGTTAAACCACAGAGCCTAGGACTTGCTGATCAGAAGGTCGGCGGTTCGAATCCCCGCAATGGGGTGAGCTCCCGTTGCTCAGTCCCTGCTCCTGCCAACCTAGCAGTTCGAAAGCATGTCAAAGTGCAAGTAGATAAACAGGTACTGCTACAGCGGGAAGGTAAACGGCGTTTCCGTGCGCTGCTCTGGTTCTCCAGAAGCGGCTCAGTCATGCTGGCCACATGACCCGGAAGCTGTATGCTGGCTCCCTCGGCCAATAAAGCGAGATGAGCACCGCAACCCCAGAGTCGGTCACGACTGGACCTAATGGTCAGGGGTCCCTTTACCTTTTTAAGTTAGTTATTGGTAGGAGCTTTCGTGTGCATGCACATTTCTATGGCCTACCTGAGAGTAGGCGAAACGGAACAATCTGAATTGGTTAAAAAGGAAAGTCAGCATCTGCTCTGATGCATTCTTGTTTTCATGTAAATTCAAATTTGAGGTGCACAACTGTGCCCTTGCTACTAGGCAAAAGCAGTCGGAGGCAGCATAAAACGGAACAGAGCAACAGAAGTCAGGGGCAAACGAAGGGGAAGGATGGTGGCTCTGCCTACTCTAGACTAGACTAGCTAGCCACTGCTGGAAACAGAACCCTGGATTAGATGGTTCTTGGCTTAATCCAGGAGGATTACAGAACAGACAAAGAATCTTGCATGCCTTCCATGTCTCAACACCAGAATGTGTTTGCACCTTTGCCAGGGGCCCCAAAGGCATCCAGCTCTCCCTGTGCCATTTTTGCAGTCCTTCTGAAGACACCAGGGCCGTTATGTCTAAATGCTGGAAAGCAGGCATTCTCAAAGCAAAGACACATCACTATCTCCGCCTCTTCCTAAAGGGGAAATTATTGGCAGCTGCAGAATTATTATTAATTTTTTTTTCCAAAGGAGAAATATGATCTGTGCTTTCCAAGCAACCGATCTCCAGACTGCCTAATGCCTCCTTCCTGCCCGAGGGACGCTTGCTTTATGTTATGTTTACATCCATGGAAATTTCATGTCACTGCTTGCAAAGCGAATGCGTCACTTGGTCAAAAGGAGGGAGAGCATTTTTGTGGCACTTTTGAAGCTCTCGCAGGTTTCCTTTTGAAGGTTTCTCAGCTGGGGGGTGGGTTGTTTTCTTTATAATTCTCCGAAGGGTCCTTCAGAAAATATGATGAATGCAGACTTGGGAATATTTGTGTCTAGGTCTCTGGGAGACAGCAGGGGAGCTGGGGGCAGATGTGTGGATGTTTCCACCCTGCCGTAAGAGGTGGACTGGGTTTCCCTTCTATCCTGGATCCCGGCCACTGCCAGCGAGGAAGCCTTTTATGAACTGGGATGAGATTTCATGGTTTTTGAGAGATCTGAAAACCAGACTCATATGTCTAACAGTAAGAAGTGGGGTGGAGGGAATGGAAGTGGGTGGGGACAACTGGGGTGAGTGGGGGGAGGTGACTGGAGAAGTCCAAGGACAGCTTTTTTCCCCAGAGAGCTGATGGAGGCAGCTCCCCCCCCCCCTTTTAAAAAGGCCATAAAACCCGTTTGGCTAGAGGCAAGAGCTGGACAACAGAAAAATGTGCATCATTATCAGGTCACTGTCAATGCTCTTAGACAACTATATCTGCAGCCACAGGGCCAGGAGAGAAGAACAACTTCTATTCTTCTACTTTATAGAAGATGGGCTGGCTAAGAAATGCCACCTGCTTTTGGTTCTGCTTCTACTACGGTTACGGTGTTGTTTTAACCTTTGCTTGTGTCCATGACATCACCCTTCAAGTTACATCATTGCTGCACAGGGACTGTAACCAGCTCTGTGTAACTGAATTTAAAGAAACAAGAAACTTCCCATAGGGAAGCTCAGACAAGCCAGCAGCCGCCCAAGAATGCAGCTGCTGTGCGATGGGAGATTTCTGGTCTCACGAACCCCTGGCTGCAGCTGGAGAGGTCCTGTTTGCAACCCCTCCATCAAGTTCTCCAGCCGCTTAGCAAACATTCTAAGCTGCAGTTTTGGGAACCCAGGATCTCAACAAAGAGAAAACTGCTTGAAACATTTTGAATCTAATTCGCAGTTGCACATTTCCACTGTAGACTGAGAGAGCAGGCATTCAGTTGCCAAAGCCACTTCCGAGCTCGAGAGGAGGGGGGGTTGCGGGCCACCCCTCCCACACACGGGGGCTGGTTTTAGCCCCCGCGAGAAGAGGGAATCCCCGGGCGTGTCTGCGACCCGGCCCGCCAATCGGCGGGCAGGGGAGGCGTGGCCTAGCCCATTTAAGGCTAGTGTGCCCGGGGACCGCCCTCTTTGCCCCGTTCCAGCTGCCTGATTTTCCCATCCCACCCACCCTTTAGGCTTAGCTAGCTTTGACCTTGCTATGGACTCCGGTTGGTCGCCACAAGGGGCCTTGTAGGATTTTTTCCAACTTGGCGCACTTCCAGCCTTTTGGTTTTTTCACCTACCTCGTAGCAAACATCACAACTTCTTCGGTATTGGCGGTTAGGCATTGGCAGGGGTTAATTGTTATGCAAATGAAGGGGGGGAAGGAAGCGCCATCACCTTCCCCCAATGAAAAGGGTAGTCCGGTAGAGGACTCTGGGGGGCATTGCCCTGTCCGAAATCTAGGGAGGTGAGGGTCTCCGGCACACCCCCGAGCAGTGACACCCGTGGGATCCTAGTTGGCGTACTTCAACAGGACTCCCATGGCTTGTGGATAACCCTTCCCAGTTTCCATGCCGGGTAGTTGATAGGAGCCAATGCCTAAGGCCAATACCTTCCAATTCCTGTAATCAATAAAGTTGTGGCCTTTTTATGCCCATTAACCTTAAATAATGTGTCCAGTGTCTTCTTTTCACTTGGGGGGAGGGGACTCGCCACGCAATCAGACATTGTACTTCTGCTCCTTTTCCACATTTAGAATCATAGAATTGTAGAGCTGGAAGGGAATGAAAGGGCAATCTATTCCAACCCGCTCCAATGGAAGGTTTAGCGTGTTGCTGTGTCTGCATCAACCTTCCACACTTGCAGGCATTGGTGCGGGGGCATTTAAGTAGCATGTTCATTTGAAGAATACGTTGTTTAGCTTGTGCTATGTTTAAGCACAATTGCACTAATATGTTTTTGAAAATTCATAAGCCAAAAAACCCAAAACTTTAGTACAAATATTAAAACTGATTTCCTAAATGGCACCAGCTGGAAGTGTGCTGAAGTCAAGAGGCAGAGCCCTGCATGGAAGGGAAGGGAAAGTGCAGGGGGTGCTATTATTTGATGATAATGTCATGCAGATAGCCTATGATAAGTGAGTGAACAAAGGGTGGAGATTCTAGAACTTCCCTTGTGTGGAAAGGAGCCTCCATAGTCCCTCCTGCCCCTTCCCTTTTCAATATGAACTCCGCGTGCTACACCTTCCCCTCTTTGTTGCTCATGAATTTCCCCCTCCCTCTGCTGTCTATTTGGCATAAAACACAGGATAGTGTGGCTCTGGCCAATGGCAATGAGGACACAGGCGTGTCTTCCCAAGCTCACCCTCCAGAGCAGACTTCAGCAGATGTTCTGGATCGACCAGTGGGGGGTGATGGGAGTTGGTCATACGAAACATCTGGAGGGCACCAGGCATCGCTCAGAGCAAGTTATTAGAGAAGGGCAACAATACCTTGTCTCCTGGTTGTGGTCGCATCACAGACACTCGGTCGTAACCTTTCCGCAGCAAAACCCAGAGGGCATCCAGCTTTCCCTGAAAACGAAACAAAGATTGCTTAAGCAGCCATTTAGCAGAGTGCTTGTCATCTTCTAAAAGCCTGCAAAGGAAGCAGAGCTACATTTCACTCTGACAAAGCTACATATTTTTTCTTCCTCTTGCTGTCTGTGTGCCTGTCTGTCTCAAAAGAAAAATGTGCAGCTGGGAAGAGGAGTCACGCTCATGAAAACCCCACTTTTCTTTTGAAAATGCAGGTTTCTAGCCATTATACTCACAAAGTTGTGCTTGAGTCTTAGAGACCTGAATGGTGGGAGGATTCCCAGTGGTTGAGGGCGGGTCTTTCCCATGACTGGCAGAAGCAGAACAAATTATGCGAAGTAAGGAAATCATGCAGATATGCTCAGTTTGCATAATTCACACAGGCCACAGAATCCAGCTTTGCTTGGCACAGAATTTTGGAATCTTTTAGCACAACTCGGATTGCAACAGGGTCTAAGCAGCAATGTAATTTCATGGACAGAAGAAACACTTCAACAAGCTTATCGATTTCAGGCCAAAATGCAGATGCTTGCAGAATGATAAAATCTACCTCATCCAGACTTCCTTTTGTGTTGCATTTCTAGGCACATGTCCGGGCTTTAAACTTCCATGTCGGAGGGCTTTTATTCTGTCCCAGCACTTTCTCTAGGAAAACCTGTGTTTCACCACTGAATTAGAACAAAGGCCAACTGGGTTTTAAGTTGGGATTGCTGTTTGCTCCATTTAGCAGTAAAACATGGGTTTTCCCAGGGAAAGTCCCAGGAGAAAACAAACAAACAAGTAAAAAATGCTTGGACACAGAGCTTTAAAGCACGGATCTGTGCTTGGAAACCATGGTGCAAAAGGAAGAGTGGAAGAGCCCTTAGTTATCAATGGTGGAAGGAAAGGCTTGGGTTCTGGAGTGCTAAGTTGCTTCTGTAACCCTGGCACTTTTTAACTGGGTGGTGACACAACATACAAATCTGTTTTGCAAGAGGACAGAATCCAGGAGACAATCCAGGCACAGCTGTGCACCTTGCTTCCTCCTCTCAGGGACCCCCATGAACTTCCCTCTCCCTCAAAAGGAGCAGGCGATCCACTCCAACAGTGAACATACCTTCTTCCACAGCAGGGCATGCAAGTTCTCATTTCCGGAGTGAACAGACCAGGACAGATGCAGAATAAGCTACGCTGGAATTTTACTCAGCAATCTCCTCATATGCACACTTATGGACAGAGTCTGCTGAGCGTGCCAGAAATTTTTTGGCACTTCTACAGAGGAGGAATATTTGAAGGCAGCTTTGATCCATTTGTTATAAGTTTGGGTTGTCCAGATGAGTGTGAACGGACTTAACGTATGTCAGTCAATGAGTGATTAGGTGCTTAATGCTCCTTAATTCTTGGGAATCACATTCTGGATTTTTTGAAGGTCCATCCTTCAGCTGGTCGTAGGGGCAGAGAACGAGCAGTTGCAGCAGCTTGAATTTGGTCACAAGAGGGAGAAGGGGGGTATTAGCTGGGACCACACAAGCCCGGGGTCCGGGGGCAGAGTGTGTTCTGCAGAGATGGTTTATGGCCTATATATCAGATTCATTCATTGGCTGTTTGTTCAGGATTTTAAGATGTTTTTATTACTTTATTGTACACTAGCACTTCCCCCCGCAACCAGTTAGAAGGTGGGAAATGATGTTTCAGGGGTTGCAATGAAAATATCGCGTAAGAGAGGTACCTTAATTGGAGAGTACCACTTGTGGGGAGAAGATGACCTCCGCATGTTGTTCCCAAGATTCCTGGGCTCTGGGAATTCGTATTCTTGCTCCGGCATCTTGACCCGAGCATTCTTGGCCTTCTCCAGCTTCGCACCTTCCTCAGTGGATCCTCTTTCCCCCCAGCGAACCTAAAAACACCCACAAAAAAACTCTTGAGGGTTTAGTCCCCTTCACAGAATCACAGAAGCATCGGACTGTAGAGTCCCTTGCGGTCCAGCAATCATAGATAAAACATGGCTATTCTCTTGGGGCTCAAGCTGTTTCTCTTCTCACGGCCTAGGACCCTCGTACCTACGGGACCGCCTCTCCCGGTATGCCCCACGGAGGACCTTAAGGTCTGTAAATAGCAACACCCTAGAGGGCCCGGGCCCTAAGGAAGTTAGATTAGCCTCAACCAGAGCCAGGGCCTTCTCAACAGTGGCTCCGGCCTGGTGGAACGCTCTGCCTCATGAGACCAGGGCCCTGCAGGATCTGATTTCTTTCCGCAGGGCCTGTAAGAAAGAGTTGTTCCGCCTGGCCTTTGGCTTGTAATCAGTTTGATCCCCTTCCCCTCTTTCTTTTTCCTTTCTCCTCCTGTTAAGAGGCTGCATCTTAATGTTTTAATATGTTGTATTTTAATTTTTGTTTTTTAAGTTGTATTTTAATCAACTTGTTTTATTATTGGTTGTTAGCCGCCCTGAGCCTGGTCTTGGCTGGGGAGGGTAGGGTATTTATTTATTTATTTATTTATTTATTTAGATGATTCTCTGGTTCCTTCAGTCCATTTTGGACCTGCAGTGAGGCCTCAGAAACAGAGGAAAGTATCCCCCCCTTGATTTGCCCGTTTACGATGCTCGCCATCCCCCGTCCCCCCACTCCTGCATTAGTGTTACGAGACAAACATGGCTTTGGGGACCTTAAATTTGCTTCATAATGTTGATAGACGCTGGGGGGAAATTCTCAACACACATAACAAATCTCAGCCTTCAGGTTATCTCACAATTGTCTGCTGTCTGTCTCTCACAAAAAGCAGCTTTGTGGGGCCCCAACCCAGACTGGAACCACAGCGGAGGGTGAAAACACACACATCCCATCTCTCTGTGCTGTGGTCCCAAATCTGGATTTAACCCTTCAACACCCTGTGCTGTTTTCCTGCCAAAACAGCATTTTTTGCAGCAAACAGCAGTTTGGGGGCAAATGTCAGCATCAGGGTGAAGGGAATGTGGGTGGGGAAACAGTATGGAGAGCCCATCATTTTTTGCAACAGCAGCAATCCCTCCAGAGCACACGTCTCTTGCCTAAGGAGAGCCTGCTGGATCAGGCCAATGGCCCATCTAGTCTAGCACCCTGTTCTCAGAATTGCCAAACCCATCCTCCTCTGTGAATTGGCCCAGTCCTCTTCCAAAGCCATCCACTTTGGTGGACATCACTGCCTCCAGTGGCAGTGAGTTCCACAGTTTAACTATGTGCTGCGTGAAAGAGTTCTCCTCTTATCTGTCTGGAATCTTCCAACTTGGTGTTCACCTACCTCCATCCGCTTAATTCCGCCAACGCCACGACCACCATAATAGGAGGCGTCTACGGTTGGCCACTTTTTCTTGGGAAGCCCATCATCGTCTTCTTCCTGAAAAATAAATAAAACAGGCAAAGAAGATGATGGCAACGTCGATGATAATTTAAAGTTACAATATACAAAAGACAAAATACGTAATAAAAATAATAAAAACATAATTGAAATAATCGAAACAAGAAAAGGAAGAAGAGTTTGGACTTGATATCCCGCTTTATCACTACCCTAAGGAGTCTCAAAGCGGCTAACAATCTCCTTTCCCTTCCTCCCCCACAACAAACACTCTGTGAGGGGAGTGGGGCTGAGAGACTTCAGAGAAGTGTGACTGGCCCAAGGTCACCCAGCAGCTGCATGTGGAGGAGCAGAGACGCGAACCCGGTTCACCAGATTACGAGTCTACCACTCTTAACCACTACACCACACTGGTTCTCAATTAACAACAATACTAGCGTATACAAACTAATAAACGATACACTCCCCCACCAAAGCCCATAAACAACACTCCAGACCACAAATACAAAAAATTCAAATTAACATATAACATTTAACAACAATTTAAAACAACCCCACAGCGCCCACCCAGTATGCCCCATTAAAGCTTCAGTTAATGGGGTTAAAAAAGGGGCCTTTGTCTGTAGCACAACCCTGAGATCGCGCCATCTCGTTCTGACAACAGGGGGAGTCAGACCAGCCCACCTACTGAACGTGGATGCATGAGGTGGGAGGCGGCTGCGGGGGTCTGTATCACTCCTGCTGATGACCCAGGTGCCCACCCACCCTCTCACTGCCCGCAGAATCCCTCCCCGCAAAGAGGATTTTGAGCCCCTTCCGAGATATGCACTTTGACTGCACATGGGGGAGATAGCCTGCAAGGCTCCCCACGTTCAACGGATGTGGACCTCTTTATGTTTTTAAACAGTGTGTTGTGCAGCATCCACATGGCACATAGGAGAATGGGATATAGTGAAAGTCTTGAAAGACCTCTCACCAGATGTTCCCTTTGTCCTCCCCCCAAAGGTCTGGCTGCATGACAGGGCTGTGAACTACAGCAGCACGTATGTAACCATCCCATGTTATGCAGCACATGTGTGTGTGTGTTAATAAGGGCAGGACTTCTAACATGCAACCCTGCTGTTTCTCATTCGGATCAGGTGTCCCTCCTGGTTTAGAGCTGTGCTCATTAATTCAGCCTTGCAGGAGGCAAAACTAACTTCTAATGCCTTAAAGCATTAGAAGCTTCAGAAGCCATTCGCAAGAGGTATTTCCTTCGCCTGGCAGGAGGTGTGGAATGTGATCTGTTATCTCCAAAATACATAAACGTGAGGCCTGGAGAGATGCTTTCAGGGGTGGAGAAGCATGAAAAAAGGTGCCGCCAGTACTTGCTCATGTTTGGAAAAGTGGGGAGCCTGTGTGTTGCATTTTCAGGAGTACATTTGCACCCTGAACTGAAAAATAACAAACTCAGAGTTTTCTGCATATAAATATGAGGAAACTTTGCAGGCGGAAGGGCTAAAAACCTGCTCTGAACCAAAGAAGCAAATTGGAGAACCTGAATTCTACTGCTTGATACCACACGCTGTGCTGTAACAGAATCAGAATGACAAACATATCTGTGGTGGGGAACTGGTGGCCAATGGGCCAAACCAGGCCCCCAGATGGCAGCTGACCCAAGACTTCTGTCAGACAGAGGAGTCACCACACCCTATTTATTGGTGAGAGGGGGAACTTCAAGAAGGTCGCAAGCCCACGTCTTGCTTTCGTGCATCCTCTACTTTCCCTGCCCTGGCTCAGTGCTACGGGAGTCATAGAACCACAAAATTTTAGCTTTGGAAGGAACCCAAAGAGTCATCTACTCCGGGGTTGGAGAACTTTAAAAGGTGTTCCTAATCTGGAGGTACACATCACAGAAACCCAAAGGAAAAGGAGGCAGGCTCCAAGTGACAAGAGAGGTCTTTATTGCATACAAATGTATGTAGGGTCAGCCTCCTAAAAGCATAAGAGAGAGAGAGATAAAGGCTGCATTTTGATGCTTTCTGGCATCTTCCTTTACAGCATAGGTGATGACCACCTATCAGACCATTGCTGCAATCACAGCCACCTTTTCCATCACAGCTACAGTTAACAGCACACTTTCGGCATTCTTAAAGCACTCAGAGATCTTCCAGCCCTTCTGACTAGCTCACCCCGGCCTTTTCATTTTAGTAACCATCTTTCAGTGCCTTTCTTTGCTGTCTTCTGACTTGTTCTTGCTCTGTGCCTGCTTTCAGTTAATGATCTTTTTGTTCTCTTCTCGACCTAAGACTTAGTGCGATTACTACGTTTGGCTGATCTCCTTGTGTTTCATTCCTTGTGTTGTATCTTATCTGTGTTCATTTCATTCCTTCCAGTTGTGCTAGGAACTGTAGGAGAACACAGGGCTTGTGCATACTTCTGCTTAAAAAACACACCAGCCCATCTGTTCTATGAGGAAAGGTTCAGATTTCAGACTGCAAAGCTTTAACTGTGCAAAATATGAATTTAGAGATGAAATAAAATGGGGGAAATTCTCCTGCACAGGAATCACAGATGACGAGGATATGACTCCTCCTCTTCCTCGTAACGCTAAGTTGACTCCTGTCCCGACAGGCACGTTGCCTCTCATCACTGAAGTGGCAGCACAGAATCACAGAACTGCAGAGTGGCAAGGGACACCAAGGGTTAACTAGACCAAACCCCTGCATAGCTGGAGTCATAGCTGGAGAGGGATGTCACGTGAGCCAGTGTGAGCCAGTGTGGTGTAGTGGTTCAGAGTGGTGGACTCGTAATCTGGTGAACTGGGTTCGATTCCCCGTTCCTCCACATGCAGCTGCTGGGTGACCTTGGGCCAGTCACACTTCTCTGAAGTCTCTCAGCCCCACTCCCCTCACAGAGTGTTTGTTGTGGGGAAGGAAGGGAAAGGAGAAAGGAATAGACAGCATTTTAAAAAGAAGGGACATCACCTTGCCAACAAAGGTCTGTATAGTTAAAGCTATGGTTTTCCCAGTAGTGATGTATGGAAGTGAGAGCTGGACCATAAAGAAGGCTGATTGCCGAAGAATGGGTGCTTTTGAATTCTGGTGCTGGAGGAGACTTTTGAGAGGCCCATGGACTGCAAGAAGATCAAACCTATCCATGCTGAAGGAAATCAGCCCTGAGTGCTCACTGGAAGGACAAATCCTGAAGCTGAGGCTCCAATACTTTGGCCACCTTATGAGAAGAGAAGACTCCCTGGAAAAGACCCTGATGTTGGGAAAGATGGAGGACACAAGGAGAAGGGGACGACAGAGGACGAGATGGTTGGACAGTGTTCTTGAAGCTACCAGCATGAGTCTGACCAAACTGAGGGAGGCAGTGGAAGACAGGAGTGCCTGGTGTGCTCTGGTCCATAGGGTCACGAAGAGTCGGACATGACTAAACGACTAAACAACAACAAACAACAACAACAAGGGTAGTGATAAAGCAGGATATCAAATCCAAACTCCTCTTCTTCTTCACGTGACATTGCTCCTAGCTAGGCCAGCCTTCCCAAAACGGGTGCCCTCCAGATGTTCTGGGCTACAGCTCCCTTCATCGCTGACCATCCCTCCTTTCACCCACAGTCAGAGGCAGAAACGACCACCAACTTGGACGGCTTTTATACGGGGATGAGACAAATTCATGGAGGAGGAGAAGGCTATTGATGGCTCCCAGCCATGCTGGCTATTCTCTGCCTCCACAGTCAGAGGTCTTAACGCTTCTGAACACCAGTTGCTAGAAACCACAGGAGGGGAAAGCGTTGCCCTTGTGCTTGGGTCCTCCTGCTTGCGGGTTTCCCACGTTGCGCATCTGGTTGGCCATCGTGAGAGCAGGATGCTGGACTAGATGGACCACTGGCCTGATCCAGCAGCCTCTTCTTACGTTCAAGGGCCACACGAATGTCAGAAGGCCCCTCTAGCCCTCTGTGGCTAGCAGATGCCCCTGGCAATAACCAGGGCAGGAGCACAAGAGCTTTCCTCCTGCTCAAGATCCCAGGGTGTGCAGCGTCTTTCCTGAGGGAGCTAATATAGCCATCACAACTAGTCTCCGCAGGCAGCCTTATTCTATGTGACTCTTCCTAACCCCCGTTTGAAGCTCAGTTTGTGGCCACTGACCACATCCTGTGGCGGCAAATTCCATAGTCCAAGTATGCAATGATGTGCAAAGAAGGGCTTCCTTTTGTCTGCCCTGCATCTTCCAGAGGTCCAGCTTCCCTGGGTGACCCCCTCTGGGCCTGCTTTCTCCACACTATGCATAATTTTATAAAATATCTGTCATCTTCCCGCAATCCTCCCTACTCATCTTTTTTTTTTCTAAACTAAAATGCTGTTGTTTAAAACCACGGGAGGGCTGAAACTGCCATTGCAAAGAAGCAACTTCAAAGGGCACTCTTGGGGGGGGCACTAAAGGGCTATCAAGCCTGGCCCCCCTGCCCCAAGGGCTCTGAGGGGAGTGAGTGGGGGTGATGGGGGCTGGTGCGCTCGGCCTCCAGGTGGCCAACCAGCAGGCTCCTCTCCCCTGCCGAGCCTGAAACTGGCTACCTCTGGCCTTGGGGTGAGGTGAGGGGACTCTGGCTCTAGGGACCAGGCAGCCAGCAGCAGAGAGACCTGGAACTGAGGGCAGTTGATGGAGAGAGCAAGCCCTCCTCTCCTCAGGGCCGCCTGGGGCTCCTCTTAAAGTGGTCCAGCCTGCAAGTCCAAAGTAAGAAGGAGGGCACTGGAAAACTCTGGCCTCAGCCTTCTCAGCCCCCTAAAGGGTCAGGCAGGTGGGCGGGCAGGTTTTTTGGCTCTCTCGGGAAGTTGTGGACTCTTCTCCATTGCAGGGGGTTGTACTAGATCAGGGATGTCCAACAGTGATCAACTGGTTGATTGCGGGGGGTCCGTGGTAGATCAACAACTTAAAGGTAAAGGGACCCCTGACCATTAGGTCCAGTCATGACTGACTCTGGGGTTGCGGCGCTCATCTCACTTTATTGGCCGAGGGAGCCGGTGTACAGCTTCTGGCGAACCAGAGCAGCGCACGGAAATGCCGTTTACCTTCCCGCTGGAGTGGTACCTATTTGTCTACTTGCACTTTGACGTGCTTTCAAACTGCTAGGTTGGCAGGAGCAGGGACCCAGCAATGGGAGCTGCCAACCTGATTGGCAAGCCCTAGGCTGTGGTTCGAACTGCCAACCTGATTGGCAAGCCCTAGGCTGTGGTTTAACCCACAGCGCCACCCGTGTCCCTTATTATCAACTTAGGCTTCCTAAAAAAAGCTCAACAACTTCTGTCAATCCAATGAATAGATCACTGCCTGTTTTTTCACAGATCGCAGTCTCTTGGAAGTTGGACATGCCTGTACTAGATGACCCTTAAGGTCCCTTCCAACTCAACCACTCTATGATTCTGTGATAAGGAGGAGTTTGCACATGTGCAGCTGGGGGCGGGAAAAGGTTGCCTGGGCCGGGAGGTGGCATTTTCTGGTTTGCCTCGGGCAACAAAATGTCCTGGGCTGGTCCTGCAAGGAAGGAAGGAAAAGAGATGAAACTGCAGCAGCTCTGGGTGCCTTGTCAGGGACAGTGACATGCCTGGACAGAGGCCCCTTTGGCCTGGTTCAGTGCTGTGGTTGCCTTGAGTGTAAATCAGTTCAGTGCATGGTGTGACTCTTTTGATAAATGTTAAGGGTGTAAGTAGGTCGTTTGCAAAGGACTCTGCTCCATGCAAGCAGAGTTCCCACTTTACTAGATCCTCTGACATGCCGGGGAGCTTGCATGGAGCTTTTTGTGAGGGTTTTATTTTATCATATTTCTTTGCTGCTGCTTGAAAACGGGAAGGGAAACCATCCAAATATTTTCTTTTCTTGCCGTCTCTCTCTCTCTCTCTCCTGCTCTCCTCACTTTGTTACTGCAAAGGCCTTTGCACAACAGGAAATACCAGTGCTTAAGACACTCTCCGCAGGGCCTTAAAAACCTTGCAAGCCATTTAAGATTTTGGGGCAGGAGGAGTCGACAGGCCTGAAAACTCAAAACAACAGCAGCGGTGCCGAATCGAAGAAGAGAAAAACACAAGAAGAAGCCACGCAAATCCCGTGACAGGATGGAGCTTTTCAAAATACGTTGAGAGGCTCCATTTTCTGTGCTGTGAGCAAGAGAAACATTTGGAGCAGCCTTTCTCAACCTTGGGTCCCCAGATGTTGCTGACCTACAACTCCCATCACCCCTAGCTAGCAAAGCCAGAGCTCAGGGGTGATGGGAGTTGTAGTCCAACAACATCTGGGGACCCACAGGTTGAGAACCGCGGATTTGAAGGAAAAGATGCTGCCAGCAGAATTCCTCAGCCACCCCGCTGCCCCACTTGACCCCACACAAGCAGAAGTTGCACCCATGCATGTTTTGGGCCATGGGTCAACCAGGGTATTTCGCTGCCCCTCCTGAGTGTGGATGGGTGCCCATCGCCATAATATGGCATGCAATCCTCTAACACAGGCATAGGCAAGCTCGGCCCTCCAGATGTTTTGGGACTACAACTCCCATCATCCCTAGCTAACAGGACCAGTGGTCAGGGATGATGGGAATTGTAGTCTCAAAACATCTGGAGGGCTGAGTTTGCCGATGCCTGCTCTAGCACTTCAGGGCAGAGTAAAGGACCCAGTTCTCAGAACCAGGATTAGCACCTGAGCCACCACACCCAGAAGGCGAACAACAGGCCCAACTTGGTCTGCTTTAGTCTGGGAAGGCCTCTCCTCCTCCCAGAGGGGAGGGGTTGTGAGCCGGAGCAGCTTCCCGCTGGGGCAGGGAGGCGTTTTCGGCTCCCTGCTCCTGATTGCCTCTGCTGCCGCGGCCAAGCCTTCCAGTCGACCAATAGGGCCAGCTTGGGGGGGGGCCTAGCCGCATTTAAACAGCCGCGGCAGCGCTCAGCTCCCAGTCTGTTCCTGCTTTCTTCGGATCTCCCGCCCTCCCTCCCTCTTAGGTCAGCTTCTTCTTTTGTGTATTGACCTTGCCATGGACTTCAGTTGGTTGCCTTGGTTGCCCAAGGGGCCTGGTAGGACTCTTTTATCCATTTGGCAAATTGGCACCAGCCTCTTGGATTTTTCGCCTACCTCGTAGCAATTGGTCACAACTTTCTGGTATTGGTGGTTAGGCACTGGGATATGTGTGCTGTGTTGGAGGATTGGGTGTGCGCCATCATCTACCTCTCATCTTTTGGGTATTCCGTTAAAGGAATCCAGCGGTCGTGGATCCTGTCCGATGCCCTGCTGGTGGCCAGGGCTGTGGCGCAATCCCCCGGTGACGTCATGGGGGAGCTTCCAGTTGTATTTGCATCAACAAGCTCCTCCCATTGGCTGTTAACCCTGATATGGCTGCTGGCTGTGCAGGTTCTTGTATTGCTATATCATCCAGTGCCTAAGCCAATACTACTCACATGCTGTAACCAATAAAAGTTGTGGTCAAATTTTGCCCATTAACCTAAAATAATGTGTCTCCGTGTCTTATTATAATCCTATGCGGGTGGCGGGTCCTCGACTCACAACGTGGAGTAAATGCAGAGTCAGACCATTGGTCCAAATAGGTTAGTATTGTCCACACTGACTGGCAGCAGCTTTCCAGGGTTTCAGGCAGGGGACATTCCCACTGTATCTGAAGGTGCTGCTGGAGACTGAACATGAGACCTTCTGCATGCGAGTCAGTCTTTCTCCCACACCAGTATGTTCCGGTGGTTCCTGAAATAAAAAAGCAAGCTCCCTGCCCCTTGCAGGCCATATTTCTCCCTCTTTTTCTTAAGGAAACAGCCATTTCCTGGTCAAGACACAGGAAGAATAGTCTCCTCACTGGTGCTGCTCCTCCTGTTGCTCGGGTAAAACCCCCCCACCTGAACCAGCCAAACTTCCAGGAAAGTGCATTTAAGGGGACTAGACACACACACACACACACACACACACACACACACACACATATCTGTTTTAGCTACAGTTTGAAAAATATTTTTTTTTAAAGTAAGAAGAGATCCACCATCACAAAAACAGCAACCTCTCCTCCAAAATACTTATTTGTCTCACATTACAAAATTTGGAACCATCTGTTCCTGAATGAGCATCATTTGTTGGCAACGTCTGAACGTTTCTGCTTCCAAGAGCCCTTCAAAACACATGGAAAAAGCATCCCATCAGCTAGGAATGAAACAAGATTAGGAAGAGCTTGGGTATCTGTCATACCCCTTGACCGCTTCAATTCTACAAAATAATTTTTGCTCGAGGTAGATCTATTTTCTGGGCCTTCCCTCACACATTTTCCTGGTTTTTCTGTGGTGCCCAAAGGCTAGAGGTAGGTTATTTCTTTGATATGAAAGTGAAGGTTCTCTGGTGCTAAAAACAGAGTTTGTGTAGTGAAGATTCTCTAGTGACATGGACTGCGCTGCAGCTATTTGGTAAGAAGGAGAGCTTTGGCAGGTCCAAATGCCATTTGAGGCATTTCTGATTTGGCTCCACCTTCATCTGTTCCAGCCAGCATGGCCAATGGTCAGGGCTGCTCAACAACACCTAGGTAAAGGTAAAGGGACCCCCTGACCATTAGGTCCAGTCGTGACCGACTCTGGGGTTGCGGCGCTCATCTCGCTTTATTGGCCAAGGGAGCTGGCGTACAGCTTCCGGGTCATGTGGCCAGCATAACTAAGCCGCTTCTGGCGAACCAGAGCAGTGCACGGAAACGCCGTTTACCTTCCCCCTTATCTACTTGCACTGGCGTGCTTTCGAACTGCTAGGTTGGCAGGAGCAGGGACCGAGCAATGGGAGCTCAACCCGTCACAGGGATTCGAACCACCAACCTTCTCATCGGCAAGACCTAGGCTCTGTGGTTTAACCCACAGCGCCACCCGCGTGTCCAACAACACCTTGAGGGCCACAAACTAGAACTCAGAGGCCAGAGGCCAGTTGCCAGGAAATACTTAAAAATATGACATGTTCTCAGGATTCAAATCTGGCATCAAGGGGCTGGAAACAAATTATTTCTTTCCAACACAAGCCTTTTCAATAAAATATAAATATTACAAGATCTATTTTCTATCTTGGAGTGTGGGATTTTCTGAAGTGGGTGTTGGTGATTTTTCTATTTTTTGCTCCATTACTGCATAGAAAGAAAGAAAGAAAGAAAGAAAGGAAAGAAAGAAAGAAAGAGAGAGAGAGAGAGAGAGAGAGAGAGAGAGAGAGAGAGAGAAGTCAGCCATGTGGAGTCTATTTGACGTGATGGGTCAACTGTCACCTGACTGCCAGAGGATGAGTTGCAAAACCAACAATGAAAAGCAAAACAAGAACCCAACATTACTTGATTTATTTATGTTTTGATGCCACTATAAGAAACAAAAACAGCTGACTGAAACGTTCTGTTACTCACTCTTTCCTTGTAATCTAATGAGTATCCCTGTTTATTATTACCAATAGTGAAAGTAAAGCTACCAGGCCTCACCAGTACGGCCAATGGAGGTATAGAATTATAGGACTGTGGAGCTGGAAGGGGACCCTAAGAGTAATCTAGTCCAACCTCCTGCAATACAGGAACCACAGCTCAAAAATCCCTGATGTGTGGCTATCCAATCTCTTGTTTGAAAACCTCCACTGAAGAATCGTCCACCACCTTCCTAGTAGGGTGTCAGTTGCACTGCTGAACAGCTCTTACCCTCAGAAAATTATTTCTTGGAATCTATTGGTTCAGGTCCTCCCCTCCGGAGCAGTGGAAAACAAGCTTGCTTTATCTTCCATGTGACATTTTCCGGTATTTGAAGATGAAAGCAATGGTTAACTTTTTAGTTTTAGTTTGGGAAGGCAAGCAGAACAGCTCAGAGATTCTGCGTGGCAGGGGTGCCGACAAATAAAATATGGGGAGGGGGGAAAGTCCCCCCCACATCATCGATCCCAAGACATGGCACATGAATACCATGTGAATGGCAATGCCCATCAACTTTGCGGGGGACCCTCAAATATTTTATGGGGGCTGTGGAAGGGACCTCGGCCCCAAGAGTTGGCTCCTATGCTGTACAGTCATAAGATGTTTAAAATTTCAGTTGCCACTGGCTTAGTGAACTATTGCTTTGGCTACAGGAAGCAGCTTCTTCTTCCCACAGCGCACTCCCTACCTCGGCGACCCAGTGTTGCTTGCGAAAGCTTCACCTTCCAGGCCCAGAACCTGCTTCTCATCTGTTCCCAATCACATCGGGGTTGCATTCAAGTCCCACACCCTTCCCTTGAGGTCCCTGGCTCTGCTACAAGGCGCCATTCTCCCGCCTTTGCCCTTCCCACCAGTGAGGCGTGAGCCTGGGGTGACCGGGAGAGGAGGGGGAGACGGCCTGTACAACACACTGGTGGGTAATAATGCATTTCCTGCTGCACTGAGCGCCGCTGCTCGCCCTCCAGTTTATTTAACTATATCTGCCCATGAGATCTTTCAGGGAGAGGGAAAAAGGAAACAATCTGGAAAGGAATAATAAACACAGATAAAAGCTAGACCAACAGCTCTGCAGTGCAAATGGGCGGCTGCCAAATCTTCACCGACTCCGAAAGCTACAGTGGTGCAGGGTTGCCGGGCCTTAATCCTCCTACACCTTCAAGAAGCAACTCACTAACCTGGTACTGAGGTTGGACCCCCTATTAAGTCATGCTTTCGGTGGAAAAGCAAGATGCACTTGGCAACAGATCCAGCGTAATACATAAACACAAAATCGGGTTCAAGATTCCATTCAGTACAGCACAGGAGTACAGCTCTCTGGGGATGGTATTTAAGGTCTGTAATGATTCTTTGTGTTGATTCCTATGAGTTTTCAAAGATCCCTCATATTTATTGAGTCGAAAACTTTGGTGCTTAATTTTAAATTAACAGTTGACTAGCTACTTTCTTAGGGACGCGGGTGGCACTGTGGGTTAAACCACAGAGCCTAGGACATGCTGATCAGAAGGTCGGCGGTTCGAATCCCCGCGATGGGGTGAGCTCCCATTGCTCGGTCCCTGCTCCTGCCAACCTAGCAGTTCGAAAGCACGTCAAAGTGCAAGTAGATAAATAGGTACCGCTCTGGCGGGAAGGTAAACGGCGTTTCCATGCACTGCTCTGGTTCGCCAGAAGCGGCTTAGTCATGCTGGCCACATGACCCGGAAGCTGTACGCTGGCTCCCTCAGCCAGTAAAGCGAGATGAGCGCCGCAACCCCAGAGTCGGTCATGACTGGACCTAATGGTCAGGGGGTCCCTTTACCTTTTTAGCTACTTTCTTAACAGTTGAATCAACCTGAAGGACGAGAATGTTGTTAAATGTCTGCCCAGGAAGATGAAGTCTAACAGTCTGCTTGAAAGACCAAGATGATCAAGGGAACAGCTGAGGTGGTTTAACCTGGAGAAGAGATGACTGAGAGGCGATGCGATAGCCATCGTCAAATACCTGAAGGTGGAGCCAGCTTGGTTTCATGTGGCCCTGTGGGGCAGTGCAAGTGTGCCTTCCACCAGCCGAGGCTAGTCCAACAGCTGTGGCCTCTTCTGGCCAAAGTGATTCTACTCCGCTAGCATCCAGTTTAGACTATTAGACGGCCATCCTTCCCTTTTGTTTATCAAAGAATCCTGTTTCTGGTCATTACCCAGTCTGTCATTAGTTTGGTATTTCTGACACTATCAATGATCTGAGTGAAAACAATCTTAGTGAGACACACTCAGCTTGACTTGACTCCTTTTCAGCCTTTGAATATTCATCGCTGCACACACACAAACTCATCCAGCAATCATTGACCAACAATGCCATGCCATGGTTTCTCTTTGGGGGGATTCACCCTGGAGCTGAGGACCCTCCCCCACTCCATTGACATGTTTTTGGACAGATCATATGGAAGGAAAGGTATAACTTGCTCCCTCCCTATTTCTTTCTGTCTCTCTTGCCAGTTTTCCAACTTCCATTGCTCCCCCTTCCCTTCCCCCCGCTAAAGCATAACTGTGCAGCAGCCTTGGGGTCTCTGCCAACTCCTTTCCCACTCCCTCTATAACCCTTTCCTCTCTGGGACAGCCTTCAAGTATACTGCATATTATTTTAGTCTATTAACAAAACTTTCCTTTTCTGGAAAAGCTTGGGCTTCATCTGATATTCCCTCCTAGGCACCTCACAAGGGCACTCCACTACCTAGCCTAAGGTTCCCAAAGCAGCCTTCAACAACCTCCAGGTGTTTGGGACTACAATTCCCATCGGTTGTGCTGCTTGGAGCTCATGGGAGTTGTGGTTCAAAACATCTGGCGGTAACCAGGTGGCAAAGGCTGTCCTAGAGATAGAATAACCTTTGCTAGAACCTGTGGATCCAACAAAGCTGAATGTTGGAAGATTCAGGGCAGATGAAAGGAAGAATTTCTTTAAACTATGGAACTCCCTCACACAGGAGGCAGGGATGGGCATTAACTTGAGGATTAGACAAATTCATGGAGAAGCCAGGCAATACCTATGCCCTGCCTCCAGAAGGTCCTGCTTGCTAGTTTTCTCACACTTCAGCCACTGTGAGAACAGGATGCTGGACTAAATGGGCCATGGCCTGATCCAGCAGGCTGTTCTTAGGTTCTTAGAGTTATACATTTTGTTGAACATGTTAGTTTCTGAACTGGCTCTGCTAGACCAACAGCCCCATGTCCTCTGGCTAGATAGAACCAGAACCACAGAGAAAAAAGATTCCTCTGTCACTGGAGCTAAGTCTCTGCCCCAGTCATTCATGATTATTCACTAAATGCCCAGGTCACAAGCTTTTATGGTTGAGAACCCCATGGGGTGATATCTTAGGAAGTTGCACCCACTTTGGTTGAAGCCCAAATACTGAATGCAAATGGTCTCTTACGAGCTTATGTGAACCTTCCCTGAAGTAAAGCAAGCTGGTTCTAATGTACTGGGCACAGCTTCAGAGCTTTGGCCACTGCCCCACTGGTTTGCCCCTTCAACATGGGTAAGATGGGGGAATGCACTCTATTGCCCCAAGATCCTGGAGGAGGCTTTTTGGGGGAGGTGCGTGCTTTCCTCCCTGCCCTGTGCACCTCCATCAGATTATCCAAGGGTGGAAAAAAGCACCCTAAAAATGACTAGTGAAGGGAAGCCCTCCATTGGTGTGGACTTCCACTTCTCCAAACTGTCACCCCTTGACAGTGAACAGGGAGACAGAGTTGAAGTAAGTCCTGTCCAAAGTGGTCCGAGGCAAAGATACCTCTTATAGGAAACAATGAGGCTGCATCCATGACAAATCTTGAGTCAAAGCTCATTGGTCCATCAAGGTCAGGATCATCTCCATTACCTGGCACCAGCTCTCCAAGATTTAAGACAAAAGCCTTTCTCAGTCTTACAGGGAAATGCCAGGGTTTTAACCTGGGTCCTTCTCCATGCAAAGCCTGTCTCAGACACTGAGCTGCAGACGAAGAGTTTGGATTTGATATCCCGCTTTATCACAACCCAAAGGAGTCTCAAAGCAGCTAACATTCTCCTTTCCCTTCCTCCCCCACAACAAACACTCTGTGAGGTGAGTGGGGCTGAGAGATTTCAAAGAAGTGTGACTGGCCCAAGGTCACCCAGCAGCTGCATGTGGAGGAGTGGAGACGCGAACCCGGTTCACCAGATTACGAGTCCACTGCTCTTATCCACTACACCACACTGGCTCCCAGTCTACCCAGACCTCCCTCAGTCTACCCAGGTCAACAGTGCTTGGGCTCAGATGCTGGAACAGCAACGGCTTCTAGGAGTTCAGTCTCTCCAGGAAAAGAACACAGATGATTGCTTTGGTTTTGCAAGAAGGCTCCTCTCAACAGAAATCATAATCACCTTTTTTGCTAAATTGCAACCATGCTACTGAATGCAACGGACCTGCCAAGTGTGTCTATCGCTAGTTGTTAAGTGGGCAAGATGACATCAGTTGCAAGCATTATCCAATTACAGGCTGGCCAGTGGCTTGGCCCTCTTGCCATGTGGGTGAAGACATGGACCTGAGACAACAACACAGCAATTCAGATTTGGGAACTGAATCGAACCGTCCATTTCCATGAACAAATGCTCAGGTTTGCACCCAGGAGAATAATCACCAGGACACGGGATTTTGATGGTGTTGGTTAGCTTGGGCCTCACTCAAACCGAAGTTCTCAATGAAAACAAACAAGCAGAACTCAAACTGCAACATAATTCAAGAGGTTTCACGATTCAGAACAACATCCGGAGGTTTCAAAAAACAGGAGGTGATCGACAGCAAACACATCGCATTTCACATCCAGCATCTTATCACTGAATGACACGGTACAGTTTGAATTAATACGAGGGAGATAGCCAGCACAATAACAGACACACAGGAGTAGGGAAGGTGATTGGCCCAGTGGGCCAGATCCGTATCCGTCCCCACCAGCCCTACAGGCCAACTTTGACAGGCCAGCAGGAAAAACCCACCTGTCAATCACCTGGTGCCATTACAACCTACCTGTCAAAGTCCCTTGCACAACACTCTCCAGCTGGTAGTCAGGTGATAGAGAAGCACTGCAAAAGGAGCTTTGCAAGTCCAAGGCTCAGTGCTTCTCAAGCCTCAAGCAGAGGGCTGACAAAGCTGCTTTCTGCAGGGGTGGACGGCGCAACTGAGTTCCCCACAGGGCAAAGACACAAAGCAAAGGCAAGAGGAGCAATTCAGAAGCCATCATGAAGTGGGCACTTACCTCGCTGTCTTCCATGGGGGGTGGGGGAGGCTCCTTAATGATCTAAAAAGAATGAAGAAGAAACACAAGGGGTTAGGCCATAGCCAGGCTGCTCTACAGTCAGGTTTTAAACTCAGTCAAGACTCACTTCCCAGAACATGTCAAAAAATGGTTAGAGAGTAGTTCTAAGCATGGACAGTGCGTGGACACACTTTCTCCGGCTATCAAGCAACTAAGTGAGGTGGATGGAAGAAAGGCCCACCCCTTAGCCTGAAGGGCACCAACACTTAGGTGTAGCCCTCACAAACTGCCTCATTCTTTTGAGATGCTGACCAGGACACTTGAGTAGCCAGCTAAGGTCATTTCTTACAAAGAAACTTGTCTGACCAGTTCAGCAAACTCTTCACTTACATTCTAACCCTCCCTGGATGCAGGACTGCAAGAACTGGAAGGGGCTCAGGGCATCATCCAGACTGACCCACACCAAACCCACAATAATACGTACTCACAAAATCCACATTTTGCCTAATTGATTTGTTCCCTGGCACACAGCAACAAGGATCAAATGTAGCTTTGTCCCCCGCCCATCTCTCCTGGATAGCTCTGAGGATAAAATGTGGGGTGGATGAACACAGATGCCAGCCAAGACTCCTTGAAGGAAGGGTGGGATGAAAATTAAATAAATACATTTAACGAAAGTACATTGAGTCCAGAATTTCACTCTGCATGTGAGGGGTTGTGTTTGGGCTTTCTATTAAAAAAATAGGCCTGGGGTCTTCACCATAGAAACTGTCAAAGCTGATGCGAGTGCGAGGCTGCTATTTCTTGCACACAAACACACACACACACACAGCATCTCCAACGTAGCAAGGAGCTGGCAATTGCCACAGCGATTCTCTCCAAGAGTAGCATGGAGTCCATCCAGCAGGAAAGCGAAAACAGAGGCATGACAAGCATCTCTCCTAAACCTCAGATGCAGCGGCCTTGGAGAGGAACAGAGAGCTGAATCTCTCCCTACGTGAGAAGGAGCAAAATAAACCAGGCCAATGGAGCTACAGGAGGTTTAATTCACCAGCACCACACAAATCAATAAGTATAGGTCAGTGGTTCCCAAACTTCTTATGGAAAACCTGGTGCCATAAACTCACCCCAGGTGCCCCCTACCCTACAGAAAGCATTGTTCAGAATAGTGGTTTGCACAACCCACTAAGGAAGATAATAGTACAATCAATTTCAAAGCAGTAACAATTAGTTCCACATCAATTCAATTAAAACTATTTGGTTTAACTGATTCAACAAAATTGATTAACCTCATCCAGTGATTCCAGCTTTTCAAGTCTAATAGTCTTTTACACCTCCATTGCCCCCCTGCCTCTTGGCCTGCCCCCCCCCAGGTAATTCCCTTCAGGGCAGTCTCACCCACTTTGGGAACCACTGTACAGATCGACTGGTGGTTTGAGATTTTGTGCAGCCCACTCTCTGGGCCCCACCTCCTCCTCTCCAAGCCCTTGCCTGCCCACCTGTCTTCTTTGAAGAGCACTCGTAGCCAAGTAAGATTGTCTTCCATGAACACGGTTTTAACAGTGAGCCAATATGTGACTGTGGAGGCCAATTCTGGATACACACGTCCTTCCACAGTGGGGACATAGGTTTCTGGGCGGGAGTTGATCACGGTGAGGGTCTGCCAGCATTTTTCATCCTGAGTTTGAGCGTCTTCAAAGTCCATGACACCTTTGATAAAGGCTGTTCTCCAATTGGAGCACTCGCAGGCCAGTGTTGGTGTTTATACTACTTTTTATTTTAGATTTGCCTTGAGAGAGTCTTTAAACCTCTTTTGTTGTCCACTGGCATTACGCTTTCCATTCTTAAGTTAGGAATAGAGAAGTTGCTTTGGAAGACGATAATCAGGCATCCGAACAACATGACCAGTCCAACGAAGTTGATGTTGAAGAATCATTGCTTCGACACTGGTGATCTTTGCTTCTTCCAGTACACTGGCATAAGTTCACCTGTCTTCCCAAGTGATATGCAAAATTTTTCAGAGACACTGTTGATGGAATCTTGTGAGGAGTTGGAGATGGGGTTTGTAAGTGGTCCATGTTTCACAAGCATATAGTAAGGTTGGCAGTACAATAGCTTTGTAAATAAGCATTTTAGTTTACCTGCAAATGTCCTGGTCCTCAAACACTCTGCACTTCAATCAGGAGAAAGCTGCACTCACAGAGCTCAGGCGATGCTGGATTTCGTCATCAATGTTGGCCCTGTGCCCAGGTAGGAGAAGTGACCGACATTTTCCAATGTTACACCATTGAGTTGGATTTGTGGTGCTGCAGAGGGGCTGTTTGGTGCTTGTTGGTGCAGCACTTTGGTGTTTTGGATGTTGAGCAATGGGCCAAGCTTTTCATAAGCTTCTGCAAATATATTTAGGATGGTTTGGAGCCCATCCTCCGAGTGTGCACACACTATGTTGTCATCAGCATATTGAAGCTCTATGATGGAAGTTGTGGTGACCTTACTTTTTGCTTAAAGTATGCCTTCCCTCTCAGGGCCCAATCCACACAAGTGCCCAGAGGGAGAGGCCGCTGAAGAGTCTTCAACATGCTCTTCAAGGGAGTATCTGAAAGAGGGTTTTCTCCACCTCCTCTCCTTCTTTCGTAAGAATGCAGCATCATTCGATGAAACCCACCAACAAGAGGTATATGCAGTGATGGACAAAGAAAGTGCATAGTTAATGGATGGAACTCATGGCCACAATATATCATGTTGGCTTCTAGTTTGGATAGCTGTAGAAGGGGATTAGATAAAATTGATGGTGGGGGAGCATTTACTAGCTGTTGTAGTGGATAGGATATGCTTTAACAGATGGCCTACATGTCAAGAGATGCAAAAATTGTAAAAAGAGACTGTGAAAGGATATTGTTAAGAGAATCTGCTTCTTCATACTGTCTTGTGAATGTGTCAGTCCTGTTTGTGCCTTGCTCAACACTGCTCTGCTTTTAGGCCCTTGTGGAGAGGGGCCAGGGAAAAGCTCTCCCTGACCTCTTAGGGTCTGCAATGTTCCAGCCCTCCTCTTTCAAGGCAGCAGCACTGGAGTCCAAGTCCTGGGACCATGATATGTCTACACTCTAAATGTTTGCATTTCATTTTCAGCTCCAAGAATGAAAAATGTATACATGGACAGCTTTGTTTAACATGAAACATATAGCGCCCTGTGTCCATCGCTGCCACAGACGGGGACTGAGATTAAAACCAGACATTTTCCTTTCCTTTTTCTGTTTCTTTGTTTCCACTGCTCAATAGTACAAATGGCAAGCACCATGCTATGAGCTGATGGCATAAAGAATGGGAGCAGCAGCAGCAGCAGCAGCAGCAAAGCACACTGGGTCACTGAGTGAAGCCAAATGCAGTAGGTGTTGCTCCGTAACGTCTCGCCCATTTAGCTTCAACAGGCAGAGACGAATTCCATTCACAGAAACAACAAAAAAAGCTAGGCTAAAAACAACGCACCACTTTAGACCCAAAGCATCTAAATCTCATGATGGATACTTCTTCACGCAGCGCATAGTTAAGCAATGGAACTCACTGCCACAGGGGGCAGTGATAGCTACTATATTGGATGACTTTAAAAAAGGATTAGACAAATTCATGGATGAGAAAGATATCAGGAACTCCTAGCCGTGATGGCTATGCTCTACCTCCACAGTCAGGGGCAGCAATGCTTCTGAATATCAGTTGCAGAAAGCCATGGGATGGGAGAGGGCTCTTGTGCTCATTTTCTGCTCTCTGGATTCCCACGGGCATCTGGTTGGCCGCTGTGAGAACAGGATGCTGGACTAGATGGGTCCTTGGCTTGATCCAGCAGGAATCTAGCCATTGCTAAGCTTGCAACTCATTCCAAGGAGGTTTGCAAAAGAAAACTTTCCACTGGGTTGCCTGGTGCTGTTTCCATTGTGCGCATTTTGCTCAAGATTATTTCTCACAACTTTCCTCTTATGTTTCTTCGCTTAAAATAATAATAATCAAGCAATGTTATTTTTTTGGAAAGCTTCCTAATAGGCCAGATAAACAATGTTTGTCATTAGCTCCATGGCTGGAAAGGGCGGCTGTCAAATCATTCTGAACCTCATTATTTCCTCCACGCTGATGGGAAAATGTGTAAGTTCCACTGTAATTGTTCCTTGGGGGTTACAGCTGAGCATCTGTGTTTCCTCTCCAGCTTCATCCTCAATAATAATCAAACATTCTTCAGTTATTCTTACATTCCTCTTTCCTCCAACATTTCAGATCCTTTGGGTTAATTAAAGTCCAGGGTGAGAACCAAATTTTCCCAAACGGATCCAACATTACTTTTCTCATCACCAGATATTTCCATGAGAATTATGGCATTTGGAGTGATGCTTTCACAGAATCATAGAATTGGAAGGGGCTGCCAAGGTTCATCTAGTCCAACCTCCTGCACGGCAGGAATCACGGGTAAAGAATCCCTGGGAGATGGCCATCCAAGCTCTGTTTAAGGACTTCAAATGAAGCAGAACCCACCACCTTCTGAGACAGTCCATTCCACAGTCTAACAGTTCTTACTATCAGAAAGTTCTTCCTAAGATTTAGCCGGAATCACCATTCTTGTCATTTGAATCCATTGGTTCTGGTCCTCTATCCCTGGAGCAGCAAAAAACAAGTTGGCTCCATCTTCCCTGGGACAGCCCTTCACATATTTGAAGATGGCAATCCTTTCACTTTTCAGTCTTCAGGCTAAACATCCCCATGTCCCTCAACCGTTCCTCATAAGGCTTGGTTTCCAGACCCCTGATCCTCTTTGTTGCCTTCCTCTGCACATCTTTCAACTTGTCAATATCCTTCTCAAACTGGACACAGGACTCCAAATGAGGTCTGACCAAGGCAGAATGTTGTTTAGTCGTTTAGTCGTGTCTGACTCTTTGTGACCCCATGGACCAGAGCACGCCAGGCACTTCTGTCTTCCACTGCCTCCCGCAGTTTGGTCAAACTCATGCTGGTAGCTTCGAGAACACTCTCCAACCATCTCGTCCTCTGTTGTCCCCTTCTCCTTGTGCCCTTCATCTTTCCCAACATCAGGGTCTTTTCTAGGGAGTCTTCTCTTCTCATGAGGTGGCCAAAGTATTGGAGCCTCAGCGTCAGGATCTGTCCTTCCAGTGAGCACTCAGGGCGGATTTTCTTCAGAATGGAGAGGTTTGATCTTCTTGCAGTCCATGGGCCTCTCAAGAGTCTCCTCCAGCACCATAATTCAAAAGCATCAATTCTTCAGCGATCAGCCTTCTTTATGGTCCAGCTCTCACTTCCATACATCACTACTGGGAAAACCATGGCTTTAACTATACGGACCTTTGTTGGCAAGGTGACGTCTCTACTTCTCAAGATGCTGTCTAGGCCTGTCATTGCCCTTCTCCCAAGAAGCAGGCGTCTTTTAATTTCGTGGCTGCTGTCACCATCTGCAGTGATCATGGAGCCCAAGAAAGTAAAATCTCTCTCTGCCTCCATTTCTTCCCCTTCTATTTGCCAGGAGGTGATGGGACCAGTGGCCATGATCAGAATAGAGCAGGACTATTATTTCCCTTGATCTTGACACTCTACTTTTTTTGATGCAGCCTAGAATTGCATTGCCCATTTCTGCTGCTGCATCACACTGTTGACTCATGTTAACCTTGTGATCTACTAAGACCCCTTTTCACACCCCCAACCTGTATTTGTGGATCAGGTTAGTCCTGTCTCAGTGCAGAGCCTTACATTTATCCCTCTTGAAATTTCATTACATTACTTTCTTCCCACCATGTCCTTGTCTTGTCTGGAGTGTGCAAATGATGTTCCCTTGGTTGGTCATTGTGAGGACAGGATGCTGGACTAGATGGGCCACTGGCCTGATCCAGGAAGCTCTTCTTGTGTTTTTGGGACTCCCCAGCACAAGTTGTGTCCCTGGCAGGGTTGCAGGTTGCTCACTCCTGTTCCGTTGCAATTCTGCTCCCAGCTAACAGCAGAAAAGCAGAATCTCAGTAGTTCAGTTGAAGGGAACTCTGGTCTGCACATGTCGGAGAAGAATGAGGTTGAAATGGGGAGGCACTGGAATGTCCACTAAGACACTCCATGCTGCAGATCAACATCCTGAAAGAATGAGCAAAGTTGCAAGAGCTGCAACTAAGTGATGGTGCCCTCAAGGCTAATGGGAGGCGTCTTTCTTCCACTACCACCCTCACCTAGCTGCTAGGTATGAGAACAATATTCCAGCTAAGCTGGAAGCAACCTGGAAACAGGAGACACAGAGACATGCTTAATCTGTGCAGGATCCAAAGCTGTGACTCATAGCGAGGCAATATCTGTTGGAGTGCTAATGCTGTGAGCCCCTTCTTCCTATGCTCATCTTCTATAGATGTGTAAATAAAACCATATAGCATAAAGACACCGCAGTCTCCATTGACCTTCATTCCAAGGAAAAAAGCTAAAGGTAAAGGACCCCTGACAGTTAAGTCCAGTTGTGAACGACTCTGGGGTTGCAGCGTTCATCTCACTTTACAGGCCGAGGGAGCCGGCGTTTGTCCGCTTCTGCAGACAGTTTTTCTGGGTCATGTGGCCAGCATGACTAAGCCGCTTCTGGCAAAACCAGAGCAGCGCACGGAAACGCCGTTTACCTTCCCGCCGGAGTGGTACCTATTTATCTACTTGCACTTTGACTTGCTTTAGAACTGCTAGGTTGGCAGGAGCAGGGACCGAGCAATGGGAGCTTACCCCGTCGCGGGGATTCGAACCGGTGACCTTCTGATCGGCAAGCCCTAGGCTCAGTGGTCTAGACCACAGCGCCCCCAAACCCTGAATAAGCACCTTGAACCACTGAAGTCTCTCACTGCTCAGAGATTGGGATGCCACGTAACAATACTTCAATTGTTCCCTACATTTAAAAAGAAGAGAAACTGCTGTCAAGTAGAAAAGTAGGATTGTAAGGAATGCAATGAATTAGGCTAGAAGCTCCCTTCCTGATGTGCTAAAAACAGCATCCCCCTCCCCACCCTCTTGAAGTCTGAAGTGGCACAGGCCAAACTGCCAGCTCAGGAGTCTAACATCTCATTCTGTTGCATGTCTGGATGGGGCCCCTGCCTCTCATTGCTCTACCTGCGTATGACACCTGCTGAAATGAAAGATGGAGAAGATTTCTGCCTGAGCCAGAACACACACACACAAAAATCTCACTTACTGTCTGACTGACCTCGGTTTGACATCACCACATTTACTGTAAATTGGAGTGATGAGCCCAATCTTTCATCCTTTCTTCGACAGAACACACTGGAGAATCATCAACAATGATGCATTTGGAAACTATGTTTATCGATGAGCGTTTGCCAGGAAGACCATTTGGTCCAGAAAAATCCATGGCACTCCTCCACTGAAGTCGGTGAATTTAATTATCCCCAGCCCCCAAATGACGCTGGCCATTTATCTCGCCTGGAGCACAGCTGGGCGGGAACGGTTTCCGTTTAAATTAAAACACATGCTTTACTCAAATACACCTATCAGGAGGGCAACCTGTTCTGGGACCCACTTTCTAAGGGTGGATACACACAGGGTATCAGTATCTGGGCTAAAACGAAAAAACAAGAAAGAAATCAGACATTCTGCACCCAGTTCTCCTTGCCCAGAAAACTCCCCCCTCCCGCTTCCTGCATAAAAATGAGCAAAAAATTATGATTTATTCTATTTTATTATTCAATAGCATTTATGTTTTGTGTGATTCTGGCTGCAATCCTGTGGAAAATTACCTAGAATTAAGTCTTACTGAATTCAGTGGGACTTACTTCTGAGTAGAAGTCATAGGGTTGTGCTGTCGCTCTGCTTTTCATAGAACTGTAGAATTTGAAGGGACCCAAAGGATCATTGAGTCTGACCCCCTGCAAATGCAGGAATCACATCTTTTGCAAAGAGTTGTGCTGGGCACAGAAGCAACTTGCTCCCTGGCCCCCAAACATCAGAAGCAGCCGATTCTTCTGCCCCTCCATCTCCATACATATTGTGAAGGTTACCTCTCCCTATCTCTCCCTCTATCTCGTGGTTTGAATACTCAAAAGCATTATAGAAACACACTGGGAAGAATTTAACACTAAGATGATCATTCTGTCAGCTAGGGTTGCCGTATTTCAAAAATGCAAAATCTGATAATACACAACAAAACCGGACACCGGATTTTCCCGGACACAGTTTCCGATGGCTCAGACATATGGGAACCCTAGTAAAATCTCCTCCCACCCACCCCCGTGCTGTTCTGGGGGTGCACCTGACCCCCTCCCAAGTAAATTGGGAAGGGGGGAGAGAGGAAAGCCCCATTGCACAAGCAGAAGGCTTTGTACAGTTTCCACTGACGGGACTTCTGAGGTGAATCCCACTCATTCTTTGTTATCAACAACAATATAATCAACACCAACATTTCTATATTATTTATTGTATCATGTTTGTATTCCCCCCCCTTTCCTCCAAGGATATCAAGGTGATAGTACATAGCCCCCCTCCCCATTTTCTCCTCACACCCCTGTAAGGTCAGTTAGGCTGAGAGGGAATGACCGGCCATCAGGTCATCTGGTGAGTGGCCAAGGTGGGATTTGAACCTGGGTCCTAACCCAGCCCTCTAAGCACTGTACCACCCTGGCTCATCATCACAGGCATGGTCAGCACTTTCGTGCCTCCTCTTCTAATCATGAGGTCTAGAAACATGCGTAAAAATCTGCATCCCAAACCAAGTGCCACATTTTGTGCCTTTTTCTGTGCTCCTAAGGAACTGCACACTGGGACGCGGGTGGCGCTGTGGGTTAAACCATAGAGCCTAGGACTTGCCGATCAGAAGGTTAGCGGTTCGAATCCCCACAACGGGGTGAGCTCCCGTTGCTCGGTCCCTGCTCCTGCCAACCTAGCAGTTTGAAAGCACGTCAAAGGGCAAGTAGATAAATAGGTACTGCTCCGGCGGGAAGGTAAACGGCGTTTCCGTGTGCTGCTCTGGTTCGCCAGAAGCGGCTTAGTCATGCTGGCCACATGACCCGGAAGCTGGACACCGGCTCCCTTGGCCAATAAAGCGAGATGAGCACCGCAACCCCAGAGTCATCTGCGACCGGACCTAATGGTCAGGGGTCCCTTTACCTTTTAAGGAACTGCACAGCAAACAGATTTCTGGAGAAGTGCAACAATTTACTAAACAGTAACTCACCATGGTGTCTGCCCAGATACCACTCCAAGTCCAACTTGGTGGCCTTCAGAAGTTTTAGAAAACCGCCAGCTGTGCTTGTTGTGGCTGATGGCACTTATTTTTTAAATAATCCGGAAGGCCCCAGGTTGGGGACACCTGCCCTAGGCCTTCTGCAGATACCTCAGCCTTGGGTCCTTGGCTGCTGCCTGCCTGTGCATCCTGGCCCATGCTCCCTAGGGTATTAATCTGACAGGCATGCCAAGATTAATTTGAAAGCGGGATCACTTTCGACACAGTCCACAATTTTGTTGCTGTTGTTCCATTGCTGCTTGTGGCCCAAAACACCCTTCCAAATTTCAACCCCCTGCCACACACACACACCATGAGTGGCTAACACCCCTTCAAAATACCTTCAACTCTCCAAGGGAGACTGCAACTCCCTTGATACAACAGCTCCCCTCCCTGGCTGCCTGTCTGTTTCTGGGCAAAATTCAAAATGCTGGTTATGGTCTATAAAGGCCAACATGGCTTAGATTCATGTATTTTATCTGTGTTGTTTTAATTCGTGTAAGCCGCCTTGAGTCCCAGTCTGGGGGAAAGGCAGGATATAAATTTTATTTAAATTTCTATAAATTTATTTTTAAAACCCCAATAAAATCAAGGAAAAATTACAACATAGAATCTAAAACATAGCATTTGGTTTTTTTTTCCAAAACAGGTTAAAATTCTCATCAGCTTTCCAAGCATCTAGGTAGGCTTCTCTAAACAAAAATGTTTTTAGCAGGAGCCAGATATAATACAGTGCTTGATCTCAATAGGCAGGGAGTACCAATGTTTAGGGACGCGGGTGGCGCTGTGGGTTAAACCACAGAGCCTAGGGCTTGCCGATCAGAAGGTCAGCAGTTCGAATCCCCGCAACAGGGTGAGCTCCCATTGCTCGGTCCCTGCTCCTGCCAACCTAGCAGTTCTAAAGCACGTCAAAGTGCAAGTAGATTAATAGGTACCGCTCCGGCGGGAAGGTGAACGGCGTTCCCGTGCGCTGCTCTGGTTCGCCAGAAGCGGCTTAGTCATGCTGGCCACATGCTGGCCAGCTCCCTCGGCCAATAAAGCGAGATGAGTGCCGCAACCCCAGAGTCAGTCACGACTAGACCTAATGGTTAGGGGTCCCTTTTCCTTTACCTTACCAAAGTTTAGGTACTGCCAAACGAAACGTTTGCATTCTTACAAATGCAGAATCGGTATTGCCGTATGTGGCACCTATAATAGTGCCAATTCCGATCGAAAAGCTCGAAAAGGTACAGCTCAGATGCAGGCTGGCCACCCCACCTGCTGACAGCCCAGGAATGTGCCCAGGCCCAAGTAGCAGTGGGGCTGGAAAACAGCTTCTGGGGCTGAGCCCTGCTTCATATTGTGCCCCAGATGTAGAGATCGAGTTCCACCTTTGACCTCCCAGGAGACAAACTGGGGCACCTGAGATGGGAGGAAAGCAAGATCCCTGGTTCCGTACAAAACACTTGGCAGAGCAGATGCAGGTTTCTGGTGTGAGCTGTTTCCTTGCTGCTCAAATCACTGGCCTGTCCGCACAGGGGAGCTGCTAAAGAGGGAAGAGATCCCAGTGTGGGCAGGAGGAAACTTACCACGGTGCAGCAGAGCGGCCAGAACCACCACAACAGAGCCAGCGCCAGCAAAAGGAACAGGATCAGCAGAGCAATGGCCAGGATCGTCCCATCAGACTGCAGAGGAAAAGGCAGAAGAGAGCAAGATCAGTGTGGGAACAGAGGACTGGGAGATTATGGATGGCGGCCCGGGACCTGGGAGACCTGAGTTCAAATCCCCGCTGGGTGACTTTGGGTGAGTCACTGCCTCTCAGTCTAATCTACACCACAGAGTTGTTGTGGGGATGAAATGAGCTGGGGGAGAACCACCTGTGCCACCTTGAGCTCCTTGGAGAAAAAGTTGGGTTAGAAATGCAATAAATAAAGCAATCTCTGTCGCACCACAAAGCTTACTTAAGGGAATCACCCACCCCCAAACCTACATCACAAGGGTGTTGTGAAGGTAAAGGTGTAGAAGAAACCACCTGTAGCGATTTGAGTTTTTTGGAGGGAGGCTGGATAAAATAATAAAAGCAACAAAGGCTACTGCAAGTAGAAAGTAGAAGCCCCTCTCCTCACTCTCATGGACACTCCTGCTTCACAGATATGCAGGTGTTTAGCCTGGAAAAAAAGGCCAAAAGGAGATATGAAAGCCATCTTCAAACAGCTGGTGGGCTTCTGCATGAAAGACGGAGCAAGCTTGTTCTCTACTGCTTCAGAGGGGAGGACCCGAACCAACCGATTCAAATTACAAGGAGATTCCATCTACCTGAGAAAATGGTGCAATTTGCTTTCTTGCAAGTTTTAAAACAGAAGTTGGATGGCCATCTGTCAGGGATTTTTTGCTGTGATTCCTGTACTGTGGGGGTTGGACTAGATGACTCTTGGGGTCCCTTCCATCTCTACAATTCTATGATTATATGAAAAATTGAGTGCTTTGCAACTCCAGGATGCAGCACTGATCTGGTCTGAGCATCAGAAGACAGAGAAATGCATGGAACTCTGAGCTAGAGAGAGGCTGAGGCTCAGCCATAACAAATTGAACTTTCCCTTCATTTATCAGCCTAAGTAATCAGGGGCCCCAGACACTTTATTTGCTAAATATCAGCTGCATTCCAACAATGCTCTGAGTTATGGTTAGGACCTGAGGATCATGAACCAGTGCTGTGCTCATGCACCGTCTCCTCCTGTTACACACTGTCAAACCATAGTTTGTTGTTGCACCTTTTGCAGCAAAGCAGGGCTTGAGTGTGCATCTTCAAATCAGAACTGCAAAACAGGATCACAAACCCTGGCTTGAGAACTTGGTTTGCAATTGCAAACGGCACTTTGCTCAAACTAGGACGTAAACTGTTCAGGTGTGCCGATGGGGAGGAAGGAGCAGGCAAAAACAGAGTTTGTTCCATCTCCAAATCATGGTGTGTAGGTTCATCTGAAGGCAGCCCCCATTTCTGGAGTGCCTCACCCCGGCTATTTCTCCAAGTCAGGAAAATGCTCTTCGAATGAATTATATCACGTTGCTTCCAAATTTAATCTCAAGTATAGACTATTCGCTTCCAGAGACCAGCTAATATTTCTGAGCCATTCCTCACTGGTGTCATCAGGCTTTTGGGATAAGCAAGCACAGACAAAATTAGGTTTGGCCAGAGTTCAGCTCAGCGGCTTTGGTTTTAAAGAGCCAGACAGTTAAAATAACAAAAGTGGGGGGGTGGGGGTGGCAGAATGGCCACATAGGGAGGCTGCTTCTGACCTAAGGTAGCAATCAAGAGCTTTGCTGATCCTGGCGTGTTGAGGAGGTGGGGGTTTCGGTGTAGGTTCAGACATGCACACATGTCGATGGCTCAGCACTTGAGGACTGGCCAGCAAACACACCAGGGCTCTTGAGTCAGAGCACCAATTTCTCTAGCTTAGCAGCAGAGACCGGCTACAGTTCTCCAGAGCCTTGGGCAGAAAGGCCTCTGCTAAAGCTGGAAACTGGAAACTGTTGTGTGCCGAGTGTGTGTTCTGCCACCGCGCATGTAATCACACATTGACAAGCATTGTGTTGGAGGCAGTGTTAGAAACCCTGAGTTGCTCCTCCTCTTTTTCTAAGGAGTTGATACCTTTAAAGATACTACAGCACCAGGAAGTCCTCTGAGTCTTGGCGATTCTGCATCTGAAGCATTTCATGTGACTTTGGGCTATCCCAGAGGTATTTAAGTTCTACCTGTGGTGCTCAATCTGTGGTAGCACCTTCACACATGCAAGGAATCACTCTTCACTTGAGATAGCAGTCAATGGACGGTGGACATGCATGCATACATGCATGAATGAATGAATGAATGAATGGAGAAAGCTGAGTCAGGCGATTCCTCCCTCCCAGTACATCTTCAGTTAGTGCTTAGGAAGATTACACCACCACCTGAATCCCTGGAGAGTATGGAAAATGCTAATGTAGAAAGTCTAGCAGTCTGACCGGGGATAAGGCAGCTTCCGATGTTCATCCAGGCATGAGACATTCTGCCATGCAAAGAATGTTCTCTTCCCTGACCCAGGGCCCCTCTCCAAGATTTTAGATGTATTGTTTATCCGTTCAGTTCCTTACAAGATTCTCCACCCCCAGAATCAGAGATCAAGAGCCTAGCTTCTCTGTCTGTGCAGTCCTTGACTAGAAAAAGCAGGATGTGCTGCGTTGTAGCTTAATAAAATAACAATGTAGGACCTTCTAATCTGTTACCTGGTCTGAACCCTAAAGCTCTATTCCGCTGGAACTGACAGGTCTTGCTCAAGAAGAATCAGGCAAGAGTAACCTTTTAGATTCCTTGAAAATATCAGTAAGCATGTGCACAGGCAGTGTGATCCAATGGTAGACATAGGTTGCGCTTGCACATAATGCTAAACCAAGGTTTGTTTCTTCAAGAGTTGTCTCACCAATGAGCAAACAAACCATAAAGCAGTTTTTGCCAATCTGGTTGGGGACACAATTCCCACCAGACCCAGCATCGTAGGGGCACATGGGATGGGGCTGGCGAGATCCACTAAAACCTGATTTATTTCTCCACACCATGCCTAATTTAACCAACTTCTATCATGTCACCTCTTCCTTGCCTTTTCTCTCTCAACGAAAAGGTCCCAGACGCTGTGTCCTTTCCTCATGGGGGAGGCGCTCCACCCTCTTGATCAGGTTTTTTAAAAATACTTTTGCTTTAAATTTCAATAGACCCCTGCAAAGCTGACTTGGCAAAAGAGAAGATAATAAACTTCTTAACTAAACAGATGAAGCAAAGGCTTTTGCCAGCTAAAAGTGCCTGATTCTGGGGTTGCCTCCTTTAAACAGTTTTGGGAGGAAAGAAGCTTGCTGGGTTTTTATCAGTGCTGGATAAGGACCACTCTGGCCCTTCCTCAGCTCATTTGGCCAGCAAACACCGGCCAAGATCTCTCTCCTATATCGCTCAATCTACTTTTCTCTAGGCTAAACACATGCAGTTCCTTAAGCTTTTTCTTCTAGGTTGTTTATCATCCTTGTAGATCTCCTGGGCATTCCCTCACAGCTTATCAACACTCCCCTTGAACTCTGTTGCTCAGAAGTGAATATGCAGGAGAGAATCCAGGTGAGGATGGCTGGTCCCATCTCTGCCCAGGTCTTTTCAAGAGCATCTTGACCCTTAAGCAGAGGAGATGTAGAGCCTGAGCAGCTTTCGGTTCTCAAATGAGAATGTAGCCCAGGGAAGGAGGCCAAAGGCTCTGCAATTGTTTTCAATTAAATGCAGAATGGGCTCAAATGCAACAAGCAGCAGTAGGAAACCTTTACTTCAGCTTTGAAAAGATCTTGCTCATTAATAAATGTCTAAAGTCTTGTTGCTGTAAAATAAATATTAAAGAACATTTTCTATTGATTTTTTAAAAAACCACGGCTGCTATTTTTAGACTTTTGGAACCGTCAGAAACAACCCTACTGCGATACTGTACCACATCTGCTCATGTTTGCAAGGCATACCATGTTGCCAGATGTTTTAAAGCAGCCTTCCCCAACCTGGTGCTCTCCAGATGTTTTGGCTGAGGCTGATGAAAGCTGCAGCAGAAAACAACTGGAAGGTATCAGGTTGGGGGAGGCTAAGTTAACATTATACAGCTTGATGGTTTTGGAATTACTCTAAACCAGTGATGGCCAAACTTGACCCTCAAGCTGTTTTGGGACTACAACTCCCATCACCCCTAGCTAACAGGACCAGTGGTCAAGGATGGTGGGAACTGTAGTCCCAAAACAGCTGGAAGGCCAAGTTTGGCCATCACTTGTCTAAATCATGAACTCTTCACTCAGGGAAAACTTGTCAACTAAGGTAGTTTCACCCTTACGAAGCTTAAACAGGACTAGAGTGAGCAACATTCGCAACTTTCCAAATGTTGCCTGCACAAACATGGCAGACAACCTGATCCTGTTCTTAACTTTTTTAAAAAAGAAGGCACATTTGCATGTGTTTAGATGGCAGGTTTTTAGCCCATTTAAAGGAGGCTGGATTAATTAATTGCCTACTGTAGTGCACTAATCAATTACATTTGGGGTCAGGATACAGTCTGGAGGCAACCTTGCTGAAACTAAGGAGGCCTGGCTCCGGTTACTGCCTAGGAAGAACGTGTAACTTATTTCTTTTATTAAAGTACATTTGTTAGATAACTTAGAATTTAACAAACAAAAAGCTACCATTAAGGAAAGGACAAGGGACGTGGGTGTCGCTGTGGGTTAAACCATAGAGCCTAGGACTTGCCGATCAGAAGGTCGGCGGTTCGAATCCCCGCAACGGGGTGAGCTCCCATTGCTCGGTCCCTGCTCCTGTCAACCTAGCAGTTCGAAAGCATGTCAAAGTGCAAGTAGGAAGGTGGGAAGGTAAACGGCGTTTCCATGCGCTGCTCTGGTTCACCAGAAGCGGCTTAGTCATGCTGGCCACATGACCCGGAAGCTGTACGCCAGCTCCCTTGGCCAATAAAGCGAGATGAGCGCCGCAACCCCAGAGTTGGCCACGACTGGACCTAATGGTCAGGGGTCCCTTTACCTTTAAGGAAAGGACATCTGAAGACTTCAGAGGCTGGCACGATACCCTGCGGGTACAGCACACGGAACTGGCCTAGAAGTTACTCTTCAGAGGAATGTTTGCTGAAGCAGAGCCCTTTGGACTTTGGCCAAAGAATTTAAAGCAACATTTCCCAAATGGTGCCCTTCAGAAGCTGCTACCCTTCAGCTATGCTTGCTGGGGCTGATGGGAGTTGTAGTCCTAAACATGTGGAAGGAACCATATTGCAGGATTGGGGCAGAAATTTGTTTGCAATTGAATGTGAAGCCATCTCATTTGCCCTTCCCCAAGCCAACAGGGGAACCAAAACATAGCTATCACTTTTGTCTGGACCTTTAAAAAAAAATTAGAAAAAGATCAAAAATTGATGCTAAAAGCAGGTGAATGGAACTTAAGGTTGGAAAAACGAGAAGCTGAGAGAAACAGATACAGTGGTACCTCGGGTTACATACGCTTCAGGTTACATACGCTTTAGGTTACAGACTCCGCTAACCCAGAAATATTACCTCGGGTTACCTTTGCTTCAGGATGAGAACAGAAATCATGCTCCGGCGGCAGCGGGAGGCCCCATTAGCTAAAGTGGTGCTTCAGGTTAAAAACAGTTTCAGGTTAAGAACAGACCTCCAGAACGAATTAAGTACTTAACCTGAGGTACCACTGTATTTATGGTTCATCCATTCCTAACAAGCTGGGAAAGGTGGCTTTAAACACATATTTTGCTCATTGACATATTGCAACACTCAAACTGTATGCTCAAACACTTTTGCCCTCCTCCTGGGCTTTTATAAAGGCCTTATAATTGTTGTTTTTTTCAACCAAAGCCCAGGTAAATCTGTAGAAATTTCAAATCGAGTGTGGCCTATATTATGCCAGAGAAACCAAAAAGGCCAAAAGTTTTGCTTATAGCATTGTTGCCAGCTGGAGAAACAGAGAAAACAATACTTGGCAGGACACCACTGAACACAAATCAGCTTTCAAAGTTGGAAATCTTATAGGATACACACTGGGGGCATTTTCCAGTTGCTTCCTCAATGTTTGTGAAAACAGTGTGAAGACCAAGAATGGTTGCTATATTAAATTGTTGCTCAAAATAATGCAGTTTGTACTAACATGTGCAGCAGAAACATGCATGCAGGTGGGCGATAGGGTAAAGTTCTGCCCCATCTGGAATCCAGGACAGAACATAGATGCCTCCTGTAGATAAGAAAGGAAGGACATCACGAGGGGGACTTTTTACTGCTGAGTGTCCTCCAAATGTTTTTGACTACAACTCTCAGTATCTCCTAGCATGATCGTGCTAGCTGGGGCTGATGGGAGTTGTAGTCCAAAACATCTGGAGGGAACCAGGTTGGGGAAGTAACTAGCCAAATTCTTTGTCTGGAGATGGAATTTCGAGGTTCCCACTCAACGGCAAAGACAACCCCTTTATTTGATGCTCCCTTTAGTTGGAGGGGTGGCAATGAGCTGTTGCTGCCCAATTTTAGCACAGCTAAACAATAGTTTTCTTCATTGTTTTCTGTTGGCAGGCAAAACCTCAATAAACGGAGGTCTCTTATTTTGAAGCCTTGAGAAGAGCAACTTGGCATAGCTTCCACAGGGCAAATTTTTCTCTGCGGCATGGAAGTTGCTGTCTATCATTCATTTTATCACGTATATGTACAGGGTTTTAAAAATACATATAACTGAAACAATCTGGTCTAATAAAAAGGAAATTAAAACTCCCAGACTCTCTGCTGGTTTTAGACTCCAGCTTGCTTTGATCATCCAATGTTTTCTAGTTTCTGGAACAGCAGCCAAAGCAGACACGGGGGGAATCTCATAAAACAACTGCCATGCTTGAGACTGGGGATATAGCCTGACCTGCCTTTATCTACTTTGTTTGTGCTGCTCAAGAGTAGTAGACTTCATGGAAAACGATGCAGTGTGGAATAGAAAAATTTAATCAGGGCAGCAAGTTTGGTATGCTGGTGATTTTCAGTGGAAAATACTGCATCCGTTCTCAGTTCATCTATGGTCATGGTTCAAAGACTCCAAGTGCATGGCGGAATGCTTTCATGTGTTAAAAAACCATCAACTGCAGTGAACATCGAAAGCTAGAAGGGTTTTGTAGTCTAAACTTCTCCTAGAGAAGCTTAGTATGGCAAAAGATCCTAAGAACTGCCTGGTGGTATCTCCAACTGGACCAGAGTACTGCACGATCACATCTTACATGCATTTTACTTGCACAGTTTCAACCATAAGCAGTTGAAGGCAAGCTGGTTGGAACTGTCCAAGTTAAATCCAAGCAAGGCAGAGCTTAAAAGCTTGTACAGTGGTACCTCGGGTTACATACACTTCAGGTTACAGACTCCACTAACCCATAAATATTACCTCGGGTTAAGAACTTTGCTTCAAGATGAGAACAGAAATCGTGCAGCGGCGGCGCAGCGGCAGCAGGAGGCCCCATTAGCTAAAGTGGTGCTTCAGGTTAAGAACAGACCTCCAGAACGAATTAAGTTCTTAACCCGAGGTACCACTGTATTGTGCAGGCACCCAGCTCATAAGTAGCTTTTAAGCTCTCTGCCTTGCTTGGGAGGCAAGACCCCCTCAGTGTGCCGGCTCTGGGAGCGCCCCTCACCCACTAAGCTGCACAGGTATACATGCTTTTAAGTATACGCGATTTTGGTGTATACACAGAATTCTTGGAACCAACCCCCCATGCAATATGTGGCCGTACTCTATGGCAGAAGCAGAGGACAGGAGTGTTACCAGAATCCAAATAGTGCCAAAAATATCTTCCAAGTTCCCAGGACAAGACGGACAGAATGGCTTCAGTGAGAATGTGGAAGGAGCAGCACTGCTAAGCGATTCTGTTTAGGATGTGAAACCTTAAGAAAAACAAATATTTCTCCATCTCTGACTCGTGAGATTCTAGCTAGCTCTGCTCCCATGGTTTGCAGGGTTTAGTGGCAGCAGGTGGCCAAATGTGGCCTTGGCTGAGCCCCAGGACATTAAGAAAGTCCATGGCACTTAGACCCCGCTTCTGCTGGAGGACTGTGAGTCTTCCTTTAAAGAGAAGAAAGCAAGCCATTCCAATTCCTGAGAGACAAGCAGCAAAGCAAAACAAGCTGGCAAAACTTTAAAGCAATTTCTGGCCACTCCTGCCTTTCAAGTGTTCTTAGCCACTGAGCGAAATCATGGCTGGGACTGATGAGTACGGTGTTTTGCACCCCAGGCAATAGGAATCTTTGGGGTCCTAAAGAGCTGCTGCTTTTTCTGTTCTTCTCTTCCTCATTTTGAAGTCCGTAGAATCACCATAGTTCTAAATACCTCATTCCCATCTACCCCCCAATTGTTCCCTGAGGGCTCATCCACACTCCTGTTTGTCCCCTGTTTTATTCCATTTCTCCTTTGATTTCTAGGCAAATTTCTATGTACTGAGTTGAATAGGATCCAAAAGGCAGCAGTCTGATTGGTCCTAGAACAATAGGATTCAGAATGCAGCAGTCTGATTGGTCAAAGAACAATAGGGTCCAGAACGCAGCAGTCTGATTGGTCCACAGGAGCCATCCAATCCAGCTCCAGGTGGAAGTGAATCCGCAACCTGATTGGCCTACAGGTGAATCCCAGAATTAGCCAATCACGTGGAGCCCATTGTGTAAATAATGTATATAAAGCAGATATTCTGAGGGAACTTCCATTTCTCCTCACCATTATGAGCTGAATAAAGAGCATGAAATCCACTCTCAACTCTGAGTATATTTCAGTCTTTTTCTCTCCCCCCCCAACCTTCCCTGGGAAAACTCACTGTTTACTGCTAAATTGGAGCAAAAGCCAATCTACAGCAGAAAACGTGTTTATCCTCTTGGGTGCAAAGTTCCTAAATCTTCCACAGCCAGTTGGACATGAAGGGCAAGGTAGGAGATGATTAAATATTCAGCTTATATTTAATTTAAATTTGTTGTTTAAACTCTGCTCACAAGATGACTCTCCTTTGGAAAGCCAGCCTCATTCTGCACCTATACCTATAAACAGTCACAAGCAAAGGTTACTCACATTTGCTCGCTGGGCCTGGGACCCCAAGTCTTTTAACGTCCTAGCAGCACCCATCTGCCATACCCTGAGCCCATTCTTAAATCTTTGGCAGGCTGCAGATTTCTTATGCTAGCATTTTGGATATCCTTCTCCTACGCCCATCATTTTTTGTCTCCAGTTTGGAAGGAAAGTCGTGTATCAGTTCTGTAGCTCAATAAGTAGAATTCCTCAGCCAATGGCAGAAGGTTTTCCACCTTCTGCCAGCCGCCTTTGGCCACTGAGTCCTTTTGGCACATGGAATGGAAAAAGAATGTGGAGCTCCGTGAAGGGGATCCATTTGCCCTGCGTGGGCTCAGTCTGCCCTCCACCTCCCTTCTGGATCACTCAAAGCCAATGATCTCAGAGCAGGGTTTGGGACTAATCTCAAAACCCACACGGCGAGGAGAAAGGCTAATCATATTGCGCACTAACAAACAGCTAATGGAGGCCAGGCTTATGCGCCACTTGGGCAAGTGGGCTGGGCCCAAGAGCCAAATTCCTGGCACACTTCCAGCGTCCACACCTCTCAGCACCAGTTTTCCACCCCAGCTGACGGATTTTCGGCTCTTAAAGCACCTTGTGTTGGGGGAGTGCCCTGCAGCAGGATCCAGACCCCACAAGCATTGTATTTGAAATGCAATTTGTCTTCAACATGCTTGTGGCCTCACCCCAGCCGGATACCTTGCAGGATCCAGCAAAAAACCCTGCCTTACTTTATTTCAGCCAAGAACCTGAAAATGGCTAGATTTCTGTTTCAATCAAAAATTTAATCAGGTTTCACGAGCAAACCAAAATTCAGTCAGGGGAAAAAAGGAGCGCTACTTCTAGGATATAAAAAGTTTCCAAAACATTCTAAGCAGTGGAAACACGTACAAGGCTCTTGGCTATAAAATAAATCTCAGCCCTGCCCACTTTGATTGAAATACACATTTCATTCATTCTTTTCTTTGTTTTGCCAGACTGGACGTGCCTGTCTTTCGTCCAGAGAGGGACACTGTCCACGGGGGAGTGTTTGCGAAGCAACAGGCATCAGGAATTTATGGGCTGCCTGCGCCAACCCTAGCCCCAGATTTGTACTCCAGCAATAAAGTCAAATATTTCCCCGATTCGGGTCACAGGCAGGCCACTTTTTCTAGGCACTTGCTACTAAAACATCCTCTATCTGATGGGGTTGGGGCAGGGGAAACTGAACTCCCTACAGGGGGCAGCTTCAGGAGTCAGCAGTTATGGGCAGGTCTGGCCCAAGAGATTTTGGCACCTGAGGCAAACCACAAAATGGCGCCCCTCTCCCTGCCAGGAGAGTGAAGGGGAGAGTGAAGATCTACATCAGGAACAAGGGAGTGGGGGCGGGAATCAAATCAACCTTTACTTGATGATTGAAGAGGGAATCAAAGGCCGTCATGGAGGAGGCTGTCAATCACACCAGGCGGGCGCAGAGCCCAGGAGAGCCAAGAGGGCAGCCTCTGCCATTTCTTCCCTCAGAGTGGAAGGAGACCAGCAGTGCCTCCAATTCGCTGAGAGGCCTCTGTAGAGGTGGCATGGCGGGGGGCACTGCTGAGGAGATGGCAGATCTGGCCTCCAAGGAACAGTGGCGAGCAGTGAATTGTTTTGTAGGGGAAGAGTTAGGGCCAGAGGTGCCAGCTTGCGAGGGCAATAGTGGGGGCCCCGACATTGCATACATGAGCATCGCGCCTCCCTCCCTAAGCCAGGCAGAAGCCTCCTGGGCTTTGAGGAGGTGGCACCAGGCTCTAATACTTTAATACTCTAATTTACCAGGAACATTACGGGGACTGGTCTAGTCCCTGTGAGGGACGCAGGTGGTGCTGTGGGTTAAACCACAGAGCCTAGGACTTGCCAATCGGAAGGTCGGCAGTTCGAATCCCCGCAACAGGGTGAGCTCCAATTGCTCGGTCTTTGCTCCTGCCAACCTAGCAGTTCGAAAGCACGTCAAGTTCAAGTAGATAAATAGGTACCACTCCGGCGGGAAGGTAAACAGCGTTTCCGTGCTCTGCTCTGGTTCACCAGAAGCTGCTTAGTCATGCTGGCCACATGACCCGGAAGCTGTACGCCAGCTCCCTCGGCCAATAAAGCGAGATGAGCGCTGCAACCCCAGAGTCGGCCACGACTGGACCTAATGGTCAGGGGTCCCTTTACCTTTACTAGTCCCTGTAGTCCGCTGACAGCACACCATGGCCAAGGAGCTTGCTGCAGCTGTCACCGTCATTGAGGCAGTGGCAGCATCAGCAGGCAATGCAATCCTTGGAGGCTGGATCTGCTGCCCTATGGATTCTGCTGCCTGAGGCACTTGCCCCACCTTCCCTCATGGGTGGGCTGGCCCTGGCCTTGGGTACCTAGCAGGGAACAAATAATAGTCAACCATGCCTTAGCACACTGGTTTTTACCTGCTGCTTACTGTGTACTCTCTCTCCCCCACCCCAGTTGCTGGATGATCATTGTTTAATTGTTTGTTAATTGTGGTTCTGGCTTGCACCAATGGAAAGGCAGGGAAAGTGTTTTGCAACTCAGAAATCAGCAGCCACACTGGACATGTTGAAAAAGGATCCAAGTCAACCAAAAACCAAGAAAGAAGGGCCCAAAGGAGGGGGAAAGAGGCTCAGTTCAGGCTCCCTTGCCCTGGGAGTGATCCTGGCAGCCTAGAGACTGATTGATGAAGCCTCTCCAAACCACTGCATGTCCTGACTCATCACTTGGTAATCACTGCAATAAAATCTGCTGCTCCCTATGAAGGCTGAAAAGGAAGGAAACACAGCTGGAGCATCACAATACAGGCAGAATATTGTTTAAGGCAAAACCACATAATATCATGGCACCCAAGGAGACTTCTTACATAAGAGCTCTGGTGCATAATTCAAGCCTTCAGAGCTGCTCCTGCTGCTGCAAGGATCTACTTTATATAGTCTTTCTCATGCTGAATTCAGCTCCTAAGAGTTCAACAGGAGGGGGGGGGGAACCCTGCAGAAAACAGAAATTACACTAAGCTGCTTGGGAAAAAGAATCCAGGACTTTTAAATGAATATGGCTCAAGAACATAAGAAAAGCTTGCCGGATCAGGCCAATGGCCCATCAAGTCGAGCATCCTGTTCTCACAATGGCTGACCACAAGCAGGACCTGAGCATAAGATCCCTCTCCCCTCCTGCAGTTTCCAGCAACTGCTATTCAGAAGTATTGCTGTCTGTGACTGTGGAGCCAGAACATGACTGTCGTAGCCATTGATCGCCCTCTACTCCATGAATTTGCCTAATCCCCTTGTAAAGCCCTCAGTCCTGTATACAGTGGTACCTCGGGTTAAGTACTTAATTTGTTACGGAGGTCCGTACTTAACCTGGAACTGTTCTTAACCTGAAGCACCACTTTAGCTAATGGGGCCTCCTGCTGCTGCCGTGCCGCCGGAGCACAATTTCTGTTCTCATCCTGAAGCAAAGTTCTTAACCTGAAGCACTATTTCTGGGTTAGCGGAGTCTGTAACCTGAAGCGTATGTAACCTGAAGCGTATGTAACCCGAGGTACCACTGCACCTGAAGAAGCGTCTCCACCCCCATCGTTCAGCCGAGAGATCCAGTGCCAAGGGCCTTCTGGTGGTTCCCTCGCTGCGAGAAGTGAGGTTACAGGGAACCAGGCAGAGGGCCTTCTCAGTAGTGGCACCCGCCCTGTGGAACGACCTCCCATCAGATGTCAAGGCAATAAGCAGCTATCTTATCTTTAAAAGACATCTGAAGGCAGCCCTGTTTAGGGAAGTTTTTAATATTTAATGCTGTATTGTTTTTAACACTCGATTGGAAGCCGCCCAGAGTGGCTGGGGAGACTCAGCCAGATGGATGGGGTATAAATAATAAATTATTATTATTATTCAGTGGCATCGCTGCCTCCTGTGGCAGCAAGCTCTGTAGTTCAACTATGCGCAGCATGAATAAGGACTTTCTTTTATCTGCCCTGAATCATCTAGCATTCAGATTAGGCTCCTGTCTGAAACTCTGAAAAGCAGCTACTAGACGGACCAACAGTGTTATTTTGAACCACACTGAGACCTGCAGGTATAGGGTGGTATATAAATTCAATAAATCAATCACTTTCACTCCAGTCTCTTTCTTGATCTGTCACTGCCATCAGCAAATTAAGTGGTTAGGACTTTTCGCCCAGTGGCTGACATTTTACTGCCCCTTCACCTGGTTTGGAGAGATCCTTTTGTCATCAACAGAACTGGCCACCTCTCTGCTCTGTCCTTCCATTCACAATCAGAGGCCTCAGAACAGGAGGGCTTCTAGCCCCCGAGGCCTCAGAACAGGTGGGCTTCTAGCCCCCAAGTCCTTTAGCCAAAGGGAAACCAGTTCACACAAATGTACGACAGCCAGCTCACACCTCTAGCAGCGTTTCATGCTGCTAGAAGATTTTTTTCCCAAGGAAATGATGCGCAGAGGGCCCTTTTGACATCAAGGTACCAGCAAGGGCTTAAACTGAAAGTATTTAATATACTTTGGGAAAGGGAAAAAACGAGAGGAAATCGTACCACCTTGTTTTTGCAAGCACCGCAAAAAGTGACATGCATGGCAGCTTTGGAAACCAACATACATTAATCATGTCAAGGATCCTGGTGACTCCAGGCTATTTTGCTGGTTGCGTTTCAAAGAGGAAGATGACGACACACCCACACACACACCAATTTTCTTTAATCCCCACACATCAGCGTTTGGGGACTGCAGCTCCCTAAGCTGCCCACAAATGTATTATATAACTTAGCTTCTTGTTTTGAGAATCCATGTGACAACATGCACCAGTTTTGTCTGAGAGATTCAGAAAGGGACAAGGAATGAGCTTTGCCTGTACAAAACCCTCTGGGAGCAATCTGGCCACCCTCACTTGGGCGAAACACCCAATAATTTCAAGGGAAGTTCTGCTTGGTAACTGCTTGACCACATCGGCTTGCAGTTGGCCCGGACCGTGCAGGATACTTAATTTCTTGGCCAGCATCTAAGACGGTTTCCAGCCAAAATGCGTAATGTACAGGATGATGATTGTACAGATGGGACCAAAGGAGGGTGGGAAGATGGCTGGCCAGTGGGGAGGAAGGGCAGGGAGGGAGACAAGCACGATTCTTTTCTTACCAGCAATGTCTGGTGCCTCTTGGGACTCCAAGGCAGGTCAACACGAGGTGGAGCTAAAGCCAATGGCAATCAGGGGCAACTAATTCCAGGTTTGTCCCCACCGACCCCTTCTCTGCTGAGGGTAACTGAGAGTGTCACAGAATCCTGGAATTGTAGAGCTGGAAGGGGGGCCAGAAGGTCATCTAGGCCAACCCCCCTGCAGTGCAGGAACCACAGTTAAATCATCTCTGGCAGGTGGCCATCCAACCTCTGCTTAGAAACCAATGAAGGAGTGTCCACCACCTTCTGAGGGAGTCCGTTTCACTGTTGAACAGCTCTTATCCTCAAAAAGTTATTCCTAATGTTTAGCTGGAATCTCATTTCTTGTAATTTGATTCTGAAAGATAGAAGCTAACAGGCAGGGCTGCCCCCTGGGTGGGCTCTAAGAAGGCAGACAGATGGGGCTGGCTGAGGGCAGACAAAACTTGGTGAGGTAGTGCCCAATTATTATCATCATCATCTTGTTGTTGTTGTTGTTACGTTCCTCCTAGGAGCTTGAGGTGGCATACATGGTTCTCCCTCCTCCCATTTTACCCTCCCAACACCCCTGTGAGGCAGGCTCCACTGAGAGATGGTGACTGTCACCCAGGAAGATTTATGGCTTAGTCTGGTCTCCAAGGCGATAGCCCAGTACTCTAACCACTACACCACACTGGCTCTCGGACCAGTCTTGATTCTCCTCAACACTCCTTGCCTCCCCAGATAAGCCTTGCTGCAGATATCCTCTAGCACATCTAGTCCAGTGACCAAGAGCTCACTGAAGCAGGGGCTCACAGAATCAAAGGATGGTAGAGTTGGAAGGGACCCCAAGGGTCATCTAGTCCAACCCCCTGCAGTGCAAGAATGACAGCTAAAGTGGCTGTTTCGAGGGAGGGGGTTCCCAAAAGGACCCAGCTGAAGCTGCCAGACCAACCCTTCCCTAAACTGCTCTGCAAATTAAGCAGCACACTCCTATGCACAGAAGACCCATCAAATTCAACTGGTCTTACTCCCAGGAAAGTGCATCTAGGACTTCAGCCTAGAAGGGTTATATTACATAAGCAGGAGCAAATGTCACTGAACAATGAAAGCATCAAAAGGCAAACTTGCCAGATTTCAGCCGTTATCATCTCTCCCCTTGCATTTAACACCTGTGTCTAAGACATGCAGTCCAGGCAGCCCACATTCCCACTCAAGTCAACAGTAGCCAAAGCAGAGCCATTGCTCTCGATGCTCCCTTAGCGATACCCAAGGATGGATTTCTAAGCTGGTCACTTACACAGTGTGTGCTGGATATGATGACGGAGCTCGAGATGAAGCTGAGCCCATCGTTCATGCTGACCTGGAGAGCGGCTTCCCTAGAAAAAGGGAGGGAGGGCGAGAGTCATTACCCAAACCGGGCACGGACTTACAATCCCCCTAGCTCATGAAAATGTGATGTTGCGGGTTTGGAGGGCGGGGTCAGTCTGGATGATGCCCTGAGTCCCTTCCAACTCTTGAAATCCTGTCTCTGTGGGAGCAGGCGGCATGAGGGCAACTTTTGGCTGTCTGGTTAAGCACCATGATTTAAAGAAGTGGCTCTGTGCCCTAGAGCACATGGGTGGGTCTTGCACCCGCCCTCCAGCTGGGCAGACTCAGGCATCATCGCCAAGAACGTGCCATTGGATGCAATGTCGCAAGCGGCCCCAGCCCACCCGCTCGCTTGCCCATCATTTGGGAACTGAGGAAAGACTCGCCCCATCTGCCTGGATTCAAGAATGAACACATTTATTTGCAGATAGACATTACAAAAAAAAACCAACAACACTGAGAGTTTCCAGTTCAGTCTCATCACAAGGAAGCAGATTTAATTTACCATATTTTTCACTCCATAAGATGCACCTGACCATAAGACGCACCTAGTTTTTAGAGGGGGAATGCAAGGAAGAAAAATTCTTTAAAGGGAGTGCTGAGCAGAGCCTGTATGCACCCCAGGCTCTGCTCAGCGCTCCCTTTCACGAGCCGTGAGGAGTGTGTGTGCGGCGCTTGCAGGCTTTTCCCCGAGGAGGGAGAAGGGCAGCCCTCTGTCCCTTCCCCCACCTCCCGCAAAAGCCAGGGACAGCCGTGCGAAGCCTCCTCAGGGCAGTGGGATAAAGGCTCCCTGTGCCCTAAAGAGGTTTCGTGCAGCTAAGCCAGCAGCTAGAACAGCAAGAGGGAGTGCTGCGCAGCGATCCCTTTCAGTGTTCTGGCTTCTGGGATAGCCACGCAGCCTGCATTCGCTCTATAAGACGCACAAACATTTCCCCTTACTTTTTAGGAGGGGAAAAATGCATCTTACAGAGCGAAAAATATGGCAAGTTTTTGACCCAGAAACTTCCTATCACTTGAGGAGTACAAAGCTCTACTCTAAGACAACTGCAAAGAAGCAAAAGGGGACGGTGGCAGCTGCGCTGAGAGAGAGGTTGTCCTGCCTCTGCAGACGTGGAGCTGCAGGTCTGCTTTGGGTAGCCCAGTTAGCCTAATTTCAGCATCAATGGCACCAACTTCAGCCGAAGGTGCAAAAGGAATCCTAACAAGCCCACAAAATAAAAGGTTTTATTAAAAAGGGAATAAGGCTGCCATAGAAAAAAGAAAACCTTACCCCTAAATCTCGAGGTTTCTAATGAAAACATGCATAACAGAAGAAAGACAGAAAGAGGTAAGAGCCGTCCCACATTCTAACAAACCTACATGCCAACTTCTCGCAGCACAGGTGCAGGGCAGAGCAGGTAGGTGTCCTCCACCTTGAATGGTTTCTCATCTGAAAAGAGAAGCAGAAAAGGCATGTGAGCGCATGTGAGTTGGGCAGAACAACGTTTGCAGGTGGCAACTAAAGTGGGGGCGACTGTATTTGTTTTACCAAAGATCATGCTTACAGTGCTCTGCAACAGTGCTTTTTTTTTGCAGTTTACAGCAAACTGAAATAGACATATTCTCCCCCCCCCAGCTATGTATCGCCAGTTATATACCCATTTCCACCCAAACCTGGGTCCTCCTGTGCTATACAGCACAGCAAGCAAAATCCTCAATAAGATATAGAAAGCAGGGGTAGACATCTCTGCTTAGGCTCACATACAAACCTCACATAGAAGACAAATACAGTGGTACCTCGGGTTAAATACTTAATTCATTCCGGAGGTCTGTTCTTAACCTGAAACTGTTCTTAACCTGAAGCACCACTTTAGCTAATGGGGCCTCCCGCTCCCGCTGCATGATTTCTGTTCTCACCCTGAAGCAAAGTTCTTAACCTGAGGTACTATTTCTGGGTTAGTGGAGTCTGTAACCTGAAGCATATGTAACCTGAAGTGGACGCTCGGGTTGCAAACGTGATCCGTGTGGGATGCACGTTTGCAACCTGTGTCTGTGCATGCGCAGGTTGTGATTTGGCACTTCTAAACATGCGCAAAGCGCAATTTCGTGCTTTTGTGCATGTGCGACTGCTGAAACCCGGAAGTAACCCGTTCTGGTTTCGGCGATCCATAACCCGAAAAAACACAACCTGAAGCGGCTGTAACCCGAAGTATGACTACAATGAAGAACAGCAGCACTGGGGAGATACTGAGGGACCTATTGGGAGTGAACATGGACCACTGCACGGGGACAAACAAAAAAGGATGCCTTCACCTCGGTGTGGCTCCCTTTCATTACATACACAGCCCAACAAGACAACAACCTAACCCACACACTGACAGAAGACAAATTAATATGGCTGATTTGACCCAACATCCCCCTTCCCCTCCACCCACAAACAAAACTCACTGCAACCACCTGAATGCAAGTAGCCATGCTCCGGGCTCTCCAAACTCTCCCCACAACCTCACAATGCCTATGGCAGAAGCATCTCACACTGAATGTACCTGACCTGCAGATAGGACTCTATGAACTGAAAACAGAGACGGTATAGGTACCTTTGTTATCCATGAAAATCTTTCAATAAAAAACTTTTTTTAAAAAAAGTCCTGTTTCTATGGAAGGTTAATCTCACCATGGATGGCAATGGTACTGAAATAAGTCTGTTATTGCCCATAGAGAAATGGGCAATAAATCAAGTCTTGAAAGATAAATAAGACCAAAAAAGGAAATGAATTACTCCGAGACATTGTAATATAGAGGAAATACCGCTTAACAGAAAGCGGAGCAGATAGTTGTTCGCATTGACCAATGGTTTTAAATAATCATATACATAATAAATTATATTTATATATAATTTATAAATAAGTAATTTCACCAGCAGATGGAAATTCGGAAGTCCCTCTTTTGTAATTTTTGCTAATGTTTCTCTGTTTCTTCTTTCTTTGTTTTTTTCCCCTTTCTCTTTTTCTCGATTTCCTCCTTCTCTTGCTTTGTATCTTGTGTAACTGTAATCTTATTGTATGATAGGAAAACCTCAATAAAAATCATATGGGGGGGAAGAAAGATCAGAAAAGATAGGGATCACTGGTTCTTGCAACCACTGATAAAATTTTTGCCACTTCTAATGTTCTAGCATTTGTCCGGTCTTCCAATAGGAACCTGATATAGTGAGCCTCTGATTTTCCCAGGAAAGGTACCAGCAAGGGTAGTATCAGTTCAGCCCTGGCTCGCTCGTATTTCACACAGTGCAGCAAAATATGTTTTTTAGAATCGATGTCTTGAGCACACGAGTAAAGTCTGTCCTGGCAGGGAATTAATGTTTTATTATGTTTTTATATATGTTGGAAGCTGCCCAGAGTGGCTGGGGCAACCCAGTCAGATGTGCAGGGTATAAAGAGCAAAATTATTATTATGGACTAGGACATCCCTATTTTCATCGGAGAAATGTTGGAGGGTATGTAACCAGATGTCCATAGGAAGCCTGAAGGCAGAACCTGCGGGTTCCAGCAACTAGTAGCCATCAATTGCCCTCTCCTCCATTAATTGGTCTGATCTTCTTTTTAAGCCATTGGTGTTAGTGGCCATCACGGTCTCCTGAAGGGAGTTCCTAAGCCCTGCATGAAGGAGGACTTCATTTTATCTGCCAGGAATCTTCCAAAATTCAGTTTCATTAATTCCAGTGTTATGAGGAATTCACTTTTTTCGTGCTATGCATAATTTTAGAAACATCTATCATTTCACCTCTTACTCGCCTTTCCTCTGAACACGGCTTCCATTTTGAAAGGGTCCCTCAGAGAGAGCCAGCATTGCACAGTGGTTCATGTGTTTGACTAAGACCTAAGTCAGCATTGGTCAGTTTTGACCATTTTAAAGCAAAATCCAGCTGCTGCAGAAAAACCTAAGCTAGGTTGTAGAACCATCTTCAGCTGAGCTGAAGGGATCATAGCATCTTTTTAACCTTTTGGCCTTGACAATCTTATTTGATTATTTTAGACAATTCCAAAGAACAGCCTTAATCCCACTTTAGCCCCAAAGCCTGCTTTTCATTTCCTCTTGAGTTAGGCCGACAAGGTCTTTTCTTTGAGTTACTCAACATGCTTATGCAGGAACCCAAAGCATCTTGTAGTAAACAATGCTGGCGACTGACTGCAAGGAGACCAGCTGGGCTGGAGTCTGGATGAGTTTGGCATTTCTGCTCCCAGGCATAACAAGGTTGGCTCAGCATTCCCAGTTTATTCCCAGTAACCTCAGGAAAAGCCCTCAGAGAAACATAACATCTCGCAACAGTCATTTTGGCTTTCTTTGCTCAGAATATTTTCCCCATTACTTTTCTCAATGTCAACAATACTTAACACAACCTTGCAAGTTACTAGTCCACAATGTTGGGGTTTTGTTTTGTTTTTTTATACCTAGTCCACCAGCCAAGCCCAGTTATGTTAGAAACTTCTGGCATAAAAGGGACGACTTCATTTCACTCACTTCATTTTTAAGAGTCACTCAGCAACAGTGATGTAGTGACTGCAGGGTCAGACTAGAACCTGGGAGGAGGCTAGGATTCAAATCCTCACTCAGCCATGAAGCTCATGAGGTGACCCTGGGGCCCAGTCAGTGCCTCTCAGCCTAGCCTACCTCACAGGATTGTTGTGGGAATTAAATGCACAACCATTACCTCCTCATTCAGTCCCCACAACCACCCTTTGAAGCAGTTTAGGCTGAGAGAAGCAATGAGCTCACTTGCCCAAGTGAGCTCCATGTCCAAGTGGGGATTCGAACTCTGGTCTTGCAGGGCCTTGCTGACATTCTAACCACTACCAGACCCTCTAAGTGTCCCTATTTTCAAGGGACACCCCTGATTTAGAGAAACCATCCTGGTTTCTGATTTGATCCTGGAATGTCCCATTTGTCCGTAGGATGTCCCTTATTTTCATTGGAGAATTTTTTTTTATTGTTTAATGTTTTGTTATGTTTTTATATATGTTGGAAGCTGCCCAGAGTGGCTGGGGCAAGCCAGTAAGATGGGTGGGGTACAAATAGTAGAATTATCATTATGGAATGGAACGTCCCTATTTTCATCAGAGAAATGTCAGAGGGTATGTACTACACCACGCTGTCTTTGTAAGATGTAGCTGAACATCACCCCAAGGTCTCTAGTTTATCCTTCTCTTAGCTTAGTTCAGCCTTCCCCAGCCCAAAAGTCCAGTTGTTCTGCACCACTGCATCCCATCAGCCCCAGTATCCTACGGCCACACAGCCTGGGGCTGGTGGAAACATCTGGAGGGGACCAGGTTGGGGTCCCTTAGCCAGCCTCTTTTATCCATGCCATGATTCAAGGTCTTGTGCTTTCACTTCCTGAAAAGATTTTGTAAGGTTCTCTTTGCCTTCCCCACAATAAATCTGCACATCCTTTGTAGTCTGGCATTCCCAAGGGAATGCAAGTTTAGCTGGCAAGTGGGGAGGGCTCGCTTTTTGCTTGATCATCAGTTGCTGCTTCATCACAAAATACATCCTTCGGCTGTTCCCCTCCTCCCCTCTGCAGCACAAACAAAAACTGGTGTCCACCATTCCGTCCGACTGCTCCCTGGAAAGATGCATTTGAAACTGGGATACCAAATTTGAAAAAGTAATTAGACAGCGATGAGCCTCACTGAAGAGTAATTGCCCCAAATCTGGATCTTGACATCGAGGGAATTCTCCTTTTCTACCTATATTTTGTCCTTGCCACTAACACCAAACAGATGCCTGTGGGAAACTTGCAAGGAGGATTTGAGAACAAAAGCACTCTCTCCTCCCGTGGCTTTCAACAACCAGTATCTGGAACCATTACTGCTTCCTGAGATGGAGGCAGATCATGCCTAGTAGCCACGGACAGACTCCATGAATGCTCATGGGAAGCCTGCAAGCTGGACTTGAGTTCAACACCACTGCAGTCCCAAACAACTGCACTCCACTTTCTACATAGGAACCATCCATTAACTCCCACTCTCTGCTTCCTGCTTCTGAACCAGTTACTGATCCGTAAAAGAACCTCTCTATTCCATGGGACGCGGGTGGCGCTGTGGGTAAAACCTCAGCTCCTAGGACTTGCCGATCGCATGGTCGGCGGTTCGAATCCCCGCGGCGGGGTGCGCTCCCGTTGCTCGGTCCCAGCGCCTGCCAACCTAGCAGTTCGAAAGCACCCCCGGGTGCAAGTAGATAAATAGGGACCGCTTACTAGTGGGAAGGTAAACGGCGTTTTCGTGTGCGGCTCTGCCTCGCCAGGGTAGCTTCGTCACGCTAGCCACGTGACCCAGAAGTGTCTGCGGACAGCGCTGGCTCCCGGCCTATAGAGTGAGATGAGCGCACAACCCTAGAGTCTGTCAAGACTGGCCCGTACGGGCAGGGGTACCTTTACCTTTACCTTTATTCCATGACTACTAATTTCACTCAAGAGTCCTTGGTTAGGGAACTGAGCTAACGGTTTTGTCATTGTGTGTTTTAATTTTGTGTTGTTTTTATAGTTAAACTTAAAAGCCAATTAGGCACATAAGTGGCATATAAATCAATAATAAATAACAATTGTCCATGTGAACCACTTGAAAACAAGTCAAACTACTTGCACCCTTGGGTTATTTTTATTTATTATTGGAGAGAACCCTAAGTGTGGCTGGTTTTATGTGTCATACTGTAGTCAATTTAGGGATTGTGCACTTTGAATCTTTACATATCATCTGCTTCCTTGCCAGTGGATCTTCAGTCATGCAACCCTCGGAAATATTCACACCATCCAGAAATGTTTGCTTATTCTGGCGCAGACGTTTTTCCAACTCTCACTATGGTGGCAGCATGGAATATTTCCTCCAACAAAAGAGCCCCTTTAAAAAAAACACACACCCTGAAGTTTATTTTGTGGGGAAGTCAGAATGCAGTCGGAGAGACAGTGCTGGATTCTCCAAGCCAGAAAAATCGCCTGCTCAGGAGCCCAGCGAATGGGAAAGAAGTGTTTTGCTCATGCTGTAATGAAAACCAGGCCGGAATCGTGCTATTATTTCCCTGCTCTGCATCGAAGCATTCAGAGAGCCAAAGCAACTTACGACAGCCTTGGGTTGTGAGTGGGTGGAGGGACACGGGGCTGGAGACGAATGAATAATATAGGCAGTTATGTCACAGGGTCAGCTGTTTGTGTAGACAGTGAAAAAGGCTGGGGCAAAAAAATATATATATCATTCTCTCTAATGGACCGTTCTGTCGTGCTTAAGCTTTTTAAATTGACAGCAGATGCTTCATCTTCAACTTGGGATAAAATTCCACGTGGAAGAAAGAAGGTGGATCTATGTTTTTCCAGCCACCCCCACCCCTTTCTCTCTCACACACACACCTGGAATTGTAAATGTTACAAAGTGGGCTCTCTCCCTTACCAAGAACTTCACAGAATCACATAGTTGGGAGTCAGAAGGGACACCAAGTGTCATCTAGTCCAACGCCTGCAGTGAAGGAATCACAGCTCAAGAATCCCTGACAGGCGGCAACTCAATCCGTCTTTAAAAACCTTCCGTGAAGGAGAGTCCACCACCTTCCGACATAGTCGGCTGCTGAACAGCTCATACCACCAGAAAGTTCTTCCTCATGTTGAGTCGGAATCTGTTTTCTTCTCTTTTGACTCCACTGATTAGGGCTGTCCCCTCTGGAGTGGCAGAAAACAAGCTTGCTCCATCTTCCATGGGACAGCCCTTCAGGTGTCTGAAGAACGCTATCATGTGACCTCCAATCTTCTCTTCTGCACCCAACTCCCTCAACCTTTCCTCAGAAAGACCCTGTTTCATCTTGGTCACCCCTCCTCTGAGCATCTTCCAGGTGGTCAATCTCCTTCTTGAACTGGGCAGAGGACTCCAGGCAGGGTCTGACCATGGCAGAATTGAGTGGTACGATGACTTCCTTTGGATTCACTACATGGGTGAACGCTGTGGCTTTTAGAAAACCTCCCCATTGCTCTCCCACTGGTCTAACTGAAGCAGGAATGGCTTGCTGGCTTTGCCTTATCTGCCTCTGGCACCACGAGAAGCTGCACCAAAAGAAGCATCAAGAATGTGATGTGACCTACATACGGCTCCCATCAGGTCCTAATTGATTCAGCTCAGCTTTTAAAGCCGGCAGCAGCCAAGAGTCACATCACTGCCTCAAGAATGCAGGAATGGAGAGGGAGTTCCAAGTTTAAGACTTGAAGGCAGCTCTGTGTCAAACTGTACTAATTTACACTAGGGAAAGGACTCCGTCCAACATCTTCACAAAGGAGATGCGGACATTTTTCTGGAAGAAATCTAAGAAGGTTACGCTGCCTTTCCCTACTGTAAAAATATGTGGCTCTAGATTTAGCTCAATGGTTCCCAAACTTTTTTTTTGCCCTACCCCCGGTTCCATAAATTCATCGCCACTGCCCCCCACCCTATAAAAAGCATTATTCAGAATAGCAGTCTGCACAACCCATTAAAGAAGATAATAACCTCCCAAAATTCAAAACACTAACAATTAATTGCATATCTATTCAAAATGCACTGAAAATGATTATGTTTAATTAATTCAACAGAACTGGTGAACTTGATCCAGTAAGACCAGCTTTTCAAAGTCTCTAATAGTCCTTTACACCTCCAGTTTCCCCTCCTGCCCCCACTTGCTTCTTAGCACCACTCCCAGGGAAATCCCAGCGCCTCCCAGGGGACAATACTGCCCAATTCGGGAACCACTGATTTAGACCTAGATTCCTTTTGTTGTATCTTTATAATATTATATTTTATATTCAAGGCATGTGATTCCCCTGACCTGGCTGTTCTGAGTCTGACCCCAAAACCAGAAGTTTCTCGTTTGCTTGTCAGAAAAAGCTTCTACATAATATGATGAATCTGAAGTTCCTGGTTCAGTCGTTGGTTACCATGAGAGCTTACTTTAACACAAAATGCCACTTATTATTGTCTGTTTCAGTAACTTATGTCCTCCTTGCCTTCCCACTCAAGCAAACTCAAAGCAACTCACATGATAAAACATGACACGAATGAATCCAGTATAAAACCCCAGCCTAACAACAGCTCAGAGCCTTTTCCCTAGAAGGCAGCAAGTGAAGCAGGCCAACTCAGGAGGCTGATTTTGAGTGCTGTGGAGGGGCTTCAGACTGTTAGCTATTTAATTTATTGTTGCCATGGTAAAGGAGAGGTGCTTGTGGGGTTTCCTGCCTCGGATGCCAAAATAACTTGATTAGCCTTGGATCTTTATTGTCCCTTGTCATGTGAGGAGATGGAAAGCAGGGTAGCATCTACTTCTCTGTCTCAGGGGGCCAGATACATGAGACTCATTTACACCTCAAACACCCCGCTGCTGCCCCCTTGCCTCCTAGGGAATCCCACAGCACTCCAGGGGTGTCACTGCTCACTTTGGGAGATACTGCTGCAACCTAACACCATCCCTGCCTCTCCTGGAGATGGACAGGGGGTTGGACTCGATGGCCCTTGTGGTCTATTCCAACTCTATGATTCTATGACAACATCTGCTATGCTCCTTGACCAGGAGAAGAAGAAGAAGAAGAAGAGGAGGAGGAGGAGGAGGAGGAGGAGGAGGAGGAGGAGGAGGAGGAGGAGGAGTTTGGATTTGATATCCCGCTTTATCACTACCCAAAGGAGTCACAAAGCGGCTAACATTCTCCTTTCCCTTCCTCCCCCACAACAAACACTCTGTGAGGGGAGTGGGGCTGAGAGACTTCAGAGAAGTGTGACTGACCCAAGGTCACCCAGCAGCTGCATGTGGAGGAGCGGGGACGTGAACCCAGTTCACCAGAATACGAGTCTACCGCTCTTAACCACTGCACCACACTGGCTCTCAACACAGGAGCTCTCCTGCTGTCTACAAGGGTTTCCCAAAGCGAAGGGGCAAACATCATGGAAGTGGACAGCAAGCCAAGCCCAGCAGCATTAGCCAACTGAGCATGCAGACAGAGAGGAGAGCGAACTACTCACTGAGAGTGACCGTCTCGTTGATCCTGAAGCTGCAGAGGACGCGGTCGACATTGCGAGCGTGGCGGAAGCCGTTCCCCGTCACAACCACTTGGAATGACTCTGGAAAGACAGAGAATTACTGGTTCTCCTCCCCACATCTAATAAAGGCACCACATCCTCTCTCTTTTTCGAAACATTTTTTTTTTTTACTTTTAAATATAAAATGCAGCAATACAAAATATACTTTCCATCACAACTCAAGTCAAAGAAGATTCAAATCAACCTTATACAGTGGTACCTCTGGTTGCGAACGGGATCCATTCCGGAGCCCTGTTTGCAACATGAGCAGAACGCAACCCCCATCTGCGCATGCGCGGGTTGCGATTCGCCGCTTCTGCGCATGTGAGTAACATCATTCTGAGTGTCTGAGCATGCGTGAGCGGCGAAACCCGGAAGAAACCCGTTCTGTTACTTCTGGGTTGCCGCAGGACGCAACCTGAAAAGACGTAACCTGAACCGAACGTAACAAGAGGTATGACTATAGAACTAAAAATGCTTAGAATCCCCCCCCCCTCACCAAAAATAAATAAATAAACAGGAGTTACATCTTGATCATTTCCCTCATCTTTTGCCTCACATAAGAGGAGCCTGCAGGATCAGGCCAACGGCCCATCTAGTCCAACATCCTGTTCCCACAGTGGCCGACCAGATGCTTGGGGGCTTGTCAACATCATTCTGAAACCCTTCTAGCTCTCTGGGTGCCTCCATGCTCCCCAAGGCAGAACATCTGATGTATTACTAAGGAGAAAAAGAAAAAGCAACCACCGTACATCTCCAGGCCTCCTCCGCCTTCCAAAAGAAACTGACCCTGTAAAAGGATTCTTGGGGAGAGTCTGCAAAGGACAGACAGTTGGGCAAATCCCACACAGGACAGGATCAGCGGCAACTACAACAGGAACACTACACAGCCTTCTAGGACCAGGTGCCAAACTTTCATAGAATAATAGAATTGAAGAGTTGGAAGGGACGCCAAGGGCTATCTAGTCCAACCCCCTGCAATGCAGGAATCCTGCCCACAGCTGTCCCTGGGTGGGCTCAAACCACCAACCTTCTGGTTAACAGCCAGACGCAATGACCCACTGTGCCACTGGTATCAGGTGTTGCTAAGCTACAATTGCCATCGCCCCATACCACTGCCCAGACCAGCTGATGAGAGCTGGGGTCCAACCATATCTGGAAGTTGCCAGGTTCCCCTCCCCTGCCTTATATTATTATTATTATTATTATTATTATTATTATTATTATTATTATTATTTAATAATCTTTATTGGTTTAAAATACAGACATAAACATAAAAGATCGTTAACAGCAGAAACAAAGAAGAAAAAGGAAAGGAAAAAAGTCAAGATGAAAAAAGAAAAGAAAAAACTGTGTACAAAAAGAAACTGCATCTTCTCAAATAACAATTAAATAAAAATTATGGATCTAAAACTTCCAATCGTTCTCATTATACTATTTATGCTGTCATTGTTTTCTTGCACAGCTTTATGTTATATCATATTATTTTCATATAATCCAAAAAAAAAAATTATTACGTTTTTTTACTTACAGGTATCATTCAAGTTCTGCTAGTATAGTATTATTTCCAGTTACAGATAGGTAGCCGTGTTGGTCTGCCATAGTCAAAACAAAAATTTTTTTTCCTTCCAGTAGCACCTTAAAGACCAACTAAGTTAGTTCTTGGTATGAGCTTTCGTGTGCATGCACACTTGGTATCTGAAGAAGTGTGCATGCACACGAAAGCTCATACCAAGAACTAACTTAGTTGGTCTTTAAGGTGCTACTGGAAGGAAAAAATTTTTTTGTTTTGACTATAGTATTATTTGTACAGCATAGTCTAAAATATTCCTTAAATATTCTCCATTCTCCATCTACTTTCTGATTTAAAGCTCCTCTAACTCTTCCCATCAGTTCTGCTAGTTGCAAGTACTCTATCATAAGTATCTGCCACTCTGTTATTGTTGGTGTTGTTTTGCTTTTCCAGTTTCTCGCCACAGTATTCTAGCTGCCGTAATTGCATACATGAACAATGGTCTTATGTTTTTTAAAATTTCTGTTGGTAATATACCTAGTAGAAAAATCTCTGGTCTTTTTTTAAGGGTAAGTTATATTAAAAGGAGGGACGCGGGTGGCGCTGTGGGTTAAACCACAGAGCCTAGGACTTGCCGATCAGAAGGTCGGCGGTTCGAATCCCCGCAACAGGGTGAGGTCGCGTTGCTCAGTCCCTGCTCCTGCCAACCTAGCAGCTCAAAAGCACGTCAAAGTGCAAGTAGATAAATGGGTACTACTCCGGCGGGAAGGTAAACAGCGTTTCCATGCGCTGCTCTGGTTCGCCAGGAGCAGCTTAGTCATGCTGGCAACATGACCCAGAAGCTGTACGCCGGCTCCCTCGGCCAGTAAAGCGAGGTGAGCTCTGCAATCCCAGAGTTGGTCATGACTGGATCTAATGGTCAGGGGTCCCTTTATCTTTACCTATATTAAAAGGAAAAGGCCTAAGACACATGCAAGGAAAGTTTTCTAACCAGATTCCACTTTGCAGTCGTGGCCGTCAGTGTGTGCAAGAGTGCTCGTAAACTAGAACAAACAGGCGATGGGGAGAGCGAACTGTTATCGCTTCAAACTCTTCTGCAGGAAAAGTGACCCTGGTTTCTGCTGAATCAACTGTTTCGCTGGCTCTTAGCGTGGATGCCGCCCACTCACTGCCTCTCCCAGCGCACGCCTCGAGGGGGGCTCCTGCACTGTAGCGGTGCAAAGCACACAAGTCAACTCAGGAATCTGGGCTGTGCTCCAAGCCACAATTTCTTTCATCCCAAAAGGATCAGCTGCACACCAGGCCAGGCCAATCCATCCCTGCAGGCTGGTGAGCTCATCAGGGGAAGAGGCAATGCAGCAAAAAGGTGGAAGGTAAGCACCAGCCGGGACGGGGGAGAAAAATCCTCGCCGTTGGCCATGTCTGTCTGTGTACAAGTTTCTCAGAAGGGTGGTGGGTGCTCCTTGGGGCAGGGGAGGAGGAAAGCTGCAAGGCCTCAAGGCAGGACCCTTTTAGTCAGGGTGTGTGCATCAGGTGATCAGTGCCAGCCAATCACTTCAAAGCACTGGCGGAAGCACCTTGAATCCAAATCACTACCTCCAGTGCCCTTGGCTGAACGAGGAAGTTCCTGATGCTCCCAGCAGCGATCAGCTGATGGACACTAACAGTGGCTCTGGCTCTGGGTGTAGCTCAGTGTGTAGAGACCAGGAGCAGGGCCTTCTCTGCAGTGGCACACCCCGGCTGTGGAGGAACTCCCTTGCTGGGGAGCAACCGCTTGGGCAGAAGCAGGATTTGCTTATTTATTTGACGTATTTACAGTTCAACCACATATTATGCACAATGAACTTGAACGATTTCAACTAGCGCGGATGAAAGCCAGCTGGTTGAAACTGCGCAAAAAGTTTAAAAGTACATAAGGTTAAAAAGTACTTTTTATTCTTCAATAAAGAATTAAATATATATATGTGGAAAGCAGCAAAGCTCCTTTTGTGCTGGGTTTTCTCAGCTTTGAAGCTCTCCAAGGCTCTGTGATGCTCTCAGACGAGCTCTGGGAACTCGGACTGCGCCTCAAGTTCTCACGAGAGCATACAAGTACCAGTTCAGGAGCATCTCAGAGCCTGGTACGCAAGGCAAGGCCCATTCAGCACGCCAGCTCCAGAAGGCAAGAATAATTGTGCAGGGCCAGTTCCAATGAGGTTTGTTTGGTTATATTTATTTTTGCGCCATCACCAGAACGTAACCTTTGCGCAAGTTGCCATTGTACTGGATAGCACCTTTCAGGCAGATCTCACAAAGGAGATCACATAAAAGGTAATTACACAAATAAACACCCACAAAGATTTTAAAGGAGTGACTTTCTTGGGGCTCTTCACGTGCCTACGTTCTCAAAGGGAAAAGTCACAACAAGGCGATTTCCCCTGTCAATATTCACACAGAAAATCTCCTGCTACAGATCAGTCTTCTGTGGTAGGATCGCATCCCTGATGAAATGCTTCACCTCCTAGGCTTTGCCAAGTTGAGCATCTAAACCATCCTTTCCTCATGTCCAGGAGATCTCTGCAATACACCACAAAGCCCTTTATCTTGCCAAACATGGGCTAAGACTCTTGCATGAGAAAGACAGCTGACAAACAGCTATTCTTAAACCTTACAGACAATAAGTGAGATTTCACAGCCCTTCTGGCCTAAATGAAAAGATTGAAATACATTCCGAATACAAATCCCATCAAGATCACTCCATAGAAGCAGACATAAAACAAATGGAATTTTCTAGCATTCCCAGCCAAGCTCTGTCTGGAAAATTTCCCAAGGAGAGCCAAAAGATGGCCGACTCCGGCATCTGCCTTCCCTCAGGGAACGACGAGGAAGAAACACGGTTATATGTAGCAACGAATGCTGGAAGAATCAGCTTTAAACTCACCTCCTGCACATATACTAGAAGGTTCCGCAGCCAAGATTTCAATGCATGATTTCTTCAAAATCTAGCAGGCATAGGAGAAAAAAAAGAAATAAATAAAATCGCAGCAAAATGCCTCAGTAACCTTCAGATACAGGGTGTGCTGCCCTTTTATAGCTTTCCACGACCTGGTGCCCTTCAGATGCTTGGCCTACAAATCCCATGTATTCCAGAACATCTGGAGAGCACCCGGTTGAGGAACGCTGCTCTCGTAGCACAATAAAATGATACTGGGGCTAAGGAAACAGCACCCCAGAAATGTTTTATTACATATAAATGGTCAACATTTCAAGAAGAGCCTGCTAGATCAGACCAGTGGCCCATCGGTCCAGCCTCCTGTTCCCACAGTGGCCAAAATGATGCCTATGGGAAGCCCACAAGGAGGGTTCAAGCACAAGAGCCCTATCCCCTCCTGTGGTTTCTAGAAACTGCTGTTCAGAACCATTGCTGTCTCCAACTGTGGAGGCAGAGCAGAGCTATCCTGGCTAGTAGCCATTGATAGCCCTCTCTCCCGTGAACTTGTCCAATCCTCTTTTAAAGCCATTCAGGTTGGCGCCCATCACTGCCTCCTGTTGCAGCAAGTGTCATAGTTTAACAATACCAAACTAAAACATACTTCTTTTTTAACTTCTCCGACGCCTACACTGCAACTCTCAAATTCCCAAATGTGTATATTAGGGAAAAATTTGCCCACAGATGCATAGCTGTCAACGTTTTCCCTTTTTTAAGGGAAATTCCCTAATTCCAAATAGCATTTTCCCTTAAAAAAAGGGGAAAGTTGACAGCTATGATATGTGGCTATAACTCACACATATGTAGTATAATAGGAGCGCGGGTGGTGCTGTGGGTTAAACCACAGAGCCTAGGACTTGCTGATCAGAAGGTCGGCGGTTCGAATCCCCGTGACGGGGTGAGCTCCCGTTGCTCAGTCCCTGCTCCTGCCAACCTAGCAATTCAAAAGCACGTCTAAGCGCAAGTAGATAAATAGGTACCGCTCCGGTGGGAAGGTAAATGGCGTTTCCGTGCGCTGCTCTGGTTCACTTAGTCATGCTGGCCACATGACCTGGAAGCTATACGCCGGCTCCCTTGGCCAATAAAGCGAGATGAGCGCCGCAACCCCAGAGTCGGTCACGACTGGACCTAATGGTCAGGGGTCCCTTTACCCTTTATGTAGTATAATAAAGAAAGGTAAATGTAAAGGTACCCCTGACCGTTAGGTCCAGTCGCAGATGAGTCTGGGGTTGCGGAGCTCATCTCGCTCTGTAGGCTGAGGGAGCTGGCATTTGTCCGCAGACAGCTTCCGAGTCATGTGGCCAGCATGACTAAGCCGCTTCTGGCAAGCCAGAGCAGCGCATGGAAATGCCGTTTACCTTCCTGCCATTGCGGGGATTCGAACCACCAATCTTCTGATCAACAAGCCCTAGGCTCTGTTGTTTAGACCACAGCACCACCCGCGTCCCTTATAATAAGGAAAACCACATGCAAAAATGTGCATATTGGAAGCATTCTGCATCAAAATGCTAACAATTTTTCATGAGGATTTTTTTTTAAATTACAAACTTTCGCTGATATGCGGTAAACTTAATGTAAGACTGGAAACATTAGAAACTGGAGAAGCCCAAATTGAACGTAAGTATGACTGAGGAAAGGTGTCAGGTGTGGGATGGCGAGGACCAGAGTGGGGTCCCTATTTTGGCTGGGGAAAGTTATCTAGGCCCCCTTGATTTTTGGCAGGGTGGGGGAGAAGCGCAAATAAATTCTGTGTTAAAAAATCAGAGATATTTCAGCATGGGGAAATTGTCCATTTCTAGTACGCTGCTTTCACACCTGCCTGCAAAAGAGATGCAGATGGAACCACAGGCTCTTTAAAAGTCTGTACAGATTGTTGAAAAGAGGTTTCGGGGCTCATACAAGTACCAGGGATTCAGGAACCGAAGAGAAGCAGATTCTTCTAAGCAACTGACACCTCAGGAATAAAAGTGAAGCTTGGAAGAGGAGAGTAGAGGAAGTGTCTAGAGGTGAGCAGGAACTGCCAGAGATAAGAGAGAGTAAGAGGGAGGGAGAGAGAGAATAAGGAAGCATTTCTGGAAATTAGACTAGTGATAAAAGAGTGCAAAACTGAAAGGGGGGGGGGGAAAGAGACCACTAATCTTCAACACAATATCCAAAATTCATACTTTTGTATGTAAGCATAAAAGCTTCTAGATTCAAATGTTGAATTTTAGATTTCAAAATTATCGTATTTATTTATATGCTGACTTTCCCCCAATCTGGGACTCAAGGTGACTCACACAGATAAAACAGAAAAAGCTAAAAATATAGAAAGGGAAATCATTAAAATGTAATTAAACACTGATAGAAATTAAAATAATATTGACACGATCCATTAAAAACACAGATAACAATAAAAATACTGCAGTGCCAGCTCTTTCCTCAAAAAGTCAGTTTCCCAATGCCTGTAGGAACAAGAAGGGATTCCCCTGCTGGCAGAAGGAGAGCCAGCAGGGAGCCAGTCTGGCTTCTCCAGGGAGGGAGTTCCAGAGTCTGGGAGCAGCCACCGAGAAGGCCCTGTCCCTACCAAGTGTGCCTGAGAGGGTGGGTGGCAGGACTGAAAGAAGGGTCTCCCCTGAAGATCTGAAAACCCAGGCAGGTCCAAATGAGGGAATACAATCTTTCAGATACCCTGGACCTAAGCTGCATACGGTTTTATAGGCCTTAATCAGGACTTTGAATTTTAGATTTCAAAATTCAGAGCATGCTTTCAGTTTGGAGGCAAATTGCCCAGATCTCCCATTTTATAACCCGAAATTTGAGAAAAACCAGTTTTTTAAACATCGAAATTCTACATTTTCAGAATTGACTAAAGTTGTTTGTTCGCTAGGCAGTTAGACATCGCTTAAGATGTCATAACCAGGCTTGACATGAAAGCTCCTGGGATTGAGTATCCACTTCCAAGGCAAACAAGCATTGGGAAACAAAGGCAGCGGGAATTAATGCCAATATTTTAAATAAATGAAAAAATGATAGACACCATTCACTCCTCTCTTGGTTATTTTAAGATGATAAAGAATAAGAGAGAAAAACCCTGCTTCCACCCATCTAAAAATGAGCCTGGTGGGGATTTTGGAGCTTTGCTTGGTCTGTAATGAGAATATTGTCATAATAGGGATTAGGCGGGGAATGGAAACCCTCTCCCACAAAAGCCCCCGGACTTGCAATTTGTCAGGCTTAATCCACTCTGAGGAGGATCCTGTGCCTGCCAATTTCATTCACTTCTGCCAAAATGGGTGTGTGTGGGGGGGGGTAAAGCCATTTTTAAATTCCCCATAAGAGTGAATGTGAGCTTCATTTTGCTCAGAACCCAAATCACAGACTGAGGCAGAGGGAACACAGAGCAAAAGGATTTGAATGTTTTTTAAAAGCACAGACCCAAAGCGAATATTGGGGGCCATGCTAGTGGTTAGAGGGTTGGACTACTAGGACTTGGGAGAGACCAGGGTTCAAATCTGCTGGGGGCCAGACACTGCCTTGCCTACCTTGCCGGGTTGTTGTGGGGGCAAACCAATGCTATTTTTCTAGAAAAAGGGGTTCTGGAACTCACCATAAACATCTCCATCCCTTATTCCCTTAGAATGGCAACCTGAGAGGGGCCAGAACTGAGTTCTGGCTGGAAAAAAAAAGCCCTGGGGAGAACCATGTATGTCATCTCCACCTCCTTGGAGGAAAAGGTGACATATAGATGCAATGAATAATTAAATACCCCTAGTGCATATCAATGATTCTGATACACTGATCTAATTTAACGTTTTGCGGTTTTAATGACATCGCGCCATTTCCCCCAAGTCTCTGAAGCAGAACTAGACAGTCAAATAAGATGAAAATGGATGCAGAGCTTTTGTTTAGAACGGATGCAGAAGTTTAGAAAATGGCAGCTTGGCTCATCCTTCCTTCGCGATCTTCACTTTGTCTCTGTGTACTGACTGTATATCCTTGGGGTGAGTCACGGCCCCGTGAAATCTGTTGATGATTACACGCAGCGAGCATTTAATTTTATTTACATAGCCTGAGCATCACTAAGCTTTATCCAAGCTGAAAACCTCAGGGGTGGGAAGGGGGTAGGGGAAAAAAAAACTTATTTCCAAACATTGTTTTGCAGCAGGAGAACTGTAAACAGAGCTGTGGAAATACAGTGCTGCAGGGTCTAAACAACCAACAGCCCGCCAACCAAAATGCAACCCACCGGCCATGTTGGAGGCTTGATGAAACTCTTTCGCTCTTTTGACTGTCTGAGGTTGGTATCCTGCATTCGGTCTTCTTAAGTCGTGGGTGAACATATCAGACGACACAGCGATTCTTCAAACAGCTCTTGTTTATTCACAGGCCAGGACAGAACTGAACTGAAGGGTTCAGTCAGCCTGCTTATATAGAGCTCCAGTACAACGTAACTGTAACAACTTTCTAAAACTATCCAATCACTGAACGTCACTTTCGATCCCTTATTTGCATCACTATCTACAGTATCCCCCTGCTGGCCCAGGGTGAGAACTTCAGTACATAACAGGTCTGGTGGGCCTCACGCCATGCCAGCAGTGACTCTCCATGGCATGGAGTCGTACCATGGCACACTATTTATTTATTTAATGCATTTCTACCCCCCATTTCTCCCCAAGGAGTTCAAGGTTCTCTCCCTCCGTGTTTAATCCCCACAACAACCCTGTGAGGTAGCTTAGGGTGAGAGTCAGCCACTGGCCCCCAAGGTCCTCCAGTGAGTGGAGATGCGGACCCTGGTTTCTCCAAAGCGATGGCTTTGTGGGTTGGCGACTGGAAACCCAAAATAAGTTGGGGTGTGGAGGTGGGAAGCCCTTCCATCTTCAGCTCAGCCTGTATATATCTGGAAATAAACCCATATATCTCAAAAAAGACACCACAATCTCCAGTCACCTTCAACACCTTCACTTTAGCCAGCTAGCCCTGATGACCATCTAATGTTTATTGGATGGATTTGCCCCCCTAAACTGATTTTTGAAAATTTATTGTTATTCATGTTTTATACTGTATTTTATGCTGTTTTTTCTTGCATCAATTAAGTGTTTTAAATTTGTTGTTAACCACCCTGAGCCCGGTTTTCTGAACCGGGAAGGGCAGGGTATAAATAAAAATTTATTATTATTTATTATTATTATAACTCTGAGGAAACGAAACCTGAGCTGCTCTTGGAGACTCCTCTCCCAGGGATTGGAAATCAGTGCTTAGTGTGGCAGCACCGACACTTTGGAACTCCCTGCCTATTGATATCAAGCAGGCGCCTTCTCTGTACTCTAAAAATAATCTAAAAGCCTGCTAAAAATATTCTAAAAGCATTATTGTTTAGACAGACACTCAGAAAGTTCAGGTGATTTTAATCTGTTTTAGGATTTTGACTAATAATAATAAAATGTATTTATACCCCGCCCTCCCCGGCCAGAGCCGGGCTCAGAGCGGCTAACACCAGTAAAATTACAATAAAAAAATAATGGGGGGACGGGACATTTTAAAATACAGGTATGTATGTTTCAACGTTAGGATTCCCATTTTTTCTTGATTTTACTGTTTTATCGTTTCATAAACCACTTTGACGTTTTTCTTTTTCTTACAATCCGGCGGTGTATAAACTTTATGAAATAATTAAAGAATACGAACAACCCTTTCGGTGCTTCACTGTTTAAAGTCTTTTCAGAACGAATCAAGAATTTCCAAGCGGTCTGACAAGCCCACGATTGAGGCCTTTTCCTGAACTCGTGTCCTGATCTGCAAAAATTCCCTCTCGAAAGCCGCAAAGAAAATTCCCTCAGAGCGAAGCAAGACAAAGGCCTCATAAAACCTGTCTCCCTGCTCTCCCCTCTGCCGTGGGGTGTGTGTGTGGGGGTGTTTCAGGAGGGCAGCCTTTGGCAGGCCTGATTCCTTTTGTGACGGGTTGACAGGACACTTATGGGGCCTTCTGTGCATGAAATTATTTGGTAAGAATGTGCAGATCAACCATAAGAAAAGAAAGCAGGGTGCCAGTTCACAACAAAGCAACCCTCCTCCAAACTCCTCCTTGCCATTCAGTCTCCAAGAACAAAGGCTGAGTTGCATTTATTCATTATTACAGTTAATTGATCCATCACCTTCCAAACCACCGTGGATGTTTTCCGCTCTGTTTTGTATCAACAGCCAAAACCCACAAAACTTCTTTGGTGAGAGGCAAAAGGAATAAGAGGCATACGGTACAGGAAGCAAAGCTTAAAACATCCTTAAAAGCTATTCTTCAAGCTGACATGAGAAACAAAGGTGGCCACAGTGGTCTATAAGGAAGAGGAAGAAAACCCCCTATAAAATCCACGGTTGGGCACAGCTGGTCTATGGCTCAGCTCATTTGGAATTAAAAATGATGGTTTGTCCCTAGTGGTCTTAGGTTTCCATGGTGATGGTGATGACAGTTCATTTATTAGTTGTCTTCTAAAACCACCACATCAAGGTGATTTACATATCAGATAATTTAAAACAGAAACAGTAAGCAACAAATACATTTAAAACAGGACTAAAACCCAGACAAGTGGGCAGACATTGGAACGACCCATTTATCCAGCTGGGAAAGCTTATGGAAGCAAAAAATGTCTGTTTCTGGAAAGTGTGGTGGTTGGCGCCTGTCAAATCTGGACAGGGACAGAATAGGGGCAGCCACACTAAAGGCCCTGCTCTTCTGAGTTTCTATGGAGCAGGCTTCTGAGATCTTTCCAACTTGCAGGAGAAACTCCCTCACAGACTGCAGAGATCTGCTGGGTGTTTGTTTATTAATTACATTCATATCCTGCCTTTTTCTGCAGAAAGCTTAAAGGTGGCATGCATGGTTCTACTCTTCCTCCTCCTTTAATCCCCGCAACAACCCTTTGAGGTGGGTTAGGCCCAAACCAACCCAACGAGGTGACTGACTGGCCCAAGGTCACCCTATGAGCTTCACGGCCGAGTGGGGATTTGAACCCTGGTCTTCCAGACTCTAGCTCAGGATTCTAACCACTGCCCCATGCTGGCTCTCTCGGGATTGCCCTTGGTGCCAGCTTGGCCCTCAATGTGAGGTATAGTGATCAGCCAGTGCGGTGTAGCAGTCAGTGTTGGACTAGGATGTGGGAGACCAGGGTTCAAATCCCCACTCAGCCATAAAACTCACTGGGTTCCCTTGGGCAAGTCAATGTAGTTCTCAGCGTAAGCGATCTTGCAGGATTTTTGTGGAGATTAAATGAGATGGGGTGGAGGACGACAATGAAGCCCACCTTGAGCTCACTGGAGAAAACGGTGGAATAGAAATGCAGTATAACAATAAAATAAATAAATATAATCGAGCATGCACCCAAGGGTGCCAGAGGGATTGATTTCACACTTTATTCTATTTATTTATTAGGCGGCGTACATACTGTATTTTTCGCCCCATAAGACGCACTTTTTTCCTCCTAAATAGTAAGGGGAGATGTCTGTGCATCTTATGGAGCGAATGCATGGTCCCTGGAGCCAGAATTGCCCAGGGGCGAAAAGCAGATTGTGCTTTTTTTTTTTAGAAAGACGGAAGAGGGTGTTGAAATGAAGCTGCTGAGCAGCTGATCGGCAAGTGATCAGGAGGGAGATAAGGGACGCTAGCGATAAAGTAGGCTGCCTGGGAGGGGGGGAGGTAAAAGCACATGGATCCTCAGGATTTTCGCATTGAGTCACCCCAAATTCACCATCAGATCACATAGCATGTCCATGTCTACAGCCTACACCAAAAAAAAATCACACACCCACTGTTTCGTGGGGCCACAATGGCGCAAAACTGTGGTTACAAAGCACAGATCCACATGGATTCTCAGGATTTTTGCATTGGGCTACCCCAAACTCACCGTCAAATCACATATCATGTCTGTGGCCACAGCATGAACCACTGAAATCATACACCCACTGTTTCATTCAGAATATTTTTTTTTCTTGTTTTCCTCCTCTAAAAACTAGGTGTGTCTTATCATCAGGTGCATCTTATGGAGTGAAAAATACAGTACTTCTCCTCCCCATCTTAGCCCCACAAGAACCCTAGGAGGTGGGTTAGGCCGAGAGGCAGTGACTGGCCCAGGGTCACACCCAGTGAGCTTCTTGTCGCAGGTCCCAATCCAACACCCTAACCATTTCACTGCAACACACTCCATATGGATGTCTCCCTCCTTCCACTTTCTGCATTGAAAGCAGCTCTTTCAGGGGAGCAGCTCCTATGAAGACCCTGCTAGACCCTCCCTCTCTTTCGCCGGGCTGGTTTTGGCCCCCACCCCCCACTCCCAGGACCACAATTTTCTGCTGCTGCTGCTCTGCCTGTTATTTCCTGTGCTTCTCCACCCACGGATCCCTTGTGCTGAGATTCTGACCGCCCAGAAAGATATAATCAACCAATTTATGGGGAAACGTACAGCTTTTCCTCAACGCATAGAATGCTATTCCTAGCCATGCCTGCACCACACATACACGATCCCTCCATTATGAGATTTTATCATTTCACAGCGACCCTTGGGTAACCTGATTGCTGCTAGTAAGGTTGGGAGGAGCCCAGAAAGCGCTCGGATAATCAGCTCTGCCCAGATTTTTCACATGTGTGTATACACACACACACACACACACACACAACTGCTTCTGGAACCCATTAAGAACAGCTGCAAAAGGAATGAAAGCCTGCAAGCGAAATCTCTCTTACAATCTCACAATACCTGATGATCCAACATCATTTGGTGCTTCCCGTCCAATTTGGAAACAAACGTTAGGAAAGAGAAGAGGAGGGCCAAGATCCAATTTGCCTTGCAATAAGGTAGGCTCATGTACCGGATAAACATATTGATGTACAGAAATGTAGAATTGTAGAGTTCAAAGGGACACCAAGGGTCATCAAGTCCAACCCCCTGCGATGCAGCAATCACAGCTGAAGAATCCCTGACAGGTGGTCATCCATCTGTATAGACTGACGGATAGGCAGTTTTTTTCTTTTTGTTTTAAGTGTTAAAACCATGTTGGGAAGGCATGTTGTAAAAGCAAGCCAAAAGGTCTTTGAGGAAGTGTGAAGGCATTTGCTAAAGGGTTTTATTACCTTGCTTTTCCTTGCTGCAGCCTGGGATGTTTGTTACCTTATCTGCTTAGAAACCGAATTTGCAATGCTTGCCTTGCAAGAAGGAAGGCTCTTCCAATGGAGTGCATTTGTGGCTCAAACATGCCACAGTAGTTGTTTGCAATCCTTGATACGTCCGTTTAGCCCTGGCTCATGTCTACCTGCCCCTTCTGTGCAACTGAACTGGGAAATCCACACCTTGACGCTTTGAAAATAAATCCACTCAAAGGCGCTAGGGCACATCTGTGGGAGTATGACGTTTGGCATGTGAAACCAGCTCTTAGTGGTGCTTCAGGCAGACATCATTATATGAATGTTGTTGCTGGTTGTTGCATGTTGTTCCAACCACGTTTCACACATTTTTCGTAGGCTACCAGCCAGAAACAAAAAGAAATAAACCACATTCCCTTATTCAAACAAATTGATCCGATGCTCCCTTTTGCATTTACCGTATTTTTTGCTCTATAAGACTCACTTTTTCCCTCCTAAAAAGTAAGGGGAAATGTGTGTGCGTCTTATGGAGCGAATGCAGGCTGCGCAGCTATCCCAGAAGCCAGAACAGCAAGAGGGATTGCTGCTTTCACTGCGCAGCGATCCCTCTTGCTGTTCTGGCTTCTGAGATTCAGAATATTTTTTTCTTGTTTTCCTCTTCCAAAAACTAGGTGCGTCTTGTGGTCTGGTGCGTCTTATAGAGGGGAAAATACGGTAATTTTCTGACCGGCTCCATTGTTCATGCATGCTTCACCTTCGCAAGCACAGACTAAGAACAGATCTAAATCATGGTTGAAACAACCTCAATCGCGCCACTTGCACAGTTAAGGCTGCAATCCTATGAGGCACTCAGCGGGCTGGCTTGCTTAGGATTGCGCTGCCTGCCACTGCCCCCCACTCCAAATGGAAGCATTTGCAACCCTGCAGCCTGACTGGAGCACTTCATCTGCAACAGCGAATCTGCCACTTCCCCTGGGGGAGGCACAGACATCTCGCCCAACCATTGACCTCTTGGCAATTGCCTCTCCACGCTTTGTACTTGCTAACCATAAACAAGCCTCTGGCATCTCCTGCCCATCATCCAAGCCCATTCCCAGGTCCAGCCCTTCAGTTCCATTCCTGCTACTACAGAAGAGGAGGCCCTCGGATGTCAGGATAGTGATAAATGCCTGGTTTCTGGCAACAACACTGGTGATTTTACAAGAGTCGTAAAATGAACACAATGGTAAGTGATACTTACGGAGTCAATGATTCCCTGGAGAGCTTCGAAGCCATCATTCACGGGGAAGACGTGATCCTTGCTGTCAGCGATCCGTGCCAGCTGGAACAGCAACAAAAAGGGTCAAACGTGTCAGCAGCCAGCAAACAATGTCATAAGGAGGACTTGAACGCAAAGTCTTGGCCAAGCAACCCATGGGCTGTGGCGAACAGGCAACGGTGGTTTTCGTGTGTTTGCTTTTAACGTGCCAGTGGCCAATGCACTGTGATTTCTTTTGCCCCACAATCGGGTTTAGCAGGAATTGCAGCCCCTTCAAAAACATAAAATGCTTTGTTTTTGTTTTATAGTCTCTTGGAATTGGAAGGGATCCCCAAGGGTCATCTAGACCAACCCCCTGCACCACCTTCAGAGGGACTGTGTTCCACTGTCTAACGGCTCTTACTGTCAGAAAATTCTTCCTAATATTTACTTGGAAGCTCCTTTCTTGTGATTTGAATCAGTTGGTTTGGGTCCTCCCCTCTGGAGCAGCAGAAAACAAGCTTGTTCCATCTTAAATGTTACAGCCCGTTGGGTATTTGAGGATGGTTAGTGTTATAAGTAATAAAACTGCTCCTTTTCCCTTATGGGGTACCCAAGAGCCCATATAGAGTCCTTTTTAGGTTCTCTATCGGTCGGAGAAAATAACAGAGGCTAGCCAGAGAATATTGAGAAGCAAAGCAGCTAGTAAGCCTGATCTTTATTAATTGTCGCAACAGGGTGCCCCCTTCACACGCAGGAGAGAGGAGGAGGACCTAGAACAAAGGTGTGCCTGCCCTTATATAGACATTTTAAATTGCCTGTCCTGGAGTCCAAGACCACCCCCAGAAACATCATACCTACATCACAGAAAAGGTGGTCTACAACAGAAATCTGAGTGCATTGTTTTTACCCTGTCTGCCAGGTTACCTGTTAATGGTCACTTGACCTGGTCATCCTTTTGTAATGATAATACTTAATTCCTGAGCCAGGTCACAGGCTCACCTTATTCACACCTTAGATGTGCCCTTAAGGCAAGATTTGTGAGGACAGAGACAATGGGGAGGTTTCTGCATTTCCTTCGACCATAGTAGAGAAATATTTGAGTTGACTGAAAGAGTCAAAATGGCTTTAGGACTTTTCCTGTTGGTTTTAGACATGTGGTTTATATATTTATATATGTGTTCGCTTGGTACATTTGAGAACATTTATTATATATTTATAAGACCTAGAAATTCTTATAACATTAGCATATGTGGAGAATGGAGGTGTAGAACTGAGCAAACATGTCATAAGTAGCACTGGCTCTCTTATTTTAGTCATAAATTTTATTCATCACTTGACTGTGGGAAAAACCCAACCTCCGTTTACAAAAAAGATGAAACAATAAACTTATCACCAAGAAAAATGAACAACAATAATTTTAAAGCTGCAAAAAGTTGAAACAGCAATAGGCTCACAAAAGATTAAACTCGCGTTAACTTTCTAAACATCTTGTAGGCTTGTCTAAACAATAATGTTTTTAGCAGGCGCCAAAAACATTACAGCGAAGGCGACTGCTTGATCTCAACAGGCAGGGAGTTCCAAAGTGCAAGTGCTGCTGGCATTCTTACAAAATGTTCCTATAAAAGATGGAGTTCACACACACTTAAAAAAAATAAACTGCTGTTTTCTGCAAATCTGGTATATTGGGAACTTACCTGTGTTTCATTGAAATCTTTCACACCAACGCAGTACACAGTTGCCCCAAGGTCACGGGATCGGTTTGCCTTGAGCAAGAGAATAAAGAATAGATAATTACCCACACAGATTAAAGACATAATCATGTGAACATGGTTTTCATGGCTTGGCTTTGTGGCTTCCTTCAGGTTTGAGCTTCCTTTAAAGAAGTGATGACTAACTCTCTCCTACCCACCCACCCAACCATCCAGCCATTTTACCTGCCGACGCCTAACAAGTTCACCAGTAGGGAAAAAAGAGCGTCTTAAAGTTACAGGAAATGGAGACATTGAAAAGAGATATTTCCTTCAAATTTCATCCACTTCTGTCAAAAGGGGAAAAGAAGTTTACCCATGATAGCCAACAGGGAGGTATTGAACTTTAGTTTTCCCAAATGAAAATGGTAGGCCCAGAGGAGTCCAGCTTTCTGACTGGTGCTTCTGCCATCGCTATATCATTTTTTATTTTTTATTTATATTCCACCTTTACATTTATATTCCAAGGAGCTCAAGGTGCATACATACTGCAGCTTCTCCCCAGAGGTGGGCTAGGCTGAGAGTGAGTGAGTAGCTCAAGATCACCCAGTGAATTTCATGGCTGGGTGGGGATTTGAACCCTGGTCCTTCCTAGATCCTAGCCCAGCACTCTAACCACTACATCACACTGGGCTGCCCACTGCCAACCAGTAAGCTGGACCTGATCCATTTGCCCAGGAGCTTCCAAAGCAAGAATATGCTTCCAGGCCCAGAGAGCAGGTACAGAAGCCAGTCACCTCCTGAACTTTAAATGATAGCATTTGCATTATTAAGGATGAATGCTATATTCTCAGAATTGATGTATTTCATTTTAGAAGAAAACTTATATGCCCCCTTTCAGTCCCAGAAGAGGATCCCAAGGTGACTTGTCATAAAACAAATTATTACATATCAGAAAACAAACAAAAACAGTGTGATTGAAATGAGAGACAAAAGAAGAAAGGGGGGAAATTCAGATCTAGCTGGTGGACCTGTTTCTTGCAAATGCAAATTTATTTCCACCCAAGTTTTATTATCATCACTTATTTTTATTTTTATTGCTGGACTTCCTTAATTTTCATTCAACAAAACGAATCTTTCCATTTGGGTGTTCAAGGCTCAAAATTCTACTTTTACTGGGGATGTGAGGGAAACCTCACCACCACCTCCACGTTTCCATTCCAGTTAATAATCCCCTCCAGCTTCTGGTCAGAACAAATCCAATTTTTCACACCATCACAGTGTTGCGTTTCATCAGGCTGCCTGATACAGCATCTCTCTCACCCTTGAGCAGTTACACAATCAACCTGAATCAAGGATCAAAATCCTGTTAAGAGTCAATAAAACTACGCACAGGAGACTACCCAACTAACGACATGTCACTCTGACCTAGGATGTATTGGAGAAATAACGGCTCTGTAACACTGACTCTTTTGCCTGCTATGCTCCCTCTTAAAGGTAAAGGGACCCCTGACAATTAAGCCCAGTCGCGAACGACTCTGGGGTTGTGGCACTCATCTCACTTTACTGGCCGAGGGAGCCAGCCTTTGTCCGCAGACAGCTTCCGGGTCATGTGGCCAGCATGACTAAGCCTCTGGCAAAACCAGAGCACGCATGGAAATGCTGTTTACCTTCCCGCTGGAGGGGTACCTATTTATCTACTTGCACTGGCATGCTTTGGAACTGCTAGGTTGGCAGGAGCTGGGACAGAGCAACGGGAGCTCACCCAGTCATGGGGATTCGAACCGCTGACCTTCCGATCGGCAAGCCCTAGGCTCAGTGGTTTAGACCACAGCGCCACCCGTGTCCCAAGCTCCCTCTTAAAGCTCCGAAAAACCTGGCTCAGCCACCCTAAAGCTTTTGCTTCCTTTTGTGTATTTAAATGGCAGTGGTTTGTTGCAACATTCATGCAGGGAGGAGGGTGATCTCCCAGTTGTGACAACCGCTGGCCTGAACTCCCAACTCCATCCACTGCAAAAGAAATCAAATCAAATCCAGGGAGGGGGACGTTGTGCATGGAGCACATCCAGTTGCCTTATCCTGTTACTAAGGAATTGGGATTGGTTTGGCCAGGCTGCTTTCTCTGACTAGGAATAGATACCACAGTCTGTGGCCTACTTGCAAAAGATGCATTGGCCCTTCATGGCCATTCAGCACAGCCTGAGGGATCAGAGGTCCTGTGTTTTAACAGTGAATTGGAGCAAATGGCAATTGGATTTTCCACTGATTTTCCCAGGACGTTTCCAGGCACAATTCAAAGTGCTGGTGCTGACCTTTAAAGCCCTAAACGGCCTCGGTCCAGTATACCTAAACGAGCATCTCCACCCCCATCGTTGAGCCCAGACACTGAGGTCCAGAGCTCAGGTCCTTCTCGCAGTTCCCTCACTGTGAGAAGGGAGGTGACAGGGAACCAGACAGAGGGCCTTTTCAGCAGTGGCACCTGCCCTGTGGAACACCCTCCCACCAGATGTCAAGGAAATAAACAACTACAGTGGTACCTCAGGTTAAGAATTTAATTCGTTCTGGAGGTCCGATCTTAACCTGAAACTGTTCTTAACCTGAAGCACCACTTTAGCTAATGGGGCCTCGCGCCGCCGGAGCACGATTTCTGTTCTCATCCTGAAGCAAAGTTCTTAACCCGAGGTACTATTTCTGGGTTAATGGAGTCTGTAACCTGAAGTGTCTGTAACCTGAAGTGTATGTAACTGGAGGTACCACTGTATCTGACTTTTAGAAGACATCTGAAGGCAGCCCTGTTTAGGAAAGCTTTTAATATTTGATGAATTGTTGTATTTTAATAATTTGCTGGAAGCCGCCCAGAGTGTCTGGGGAAACCCAGCCAGATGGGCAGGGTACAAATAATAATAAATTATTAATTATTATTATTATTTATTATTATTAATTAGTACTAGTAGTATTTGCTCTGATTCAGCAGTGAAATGGAGGTTTTCCCAGGGAAAGCACTGGAACAAAAACAACAACAACCCAAACACATCTATGCTTGGACAAGAAGTGCAGACATGTCCCTAGAAATTTAGCACCAAAGGAAGTCCGGATGAGCCCTAATATATGGGACCACCCATCAAGTGAATGAGGATAACCTGGGTTCAGCAATCCATGCTCAGGTGACCTCTAGGTTAGAATACTGCAACGTGAGATGTGTGGGGCTGTTTTTGAAGACTAGTTTGAAATTCTGGCAGAATTCAGGGGACAGACTAACTCCTGGCATGAACAGGAAAGAGTCCTCATGTGCAAATTCATGTGGGTGTGGACTATGCCAGTCTAACCCGAATGGAGGGGAAAGTGGATTAGGAGATAGTGGATTAAGAGCTAGCCTGGTTAAGAGTGGTTAAGAGTGCTGGGCTAGGAGAGACAAGGCCTTCAAGTCACCAGGGGACCTAGGGCCAGCCACTGCCTCTCAGCCTAACCTACCTTGCCTGTTTTTTGTGAGGGTGGGGCACTGTATGTAGGCCACCTTTGGGCTCCCTGGAGGATAGCTGGGATATAAATGTAATAAATGGCTGAATGTATGAAACTCGATGGGACGCAGGTGGTGCTGTGGGTTAAACCACAGAGCCTAGGTTTTGCCGATCAGAAGGTCGGCGGTTCGAATCCCCGCGACGGGTTGAGCTCCCGTTGCTCGGTCCCTGCTCCTGCCAACCTAGCAGTTCGAAAGCACGTCAAAGTGCAAGTAGATAAATAGGTACCGCTCTGATGGGAAGGTGAACGGCGTTTCCGTGCGCTGCTCTGGTTCGCCAGAAGCGGCTTAGTCATGCTGGCCACACGACCCGGAAGCTGTACCCTCGGCCAATAAAGTGAGATGAGCGCCGCAACCCCAGAGACAGCCACGACTGGGACTAATGGTCAGGGGTCCCTTTACCTTTACCTTTACTTTTATGAAGCTCGAATGTGGTTTTTCCCTCAGCCCCTCCCACACTCTGATCTGCTACCTGCACTTCCTTTCAGGACACCTGGGCTTGATTACAAACAGATGGCACAGGATGGGTGCCAAGCCAGCTCTCTGAGTTTTTTTTAGAAAACTTACACCCTGCTTTTCAATTAAAATTTTAAAATCGCACCAGGGAGACACGTGGCATGATGGTCTCACAACGCTCCACATCAAGGGACCTCTCATTTGGGGGCTAGATCCAGTTCCTACTCCTTGATGGTTGCAGGATACAGTCCTTGCCAAGGGCCCTGCACATAGAAAAGCTAACAGATCTGTTTCCATTTTCTTATTCTTTCCCCAAATGAGGTGCAATTTTAGGTGAACTCTGCAGTCATTTTGTCACATGCATCTATCTATCAGACAGACCTCTGAACTGTCAGTCTGTGGCTTCCAGCTTGTCTGGACAAAGTTCCCCTTGTCTGCCTGAGTTTCCAGAAAGAAATCAAAAGTCTGCTGTCAGGCTTGCTTAAAACACGTGCCAGTTTTGATCACCAGGCAGACAGAGTCAGACAGGCAAAACATGATCTTTATGGGTGCAAAGATATGCCACCGGCCTCACAGAACCTGATAGCTCACTCTCTCCTGAGGCAAAACAAGATTAATGAACAAGTTGTCTCAAAGAAAGGGGTTATTTGCTTTTCTGAAAAACCTGGAGAGAGATAAAATGTTGGTTCTTCATCTGCACGGAGAAGGGAGATAAAGGCTGTGCCTTTTCTTGGGTTTTTAATAAGAATAGGGGTTGTAAAGGAACATGGCTAAGAACAGGGTTTTGGATGAAACTGGGTGTTGGTAAGCCAGGCTGATTCTTGGAGGCGGTCAGTGGAAGCCAGTGTGGTCTAGACGGATGGGTCAAATACTACATGTGGTTTGGATGGGATGCATTTGAACTTTCAAATCCCAGCTGAGATGTGGCTATGGACTGGGTAGGAGAAACCCCTCTGGGCTGCCTCTGCTGTTTACATGGTGGCCCCATAATTTCCTCATGGACACTTGGTTTTGCTGACACCCAACCATACCGGTTCACTTATGAGATCTCTTGCAAGTACAGGAAGATGTGCTTGAGAAGCTGTCTGAAGCAACCCTGCATCGTGATGGGAGGAGCATTTTAGTATGAGGGTTTCTAAAAGATGGGTGTACTGGGATCGGTCGCTCAGTCTCAACCCTTCCTCTGTGAAACGGCAAGTGCCATGACCACAGAACTGAACAGTCAGCATATACCATTCCCTGCTTCTCCACAGCAAGGCTGGTCAGGCAAAGAGCTTGACGTCTAGAGCAGAGGCCAGGAATCACATCTGTCCACACTGCCTTGCCTCTGATGCAGAAGCTCTGCCCCCTAAAATTTGGTGTGTGCAGGGAAAAGGTAAAAAAAGGTAAAGGACCCATGGACGGTTAAGTCCAGTCAAAGGCGACTATGGGGTTGCGGCGCTCATCTCGCTTTCAGGCCAAGGGAGCCGGCGTTTGTCCACAAGCAGCTTTCTGGGTCTTGTGGCCAGCATGACTAAACTGCTTCTGGCACAACGAACACCGTGACGGAAACCAGAGTGCACAGAAAAACCGTTTACCTTCCCACAGGAGCGGTACCTATTTATCTACTTGCACTGGCATGCTTTCAAACTGCTAGGTAGGCAGGAGCTGGGACAGAGCAACAGGAGCTCACCCCGTTGTGTGGATTCAAACCGCCAACCTTCTGATCGGCAAGCCCAAGAGGCCACAGTGTCACTCGCATCGGTTGTGTGAAGGCAGGTTGGCATTAGTAGGGAGAAAGGGCAAGGTCTTCTGTCCATGGTCAGAAGAAATATAGACTCCACATATTCAAGAACCATACATGACCCACATAAGTAGGTTATTTGGGTCACACAGTTTCACTGACACACAGTTTCAAAGACAAAGAATTTCCCTGCTGACAAAACCCACCTTTGACTGAACAGGCAGGTATGGGGAGCCAGGCACCCACCCCCTCATCTTCCCATTGATTTTGAACCCATCCCATTTACCTCTCTTTCTGCATAGAAGAAAAGGTCCTCGTGAAGCTCTCCGTCTGTCAGTGCAATGATGACACTCGCCGTCCTATAACCTGAAGAGAGGAAAACCGTTCCATTAATATGGTGAGTGAGGAGATGAAGTGGAGCATTATCAAATAGTATGTGGATGCATGGAACATAGAATCACAGAACTGTGAAGTCGGAAGGGACCTCTGATGGTCATCTAGTCCAACCCCCTGAAATGCAAGAAAGAAAACTCAGGTGCAAAAAACAAACAAACAAAGAAACACTTGGACATGGAGCTTTAAAGCATGGATCTCTGCCTAGAAAGTGTGGCACAAAAGGTAAGTTTGGCTAAGCAATGGCTGGTTCTTTCACCAATGTTCTAAGAGTGCCATTGTACCCCTGGAGCATGTACATTAAACTTGTGTCCTGCTTCTTCTCTAGTCAGACTTGCTCTACAGCATTATTGTGCTGTTCAGGCCACAAGAGAAGAATTATGGCTGGTATCTGTGCCTTTCCAACCATTGCTGAACAGTATATAGCAACAGACTTGGGTTTGCAACCAAGCAAACACACAGCAAGCGGGCACAGTCTGTTGTGGGGCTCTGATGCATCCCTGTACATTACAGATTCTTCCAAATGCCTCTTCGGCACAGCTACCGTTTACACCTTAAGCCAGGCATAGGCAAACTCGGCCCTCCCGATGTTTTGGGACTATAACTCCCATCATCCCTAGCTAACAGGGCCAGAGGTCAGGGATGATGGGAACTGTAGTCTCAAAACACCTGGAGGGCCAAGTTTGCCTATGCCTGCCTTAGGTGTTGACTTAAACATAGCATCACATGTTTCTGCCCAAGGACCAAACCAAGCACGGCAGCAAATGTGCAGCTGCCTCCAGAACAAGCCACTGAATCTGGCTCCTCCACCCCATCCGTGACATCTAACAGGATGTGCCTTCTCCCAGGTCAGATCACTGGTCCTTCCAGCTCAGAGCTGTCTACACGGAGTGGCAGCAGCTGCTCTTCATGATTTCAGACAGAGAGGCTTTTCCAGCTCTGCCTGCAGATACCTGGGACGGAAGATGGGATCTTTGGCATGCAAAGAGATCCAGCTGGCTCAGTATTGTCCACACTAGTTGACAGTGCCTCACCAGGGCTTCAATCAGGAATATTAGCCAGGCCTACCTGAAGGTGGCAGGGACCGAGCCTTATGCTCTGCCAGGGGTCCACATCCTGCATTTCCCCACCTTCTGTCACTGTCGGTCAATTATAAAGAGGGTAATGCATAAGAGTGTGACGGCATCATGCCATGAGACAAGTTCTTGTCAGGAGTTCAGCCTACACTCGAGTAGGACTCTGGCAGAGACATATGCCCGACTGGTATGTTCCCTCCCTCCTGGTCAATCGTTCGGGAGCTTCAAAAGCTTTCTTCAGCCCGAACATCACAGCGACCAATGCCAATTGGCACTGGCACACTTAGGGACCTGCAGAGTCTGCGCAGTTGCGTTACAGACCTCAGCAACTCAGCATTTTGGCTAATCTACTTTATTTACATATAAACACACACGGAGCACTGCAACATGGCTCCCTCTCTCTCTAGTATCAGACAGCAAAGAGAAAAAGAACAAAGGACAATAGTCCCACCTCACGGAACACAGTAACACAAACATCCTGTCTCCGTCACTTGCCACTCTGTGGAGTCAAAATATACACCATCATGTGATAGACTAAAATCCCATGACTGCAATCATGGAGCAGGAATTCTAACGGTTCTGCAATGGGTGGCCAGAAGGAAAGGCAGAGTCTACTAGGCTACCTCGTAGCTCACTGCTGGCATTGATGGTAAGGACACTGGAAAGATACTTCTGATGCCCATAAGCAAGAGGGCATACTCAGAAGCACAGATCAGTGGAACGACTGTGAGCACACACTCATGCTTTCTAAAACTTATCAGCGACTCATGCTCTATGAGTCAGCCCACCCTTGTCCTACAGTAGGGTGAGGAAGGGAGAGTTGGAGCCATGCCAGAGCCAGTGTGGCACAGTGGTTAAGGTGTTGGACTAGGGCTTGGGAGACCAGGGTTCAAGTCCCCACTCAGTTATCATGCATCTCACTAGGTGGCCCTGGGGGCAGTCACAATATCGCTCCACAGCCTCACAGGGCTGTTGTGGGTTTAAATGAGGAGGGAGAGAACCATGTTCACCATCTTGAGCTCCTTGGAGAAAAAGATGGGATATAAATGCTATAAACAAATGAATCAATGGTTGCTGCTGTGCCCTCCACCCTGTAGAGTTTGGCCCCGGGTGCAAATGATGCTCTGGAAGGTTCATGAACCCTGGACCTATTTGGGAGCTGGCCCCATTATGACAGAATTGCTTGTAAAGTAGAAGAGCCAAGCATATTATCATCTAGATTGCAGCACCGCCTGCCAAAATGCATTCTTCTCCCAAGGAGATTGTTATCTTGCTCTTAAGCCCGGCCCAGGCTTGTCATCGGCATCAACCGAAAAGCACACAACCATCATGAAGCAGAACCAATTAAAGGTAATTTGGATGGTTGCCGGCAGCTCCTTGCAATAAATCCGAGAGGCCTCTGAAATCAAGGATTACATGCTAAAGATGACATTTTGCACTTGTCAAAGCTAAATATAATCGCAAGACTTCTACCTGCAAGGGAGAAAAAAGCAAAAGCCCCAGTAATTAACAGCCTCTGTAAAATACCTTGTGGTTAGAGTGTCCCTGCCCCCCCAACCCCCCCCCAAGAGCAGTTTTTTTTTTAATTGCCACATTACTGAAGAGAATGAAAAATCAGTTTAGATACTCTGCTAGTCTTGGGTTCAACTGCTTTCTGGGGCAGTTGAGGAAAGCAGTTGGAAAAAAGTATCACCCAAGAGGATTGGGGCCATCTAAAACTTTCTTAAAAAGTAGAGACATCACTTTGCCAACAAAGGTCCATATAGTAAAAGCTATGGTTTTCCCAGTAGTGATATATGGAAGTGAGAGCTGGACCATAAAGAAGGCTGATCGCCAAAGAATTGATGCTTTTGAATTCTGGTGCTGGAGGAGACTCTTGAGAGTCCCATGGACTGCAAGAAGATCAAACGTATCCATTCTTAAGGAAATCAGCCCTGAGTGCTCACTGGAAGGACGGATGGTGAAGCTGAGGCTCCAATATTTTGGCCACCTCATGAGAAGAGAAGACTCCCTGGAAAAGACTCTGATGTTGGGAAAGATGGAGGGCACAAGGAGAAGGGGATGACAGAGGACAAGATGGTTGGACAGTGTTCTCGAAGCTACCAGCATGAGTTTGACCAAACTGCGGGAGGCGGTGAAGGACAGGAGTGCCTGGCGTGCTCTGGTCCAGGGGGTCACGAAGAGTCGGACACGACTAAACAACAACAAAACTTACTTTGCCAGACTTCATCTATCAAATTGTGAACGGCTTTAAAAACCAACTCCTTAACGTGATAATATTCAAATCAAATCACAAATATCTCGGGGCAGTTTATTAGTGCAGGATCTCTGGCCAGGATTCCTGTGCTGCCTGCTCAGTTCCTGGATTGAAAGTGGAAACCCAAATTTATGCTAGTTATAGACATTCAGTAAGAAACCTAGGTATGTCTCCCCGCTCTTTCTCATTATCCAGGACCCCACTTAAGCAGAAATTCTTCCTACACTTGTTTGGCTGCTCCTCCATTTTAAACTCAAGGTCAGGCATAGGCAAACTCGGCCCTCCAGATGTTTTGGGACTACAACTCCCATCATCCCTAGCTAACAGGACCAGTGGTCAGGGATGATGGGAACTGTAGTCTCAAAACATTTGGAGGGCTGAGTTTGCCTATGCCTGCTCTAGGTCATCAAACACCGTTTTGGGGACTGAGTCTTGAACTGTGAGCTTTCTCACTTTCCTTCATTGGAAGTTTTTCAACAAAGGTTAGATGGATTCTTTATCTGTAACTCTTGCATTGCTGGCAGTTGGACTAGATGAGGCTCAGGATCCTTTTCTAACTGCAATCCTTTAATTCTATAAACTGTTTTAGAACAAATGGTAAACTCAAAACAAGCCCTTCCCAGTCCTCAGGTATAAAAGCTGATCTTAGGGACAAATCACAGATCCACATTCCAGTTGCTTAAGAACTCTCAGGCTGATCCCATAACTAGACCCAAGCAATAGGTTGGCTTTGGTAAGAACAGCAATCCTAAAAGGGTGGAGACTTGTTACTGCTGTTGGCCTCAGTTCTTTAGGTTCCCTTTTTTGAGCAAGTCAGTTCAAGGGTAGGGACCTAAACCTGACATTGTCCACAGGTAGGCCAGCAGAAGAGGCAGGTACCATCCGTCCATCACTTACAGGACAATAAAGCAACTTCCATTTAAGGTAAAGGTACCCCTGACCGTTAGGTCCAGTCGCGGATGATTCTGGGGTTGCAGCACTTTACTGGCTGAGGGAACCGGCGTACAGCTTCCAGGTCATGTGTCCAGCATGACTAAGCCACTTCTGGCGAACCAGAGCAGCGCACGGAAACGCCATTTACCTTCCCGCCGGAGCAGTACCTATTTATCTACTTGCACTTTGACATGCTTTCGAACTGCTAGGTTGACAGGAGCAGGGACCGAGCAACAGGAGCTCACTCTGATGACAGGAGCGGGGATTCGAACCTCCAATCTTCTGATCGGCAAGCCCTAGGCTTTCATTTAGAGACCCCCAAACTCATTCTTACCTTGAACATTTTCATGGTAAATTTGCTCACTTGCCTGAAAGAGAAACAAAAACGACCATCAGAACCATAAAGAAGAACGTGCAAAGAATAAGGGGCCATGTCTGGAAACAGTAATGTTTCGGGCCTGATCCACCCGCTGCCCACCCACAGTGTGATTGGGAGCAAGTGTCACGCTGGTGCGGTTTGCGATTTACCCTCTCGAAGCCTTCGTGCATGTACGTGTCTCCTCCTGGCAGGACCTTCTGGAGCTCCTCCAAGCCTTGACGGATCTGCTCCCTGAAACAGCAGAACACAACATCTCCGCTGAGGGAAAGTCAACTCGCTATGGATAAAATTGGTGCATGAGGAATAACATTCAGATATAAAGATGGTAATGTGAAATCTTTGATGTGAAATATGTAACGTGTATTTTTTCTTTTTATTTTCTTTTTACTTTTTGTTTATCTTTTATTTGTAAATCAATAAAAAATTTAACTTCAGAATTTCCCAATAAAAAAAAACAAAAAAACATTCAGATATAAAGATTCTAAACTATATTCGAAATGAAATGCAACGTAGTTGAAATAGGGGACACATTTTTAGATGCTGAATTTAGCCAACTCAACCTTTCGTGCTGTCTTAAAGCACCTGCGGAAAAACTTTCTATTTCGCCAGGCCAATCCAGGCAATTAAGTATACATCCATCACAATAGTAAATTGATGTCTGCTTTTAACTTTTATGGTTTTATTGTGTTTTATTTGTTTGTTTTTATTGCTGCAAACCACTTATACAGTATGTATATTTTATGACACAGCAGCATGCAAATATTTTTATAAATAAACGTATGTCAAGCATGTTCTTTTCATTTTTGTAATACATTTCCTTACATCAATATCCTGCCTTTCTACCATCAATGGAACACAAGAGAATGCAGATATATTCACTGAACAGTCTCCCTTCCAGGTACTGGTCAGACCTGATTAGTTTCCGCAAGGTGGTAGTCTCCTAGGTGCACTTTAGACTGTATCCTGGGGCCCAAGCTGTGCTCAGGATCAGTTTATTAAACACCTCGTAAGTATTCCTGCATTGCAGGGGGTTGGGGAAGGTGGCCTTCGAATTGTACTATTCTATGGTTCTATAGTTCTTTATTCTGTCCCTCCCAGCCAGTCCTCGCCTTCATGTTACACAGAATTTAAGCAGCTGGACCTTATTTTGATGAATCAATGAAGTTTATATAGCTAGATGTTATAAATCGCATTGTGTAACACAGGCACCTCCAACAGGTAGATCACGATCTACTGGTAGATCGTGGGGTGTTCCTGGTAGATCTCTGGTCTCTCAGGGATCTCCTTCCCCCAAAAAAATAAAAAGTAAAAAAAAATCAAAATCTCAACAACTACTGTTTCATTAAAAAGTTCAACCACTCTGGCTTCCTAAGAAAAGCTGAACAACTTTGCCTTTCCCAAAAAAGCTCAGCAACTTTTGGTTCCTAGCCAAAAAGTTGACCATCAGGTTAAGGTCCACTATTTGACTGTGGATTCAGGACCCTAAATATAATCAACTCTTGATTATATTCTGTGTATATCACAATGCTCATTCAGTTTCATTCATTCATATATGCCATTTCCTTCCTTCATTCATATACTTGTAACAATGTAACATAGATGCTAGCTGCATATATCATAGTCATAGAAACAAAACTTTACATTTCCTTCATTCGTTTGCTTCCTTAAAAAAAAGCTGAACAACTTTGGCTTCCCAGAAAAAGCCCAACAACTTTGATCCATCCAACAACAATGGTTAGATCACTGCCAGTCTTTTTACACTGTGAGTAGATCGCAGTCTCTTGTGAGTTAGACGTCCCTGGTATAACATATCTATAGCTTAGCAGACAATTCTACCTGGCTTCAGAAGAGAGGAAAGAGAGTGTGGCACGGCATTGTGTGGGGGTGCCCCAGGGGTATGGATTGCCCTCCTTTTGCTAAATTGCTGGGTGAAAATCAGTCTAACTCGAGGCAAATGGAGAAAGCAATTGTTATAAGCTGTGGAAGCTAAACGGATCCATCACCGATTCCTGCAGGAGGGAGTTTCATAGTTGAACTGTTCCATAGTGTGAAGAAGGGCTTCCTTTAACCTGTCCTGAATCTTCACTGGACGTCCACGATCTCTAGTATTACGAGAGTCTAATCTTCAGGCTCCAGATTTATGTGAAAGCAGCCACCCTCTTCCCTCTCTTCCTCCACCCAAACCAACTTCAAGATTAATGAGTTCATGGGAAAGACTTTTAAAAGTCCTGGACATCCAATGTAATCTTTCCGAAACGCAGGCACACAGGCAGATTAAAAACAGGCTGAGCGGGGTGGGCTCTGTGGTGTTTCACTCAGCTGTGAAAACTGACGCGAAGGAGCCAAGTGGAGTTCGGAAGGCTTTCAAGCCAAGATAACGCCTCTGTGGTCCTCAGACTATCTCCGAATGACTCATGCTGCTGGTATCTCCATGGGAATGAGATTGCCAGTTCAGCCAACACATGGGGAGGGGGTCTCCACAAAACCCAACAGGCAGTGCACATTTGTTGAGAAATTCCCATTTCTTCAGTTCACAATTAGTGCAAAGGGTTTGGTTTTCCAGGGAGATTCCAGTTGAACGGTTAACATTTCGCAGTAACATTATCTGTTTAATTCCTTACTTGATGAGAAGCACCATCATGTCAATGAGGCCGGAAGGCTTAACAATTTCAAGCGTGTTTTGGGGACTTTTGGGAGTGTCCCCAGGAGAAAGAATATCATCAATATAAAATAAAACGAGTTCAGTATGGGTATGTCTTTCAGTTAACATCTTACATTAAAAACCTGACAGTACCAAACTACCAAAGGCTTTTCACCAAAGACAGACTTTCCTTCTGCAGTGTTGGATGGCAGGTTGAGAGGAGTTCCCTACCAGGGCAGACTTTGCTCATGTGCTCAAGACATCGATTCCATAAAGCATATTTTGTTGCATTGTGCAAAATATGAGCAAGCCAGGGCTGAACTGATACTACCCTTGCTGGTACCTTTCCTGGGAAAATCAGAGGCTCACTATGTCAGGTTCCTACTGGAAGACCGGACACATGTTAGAACACTAGCAGTGGCAAAGTTTTTATCGGTGGTTGCAAGATCAAATGAGCCCTATATTCTAAACAAAATGCTTGTTTAACCTGGAGGTAGGCTGTGTATGAATTGTGTATTGCTTTGTAATTATTTGCTGGGTCTCTGGACCATAATAAAGGTTGATGATGATGGGATAGGGAAAAGCGTTTCTCCCAGAAGTTCCCTTGTTATGATTTATTCTATGGAAACTTTAATTGGGCTGATTGTAGCACTGGGGGCACGCTCCACATCATTTTAAGTTGGCTTTTAAAGAAATCCTTCAAGGATACAGCCTTAAAACGCCAGTTGTGTCATTATTGTGCACAAGAACCAGCCTCCTCATTCCAGCTGGCATTTTCTCAAGGCTAGCTTCTAGTTTGTTTCAAGAATGCAGCAAATCCCACCAGCACCATCCCAGTACCCAAATATATTCCATGACAAGGTGCTGGAGGGCTTTTGGACCACGGCAGTCTTTAAAAAGAAACACTTTGCAGGTTTTCAAACCCCAGAGGCACACGGGTTCAAAAATCAGAACAGGGATATGAAGTCAAACCCACGGCTGTAAGATTCGGCACCAGACCTCGCAAGCATCCCATCAGAACTGAATGCGCACTGTCATAAGGACAAAAGAAGAATCTGTTGGGTCAGCTCAATGGCCCACCTAGTCTTCTCAAAGTGGCTAACCAGCAAGAAGGATTCAAGAGTGGCACTCTCCCCTGCTGCAGTTTCCAGCAACTGTTACTCAAAAGCAGCGCTGCCTCTGACCATGAAGGCTAGTAGGCCTTGATAGCCTTCTCTTCCATGAATTCGTCTTATCTTCTTTTAAAGCCATCTAGATTCGTGGCCATCACTGCCTCCTGTCGGAGCGAGTTCCATAGTTTAACTCTGCACTGTGTGAAGTCCCTTCTTTCATCTGCCCTGGATCTTCCAACTTCTTTAGAAGTCCACAACATGGTCATGTTTGCTCCTGGCCTTGCAAAGCCAGGTGTGCACGATGCACAAGCCTCAGACCTTTGCAGCCCACCACCAGCCTTGCCTTCCCGGCTTCCTCTTACCTGTCTTCAGTGAGCCTCATCAGAGTTGAGCCTCTGGTTGAGAAAACAATGAAGGACATCCTCAGCTGGGGGCTGGAAAAAGGGAACACAAGGGTTATGATCAACGCTTTGGTTCACCATGGGCATACATGAATGTAAAGAGTTTGGGACCCACCCAGGGATCATTTCTGAACCATCTAAGGCTGGAACTGAAAAAAATAATAATCATTCTCTTGCACTCTGGAACTCCCTGCCTATTGATATCAGGAAGCGATCTTTGCTGTATTCTTTTCGGCACCCGTCAGAAATATTTCCATATGTTTATTTATTTAGTTCATAAAATATACAGACCACTTGACTGTAAAAAAACAAAGCTGCTTATGAAAAAGATAAGGCAACGAACTCGCCACTGAGAAAAATGAAAAATTTAATACGTTCAAAAAAGTTAAAATAACAATAGACAGAAAACAGATTAAGACCTGCATCAACTTTCTAAGCATCTGGGTATGTTGTCTAAACAATTATGTCTTAGCAGGTGCTGAAAAGAATAAGGTGAAGGTGCCTGTCTGATATCAACAGGCAGGGAGTTCCAAAGTGTTGGTTCTGCCACACTAAAAGGTTCTTACTAATGGGAAACAGGTATTAAGGGGCACCTGAAACCATTTCCACTGATTGAAGCAGTCCAGTGGGTGGATATGAGGCAAGGTGATCTTGCAGGTTCCTTTGGAGAACACCATGGCAACTTGTTGGTTTCCCCCTCGGGTGGGGAAGGGCTGATGTAACTCCTCGCGCCAGGACGACGGCGCCAGCGTGCGCTCTCTCTCACGGCGGAGGACCCCGAGCCGCTGCTTCCCTCCCGAGCCGGGCGAGCATGAAACCCGGGAAATTTAAGGGACATCATCAATAAGGGACAGCAGCGGGACACGGTGCTGGGATAAGGGAGTTTCCCACCAAATAAGGGACGGTTGACAGTTATGGCTGGTTGTCAGGCTTCTGTGCACAGCTATGCAAGCCTGAAGTGCTTCTAGCCTCTGAAGCAGTGGTTCCCAAACTTTATTGAGTCACCATTCCCTTAGTTCCATAAACTCATCCCCAGTGTCCCTTGCGCTAACCCTATAAAAAGCATTATTCAGAACAGCGGCTTGCACGGCCCACTAAGGAAGATAACAACACAACAAAATTCAGCCAAGAATATTGCATGAATTTCCCCCCACATTCTTAACAACGAAAACAGAAGGGTGAAGGAAATTTAAGAGCATAAAATATTTGTCTTTAGCGATTTATCAAACATGTACAAACCTTCACCCACCACTGATGTACAGTGACAAATTAATAAGAAAATCAGCAGCTGTTCCAATAACTGCTATCTTGTGAACTGTGGCAACTCAGAATCATAAATACAAACAAATGTAACCTAAGGAAATAGCTTTGAAAGCAATAAGAGTAGGAAGCAAGGAAAGTGCTTCACTCTAGGATCCAGCCCGGTCAATCGTAAATAAGTGATTAACGTGCCTCTGAGCGCCACCCCCACCGCCGGTAATCCTACCCCCCACTTTGGGAACCAGTGATTTAGTAAAAACATAACACAAGGGCTAGAAGAATACCATGACTGGTTTTTAAAAACCAAAAACCAAAACAAAGTATTTAATGAGTCGGAGAGAGGAACCCTTAGAACAAATGAATCGATTTCTGCAAATACAGAAAGAAGGGATCCATTTTGGAATTCATTCTGTATTATAAATTATGCTCCCTTCTTTTAATTAAACAGGATCCAATGTAAGGCAAAAGGAAAGCTCAAGGCCAAACAAACTAGAGGGCTCCCTCCCACAACCAAGTTAAATTGTGAATTTGCTCAATGAATTCTTCTCAGCTGTGATGTTATGGAGAATCAAAAGGACAAGCCCAGCTGAAGCCAAGAGAGATGAAAAAAGAACTTGATTCTCCTCTGATATAATCCACAATTAGACATGAAGGCCTGATTCCATGCATGTTTACTCAGCAAAACAAAAGGACTTTTAACTTGGGACTAAGCTCAATTGAGGGACGCGGGTGGCGCTGTGGGTTAAACCACAGGGCCTAGGACTTGCCGATCAGAAGGTTGGCGGTTCGAATCCCCATGACAGGGTGAGCTCCCGTTGCTCGGTCCCTGCTCCTGCCCACCTAGCAGTTTGAAAGCACGTCAAGTGCAAGTAAATAGGTACCGCTCCAATGGGAAGGTAAACGGTGTTTCCGTGGGCTGCTCTGGTTCGCCAGAAGCGGCTTAGTCATGCTAGCCACATGACCCGGAAGCTGTACGCCGGCTCCCTCGGCCCATAGAGCAAGATGAGCGCCACAACCCCAGAGTCAGCCACAACTGGACCTAATGGTCAGAGGTCCCTTTACCCTTTAACTTTAAGCCCCATTGTACATAGTGGAACTTACTTCCGAGTAAACATGCACGTCCAAAGCCCAATCACACTTAAGCTCCTTGAAATCAACCTTCTACTATCAGCCAAATTTCTTACCTTATAAATTTGTGGGCCAGATGTTCCACAAAGTGGTAGATTTCATTCCAGTGGTGCAAGACACTTCCTGATCTGGAAAAGAAAATCATTCCAGGCAATATTGGTTTAATTACAGAAACATTTAGGTTGCTGCTGCTTTATTAAGGTTTGGTTCATCTGGACATCTGTGGAGCTCATCAGGTTCAAAGCTGATCTCCCGTTCAAAATGCCTTTCGCAGTTCCTTGAAGGGGGAGGGGGAAGGGAAATGCCCGTATTTCATCTGCTGCTTTTGAAAGGCCCTTGTAGATGATAGATCTTCCAGGTGAGCCCTGGGGACTGTTCCTTGACAAGGATAAATAACTGCAGCACTGGACCTTTAACTTGGCACTACACAAATCACACGAGGGCTGCCTCTGATCAGCCTCCCCGCACAGCTTTGAGATGGGCTCTGTCGCTGCACAGAGCTTTTCAGCTGATTTCAATTGGGAAAAGGGAGACCAGGGCCAGCTCAAGACATTTTGGCACCTGAGGCAGACCCCCAAATGGTGACTGCCTCCATGCCAGGTAAGAAGGGGTCAGGGAAGATCTCTATCAGGAACAGGGGGTGGGGGGTGGGACTCAACACCAGGATCTGCTGCCCTGGTGGATCCTGCCACCTGAGGCGATTATTTCATTTTGCCTCATGGGTGGGCCGGCCCTGAGGAAACAAACCTGCTCTAAGTGAGAAACAATTCAGTAGCATTAGGGAGAAAGTTAGATAGGGCTGCATCCACTGTAGCACCAGGTTAATGTCCCTTAGTGATTCACTGGTTCCACTGGCAAAACTTTTTGAAACAGTGGAACACTTGTTGTGCAAGATGAAAGTAGCACACCATGAAAGAACACCTTAAAAGATTGCTCAGGTCAAAAGCATGCAAGAACACATCTAAACCAACCTCCTGCTCCCACAGTGGCCAGCCAGGTGCCCAAAGGGAAGCTCCTAAGCAGAATCAGGGCCGTCTTAACCATAGGCACTAAGGGGTGCAGGGCACCCGGGCAGCAGGCTATCAGGGGCGCCAGGCCGAGACTCCGGGGCCCGAGAGTTGAGTCCGGGAAAGAGTTCACACATTGGTCAGAGCGCCACGCCAGGCTCTTCTGCTGCGGGCAGCTCTGTGCCATGAGTTCAGGGGTGACCGAGCCAGCTGGCTGGTTGGCTCCACCCTCCTGCGCGCCTGGGACTGGGCAACCTGGGCGCACCGGGAAGATCTTTGCACCCCAGGGCCACATATGCTTAAGACAGCCCTAAGCAGGATTCTGCTTTGAAAGCCATCGAGGTTGGTTGTCATCACTGCCTCCTGTGGGAGCAAGTTCCACAGTTTATCGTTTATTGTAACTATTGATGCGTTTTACAGATTTTATATATGGATATAGTGTTAATTCTATCAGTGTTTAATTGTATTTTATTGATTTGTCTTATGTTTCTAGTGGTTTTTGTTTTTATCTGTAAGCTGCCTTGAGTTCCATCAGGGGAAAAAGCAGAGTTTAAATAAATATAACAACAACAACAAGGCTTAATTAAGAAGTAATTTCTTTGATCTGTCCTGAATCTTCTAACATCCAGCTTCTTTGGATACCCACGAATTCAAGCACTATGAAAGAGGGAGAAAGACTCTTCTCTATCCACAGTCTCCATGCCAGTCATAATCTTATAAACTTCTATCATGTCCCCTCTCTCTCACCTTCTCTCTAAACTAAATGCTGTTTTGACCCTAACCCTAAAAGCCACCCAGGAGTGGCCCTGAATAAAATCTCCCAGAATATGGAGTTCTCACAACCTGGGTGCCATCACTGAGGAAGCCCCGTCTCAAGAATCCTCGACGACAGTTCAGTAATACGCCCATATTGTAAATGAGGCAGGACACCAGCTGTCTGACTCTATTTGTCGGCTGCCATTTGTGAATTTCCGGCTAAGGTAAGATTAGAAACAGGGGCAGAGGCTCCTGGACAGCTTTCTTAGCCGCCTGCCTCTCAAAATTTAGTGTCAGAGAATGAGCTGCCCCCAGCCAGGATATTAAGAGTTAGGGGTGGGTAGGTGAGTGAGAAACGTGGGTCTGTTCACATTTGAATGCAAGTCTGCCTCATTTGCAATTTTCAAAACAATACTTGAACTGAAATGCAGCTGTCCTTCCAAATCCAACCAGCTCTGAATTTTGTGACGGAGTTCTCCAACCAAAACATGTGTACCGTATTTTTTGCACCATAACACTCACTTTTTTCCTCCTAGAAAGTAAGGGGAAATGTCTGTGCGTGTTATGGAGGGAATGCCTACGGGTGGCATACCTACGGATTTTCCTCCTCTAAAAACTACGTGCGTGTTATGGTCGGGTGCGTGTTATAGAGCGAAAAATACGGTATGTTAAGGGAAAGTGTGCATTGAAAATGCACGTGTCAGTGAAAATGACCTACAAAGGTGCACTGAAATATGCAGATCTGCTTGCAAAAGAGTATAGAGATCAGGCAAAATTGTACACACAGCTACATGTGCTAAGAGAAATGGCGCACTAAAACGCTGGTGAACTTTTGGAAACATTGTCCAGCTGCTGAAAACTCCCTTTGAGTTATCCAAGGGTTATAAATACTGTTAGCTAAGCCAATGGATAACGGTAATAATTGTATTTGTTGGGTCAAACGTCCAAATGCCTGCCTACAGGAGGTCTGAAATCATTTTCTGGCGCTGGGTTGCTGAGGGTGGGACACTGAAAAACCCTGCCTGATCCTGGCTTCAGGAACTCATAGCAGTTGAGAGATCTCTCAAGGCAGCAGTTACTACATTTTTCCCATTTAAAGAGAAGCAGCTGAGGAACAGCCATTGCGTTTATAGACACAGGTCTATTTTCCATGGTCTAGGGAAGGAATCCCTGCCCTGGTCCAGCTCTATAGAGTTCCCCGCGGCTCTGAACGCGCTCCCTTTTCGGCTCTGCTGCTGCGACTCAGGGACCCGCTAGACAAGAGGCTTCTGCGTTCTTGGTGGTTTGGAAGGAGCCTGTCTCAGTTACACACCACTTTTTAAATTCGCCACATAAGTACATCCTCCAGCTTTTCGTCTCCCCTCGGAACAAGAATCCAAACATCTAAAATTACAGCTCTTTTTTCCGTGAGACCTTCCCACACGCCTCCTCGCACAGGAAAGTGCTGCCACCGCGATGTGGAAGGCCAGCAGAAAGGAATTTAAATAAATAAATCCCCTTTCTTTGCAAGGAGGGCGGCTTCTCTCCCTTCTAGAGGCAAGAGTTGAAAGTAGAAACACGAAAAGAAAAAGAAAAAACTCCCTCAGTTCAGAATCGCCAAGAAGGTTCACAAAAGGTCAACCAAAACGATCAAGTAAATAGAGGAACTCCCCAGTGAGGAAACTCCTAGAGAAAAGGTTTGTAAAATTAAGCATGCACTGGAGAAAGAAAATATTTTTGCCCTCTTTCATAAAACTAGAACTCCAGTGAAACAGAAAGTTGGAAGATTCAGGACAGATTGAAAAAACAGTCGTTCTTCGTGCAGCACATTGTTAAACTATGGAACTCACTCCCACAGGAAGTAGTGATGACCGCCAACCTAGATGGCTTCCAAAGAGGATTAGACAAATTCATGGTGGAAAATTTGATGGCTATTAGCCAGGATGGCTCCACAGTTGGAGGCAGTAACCTTTCTGAACATCAATTCAGAAGGAAACCACCGGAGAGGGGCGTTGCTCTTGTGCTCGAATCCTGTTTGTGCATTTCCCAATAGAGGTATCTGGTTGACCGCTGTGAGAACAGGATGCTGGACTAGATGGGCCACTCCTTATGTTCTGCCTCTTAAAACAGCTGGTCTAACCATGAGACTCTAACCTGAAAAGGCATCTCACTGTCTTACGAACTGCTCAGTATACTGTACAAATACTAACGGTGATGGGCAAAGTCAAACCTGAAGCTCTTCCTTCAGGTGATCCTTTCTCTTCAGAGCAAGTTTGGATCACACAGCCCTTCAAGAGGACAACAGTTCTCTGACAACCTTTCCAATAGAGGCAGGGCCGGCCAAAGACATTTTGCTACGCGAGGCGAACCTGATGGCTCCTCCGACCACATCTCACTCCTACAGAGGGTCTTAGGCCACGTGCACCCTCACCAAAGATGCTTCCAAGCTGGGCAGGCATGAGAAGAGAGGTGGGGTCCATGCTCAGCAACTGGCCCAGGTGCCATGCCTGTAGCCTCCGCCAAGCCTCTACACTGCCCACCCAGTTCCTCTGGCACTGGCAGCAGCTGCAGCCATCAGCCAGAACAGGGCACAAGCTGCCGCCATCTTGGACTACCTGTGCAAGAACATTGTCTGCACAAGTGCATGACGGGGAGAGGGAAGCCAATGGTGTCCTAGTGCTTATGCACTAACTTGGTTTATTTATTTGCAGTTTAGGAGAATGCTCCAGCAGCTGCACACACACAGCCCCATCAGAGGCAGGAGAATGCAAGATGCAGCCATCTCTGCCACCAGCCAATGGGGTCTGGAAGGATCAGGCGAGGGATTGTTGGGTGAATCCTTTCAGCAAGGGCGGTTGCCCCCCCAGAGAGGGAAATGAGCTAGGAACCTGATCCAAACCTGCCACCCCTCTCACTTTCCCCTGAAGCATCTGCCTAAACTTGGCTCATTATATGGTAAAAAAAGGTAAAGGACCCCTGGACAGTTAAGTCCAGTCCAAGGCGACTATGGGGTTCGGATGCTCATCTCGCTTTCAGGCTGAGGAAGCTGGCATTTGTCAACATACAGTTTTCCGGATTATGTGGCCAACATGACTAAACTGCTTCTGGCATGACAGGACACTGTGACGGAAGCCAGAGCAGTGCACAGAAATGCCGGTTACCTTCCCTCCATAACTGTATCTATTTATCTACTTGCACTGGCGTGCTTTTGAAGTGCTAGGTTGGCAGGAGCTGGGACAGAGCAACGGGAGCTCACCCTGTCGCGGGGATTCGAACCGCCGACCTTCCGATTGGCAAGTCCTAGGCTTGGTGGTTTAGACCACAGTGCCATCCCGCATTATAGAGCCGGCCATGAAAAGAGGATAATCATCCTGTAAAGGAGGACACATGGCGACTCTATAGCTGAGTGGCAGGAGGCAGACCGTGCATACTACAGGTCTGGATGATGAAGATCCCAAGGAGGTTATTTTTAGTGGGGGGGGGGGAGAATGAAAGAACAAAAATGAGGTAGCATGACAACAAAGATGAATGGAGGGACATGAATGAAAGGGGAACTCAGTGCAGACATTCACAATCAACTTCACAGTGTAGAGGCAGCTCCATTCACTGCAGTCCCAGATCTCACAAAAGCAGCTTTCAAATAGCCTCAAAGAAGTGACACCAAAAAAATTGCATGGAAAATGGAAGGATCATAAAACTGCAGGGTTGGAAGGGGTCCAAAGGCCCATCAAGTCCCACCCCCTGCACTGCAGGAACAGACACGTTTTAAACTCAAATCTGCCACATCCAATGTCATTGGAGGGTTCACATTTGACTCAAAGTTGTAGATTTCTTTTTTTAAAAAATGCCCACCCCAAAATACTCATTTTTAAAAACTAAAACCCTGCTTTAGCCTCAGTTGTGAAAGCACCGCTACACAACAGCTACACTACCAGATGGTTCAGAGTGAGGGCAGGAAACTTGGGGTCTTCCAGATGTTGCTGGCCTCTTTCTCCCATCAGCCTCCACTCATCATGCCAAATGTTCAGGTGTGATGGAGGCTGTATAACACCTGGAGGTCCACTTGGTCTGTATCAGACTTCCCCAACCTGGTGCCCTCCAGATGCTTTGGACTTCAACTCCCACGAGCCCCTGCATCCCATAGCTGTGCCAGCTGGTACTGATGGGAGTCTTCCTAAACATCTGGAGGTCTTCAGGTTGGGGGAGGCCGGTCTATAGCAATCAGACTGGGTTTTTCTTTTTTGTTTAGGCAACCCTATCCAAATTTATGAATCTTTGTTTTAAAACTGCTGGGTTTGTCCATACTTGGAAAAATTCTATTTCTGCTTGATTTCAAAGTTTGCTTTTATTGGTATTTTCTTGTATGTAATATTCTTTTATGCATACTGCTCCAGAGGTGTTTTTGATTAAGGGGCATGTAAATCTTGCTGGTAAATAAACAAGCAAAGCAAACTTCTCTGGGCAGCTCATATTAAAATATTGGAGAAACCACATTAGAGAGTCCTAGAGCACTTTCGTGACAAAGGAGCGTTATGGCAGCAGCAGCATTTGTGGATGAAGAGTTATCCACAGCTGGCAGAGACATACAGATGCGGGAGGAAATGGTAAACAAGAGGGTCAAATAGCATTTGCCGTTTGACTCAACTGCTTGCCATTTCTCTCCCCTCCCCTCTCCATATTCCTGTCAACTGAGGACAGTCCTCCATGCCTCTGGTAATGTAGACTCTAGTCCTACCGGAAGCTGCCCTATTTACTAGAGAGAGCGAGGGCCCTTCCAGAGGGCCTGTTTAATGAGCATTCGTTCTGATTCGTTCGAACACAAGCACGCCGGAAGAGGCTGCAGGATCAGGCCAATAACTCATCTGGCCCAGCATCCTCTTCTGACAGTGGCCAACCAGAGGCCTGTGGGAAACCTGCAAAAGCATGCTTTGAGCAAGAGAGCTCTCTCCCCTTCTGTGGTTCCCAGAACTGGTATTCAGAAGCATTGCTGCCTCACAGAATTGGAGAGTTGGAAGGGAACCCCAAAGGTCCTCTAGACCAGTGATGGTGAACCTTTTAGAGACCGAGCGCCCAAACTGCAACCCCCAAACCCTCTTACCGTATTTTTCGCTCTATAGGACGCACTTTTCCCCCTCCAAAAATGAAGGGGAAATGTGTGTGCGTCCTATGGGGCGAATGCAGGGGGGAGGCAGGCAGGAAAAGCCCCCAAAAGCCACACACAAGCTCCGCGCGGCTCTTGCGGGCTTTTCCTCAGGAGGGACAAGGGACTGACGCGGCCAGTCAGTCCCTTCTCCCTCCTCGTAGAAAAGCCCACAGGAGCTGCACGCTCCTTAAAGGGTGCGCGGCTCTTGTGGGTTTTTGCGCGAGGTGGGAGTATTGCCATAGCCGCGCACAGCCTCTCCCGGCTGGAGAGGTGACCCACGGCTATGGCAGCAGCCATATTTATTTATCACAAAGTGCCACAAAGGTATTTATCACAAAGTGCCACCCACAGCGGAGGCTCCGCAAGGGCAAACCTGGGGGTTGTGGCTCAGTTTTGCCCACAACCCCAACGCCCCATCCGAGGCGCTTCTACTCGGACACAAGTCCCAGGATCCACGCCCAGCCTCTGAAAACAACATGAGCACCTGCTTGGGGATAGCGTCACGTATCTGAATGGGACCAATGCCCCACCTGGCCTTTCCCTTTGTGCCTCCCTGACCACGAGGGCGCCTTCTCGGTCTGGGCATCCTGTGTGGAGTGGCTGAGGAAAAGGAGAATTAAAGGCACTGCAGCAGATGGGCCAGTTTGGGGATTTCGGTTCTTTGCTGTCCTGCTCTTGCAGCATCCGAAACCTCAGCGCAATTGGACGCAATGAACTCAGGGCAAAGAATAGTTGCAACCCCTGTTTTGGAGAGAGTTGGCGCCCTGATGGGCATTGCATCCAGCTCCTTCCATGCAGTTTTCTGCGCTGACCCACCGCTCACATGGCCCAAGTTGAGCTGAGGATTCGACGCTCCGCCCTTGCCTTCTGCTCTGTGCTGGGGGGACAGCGCATGTGCCCGCAGTGAGGGCTCTGAGTGCCCCCTCTGGCATGCATGCCATAGGTTCACCACCACTGCTCTAGACCAATGCCTTGCAATTCAGGGATCTCAGCTAAAGCATCAATGGCAGACGGCCATTCAACCTCTGCTTAAAAACCCCCAAGGAAGGAGAGTCCATCACCTTCCACTTGCCCAGAAGCCCTTCCACCCTTTCTCCTTCCACCTCAGGCTGAGCGGCTGAGACTCTACAAACCGAAGAGGCAAAGCAAGGCTAGTGGCCCTTTCCTCTTTGAAACTCATCAAGGTTGGTGACCATCCCTGCCTCCTGCGTGAGAGAGAGTTCCATAGTTTGACTAAAGGTAAAGGGACCCCTGACAGTTAAGTCCAGTCGCAAACAGCTCTGGGGTTGCAGCGCTCATCTCGCTTTACAGGCCAAGGGAGCCGACGTTTGTCTGCAGACAGTTTTTCCGGGTCATGTGGCCTGCATGACTAAGCCGCTTCTGGCGAAACCAGAGCATTGCACGGAAACACCATTTACCTTCCCGCTGGAGCTGCACCTATTTATCTACTTGCACTTTGACGTGCTTTCAAACTGCTAGGTTGGCAGGAGCAGGGACCGAGCAACGGGTAAAGGTAAAGGGACCCCTGACCATTAGGTCCAGTCGTGAATGACTCTGGGGTTGAGGCGCTCATCTCGCTTTACTGGCCGAGGGAGCCGGCGTACAGCTTCTGGGTCATGTGGCCAGCATGACTAAGCCTCTTCTGGCAAAACCAGAGCAGTGCACGGAAACGCCGTTCACCTTGCCGCCGGAGCAGTACCTATTTATCTACTTGCACTTTGACATCCTTTCAAACTGCTAGGTTGGCAGGAGCAGGGACCGAGCAACAGGAGCTCACCCCATCGTGGAGATTCGAACCGCCGACCTTCCGATCGGCAAGCCCTAGGCTCAGTGGTTTAGACCACAGCGTGTCCCATAGTTTGACTAAGTGCTACACAAATATGCCCTTTCTTTTTCCTGTCCTGAATCTTCCAGCTTCCAAGGATGTCTGTGGGCTGTCATGTTATGACAGAGCAAGAAAAAAACCTTCCCCTCTCCACTTTCTCCAAGCCATGTATAATTTCTTGTTTAAAAAACGTATTTTTATTAAAGATTTCTTGGTTTACAAAAGTATGTACAATGTCTCTCTTTTTTTTAAGTCACATTTTCTACAGATCAGTTTCATTTGTTGAGACATTAGTGTTACATTAGGAAGAAAAGGGGTGGAAGTGGGCATTGTGGGTACACCTGGAGAGGGACACAGTTGAAAATACCGTGTTTTTCGCCCTATAGGACACAACGTCCCATAAGGCGCACCTAGTTTTTTTGGGGGGGAAATAAAGGGGAAAAATTATTTCCCCCCCAGGCTGGGGCGGGGGAAGCCCGAGCTTCCCCTCACCCCAGCACCCAGAGCAGGCAACTCTCCGCAAGCCGTGGGAGCCTGGTGCCGGGCTCCCGTGCCTTGCGAAGAGCTGCGCAAGCCTGGACGCGCTGAGCTCAGCGCGCCCAGGCTTCAGCATGCAGGCAACTCTCGCTCCCATGGCTTGCGGAGATCTGCGTGAAGTCTGGAGAGCGAGAGGGGTTGGTGCGCACCTCCAGGCTCCAGGCTTCAGCGAAAGCCTGCATTTGCCCCATAGGACGCACACACATTTCCCCTTCAGTTTTGGAGGGGGAAAGGTGCATCCTATGGGGCGAAAAATACGGTACTCATACCACAGCATACCCATTCCTCCCAAAGAAACCGAGGAAAATCCCCACAACAATAAACAGGTTCACACAGCCCATGCTTAAAGCATGGAAAGCAGAAGTAGGTAAACTGTCCCCAACCCCATTCCCACTAATTCCCCTGGCACGCCACCCATTATTCCACCACGCAGCACAAAACCTCCAGATAAAAACCTGGCAAGCCAAAGGCTTATACTGCCTAACAGACTTCTACAAAAATAACAAACCCTTATCAACACAAGAAATACAAGGCAAACTAGAAGACACCCAAATGCCCTGGCTAACACACCACCAATTACATGCCCTCTTAAACAACCCAGTACAGTGGTACCTCGGGTTAAGTACTTAATTAGTTCTGGAGGTCTGTTCTTAACCTGAAACTGTTCTTAACCTGAAGCACCACTTTAGCTAATGGGGCCTCCCGCTGCTGCCACACGATTTCTGTTCTCATCCTGAAGCAAAGTTCTTAACCCGAGGTACTATTTCTCAGTTAGCGGAGTCTGTAACCTGATGCGTATGTAACCTGAAGCGTATGTAACCCGAGGTATCACTGTAGTAAAATCAGCAACAACTAGGCCCCTGACAACCTTCGAAAGTCATGTATAATTTTATAAACTTCTCTCATGTGGCCTCTTATCCTCCTCTTCCCTAAGCCTTTAAGTCCCAAATGCTGCCACCTTTCTTCACAAAAGAGTTATTCCATCTCCTGGATCATTTCGGTTTCCCTTTTCTGCACCTTTTCCAATTCTACAATATCTTTCTGGAGGTGAGGCGGCTTAGAGCTGCACACATTATTCCCCATGCAGCTGTACCATACTTATAGTCAATAAATGCCCTATTAATTGAGCAGAGTTACACCGGGCCCAGGAAGCGTTTTGGGTTCCCTGACAGAGAGCGCATTCGGGCCTGACTCTGATCTCTCAGAAAGTGCGAGCAATCTGCAATCCTCATCACCCTTGTGGCCTTCCCTTCCCCATCCCATGAAACTTGGCACTCCAGAAGAAATATTAGACCCAAATTAAAGCAGCCAGCACAAGAAGCGAGAGGCAGCCCTTGCGCTTTAAAGCAGGAAACAGAGCGGCTATCTCCTCCTTTTCTGAAGTGGCATACGGTTTTGTTTCCCTCGGGGGTCGCCCTCTGCCCCAGTTGCCATTCTGGGGGCTCTCGGCTTGGCATCCTGGACCAGCAACTAAGCTTGTCCACTTTGAGAACCACTTTGAACGCAGCCTGCAAGCAATTCCCCTGCCACCCCAGGCTGAGCGGCTAAGACCCATTGCTCCAGTAACCGAATGACAACATTCAGAAGGGGAGGTGTTGGCCATTTTCCATTTCTTTTCTTTGGCTGTCCCAATGCCCTTTCTAGGCCAAAGGAGTCCAGGGTCTTGCCATATGGCTCTTAGGAAGCATTTTCAATGTGAAAATGGCCAGCTCAAGAAGAGCGCCAACGTGGAACGCGAGACTCACATCAGGAAGAATCCCAGCCTGCGGAGTCCCGTGGGTGATCGTGACCCATTTCCCTTTCTCTTTCCCGCTACTCTGCCAGCCTGGCCTTTCCTCGCTGGGAGGAGAACGTAAGAGGCCTCCCCTGTGCCACCCTAAGCTCTGGCTTCGGAGAAAGGGCAAAATAAAAATGTGACCAATGAGATAGATTTTTAAAGGCTGGGACAGCAATATTATGGTCATAATATTGAATTCGATAAGTGGAAAAGATTACGGACAAAAACAATTAAATTTACTGTAGGTACAACACTTAAGGAAAATTTAATGAAGATGATGTATAGATCGTATATGACTTAACTGTCAGGGGTCCTTTACCTTTATCTTTTTAAACTTGCTAAAATGTATAGAACTCCAGAAAAGGCATGTTGGAAATGCAAGGAAAAGGAAGGGAATTTCTTCCATATGTGGTGGATGTGCAGTAAAGTTAAAACCTACTGGGATATGATATACAGTGAATTGAAAAAGATTTTAAAATATACTTTTATTAAAAAACCGGAGGCTTTTCTATTGGGTATTGTGGGAGAAGAAATTCCAAAAGTTGACTTAAATATGTTTATGTATGCTACCACGGCTGCAAGGACACTTTTAGCCCAGAAATGGAAGCAGCAGGAACTTCCAACTTTGGAAGAATGGCAGATAAAAATGATTGAATATGCAGAACTGGCAAAGCTGACGGGGAAGATCCGAAACCAGCGTGACGAACTGTTTTAAAAGGACTGAAGTAAATTTATACAATATATGAAAGAACATTGTAAACATTTGAGAACGTTTGCAGGTTTGATTTAAAATATTTTGTAATGATAATTTTTGAAACTGATTTACAAATACTATAGTATTTTTTTTAAGTAAGAAGGTAAACAGGGTGATGTAGAAATGTTAAGAGGGGGGAAGTCAAGGGTCAATATGAGCAAAGTTGCATGTGATGATATGCTTTGATATGAATGTGACAAAGGAAAAAGGAAAAATATTAAAACTTAATAAAAATTTTATATTTTTAAAAAAGAGTAGGACAGCAAGATCTCCACGGTGAGATTGCCCTTCTCAGAGTGCACCCACTCCAGACCATGTTGGAAAACCACAAGATGCAGTGTTGCATAGTGGTTAGAGTGTTGGACTTTGACCTGGGAGACCAGAGTTCAAATCTCCACTCAGAAAGCTCACCGGGTGTGACAGTGGGCCAGTCACTGCCTCTCAGCCTAATCCTACCTTGCCAGGCTGTTGTGGGGATTAAATGAGGAGGGAGCGAGAGCCAGGTGTGTTACCTTGAGGTTCCTGGTGAAAAAGGTTTGGATTTATATTTATAAGCAACAAATAAATAAACAAACCTATTTTGAAACTGAGGAGATGCTCCGTGTGTGAAAGGGTCTGCTCTTTGAGGAAGGAAAATTAAAACTTCCACAAGGCCCATGCCCAGCCTCTTGGGGCCGTGAGAGCAGCTTTTTGAATCCAAGCCTAGATGGGGCCTTTTGTTTGGGTTTTGCCCTCCCCATCTTATGACATGCCTACTTCTATTAATGTTGCCCAAAGTCCCGTCCCTCTATTCTCGGGCACCCGCACAGCTGGACAAATATTGTAAACGCAACCGTAAGCCTCTTATGTAAACACAATGGCATGGAGTCAGCTGTGGGGTAAATAACATGAGTAAGCATTTTATATCATCTCTGGACACTATTAAGCAAGAGAAAGCAGCAAAGGGAGAAATGTGCATTTCATTAGCTGGGAACAAAGAAAAAGTGACTCAGAGTTAAAGGGAGAGAAACGTACATTGGGGGTGGGGAGGAGAAGCCACAACAATTGCACTTTCCAACACATTGGCCAAATCGCAAGTTTCTTCCTTAGAATCCAGAGTCTGAGGATCAATTCAGGAGAGGAAGGTTCCTCTCCATCTCCCGTGGAGAAAACAGAGGTGGCAACACCAGAGGGCAAAAAGATAGCATCCCTTAGCTACTTCCTTTGCAAAAGTTTCCCAAACTTTGCTTTGCTGGGTGAAACACAGGTATGTCTCTCCCTTCAGAACATAAGAAGAGCCTGCCGGATCCGGCCAATGGCCCATCTAGCCCAGTGTTCTGTTCTCACAGCGGCCAACCAGATGCCCCAACGGGAAACCCACAAGCAAGACCTGAGCCCAAGAGTCCTCTTCCCTCCTGCGCTTTCCAGCAACTGGGATTCAGAAGCATCACTGTGCCAACTGTGGAGGCAGAGCAGAGCCATCCTGGCCAGCAGCCCTCAAAAGCCCTGGCCTCCTCCATGAATTTGTCCACTCCTCCTTGAAAGCCATCTAGGTCGGTGGCCATCGCTAGTTCCATGCAGCCACATAGGGAATGGCAGAAGAGCGTTCCAAGGGGCAACCTCTGCACAAATCACCAACCCAATTGCAATCGCTGCAAAATGGACCTGTTGCTGCTGCTGCTGCTGTATACATTTCCCAAACCGAGATAAGCTAGAGCAATAAATGCAACAGGAACCTGGAAGAGTCCTTGGGGCTGGGGGGAAAAGTAAAACCTCTTTTTGAGGCCTTTGGACACCTGAGATGTGCTCTTCCAAGACCCATCTTATTTTTATGATTGCAAATTGCTTTACATGGTTTTCAACCTGCCCTGGGTGGAATTAATAATAATAATAATAATAATAATAATAATAATAATAATAATAATGATTAAAGGGAGGTGGGGGTAAGACAGCTGCTGGCCTTTTGATGCCCCTGAGCTCGTGGGCAGCCTGCCCAAAGCTCCCTCCGGGTCGCCCGCGAGAGCCACTCACTTGTCCAGGATGAAGTAGAGGTCGAAGCCCCCGTAGCAGGCGGCGCCGCCGTCCTCCCGGCTCCTGCCCTGCCCGCCGCAGGCGAGCAGCACCGTCGCGAAGAGCAGAGCGTGCCAGCCCCAGCGGGCAGCCATGGCGGGGCAGGATCCAGCGAGCCCCGGGCCACTTGCGCGCCTCCTCCGCCTCACGCCCTCGCCATGCAGGGCTGCGCGGCGCCGAGACCCCAGGGGACGATCGCGCACAAGGCAAAGAGGGCTGGTCTCCCCGTTTGCAGAAGATGATGCCCAGCGGGCTCGCCGCCTCCTCGCCTTTCAAAGGCGCTTCTCCTGGCAGCGCGGACAAGGCAGCATCGCCGCCGTCTGCGAGGCGAGAGACGGCTTCCGGAGGCTTCTCCCCGGGTCTTTCCCTCCCCGGCTTTGCCCCAGATTTCGGAGAATGTGGGAAGGCCCTCCCTCCCCCTCCCCAGGATGGCTGCTCTCCCGGTGGGGGTGGTCCTGCCCCGCCGTCGAGCCCAAAAAGAGCCCCGACGGCGGCATCTAGCGGCCGAGGGCGCGAGAAACGCACAAAGGACGGGGCAGCGCGCAAGATCCTGGAGGGATCCTGCAAACTCTGCTCGACGTGGCCTGGGGGGAACCTGCGGGCAGAATCCGAGCCCAAGAGCCCTCTCCCCTTCCTCCCTTGCTTTCCAGAAGCTGGTACGCCTCCTTTGTTCTCTCTTTTTTAAAAAACTTTTTTTTTTATTCAAAAGCTAGAGAGTTCCAGAAAGACATCTACTTCTGCTTCATTGACTATGCAAAAGCCTTTGACTGTGTTGACCACAGCAAACTATGGCAAGTTCTTAACGAAATGGGAGTGCCTAATCACCTCGACTGTCTCCTGAGAAATCTCTATGTGGAACAAGAAGCTACAGTTAGAACTGGATACCGAACAACAGATTGGTTCAAAATTGGGAAAGGAATACTTATTTAACTTATATGCAGAATTCATCATGCGAAAGGCTGGGCTGGATGAATCCCTAGCCGGAATTAAGATTGCCGGAAGAAATATCAACAACCTCAGATACACAGATAACACAACCTTGATGGCAGAAAGTGAGGAGGAATTAAAGAACCTTTTAATGAGGGTGAAAGAGGAGAGCGCAAAATAAGGTCTGAAGCTCAACATCAAAAAAACGAAGATCATGGCCACTGGTCCCATCACCTCCTGGCAAATAGAAGGGGAAGAAATGGAGGCAGTGAGAGATTTTACTTTCTTGGGCTCCATGATCACTGCAGATGGTGACAGCAGTCGCGAAATTAAAAGACGCCTGCTTCTTGGGAGAAGGGCAATGACAGGCCTAGACAGCATCTTGAGAAGTAGAGACGTCACCTTGCCAACAAAGGTCCGTATAGTTAAAGCCATGGTTTTCCCAGTAGTGATGTATGGAAGTGAGAGCTGGGCCATAAAGAAGGCTGATCGCCAAAGAATGGATGCTTTTGAATTCTGGTGCTGGAGGAGACTCTTGAGAGTCCCATGGACTGCAAGAAGATCAAACCTCTCCATTCTGAAGGAAATCCGCCCTGAGTGCTCACTGGAAGGACAGATCCTGAAGCTGAGGCTCCAATACTTTGGCCGCCTCACGAGAAGAGAAGACTCCCTGGAAAAGACCCTGATGTTGGGAAAGATGGAGGGCACAAGGAGAAGGGGACGACAGAGGACGAGATGGTTGGACAGTGTTCTCGAAGCTACCAGCATGAATTTGACCAAACTGTGGGAGGCAGTGGAAGACAGGAGTGCCTGGCATGCTCTGGTCCATGGGGTCATAAAGAGTTGGACACAACTAAATGACTAAACAACAACAACAAAAAACATATTATCCAGAAACATATCCTTATTTCCCCCCCATTTTCCCTCCCCCCCACACACACAACCCCCCCAACTCAGCTTCCCTCAGTTCCAGTCTTTGATTTCTCTAAGAATGCTGTTTTCTGCATGTTACACAGCTGTATAGATCCTCAAACTATTTAGCTGATTATCATCAATAAAAAGGGCAGGGGAGACACCTTGATCATGAAGGAGGTTTTCCCAGGGTGAGGCTTATCCATTGCCTCTTTTATTCTCTTATAATGACAAGGGCGCCCACCTGGTGCCGGATCTGAGTTCCAGCTGGGGGGGGGGGAGCCCTGGCTAATAGCCACAGACAGACCTCTCCTCCATTTATTTTCAAATCCCCTTTTAAACTAAAGCCATTCGGGGTGGTGGCAATGCCTGCCTCCTCTGGGAGTTCCATAGTTTAACAATGCCGTTCAGGAGCTCACCAAGTTAGTGGCTAAATACCGGTATATCTATTTGGTTTTTTTGTCATCGAAATACACTGCAGACGTCTGATCTCCCTGGAGACCTAGAGATGTGATGATAGACTGCTCTGCCTCCTTTCTTTTAGCAAATGTTTTGTGCCACTGGGGAAGTGGTAATTCTGTGTTGATTTGTTTTGGATGTTTGGATGTGATGCCAATAAAAGGTTTGATGATGTTGTTGAACAATGCCATTAAGGAGGACTTTTTTGCACCAAAGCTGAGGGTCAGCGCTGCTTTTCTCCTCCATGTGTGGAATCCGGTGTGTGTGTGTCTTTAAAAAAAAAAAAAGCCTGTGCTTCCTTACTTTGCAAAATTCGCCCTGCTGCAAAATTCATTCTCAGTCATTATTCCAGCCTTCTCAGGCAGCAGGCTTTGGGTGCAATCTGCTCCCAGGCTTTTAAAGGAGCGAAGGAGCGCAAGCCTGGTTTCAAAACGAAAACAAAACCCAACCCCACGTCACGCCCCCAACATTTCTTGGATGCTAATTTCGGGCCTCAGTGGCGCCTGCTGGAAATTGGGGAAGCGGGAAGAACTTCACAGGCACCGAATCTGGAAAGTTGAACAAGACGCAGCCCGAGGGAGCTCAAGGGTGACACCCAGCGGCTCAAGTGAAATTTGTACCCATCGCAGCTGACTGTGTGCACGTGTGTGTATCTGACATAAACATTGTCTATTGTATAATCATGGACATAGCCAGCGGGTGCAGGGGGGACAGCTGCCCCCCAATCAAGTAAATGAATTAAAAATACCTAACTGACCAATTGCCTCATGGATAACTCGCTTCTGCACCCCCTAACAGAAAGCCTGCCCCCCACTCCATAAGAAAATAATTATCAAGCAAAATGAGAAGCAAATATGCTTACTCAAATACCATTAGAGAAATGAGTATGGATCTGGAAAAATGTTCCTAATGAACCCCTCAGTTGAATTTTTATGTACAGTGGTACCTCGGGATGGGAACAGGATCTGTTCCAGTGCCCCGTTCACATCCTGAAGCGAACGCAACCCACGTCCGTACGTCTGTGCATGCACGGGTTGCATTTTGTCGTTCTGCGCATGCGCGTGACATCATTTTGACCGTCTGTGCATGCGCACACGGAGAAACCTGGAATTAACATGCTCCATTACTTCTGGGTCACTGCGGAGCGCAACCCGAAAATACTTAACTTGAAGCACATTTATCCCAAGGTATGACTGTACTTTTTAATAAGATTATGGCTCTGCGCAGAGATGCAAAAGAAGAGGGCTGGCTCTGAAAACTTGTGGGTGGGTGTGGTGCATGATGTGAGTCTCTGTGATCCACCTGTTCCTTGTGCGGTGCAGAAATTAAGCCTGGGTCCCTTCACTGGAAAATTTCTGTGCATCTTGGTTTCATGAATGGAGCTATAATGGAGAAAGGTTGTTTTCTGCTGCTCCAGAGAAGCGGACACGGAACAATGGATCCAAACTACAAGAAAGAAGATTCCACCTAAACATTAGGAAGAACTTCCTGACAGTAAGAGCTGTTTGACAGTGGAATTTGCTGCCAAGGAGTGTGGTGGAGTCTCCTTCTTTGGAGGTCTTTAAGCAGAGGCTTGACAACCATATGTCAGGAGTGCTCTGATGGTGTTTCCTGCTTGGCAGGGGGTTGGACTCGATGGCCCTTGTGGTCTCTTCCAACTCTATGATTCTATGATTCTATGATAAGTGCCTTAACTCTTCTCTTAATGAAATGTGGAGTTTTAAAAATCCTAGACAGAAAACTAACATCTCAGGATTGAAGCCTGGGCTGGAACACTTCTTCTCCCAGACCCACTAGCTTTCTGTGTGCAGGGGAAAAAAATGAATACAAATGATGAGGATGAAAGACCAGCAGGGCCGTCTTTGGCATATGCGGCGCTGGGGTTCAAATATCCGCTCAGCGTCCCCAAATTACCACGGATGGGGGGGGCAAAGCTGCGCACTGCCAGCTACTCTCCCCCATGCCGCTGTGGGAGAGCAATCCCCACAGAGGCTTGGGAGGGATGCTGTGCGCCCGCCAGCCATATAGTTAGCGGGTGTCACGGTCTGGTTCACGGGTGATCAAAGTCCCGGCAGGGGACATCTGGACCAGGGGCAAGATGGCGGGGTGGGAGAAGGAACAGGGGTCCAGAAACCAGGAGTCAGGAAGCCAAGAGTCTGAGGGTCAGAGAGCTGGGAGTCAAGAAGCCAAGGGTCCGAGGATCAAGAAGCAAGGAGTCATGAAGTTAAGGGTCCGAGGGTCAGGAAGCAAGGAGTCACTAAGTCAGGGGTCCGAGGATCAAGAAGCAAGGAGTCATGAAGTCAGGGGTCCAAGGATCAAGAAGCAAGGAGTCATGAAGTCAGGGGTCCAAGGATCAAGAAGCAAGGAGTCACAAAGTCAGGGGTCCAAGGATCAAGAAGCAAGGAGTCAAATGCAGCGAGGCAGGGAACGTGTTGCCGTGGCAAAGAGGCAAAGGGAAAATGCTGACCTTATATCCCTTCCCGCCTCTTGCCAGCAGGTGCAGTGAGTTACCAATCAGCCTCACCTATGGGGCAAGAGCATTGCCTCTTCAGAACAAACTTAGGAAGGCCCCAGTCCTGCAGAGTCCTATTGGTCTCATACACACCTGACAGCGGGGGCGCAGCTTCCATCCTAAGCCAGTGTGGTGTAGTGGTTAAGGGCGGTAGTCTCGTAATCTGGGGAGCCAGGTTCGCGTCTCCGCTCCTCCACCTGCAGCTGCTGGGTGACCTTGGGCCAGTCACACTTCTCTGAAGTCTCTCAACCCCACTCACCTCACAGAGTGTTTGTTGTGGGGGAGGAAGGGAAAGGAGAATGTTAGCCGCTTTGAGGCTCCTGAAGAGGAGTGAAAGGCGGGGTATCAAATCCAAACTCTTCTTCTTCTTCTTCTAAGCCTCTGCAGGGATCACTCTCCCGCGAAGACTTGGGAGGAAGCTGCATGCCAGCCAGCCATATGGTTGACGGGGAGCAGCTGCGGGCGTGCAGGAAGGAAAGGGGAGGCCGCTGGGAAAGCAGAGCAGCTCTCCCACTCGCTGGGGCGCCCCTGAGAGGCCGGCGCCCTGGCGCAACACACCACTACGCCCTATGAGAAAGACGGCTCTGAAGACCAGTGACTTGTTCCCCATTTCCCATTTCAAGTCACTGGTCTTTGCCAGTATATGATGAATTAAAGAAAATGCTTAAGAATACTTTTGTTAAAAAAACCAGAAGCCTTTTTAATTGGGTATAGTGAGTGAAGGGATACCAAGGGAAGATTAAAGGCTGTTTATGTATGCAACGACTGCGGCAAGAATTATTTTAGCCCAAAAATGGAAACAACAAAAGTACTAATGAAAGAAGAGTGGCAGATGAAGATGATGGACTTTGCAGAACTGGCAAAGCTGACAGGAAAAATCCGAAACCAGCATGATCAAGTATTCCAAAAGGACACGAGTAAATTTATATGATATCTGAAAGATCATTGTAAGCCATTCACATCGCTAGCAGGGTTGTCCAAAGACTTGTAATGAGAAATTTTCTATCTTTCTATATTTATTTGAACTTTGAGTCATTCTGTAATGAGAGTAATTAGAATTGGAAAACGTATAAATTGCAATGATATAAAGGTTAATTTTGAAAGCCATGAGGCGGGAGAGACGGAAGTTGATGGGTGGTATAGTGGATAATGATGTGAATATATAATATTAAATGGAAAACAAATAAAATGTGTGTGTGTGTGTGTGTGTGTGAGAGAGAGAGAGAGAGAGAGAGAGAGAGAGAGAGAGAGAGAGAAAGACCAGTGACTTGTCTAAGGTTCCATCATAATTCTTTGCTGAAGTTGGATTTGAAAAGTTTTGGACTTTCTGGTTTTTATTTCACAGTCTGGGTAGCAATATGGTCATAGCGCTTTGCATGCAGAAGGTTCCAGGACCAATCTCTGGTGGCCCCTCTAGGTAGTAGTGGTAGTAGCACTGAGAGCCAGCGTAGCATAGATTCAAGGTACAAGAAAGGACACTCTGACTAAACATCAGGAAGATCTTTCTGACGGTAAGAGCTGTTCAACTGCGGAACAGACTCCTTTGGAAAGGGGTGGGTTCTCCTTCCTCGGAGGTTTTTAAGCACAGTTTTAGTGGCCATCTGTCATGGATGCATCAGCTTGAAGGGACAGGGAAGGTATTCCCTGTATTTTATATTTAAGTAAATTGCTCTGATAAGTTGCTTTTCTAAATTGCTCTGTTAAAATTGCATATTATCCTGCTTTGCTGAATTTGGAAGAGGCCCACTTCCTCTTTCTGCCGGCTAACAGACAGCGAGCAGTGGCTTTGCAAGCTGGGAGCTACTTCCTCTTTCTGCTGGCTAGCAGGGAAGCTCATTTCCTGTTTTTTTCTCTCAGCTAAGTAGAAACTGCAGTACTCTCTGCACATGCTCTCTGATGCAGTAATGCAAGAGAAGAACACACGAACAAGGGAAGGAGGGGCGTTTAGATAGCCATATGCCATATAAGGAAGTAAGCTAAAACTTGCCAGCTGATTGGAGGAGGTTTTGGGGAAGCTTGGGGGAGGGAAGGGTGTTTTCAAGGTATAAGAAAGTTTGCAAATGTGAAATTGGGCGTAGCCAGTCTTTGGAGAGGACTCCACTGGCTGCCTCTGCGCAGATCTCAATAAATCTCTTTTCTCTGACCAAGAAGTCTCTGGAATTGTTTTTCCCCTCTGGCCACGGGGTTGGCGGACCGCTGGACCTCCGGGTACTGCTAATCTAAGGCTTCATTTTGGGGGCTCGTGTCCGGGATGGGTCCCCACCCCACGAAAGGTGGACCGAGGGGCCAGACTCGACCGGGTGAGCAACCGGGACCAGCGCTCGCAATCTCCAGCGCGCACCCTGCCAGTTCGTAGGGGGAGATCGCCACGCTGTGCCTGAGCCGAGACACCCAGTCGGGAGAGAAAAGAGGACGGCCGAAGGAGGGGTCCGCAGCGGAACAGGTAAGCCCAAGGGAAAGGGCGTGGTAGGAAGCCTGATCAGCTTCCCCTGGCTGTGAGCAGTAGAGTGCCGCCAGTAAGGTTGGGGAAAGGGGAAACAGAGGGAAAATTATTTTGGTGTGTTTTGTGTGTTGCATGTTGGAATTATATTGGGGTGTGTTTTGTATGTTGCATGTCAGATACTCCAGTGGTTGAATTGTCAAGTGTGGGCCGGGGCTTAGTGTCCCCTTGGCCGAGCGATTGCAGGGCTGTGCATTTCTTGGCAACGAGAGTTCGCCAAGTCACAGTCTGTAGTAGTTGGTGTGTGAAAGGATCTTAAGCCCGGTTAGGAGCGGAGTATCTGAAAAAATGGGGTCTGGGGCAAGCTAACGTAGTCCTCTGAAATGTTTTTTAACCAACTGGAAAGCAGCTACGAAGCATGATGATTGGGTTCAAATTGAGAAGAGAGAGGATGTGAGGTTGATTGGCCCACCCAAGGAACTAATTGGCCCTTGGAGGGCAGATTTAATTTGCAATTAATCAACCCACTATATCAAAATATCTTGAACGTCCACCCAGAACAGATCCCTTATATTTCTACCTGGAAAATCAATGTGGAAAAGAATCCACCATGGCTGAAAGCCTGCCGAGGCGACGCCCCACAAAATACAATTTGTGCAGTCTGACCGGCAGGGAAGTCAGAAAAGCCCCCGGTGATATCAGAGCCGGAAGGAGAGGAAGGAGAGGAAGGAGAAGAGGGGAAAGTCATTAAACCGCCGCCACCCTATGCTCCACCAGCTGCCCCTCTAGCGAATCCCCCAGGCCCAGGGCCCCAGGACTAGGGAGGAGCCGGCCCTCAGCCTGAACCCTCCAAGGTTGATGAATTAGAGAGCGAAGAGGAAGAGGATGATGAGGAGTTTATGAAGGGACTAATTGAGTTAGCAAAGAAAGGAAAAATGTGGACACAGTATCAGACAATTGAGATTGCAACAGTATGTACAACCCTATGTGAAAGAAGTGGATGTTAGTTCCCATTTGTTAGCAGCAACCAGGGTGTCCCTCCATAAGTCCCATAAGGCACAGAAAAAGGGTGGGACTGCAATGATGCCTCTATGCAGAGTGTATGACCCACCAGCCCCCCAGGACAGGGTGGGGAAGCACCACCATGCACTTATACAGTCCAACATGTGCCTTTTTCAAGTGCTGATGTGTGCAATTGGAGAAATTAGAACCCTACCTTTGAGGAGAACCCAGATGATATTGCCAACGCCCCATTATAAAGGCTGCCTTTGTAGCTCAAGCAGCGTCCAATATTCGCCAAAAGAAAAAATCCAGAAGCATGAGGGGTGCATCGGCCATGGGCTGGAATAGATGTTGGAAATAGCTCAAACCACTTACAATCAGAGAGATGAGGAGGCCCAGAGAAAAAAAAGGAGAAGTATCAAACAAGGAAGTTGACGGCATTACAGGCTACCACACCCACCCCTCAGGAAAGAGGAAGTGCCCGGGGAGGAGGGCGAAGCCGCCTGGGGAGGAATCAGTGCGCCATCTGCCGACAGGAAGGGCACTGGAAGAGAGAATGCCCTATTCTATTATTAGGAAGAGATTTGTTGGTAAAGTTGCAAGCCCAAATTATTTTTAAGCCATCGGGAGAAGCCACATTGTCCACTATGTCATTTGGGGAACTGGTTGTGGAGGCACCCCTGAGGGAGTACTGGCGCCTCATGATAATAAAAGAAGAGGAGGGACCCATCCCCGCCAGTATTCTGGAACAAGTGAACCCCCCAGGAATGGCAAAGAATATCCCACCAATAATTGTGAAGCCCAAGCCATTTGTCAATCCTGTTGCAGTAAATAAGTATCCCATCCCACGAAGGGCGACTGAAGGAGTGTAGGTGCATCTAGAGCGACTGCTCCAACATAGGATCTTGAGGCAATGCCAATCACAGTGGAACACCCTTTTGTTACCAGTGAAGAAAGGAAGCAGGCTATTATCCTGATACCAGAGCCAAAGAACTGCAGAGAACTCTGTGGCTTTCTGGGGTCTGCAGGATTTTGTAGGATATGGATATTTAATTACAGCATCATTGCCAAGCCTCTACATGAGTCAACCAGAGGAACTGAGAGAGACCCCTTTGTTTGAAGCACAGAACAACAGCAAGCCTTCGTGGATTTGAAGAGGGCACTACAGCAAGCCCCAGCGCTTGGCATCCCAAACCCTGAGAAACCCTTTACTCTATTCGTGGATGAGGACCAAGGGACAGCGAAAAGGGTTTTGTGCCAAAATTGGGAAGCTGGCAACAGCCAGTGGCATACCTAGAGCCCTGACCCTAGCAAAGGGACAGAAGATAAACATTTATACTCTAAGTATGCCTTTCTGACTTTACATGCCCATGGAGCCTTATGGAAGGAAAGAGGTTTGCTTACCTCCAGAGGAAACCAGGTGGCCCACCCACAAGCCTTATTGAACCTTCTGGATGCTGTATGGGAGCCCAAGGCAGTGGCAGTTATCCATTGTTATGGACACAAAACTGGACTAGGAGAAGTGGCCAGAGGAAACCGACTAGCAGACAGGGTGGCCAAGGAAGCAGCCCGAGAACCAGCTCCCGCGTCAGTTATTGGAGCACTGGTCCCTGGAAGGATCTTGAACACCGCTGATAAGCCAATATACACCAAAAAGGAAAGGGACACTGCAGATGCCCAGGGGCTGACCATGTCCAAAGAAGGATGGTACCTTACTCATGATGACAGAATATGGATTCCAGAGTCCCTTTCTCGGCAGATTACTCAGAGATACCATGAGTCCACCCACATGGGACCAGATGCCACAACCAGACAGCTGAAGCAGTGCTTCTACATAGCCCACCTTTATCAACTGGCAGCCCAGATTTCCAGGAAGTGCCCGCTATGTCAAAAGAATAATCCCAGAACCGGACCCTTGGCTCCCCCGGGGATTCAGCATAGTGGAACTGCACCCATGGAAGACCTTGTTGTGGATTTCACTGAATTGCCCCGCTGTGGACCATACCGCTACCTGTTCGTGGCGATCTGCACGTATACAGAATGGGTTGAAGCCTGGCCCACCAGAACTGAAAAGGCATTTGAAGTAACCAGGTGCCTGCTTAGGGAGATCATTCCCCGCTATGGGCTACCTAGGTCAATAGGATCTGACAATGGACCAGCTTTTGTCCACTCAGTTTTGCAATAACCCCCCCCCCCATGCTAGTCAAAATGTGCAGTTTAATAATTATGTGCAGTAATTCTCCCGAGATTTTCTCTCTGTCTTAACAGGTGGACCCAGGCCCACTGCTGTTACCTCACCCCTTGGGTCCACCACACTTAAGTGAAGAAGGCTATTTTAGATTGGACAGTTACACCAAATCCTGATGATCCTCTGAAGCTAACCATCTCCAGAAGAGCGCCAGACGGCTGGACAAGTGGATGGGAGGGACGCCCGCGGGCAGCGTCCCCAACGTAGAGACTTTTTTCCCCCAGCAAAATTTAAGGCACCGCCAGGACTTTTGATATTGGGGCCAGAACTCTTTGATATGGTCACTCCGTGTGTCAGGCCTCTGCAAGGGTGGATATATATTCCTGTAGGTATATGTTAATATATGTAGAGGGAGAAGCCCCTTTCGGATACAGTATGTTGGGAGGAAATCATGAGAGTATTAAGCATCCACAAGGACAGGTGGGAAAATTGGTTAAGATAATAGGCTCCTCCTCAGAGAGGTGGGACACAACCTCCCAAAAAGCAAGGCAGCTGATAGAGCACGAGTATCAGTGGGCCCTTCAGCAATAAAATAGATATGTCCTAGATAATATTTCAGTCACCATTGATCACATGGAAACAATGATAGCCAGGAACCCGCTGAAAACTACAGGAGGTGATCTATGGGGTTGGTTATATTCCTGGCTGCCTCATGGCAGTTGGCTCAGGCATATTGTGGTATTATTAGCAGGGCCGCTGTTAATCCTTCTGCTTTTTTTTTTTTTTGCTTCTGTATATCCTGCTTCGTGCAATGCTTACAAGGTGTGATGCAAAAAGAATCATGGCCCTTATTGCTCTTCCCCAGGATTATAAACCCGAGAGACCAGGACGAACCTAGGAGATAGGTTGTCCCAAAAGAAGAGGAGGGAATGAAGGGACAGGGAAGGTATTCCCTGTATTTTATATTTAAGTAAATTGCTCTGATAAGTTGCTTTTCTAAATTGCTCTGTTAAAATTGCATATTATCCTGCTTTGCTGAATTTGGAAGAGGCCCACTTCCTCTTTCTGCCGGCTAACAGACAGCGAGCAGTGGCTTTGCAAGCTGGGAGCTACTTCCTCTTTCTGCTGGCTAGCAGGGAAGCTCATTTCCTGTTTTTTTCTCTCAGCTAAGTAGAAACTGCAGTACTCTCTGCACATGCTCTCTGATGCAGTAATGCAAGAGAAGAACACACGAACAAGGGAAGGAGGGGCGTTTAGATAGCCATATGCCATATAAGGAAGTAAGCTAAAACTTGCCAGCTGATTGGAGGAGGTTTTGGGGAAGCTTGGGGGAGGGAAGGGTGTTTTCAAGGTATAAGAAAGTTTGCAAATGTGAAATTGGGCGTAGCCAGTCTTTGGAGAGGACTCCACTGGCTGCCTCTGCGCAGATCTCAATAAATCTCTTTTCTCTGACCAAGAAGTCTCTGGAATTGTTTTTCCCCTCTGGCCACGGGGTTGGCGGACCGCTGGACCTCCGGGTACTGCTAATCTAAGGCTTCAAGCTGAGATTCCTGCATCGCAGGGGGTTGGACTAGATGCCCCCAGGGTCCCTTCCAACCCTACAATTCTATGATTCTATGGGGCTTTGGTGGGGGGGGGGTCTTTACACTGCTGCATACACTGCCATAGATTTTTAAATTACTTTATTTAAGTTATAAATTTTATTTTATTTTTGACGGCCACTGCAGGAACCAGTCCTCAAATGAAATTAGAGAGCAATTGTTGGGAGGTCACCAGGCAGGCCTTGACCTCCCGTGTCCTTCCCAACCCAACCTTGGGACTTGAAACAGGCCCTGGCAGCTGGCAAGGCGACGGGATGGCCGATGTCTTGGTGGGCAGGTCACAAGTTGTGTTGGCTTGGAGCAGATGTTGGTGCTGATCCTGGCTAGAAGAGGGAGATGCCGCCACACAAGTCAATGTCCAGAATGAGCAGATTGACGCCTGCGCAGCCCTTGCCTTCAACCAAGGGGCGGGGCCCTGAAAAGGAAAAGGAAGTTTTCCAATGTTACTTTTTATTCACTTTTTATGGAGAGCCAAGCAGGAGTCTCGAAACACTCTCTCAGAAATGAAATAATCTGTACTTCCAAACATGCGTGATAATAATAATAATAATAATAATAATAATAATAATAATAATAATTTATTTATACCCCGCCCATCTGGCTGAGTCTCCCCAGCCACTCTGGGCGGCTCTCAATTGAGTGTTAAAAACAATACAGCTTTAAATATTAAAAACTTCCCTAAACAGGGCTGCATTCAGATGTCTTTTAAAGATAAGATAGCTGCTTATTCCCTTCACATCTGAAGGGCGGGTGCCACTACCGAGAAGGCCCTCTGCCTGGTTCCCTGTAACTTGGCTTTTTGCAGTGAGGGAACCGCTACAAGGCCCTTGGCGCTGGATCTCAGTCTCCGGGCTGAATGATGGGGGTGGAGATGCTCTTTCAGGAATACAGGACTGAGGCCATTTACACAGAGAGAGCCTGCTGGATCAGTTTGCATCCTGTTCTCACAGTGGCCAGCCAGATATAGTACATCAATGGGAAACTCGCAAACGTGACCCGTGTGACATAACCATCATGCTCAAGTCTAATCAATGCATGAATGGGTTAATGTCATAGAGTAAGCTGGCCTGCCAGGCTGAGCTAGGAGGTCATTCCCCCTCACCTTGGGGGTGGGAGGCTTATCAAGCTCTTTGTTCTTCCACTTTCCCACCATTTCTTCCACCATGTGAACCCTACTGGTAAGGAGTTCTGAACTGGTTGTTCCAAGCTCAGACTCTGTGGCTTAAGCAAGCCATCTTTGTGTTTCTATACAAATAATTTAGGAACATTCACCACATTGGAACCTAAATTTACTGCCTGTGTTTTTCTAACTGCTATATGAAAAAGCACATGAACCTGACGTTTGAAGAGTCTGTAAGTAAACCTTTCTTAACTTACCAAATGTGTGGTCTCTTTCTGTGCTAGGGAAATGGGGAACTTTGGAAGCAACTTAGAAGAGGGTATTTTAAAGGTCTAACAGACTATATTTCGACACTTTACTTTGCTACATATTTTGCGATTTTAACTCTCTGCTGGATTTCTCTCACCAAAGAGTACTTGTCACAAATCTGTATCTTGGCATCCAGGGAAGTCATCTTTTTCTACCTATACAGTGGTACCTCTGGTTACGTACTTAATTCATTCTGGAGGTTCGTTCTTAACCTGAAACTGTTCTTAACCTGAAGCACCATTTTAGCTAATGTGGCCTCCCGCTGCCACTGCGCAATTTCTGTTCTCATTCTGAAGCAAAGTTCTTAACCCAAGTTACTATTTCTGGGTTAGCAGAGTCTGTTACCTGAAGTGTCTGTAACCTGAAGTGTCTGTAACCTGAAGCGTCTGTAACCCGAGGTACCACTGTAATTTATTTTTAAAAAAACCAAAACCAAATGCAGGAGCAACTCTACTCTCCTGGGGTTTCCTGCAGAGGCAGACTTTGGTCTTTTAGATTTCAGCAGTGCCCTGTGCGAGGCAAAAATTCACACACACCCCACACACCTCGCCTTCTGTTCTGTTCAATTCACTACGTCATAGTTGCAGCGCCCTGTGGCACCCCCTAGGTTCAGCGCCCAGTGCAAGGGAACCGGTCGCGCTGCCCTAAATGTGCCTCTTTTTCCAGCAAGTGGGATTCAGAACCATTGCCTCCACCAACCATGGAAGCAGAGCGTAATCACTGTGGTTAGTAGCTACTGATAGCCCCCTTGTCCATCATCCCTGTAATGCTGTTCTGATGGGACAGAGTAACCCAACACACCCTAGATCAGGCTTCCTCAACCTCAGCCCTCCAGACGTTTCAAGGCTACAATTCCCATCATCCCTGGCCACTGGGCCTGCTAGCTAGGGATCATGGGAGTTGTAGGCCAAAAACATCTGGAGGGCCGAGGTTGAGGAAGCCTGCCCTAGGTTTTTATGAAGGGGGCTCCTTCACAACATGCTGCCTGCCGTCAGTGCAATGGGATTGATGTTTCCTTTGCCAATTTAGTCCCATTGCATGCCGTGTTTTAATCTGATTTTAAGCTGTATTTCAGGCAATTGCTGGATTTTATGTTTTTAATGTATTATATACTTTGATGTTAGCTGCCCTGAGACCAGTTTGGCTGGGGAGGGCAGGATATAAATAAAATTTATTATTATTATTATTACAGTCATACCTCATGTTGCGTCCGCTTCAGGTTGCGTTTTTTTGGGTTGCAGACTGCCGAAACCCGAAAGTACCAGAACGGGTTACTTCCGGGTTTCGGCAGTTGCACATGCGCAGAAGCCCATGCGTGCGCAGACACGCAGACACGGGTTGAGAACACTGTGGGTTGAGAACGTGCATTTCGCATGGATCACGTTCACAACCTGAGCATCCACTGTATTATTATTATTATTATTATTATTATTATTATTATTATTAATGTGTGGAAAATGGCAGACTTGTCGTCAGCTCATTTAGGGCTTCCGCCCTTCACTCCTTCACACTCAGTTCCCTCTCCCCCTGTTCCGGACTAGGTGACTGTCGCTGCCCAGGCTGAATGACATAGTTAAACCGTGAAACTCCCTCCCACAGTGCTGGCCACCAACCTAGGAGGCTTTAAAAGAGGGTGAGACCAATGGAGTTACCAATGTAACGCAAAGATCTCCTCAACGCATCACTACAGAAGCCGTTAAAACGTGTGATCGTCCCTTAAAAACGTTATGAAATTCTGGCCCAACTCACTTTGGAACTCGGTAGCCCAGTAAGTAGTCATGCCTCCACAAATGGCTTGGGCGGGGGCACCATAGTCAGCGATGTTTGTGACCACCTTGCGAGAAATCCCATAGCTTCTGTGAAGGGTGTTCAAGGGATGCCCCTGAAGGACAAAAACAAACGGACAGATCCATTCATGCCTAAGTCCAGGGGTGCCAACTTGAATGAAGTACAACAACTTAGAAAGAGTAAAAATGTTGAGGTCTTAGAACAAAGGAAGGAAGTCAATATGTGTATATGTATGTAATGATTAGATTAGAATGATGATATGGATTTATTTGTAGATGTGTGGGGTTTTTTGTGTGTTTTTTTTCTCTTGTGTTTTTTTTCTTGTTTGTACTGCTTTATCTTGGGTTCAGTGTTTGTAATTTTTGTTGTAATTTTGCAGTGAAAATAAAAAATTTAAAAATTAAAAATTAAAAAATAAAAAAGTATTGGGGGCAGGTAAGTGCGCGCGCACACACACACACATACACACGAGAGCGTCTGTTTGTGTGTGTTATTCCACAGCACTTAGCTGCGGTGCTTTGCTTTCATATCAGTAGTTTTAACGCTAGAAAGGCTGAGAATGGTTAAGAGATGGTACAGTTTCTATCTTTCTCTTTGCCAGTAGCCTCTCTGGACACTCGCAGAGGAAAGCTGGGATTAAAAAATTGGTGTGTTCGTATTGTTATATGCAATGAAATAAAATAATTAAAACTGAGGGAAGACAATGTCACCCCCCAATAATAATACTACTATGGGATTGTGAATGGAACCTCCCAAATCGGCCGCAGTGTGTGTATGTTTATTTTTTAATTCAGTTGTATTTTCCTCCTCTCTCTCTCATTCTCTTCTTGTATGTTATTGAAGTATGTGCTCTTTTTTAAATCAATAAATTGGTAAATAAAAGTTTAGATAAGTTTTTATAAACGCTTTCTCTTTCACTGCAGGTTTTTAAGCAGAGATTGGCTGGCCACCTGTCCGATACTTCTGCTGTGGTTCCTGCATTGCAAGGTGTGGGGCTAGGTGATCTGTGATTCTATTATTCCTCCCACTGATTTTTGTCCCTCAGATTCCTTCACTGGAGGGGGCGGGGCACCATTTGGATCGCCCCACATATTTGGGGGCCAGCCCCAGTTTTGTATCTCCACCTTGACGTACCTCGTGCATCATGCTCTCGAGATTTGAGATACTTGGAAAGCTTTGCCGATTCATCCTGGACATGACACATAGCCTCCTGAAAGGCATGTGATAGATGACAACCCCCTGGGAGACACAACGGCAAATATATGTTACGCGAGAGTCGGCCCCAGGGAAGTTCAAAATCAAAGAATAAAATGAGGACACAGTACAGTACTGAAAACCCACAACCCCATAAGAGAGAGCCAGTCCCAGCCCCACAAGCGCCAGTGTGGCATAATAATAATAATAATAATAATAATAATAATAATAATAATAATAATTTATTTATATCCCGCCCTCCCCAGCCGAATTCGGGCTCAGAGTGGCTAACAACAGTAAAAGTAACACAGTTTACATAAAATCACATTCAATTAATTGAAATACATTCTAAAACCAATTCATTCTAAAATCAATTCAGAATCAAATTAATGGCGACCATTGGGCTAGAGTTCTATGAGGATTGCCAAAGGAGGGGGTCAGGCTGTGCCTTGGCCAAAGGCAGGCCCTGCGGAAAGATGTCAAGTTCCTCAGGGCCCTAGTCTCTTGTGACATGACAGAGCATTCCACCAGATTGGGGCCACGGCCGAAAAAGCCCTGGCTCTGGTTGAAGCCAGCCTAACCTCCCTGTGGCCCGGGATCTCCAAGATGTTTTTATTTGAAGACCGTAAGGTCCTCTGTGGGACATACCAGGAGAGGCGGTCCCATAGGTACGAGGGTCCTAGGCCGTATAGGGCTTTGAAGGTTAAAACCAGCACCTTGAACCTGATCCTGTACTCCACCGGGAGCCAGGGCAGCCGGTATAGAACCGGGTGAATGTGATCCCATGGCGGAGACCCTGTAAGGAGTCTTGCCGCGGCATTCTGCACCCGCTGGAGTTTCTGGGTCAGTCTCAAGGGCAGCCCCACGTAGAGTGAGTTACAATAATCCAGTCTGGAGGTGACCGTCGTGTGGATCACAGTGGCTAGGTCAGGGTTAGAGTGTTGGCCCAGGACCTGCAAGAGTCCAGAGTTTGAATCCCTACTTGGCCATGAAGTTCCCTGGGTAACCTTGGGCCAGTGATTGCCTCTCAGCCTAACCTACCTCACAGGGTCGTTGCGGGGGATTAAATGAGGAGGGGGAGAACCTTCGATTCCTTGGAGAAAAAGGTGGGATATGAACGCAATGAAATAAAATAAGATAATAATAAAATAAGTGGCAGAAACTGGTTTGGGGGCGGGGCGTGCATAACATGGCTTCTGACTGCACCCCTCCCCAGTGGGAGAACCATCTTTTCCTTCATCTGAGGCAGCAAAATGCATCCCTTTCAGGGGAGTTTAACAGGTTTGCCTAGCTGCTGTGTGGAGATCCCACCCCAAGACAAAGGGAGTATCCAACACAGAGTGAACAGTTTTGCGGCTGAACGGCTTGCTTTGAAACTTACGCTGTTGTAGTCCACAATGGCGTTGGTTGAATGCCTTCCAGAGTAAATGTTGAAGGCAGCGACGTTGGTGTTGTGGTTAATGTTGACTGTTTGGTACACAGTTCCTCCATCGTTTCCCTTGTTTATGAGCTGGATAGCCTAGAGACAGAGATCCACCGTCAGACTCCTACAAGGCACTTTGGGGAGACCAGAAAACAAGATCACATGGTCCAGCCAGGAGGGACTGGCCAGCCAGATGCATAGCTGTCAACTTACAGATTCGAAAATAAGGGACCAGCAGCCTCGAAAATAAGGGATCAGCAGCCAAAATAAGGGATCAACAATTACTTTGATAAAATACACATTTTGTTGCGTGCAAGTGGCTTTAGATACCTATTAGGTCCATAAATTACCATATAGCATATATTCAACACAAAAAAACAGCAACAATTTGTTGTTGACAAAGGACAGCTGGACATAGAAAGGGCCCCATTACCTTCAGTAGCTTATTTAAGGGACATCATCAATAAGGGACAGCAGCGGGACATGGCGCTGGGACAAGGGACTGTCCCACCAAATAAGGGACGCTTGACAGCTATGGCCAGATGGGCGGGGTATAAATAATAAATTATTATTATTATTATTATTATTATTATTATTATTATTATCTGCTTAACTGGAGATGGCCAGGGACTGAACTTTGGACAGCCTTTGCTAGCCTGGTGCCTCCCCCTGTGAAATATACTCAGACTGCATTCTGAATCCTATTGTTCTAGGACCAATCAGACTGCTGCATTTTGGATCCTATTCAACTCAGTACATAACACCCTGCCACCCAGATATTTTGGCCGACAATTCCCACCACCTGAGCCAGCATGACTGTAGGATGCTGCAGTGAATCAGAGATGCAGTCCAGAACATCCCTGGGGGAGAATATTCTCTGGTCAGGGAGTCGTAACAGAAGAGCCCTGGTCACCTGATCTTTGACATCATTTCAGGCATCCTTACAGATTCCTGGAAGTAAGTGGCTCATTTATCACCAGCTGGTAAATTCACCGCTGATCTGAGATCCGACCTCATCCCAGGTACTTCTTAACTCATACGATAGGTTTTGACCAACTGATCTGTCTCAGGCAAGTCTTGCAAATGGAGTCACATGGCTTCTGGACAAGACTGAGTCCCATTCCTGAAGACTGGGAAAGGTTGTGGAGGAAAGGGATCAAGTTCACTGCATGTACCGTGTTAAAGGAAAATGTCATGAAAATGATGTATAGATGGTACTTAACTCCTGTAAAATTAGCAAAGATTTACCATAAGAGTGATATATGTTGGAAATGTAAAGAAAAAGAAGGTACTTTTTATCATATGTGGTGGACCTGGACCAAGGTGAAAGACTTCTGGGAGAAGATTTATAATGAACTGAAAAAACGTTGAAATATACATTTATTAAGAAACCAGAGGCCTTTCTTCTTGGAATAATAGGTTTGGAATTGCCCAAGAAAGATGCCAGATTGTTTTTGTATGCCACAACTGCTGCTAGAATTTTGCTGGCTAAAAACTGGAAAATACAAGAAGTGCCAAGAGTGGAGGAATGGCAGATGAAGATGATGGATTTTGGGGAGCTAGCTGACCTAACTGGAAGAGTCCGTGACCAGAAGGAGGAGGAGCACCAGGAGGAATGGAAGAAATTTAAAGACGATTTAGTTAAATATGCTAAGATAATCTAAATAGAAATACTTGCAAACACCAGATTGGCCTAGGATTTAAATATGTGATGTTACAGAATAATATGTTTAAAGATAAAATGAAAAGAAAGATGTTAATTGACTAAGTAAATTTTATGTGAAAATAGTTTTGGAAAACTGTTACAATGATATACATAGAAACTCAGCCAGAGGGATTCGAGGAAGTCACCCAACAATGTTAACAAAAGTGGAAATATTACAGTTAAGATTTATGTTTGTTTGTTTGTCTGTTTATGTTTGTTATAAATTTGGAAAATTAATTAAAAAAATTGGGGGGGGGGACTGAGTCCCATTCCTCCCCTTTTTTTACTTAAGTTTGTTGTGGCATTTGGCCTATGTCTATATCTAGCTATATCTATATCATCTATATCTATATCTATATCTATATCTATCTATCTATCTATCTATCTATCTATCATCTATCTATCTATCATCTATCTATCTATCATCTATCATCTATCTATCTATCATCTATCTATCATCTATCTATCATCTATCTATCTATCTCTCTATCTATCTCTCTATCTATCATCTATCTATATCTATCATCTATCTATCTATCATCTATCTATCTATCTATCTATCATCTATCTATCTATCTATCATCTATCTATCTATCATCTATCATCTATCTATCTATCTATCTATCATCTATCTATCTATCTATCTATCTATCTATCTATCTATCTATCATCTATCTATCTATCTATCTATCTATCTATCATCTATCTATCATCTATCTATCTATCTATCTATCTATCTATCATCTATCTATCATCTATCTATCTATCTATCTATCTATCATCTATCATCTATCATCTATCTATCTATCTATCTATCATCTATCATCTATCTATCATCTATCTACAGTGGTGCCTCGCAAGACGAAATTAATTCGTTCCGCGAGTCTTTTTGTCTTGCGCGGTTTTTCGTCTTGCGAAGCACTGTCCGTTGCAACTGCACCTCTTCAAGCGGCTTTAAGAAAAAAGGAAACAAACTCGCAAGACGTTTTCGTCTTGCGAAGCAAGCCCATAGGGAAAATCGTCTTGCGAAGCAACTCAAAAAACGAAAAACTCTTTCGTCTTGCGAGTTTTTCGTCTTCCGAGGCATTCGTCTTGCGAGGTACCACTGTATTTATTTCATAAAATGTGTAACACCGCTTGATCGTAAAAATGCACAAACTGACATAAAACCTCAAGAGAGGTTTACCGAAAATGATAAAGCCATAAAATTATCCCTAAGATAAATTGGGAGCAAGAATTTAAGACATTCAAGCATTTAAAATAACAATTGACTAAAAACAGATTAAAACAAGCCACTTGTGCATGCAGAGGTTAGCAGCAGGAGAGGTTTCGGGGCAGGAAGGCAGAAATGGGAGCAAAGTTGGCTACTTACGTTGCTGGCAATCGCTGAGTGAATAAGCAGCCCCAGGAGGCTGGCAAGAAGAATCTGCAGAGAGGAAGAAAAATAAGAGGGTCAAATTTTAAATTGCCAAGTACACATTTCCTTTGTCTGTGAAAGACCAGCTTGATGTTTATGTTGTAAACCACCCTGTGATCTTTGCATGAAGGATGGTATAATAATAATAATAATAATAATAATAATAATAATAATAATAATAATAAAAATGTGTTGAACATTGCAATTTCATTTTAAAAAAGCATTTCGTTTAAAATTAATTCAAGGATTTTTGTGCAGTGTGGTGCTAATGATAATAATTCCATTTGATTCCAGAAGTAAATAGGAACGTTTGGCTGTCGCAAAAATATAAGAGGTTGTCGTCCTGTTTGTGGATAGGACTGTCTTCCACTGTCTTTTTACTTGAACCTTGTACTTCTGAGGATAAATGGCATAATACCAGTTTATTAATATCACTAGAATGCCTACAGTGAAAAATAATAATATTTATAATAAAAAATAATTAAAAAATTGAAATTACATCTATTTCTTGGTACTGTAAAAGGGCCATTCTTGCATTACCTATTGCTTATACAAGTTATGCTGGTTGAATATGTATTTTGCTATTTTTAAAACTAATAAAAATATTTTAAAAACTAAAACCTTACTACTACTACTGTTTGCAAATGAATCTGTTTTGCAATGGCAAGGGGTGTTCTTATCTTCATTGCTCCTCTCATTTCATGAAACAATGTAAAAGGCCAGCTGATTCAGATCAAATCCAGAATGTCTTTGGGTTTGTAAAAATAATATCCAGAATGAGACCAGCAACCAAAATCTGGTTCCATAGTGTAATGTTTTTCAAGCCTGCATATCCTCCAACGAAAATAGGGACGTCCTAAGGAAAAGTGGGACATTCCAGGGTCAAATCAGAAACCAGGACAGCTTCTGTAAATCTGGGACTGTCCTTGGCGAATCGGACACTTGAAGGGTCTGAGTCTGCAGGGATTCCTAAAAATGAAGGCTGCCTTGGACCAGACTATCAGTATTTCCCAGACAAAATGCACTTTTGCTGTTGCCTTGTAGTGGAAATGATCAGGGATTCGGTTATTTGAGGAGACCCAAGAAGTGATGTTTTGAGTTATGGTGCTGGTTTTGAATTATGGTGCTGGAGGAGACTCTTGAGAGTCCCATGGACTGCAAGAAGATCAAACCTCTCCATTCTGAAGGAAATCAGCCCTGAGTGCTCACTGGAAGGACAGATCCTGAAGCTGAGGCTCCAATATTTTGGCCACCTCGTGAGAAGAGAAGACTCCCTGGAAAAGACCCTGATGTTGGGAAAGATGGAGGGCACAAGGAGAAGGGGACGACAGAGGACGAGATGGTGGGACAGTGTTCTCAAAGCTACCAGCATGAGTTTGACCAAATTGCGGGAGGCAGTGGAAGACAGGAGTGCCTGGCGTGCTCTGGTCCAGGGGGTCACGAAGAGTCGGACGCGACTAAATGACTAAACAACAACAACAAAAGAAGTGATGACCTTCACGGGTACCAAAAGACATTTTAAAAACCCAGCTGGTGAATAGGGGCAGTTGGAGCCCACAAGTCTTAGGGTTCCACCTCCTTGAAAAAACCTAGAACCCCTACGGACTACACCTGCTTCCATCACACACCTGTGAGCAACTGAGTCTTCAGCTAATTTGGCCTGATCTCTGAGCACCTGGTGACAACTTTCTCCCTAGTGAGAGCAAAGCCCAAGAGATGGACATCTGTACTTCACCCTTGAGATTGAAATCGAGGAAGGTACTCACAAACATCTTCATGGTTGTGGCTCCAAACTGGAATCCAGGCCAAGATGGGTAAGGAGCAAGGAATCGCCAGACCTTATATAGCTAGCTGTGAGAATTATGCAAATACACATCACTCTAATCAAACATTTATTTTTCTCATTTGCGTTTTATGGGAAGCTCGAGAGAAAGCTAAATATTTTTTGTTACATATTTACATACGAGGCTGAGTATCCTCTCTAAGTAAAGATCCCTATGGCAGGGTGACTGATGGCCATTGCTTTGCAGTGATTTCTTCACTCTTTTCTCTTGATTCCAACCAGTGTGACTTTAAGATTGGAAAAAGGAGGAGGTGAGGGTCCCGAAATTGACTGATCCTTTCATTCTTATGCTTGACGCAACCCAACAGCTGCCTGACTCTGCCACCCAGCCTGTGGGGTCCTCATAGACCGTGCAGGTGTGTGGAGAAATCCCAGGCCCTTCTCGCACTCTTGTGTGGTTCATTGAGATACTTAGAAACAAGTTCCTAGCCCTCCTTGTTTGCAGAGATATAAGGAAAAATACACAAGCAGTAATTATTATTATTAATAAGAAAATTTTATTTATACCCCACCCCACCCTCCCCGGCCAGAGCCAGGCTCAGGGCGGGTAACATCAATAAAATTACAATAAAACATAATAGGGGGGGAAACCAATTTATTAAAATATGGGTTAAAATACAATTTAAAATGCAGCCTCATTTTAATGTTGTTGTTTAGTCGTATCCGACTCTTTGTGACCCCCTGGACCAGAGCACGCCAGGCACTTCTGTCTTCCACTGCCTCCCGCAGTTTGGTCAAACTCATGCTGGTAGCTTCGAGAACACTGTCCCACCATCTCTTCCTCTGTCGTCCCCTTCTCCTTGTGCCCTCCATCTTTCCCAACATCAGGGTCTTTTCCAGGGAGTCTTCTCTTCTCATGAGGTGGCCAAAGTCTTGGAGCCTCAGCTTCACGATCTGTCCTTCCAGTGAGCACTCAGGGCTGATTTCCTTCGGAATGGATAGGTTTGATCTTCTTGCAGTCCATGGGACTCTCAAGAGTCTCCTCCAGCACCATAATTCAAAAGCATCAATTCTTCGGCGATCAGCCTTCTTTATGGTCCAGCTCTCATTTCCATACATCACTACTGGGAAAACCATAGCTTTAACTATATGGACCTTTGTTGGCAAGGTCTCATTTTAATAGTAGCTCATAAATCAAAACCATAAGGGGAGGGAAACATAAGGGTCAGAATGAGTCCAAACCAAAGGCCAGGCAGAACAGCTCTGTCTTGCAGGCCCTGCGGGAAAATGTCAAGTCCCGTAGGGCCCTGGTCTCTTGTAACAGAGCGTTCCACCAAGTCGGGGCCAGTACTGAAAAGGCCCTGGCCCTAGTTGAGACCAATCTAACCACCTTGCAGCTTGGGGCCTCCAAAGTGTTATTTGTGGACCTTAAGGTCCTTTGCAAGGCATACCAGGAGATGCAGTCAGTTCCTCTACAGTACTAGGAAACTCGGGGCAAACTGAATGTGATGGTCCTCCAAAATTACTAGCTAGCCCTTGCACTGCCAAATATTTAAAAATACTGAGTAGCTGAGGGGTCCTTTTCTATAGGACATTTCTGGGTTAGAATTCAAATAAGCCTCAGCCCAACCTTTAACCTGCAAAATTAAGGTTGGGTCACATCACATGGCTGTTGAAAGCCAATCCTAGACATTTTCATGTATTGTAAACTGCCTGGATGCAGCGGAAATCAGGGAGATTTTTTTCAGCAATAACTCCTCAAACCCCTAAACCTGTAATTCAGCAACCAGGGACCGTTCTCACAAAAAATAACACCCAGTTTAGAAAGAGCACAAAGAACTCTTCCCTTGTGTTGCTGCTACGAGACCCTGATGCACAATCACAGAAACAATAAAACTCCAGCTTTCTCTTAAAACAACAGCAACAAAAAACTTTATTGTCATTGCTAAGAATCCCAAAGTGTGGTATTACATCATACCATTTGACTGGGAATTTGCCCTTAGTGAAGGTGCAAGGAGACAGAGGCACCTCCACCCTCTTCTGATTTCCTGAGATTGAAAGCATTTGGTGTTTACAGGGTAATCATCCATGGGATATAATCCCAAACTTCAAACAATGAATGCTTGTTGTTTGCTAAACAGAGTTTACTCAGAGATGAGAGAAAAGTCCGAACGTGTTTGTCTTCAAGGTGTGGCCACAGATGATCTCTTAGGAGTGAGGCAAATATTTGACCCAAGTGTTAGAAGCAGTCCTTCTCTTGGGTCACCAACGCACCACCATTCAAAGCCTTCTTATCCTATTTTAACCAACGGCAGCTTCCCTCCCCCAAAGAATCATGGGAACTGCTGTCTGTTAAGGGGGCTGGAAATCGTAACTCCGTGAGGAGTGAACTACAATTCCCAGGACTCTCTGTGGGAAAGCTGTAACAGTTAAAATGATATAAATTGCTTAAACATGCTTTAGGTGTATGGCCTTGGCTTTGTTGGTGTTGGGGACGTGGGCGGCGCTGTGGTCTAAACCACTGAGCCTCTTGGACTTGCTGATCAGAAGGTCGGTGGTTCGAATCCCCATGACGGGGTGAGCTCCTGTTGCTCTGTCCTAGCTCCTGCCAACCTAGCAGTTCGAAAGCACGCCAGTGCAAGTAGATAAACAGGTACCACTGCAGCGGGAAGGTAAACGGCGTTTCTGTGCACTCTGGCTTCCGTCATGGTGTCCCAATGCACCAGAAGCGGTTAAGTCATGATGGCCACATGACCCGGAAAGCTGTCTGTGGACAAATGCCGGCTCCCTCGGCCTGAAAGTGAGATGAGCGCCACAACCTCATAGTCTCCTTGGACTGGACTTAACTGTCCAGGGGTCCTTTACCTTTTACTTTTTACCTGTTGATGCTGGGCCCTTTCCACACTGGGCCCTTTCAGAGGATTTGCTGTCTTTCACTTCCTTCTTGGCTGACCCAAGACATTTTGGTCTGAGAGTCAAAGAACAAGATCATGCCCACCCATCCCACATGCAGAACACAGGTCTGAGGGCAACAGGCTTGGTCAGAACCCATCTGGAGTCCTGTGTCCAGTTCTGGGCAACACAGTTTCAGAAGGATCCAGGGTCTGAGAACCGAGTCTTATGGAGGGCAGTTGGGGATGTTCACCCTGGAGGAGACTGGGACCTGCTATTCCTAATTTACCAAATGAAGGAGTAGCCAGTTCTCATAGGCCCTATGTGCCAATATTCAAAGCACTCCACCAGGCCTTAATTGGAGGTGGACATTTGCCGGTTTCTTACTCTTTTCACATCAAGGTTCCCCTTGAGGATAAGATTGATACCATTACACTGGCTGTGGCAAAATTCCTCTCAGAGGTGGTAAAAAATCAGAAGTCAGTATGTCCAGGCTAAAGCTCCTCTGTTGGCTGCCAAGGCTGATCTTACACCTTAATAATTGTTGATACATACTAAGCAATCTTTAGACACTGCATCAGGGAGAAGTACCAGTTGTGGGTCCTGGGGGGAAGTGCACCAAAGTTTAAGTTAATAGAGACTGGTGCATGATCAGAGACTGTCACAGACCCAATTTCTGCACTCGCCACCTAATGAAGATCACTTTTGGGTATTAATATTGGGTTCATGCGTGACAATGATTCATGAGAAAAACATGAGAAAGCCACTTCCGCCATTCGGAGGAGGTAGAGTTGCGGGCTTCACGGCCCCACCAAGCATGCGGCGGCTGGAACCCAGCCCCCGCGCGAATGGGGGGGATTCCTGGCTGCGTCACCTCCTGGCCAGCTAATCGGCTGGCCCTGGGGGTGTGGCCTGCCTTATTTAAACCAGGACATGGCTGGGGATCTCCCTCTTTGCTGCCTGCTTTTCCTGCCCTATAAGGTTATCGTTCCTTGACTGTCCTATGGACCTTGGTTGGTCGCCGTTGAGGGGCCTGGTAAGAATTTTTCCACTTGGCAAATTGGCACCAGCCACTTGGTTTTCGCCTACCTTGTAGCAAATCGTCACAACTTTCTTGGTATTGGCGGTTAGGCATTGGTATTGTTCTGCAGTTGGAAGAGGGGAGGAAGTGCCATCACCTGCCCCACATATTGAAGGGTAGTCCGATAAAGGATTCTGGGGGCGTGGCCCTGTCCGAAGCCTGGGGAGGTGAGGGCCTAAGGCCCGCCCCCAATCGGTGGCCCCAGGGAAGTTCCTAGTTGATGTGCATCTGCAGGACTCCCCCTACTGGTGGTTAACCCTTCCCAGACTTCAAGCGGACGGGCTGAAGCCGGATATCGTTGGTTAGGACCAATGCTTAAGCCAATACCGCTCATCACCTGTAACCAATAAAGTTGTGGCTTTATTTAGCCCATTAAAAGGAAGAAGAAGAAGAGTTTGGATTTGATATCCCGCTTTATCACTACCCGAAGGAGTCTCAAAGCAGCTCACATTCTCCTTTCCCTTCCTCCCCCACAACAAACACTCTGTGAGGTGAGTGGGGCTGAGAGACTTCAGAGAAGTGTGACTAGTCCAATGTCACCCAGCAGCTGCATGTGGAGGAACAGGGAAGCGAACCCGGTTCACCAGATTATGAGTCCACCGCTCTTAACCACTACACCACACCACTACAACACACTAGCATTAACCTTAATAATTGTGTCATGTGTCATTATTTCCACTGGGGGGGGGATCTACCACACAATTCCCTGCCTTCCAGATGCAGTGTCTGCCAGGTATCCAACCAGGTCCCATTCAGTCAACATTTCTGCCAAGCGTGGGTTGGAGGCTTTGTGCACCAGAGTCATCGCTGCAGCAAGTCTCCTCTTATTATGGTCACCCTCTTTTAAAATGGTCTAATTCTGTTAGTGTCTTCTGGATAAAGTCTTGTTGTGCTAAGTTGGGTCCATATAAACAGGCGGTGGTGATTGGATGACTGCCTATGATGCCACAAACAAAGAGGTACCGTATTTTTCGCTCTATAAGACGCACCAGACCACAAGACGCACCTAGTTTTTGGAGGAGGAAAACAAGAAAAAAAATATTCTAAATCTCAGAAGCCAGAACAGCAAGAGAGATCACTGCGCAGTGAAAGCAGCAATCCCTCTTGCCGTTCTGGCTTCTGTGATAGCTGCGCGGCCTGCATTCGCTCCATAAGACACACACACATTTCCCCTTACTTTTTAGGAGGGGAAAAGTGAGTCTTATAGAGCAAAAAATACTGTATCTGCCTGCCAGCTCTGCCAAATTTTCCTCAACACTCAGAGGGCAGCGCTCGCTTATCAGGACAGCCACAACTCTGGAGTTGCTTGCCTATCCAGTGTCCTTTCAGTAAAGCAGCCCTCTGGTTCCTGCTTTGATGTGTTTCCTGCAGGAGAACAATGTCTAGATGTTCCCTCCGCAGGGCTGCCTCTACTCTGACTCAGGTCCACGTATGCAAATAAGGAATTGAAAGTGACGTTCAGTTATTGGATAGTTACAGGAAGTTGTTACTGTTGCTTTGTAGTTGAGCTCTATATAAGCAGGTTGGCTGAACCCTTCAGTTCAGTTCTGTTCTGGCCTGTGAATAAACAAGAGCTGTCTGAAGAATCGCAGTGTTGTCAGATATGTTCACCCACAACTTAACAGGGGTGCCTCTACTCTGACTCCCCTCTACCGTTGAAGGAGAGAAGCGCTATTGTTTGACTTGGAAGAATCATAGTAATGTTGGTAGAGGTGCAGATAGGAGAGAGTTAATTCCTAAGTAAGCAACTCCTGCTCTATTAAAGATGACATTTTTCAAGAAATTTTTTTTGCTGGACTTTTAACTTGAAAATGAAGCAACATAAACTCAAACTGGGTAATCTTGGGACACACACTCTGTCTCAATCTAGCCTACCTCACAGGGTTGGGGAGAGGATAAAATGGCCGATCAGGGTGGGATAGAAATGTGACAAATACATAATGAAGAGAGACTTTTAAAATTCTAGGCACATTTTAATTGGCAATCACTCCAAATGCAGTAGTTTTTCCCCTCATGCTCCAAGCGTAAGATGAAAAGGAAATGAAGAAAACCCAGGGTGAGAAGCTGTTTCTTTCATCAATGGACAAACACTGCGGTGGGGAAAAGTTGGAGGTTTATTAAGACATCCTTTCTCCCCCACAAAGGCTGATGTGCAAGATCCAGAGGATATTGGCTTGGAAGCAGGCTCCTGAACTTTCTCCTGGAAAGAAAAGAAAAAAATGGAACAGAGAGCATCAGGCAAGGTATTGGGATGGAATTAAATCATTTGATTTATTAATTTATTTTAAAATGTGTTTTTAAAGAAATACATTAACCATTAAACACTTATCAAGCAGTACAGTTATTAATATGTTTGTTTTAACTGTTGTCTCTAGACATCCACTATTACCTTCAACAGTCAAACATATTACTTGATCAAACCTCTCCACTGAGAATATTGAGCGGTTGGTATACAAGGTCTTGATTTTGGTCATTAACATTCTTAATGAAAGGGGTCAATGTTTCTTGGAAGGTGAGACCCTCAGACATTGCTGCATCCCAGATATTATTTTCCCACATGTTCCGTGGTATTTGGAACATGGGAAGAAATAGCATCAGACAAGGCATTTGGATGGAGTTAAATCATTTATTTAATGCATTTATTTCCCACCCTTTTCTCCAAGGGGCTCCAGGTGCCATTCTTGATTCTCCTCCCCCATTTAATCACCACAACCACCCTATGAGGTAGGCCAGGCTGAGAATGACCAGCTCAGGGTCACCCAATGAGCTTTGTGGCTGAGGATTTGAACCCTGATTTCCCAGGTCCAAGCCTGACACTCTCACCACTCTGCCACACCAGCTCTCACACAGTTTATAGAACCCTACAGCTCATGGTACATCAACAACAGAGACAACTGATGCTGTTTCTAAACCAGTTCAACCACTGTGCCTTTCCAGTCGCTTCAGTGGGACTGCAATGATCAACCAGGGCCAACAATAGAAGTGGGCGAAGGCTATAAGATATATTTCATGTTCAATGCACAACCAATTCTGAGTAGCACTTTGCGGACATGTGCCATGAACCGAGTATTTCTAAGGACATTCGCTTCTGCCCTTTGACAGCATGAAGGGGCAGCTTCACCCAATTATGCACAATCACATTGGAAAGTTTCCGTAAGTGAACCCCATGCAAAAGCAACAAAGTTGTTATTTGATACTCACTATGTTGTGCTACCTCCTGCCAACCTAGCAGTTCGAAAGCACGTAAAAGTGCAAGTAAATAAATAGGGAAGGCAAACGGCGTTTCCGTGCGCTGCTCTGGTTCACCAGAAGCGGCTTAGTCATGCTGGCCACATGACCTGGAAGCTGTACGCCGGCTCCCTTGGCCAATAAAGCGAGATGAGCGCAGCAACCCCAGAGTCGGCCATGACTGGACCTAACGGTCAGGGGTCCCTTTACCTTTATGTTGTGCTACAGATCCAAGTTTAATGTTCCAAGTGTACAGTTCGTTCAGTTCATGGGTGTGTTTGTATTATTGATACGTCATTAGGTTCTCAATATTTTCATCAGATCTGCATATTATCATATTTATTATTAACCTAAAACTGAGGCTTATTTATTATTTATTATTAACCTAAAACTGAGCCAGCTGCCCAATCAGTTTATCACTAGGGTCAAACCTGTGGTCCGTGGCCCTGGGGAGGACGCAATGGAGGCAGAGAAGACAACCCCAAAAGGGGTTCCCTTGTGATTCTCTGGTTCCATGTATAGTTGTGTGGAAGGGGAAACAAACTCAACTTGTCCCTGAGGCAGGAATACACTCTTTGCACTCTGCAAACCCCTTTCAGTTGAGGACTCACCTGCGAATTCATAAGCAGCATAGGTAGGGATCCCTCTGCACAAGGCTTCAATGTTCTTCCCATATGGGGCCAGGTTAGTGATCTTCTTGGGAGTAACCATGTAAGTGAGCTTCTTGGGTGCCGGCCCTTTGGTACGATCCTTCTAAACAGGGGGGAGCAACAGCACAGAATTGAAAGACGGGACTGAGTGGGTCATATGCATTATTGTGACCATTGGTTGGGGAATTCAATCACCAAATTCAAATAAGCACAAATCTTGAAGGACAACTTTGGATGTACTCATATTATTTCATGAAATGCAAATTTAGAAGGCCTTATTCTTCAAGAACTTGTCTAATCCTCTTTGAAATCCGCCCAACAAGGCTCCTCTTGGCTTTACCTGTTTTTCCTTGATGGCTTCTGGAAGAGTGGTCACATCTGGCATGACATTTCGATTCATTTTGGTAAGAATGCAAGATTTCTTGGAGAGGATCCGGGTTGCCATGTAGCCCTGTCCAAGCAAAACAGGAGTAGTCAGATGAGCATTACGCAGGAAGCGACAATTCTGTCAATTTTACTTTCTTTCAGTTTTCCAGTCTTAAACATGGCTCACCCCATTACTGCCTCAAACTCACAACCTTTAAAGAAATAAAAAGTTTTGCATACAATATTCCCCAATCTAGTGCAATTTTATATATACTGTTCACTAATATAAAGGTAAAGGTAAAGGGACCCCTGACCATTAGGTCCAGTCGTGACAGACTCTGGGGTTGTGGCGCTCATCTCGCTTTATTGGACGAGGGAGCTGGCGTACAGCTTCCGGGTCATGCAGCCAGCATGACTAAGCCGCTTCTGGCGAACCAGAGCAGCGCACGGAAACGCCGTTTACCTTCCCACCGGAGCGGTACCTATTTATCTACTTGCACTGGCATGCTTTCGAACTGCTAGGTTGGCAGGAGCAGGGACCGAGCAACGGGAGCTCACCCCGTCGCGGGGATTTGAACCGCCAATCTTCTGATCGGCAAGTCCTAGGCTCTGTGGTTTAACCCACAGCGCCACCCGCGGCCCATGTTCACTAATATACAAATTTACAAATTATATTCCCTCAATTTATTTTTGCAAACTACTTTCAGTGGAGGGTTTTTCTGCAATTGACCGCTATATAAATTTTATGAAATAAATGCATGAATTTTGTGCAGTTTTTGGATGGAGAACTGCATTATGAAATCTGCAGGGTTGTGCCTCATTTGGCATATTGCCTTGAGAAGTAGTGACGAGGCAGGTCTGCATGAAATGTGGAACTGAGCTTCATTTCACCCCCTCCCCAATACTGCATACTCTATTGTTCTCATACCATTTCGGAAATCACAAATGCGATCAATTCACTTTTTTTTATGCGAACCAAACTGAATTCCTTCCTTATCCCAAGTAAAAAAACAAAGGCATCTGAATGTGTGGGTGCTCCTTACAGTGCCGTAATCCCAAATGTTGTTCCAGGAGTGCCAGCCATTGTTGTTGTCCACGTTGACCACCTGCTTTTGGTTGTCAATGCTCACAGACTGATGGGAATGGCCTCCCACATTTCCCTGGTTGTTTTCGCTGATATTCTTGAGTGGGAAAAATGAAGAACAGCAAGACAGTCAGATTTTCAGTGTTCCAGATTTCACAATAAACATTTCCTTGTAAATGCAGAATAGAACAAAAAGTGGACATCCACTTCAGTAAGCATGACTGAAGCTAGCTCTCAAGCACAGTTCAATCTGAAGCATTATTTATTTCAAGCTGTGTTTGGAGATGATAGAATTCTAGAAATGTAGAGTTGGAAAGGACCAAGGGGTCATCTAGTCCAACCCTCTGCAATGCAGGAATCTTTGGAAGAGCACCGGCCCCTATCCCTCAAAATCTGGCAAATTGGCCAGCCTACGCAAGGCTCAAGAATGTCCCCACATTCACAATGCAAGAGGGTCTCATCATGCAGAATTCTACACCAGGATATGAAGGCAGCCTCAGAGCACATCCAATTTCGAGCTTCTAAGAGCAGCAACAACAGAAATAATGTAATGAGAGCAACGTGTTTAATCTGTCTTAGTACTTACATTAACGGCTAAGGCGGGGGCTAGGAGAACGCCCAGGAGCGCAACACTCAGAGCCTGGAACGAATTTCAGAAGAAGAGTAGCGTTACATGACAGGCATCTATTTATAATCAACGCGGGTTTTTTAAAATTAAAACATAATCTCAGTACAGTATTTGTAAACTAATCTACAAAAAACAACAACTCAAGCTGTGAAGCCAGCCATTTCTCGCTTATTCCTTTGCTGCATAAAGTGCCTTTACTCTTTGTCTCCTATTTTGGACTTCTGGCAACTAGAGATGGATTCAAGCATGCACTGGCTATCGAATTATTCTGAGTAGGGGCAGAGAAATTTCCGAAGTGCCTTGATTTCCAATGTCCAACTTTGACATTAGGATTCCGGCTGCAGCATCCTATGTACGTTCAATTTTCCAGTAGCTAAAAGGACAGTTGTGTTTGTTAGTGCATGGGGGTCACCGTATTTTTCGCTCTATAAGACGCACCAGACCATAAGACGCACCTAGTTTTTGGAGGAGGAAAACAAGAAAAAAAATATTCTGAATCTCAGAAGCCAGAACAACAAGAGGGATCGCTGCACAGAGAAAGCAGCGACCCCTCTTGCTTTTATGGTTTCTGGGATAGCTGCACAGCCTGCATTCACTCCATAAGACGCACACACATTTCCCCTTACTTTTTAGGAGGGAAAAAGTGAGTCTTATAGAGCAAAAAATATGGTACTTCACGTTATAAGATTAGGACCGCAATCCATCACAGAGTTAAGAGCTCTTAAGCACAGTGCCTCAAGAGCATTCATGGGCAGAAGGGCTCTTTCACCATGAGTGTGTTTCTTGCATATTCCTCAAGGAGCTGAAGCCCACCAGGTCTACATATGATGTAGCAGATTTATTTTATGTTATTTGTTGCATTGCTTTTCCTCCAAGGAGGGTAAGGTTCTCCCCATATCATTTAACCCCCAAAACAGCCCTGTGAGGTACATAGTTCGCTGGGTGACCCTGGCCTAAGCTACCTCACAAGGTTCTTGTGAGGATGAAATGGGAGGTGGAAAATCATTTATACCACCTTGAACTCCTTTGGAGAAAAGGCAGTATATAAATGTCATAAAATAAATACATACATAAACGAAATCTAGAAATTGCCTCCCACAAAAATAAGAGGTTTTGGGGATAAAGTGGGTTTTCCATCGCATGGGCTTTCGGTAGAAAATGAAAAGTTGTGTATACTCACAATCAGCTTCATTTTGTCACTGGAAGAAGTGCAGGATCAGCTAAAGGGGAACCCTTCCACTTTATATACTCTGGTTTTCAAATATTAGGTGTGGAGAGTCCTAAGGGGTAGGGCCCCCTTATCACAGTGGGGCTGGTCCTCGTCAGACCTGGGGCATGTAGGCGAAGGACAAGGAAACCAGGTGACGCCTTACAGATAAGCCACATGAGGCTGATAAAAGATATAATCAATACACTTTTTGATAACATTTGATTGCACAGAAGGAATGGGCGGGAGGCGTCATTTTAAAACTGCTGAATTAAGACCGAGTTTAATCCCACAAAACAAACACGGCTCGCCTAGTAAGCCTGTTGTGTGAAATGTCAAGTAACATTCCAACATCTGCATTGATCAGGATGGGCAGAAATCTGGAATTTTTTTTACATTTTTAAGTTCCATTCTTGTGACTTTTGCTTTTAGTGTGGCATTCAGCTATGTTTTACTCAATGGAAATTAGTGAACATGACTAAATTAGGACTGTTAAATTTCAGCGGGTCTACTCTGGATAAACCTAGTTGGCTGCCACCCCTAGAGTCGATCTAATTTTCAAGGAAACATGAATTTAACACGAGAAAACATTCTGAGGTCTGTTGCTCCAATGGCTACAGTTCTTTGTCTTCCCTGCTCACATCTTTAAATTGATATAATTAATTGACCCATGCATACACAAAAACTGTTTGCGAAGGCCAACAGCCTCTTCTGTTAACACTTGTAAGCAAGGAAAAGGTCAGGTAATGGGACCCTGACCGTTAGGTCCAGTCTCAGACGACTCTGGGGTTGCGGCACTCATTTCGCTTTATTGGTTGAGGGAGCCGGCATACAGCTTCTGGGTCATGTGGCCAGCAAGACTAAGCCACTTCTGGCGAATCAGAGCAGTGCATGGAAACGCCGTTTACCTTCCCGCCGGAGCGGTACCTACTTGCACTTTGAAGTGCTTTTGAACTGCTAGGTTGGCAGGAGCAGGGACCGAGCAACGGGAGCTCACCCCGTTGTGGGGATTCGAACCGCCGACCTTCTGATCGGCAAGCCCTAGACTCAGTGGTTTAGACCACAGCACCACCCGTGTCTCTTTTAAGGAAAATGTGGCCCCTTTCAAAAGAACATGCTGCTAGTGGTATGGAATCACTGAAAGAATAAATTTGGTGGAGCGCTTGCCACTTTCTGTAAAATAAAGATACAGACCATCTTTCCATGGATATAAAGTTAAGTTCTTACACTGCGGATCTTTGCTTAAAACCTGCACAGTTCTTCACATCTGGCACGAATGTTTGCAAAAGTGACATTTATTCATCCCAGCTCTCCCCAAGGTAAAAGTAAAGGGTAAAGGGACCCCTGACCATTAGGTCCAGTCGTGACCAACTCTGGGGTTGCGGCGCTCATCTCGCTTTATTGGCCGAGGGAGCCAGCGTACAGCTTCTGGGTCATGTGGCCAGCATGACTATTCTGCTTCTGGCGAACCAGAGCAGCACACGGAAACGCCGTTTACCTTCCTGCTGGAGCGGTACCTATTTATCTACTTGCACTTTGATGTGCTTTCGAACTCCTAGGTTGGCAGGAGCAGGGACCGAGGAACGGGAGCTCACCACGTCACAGGGATTTGAACCGCCAACCTTCTGATCGGCAAGTCCTAGGCTCTGTGGTTTAACTCACAGCACCACCCGCGTCCCTCAGCTCTCCCCAACTTGGTACCAATTCCTCTCAGGCATTTTGCCCTGTCTGCTGCTATGCAGGTTCATCATCAGGGGACTTACTCCCTCCCCCAGTAGCTCATAAATCAACAGCTACAGTGGCACATCGCTGTCTTGGATTACAAATCCCACCATCGGTTCCCAACCATCAGAGCTGGGCTCCCTCCAGCCTGAGCAGCGTAGCACCAAGCTGGGGGCAAGAGTGCTGAAGGGAGGTTGTGAGGGCACCCTGGCCACAGAAGATAAAAACCAACAAGGAGACAGAGCTGGCACAGCCATTAGGCAGGCTGAGTCCACTACTTCAGGCCCCAGGAGACACACCCATGGGTGCCCCAGCTGCCTAGCTGCCTCTGACAGCGGTGGAGAAGCGTCGCCACCATTGGTACCAATTTTGGGCAAGATCACAACCATTTGGGGCATGATCTTGCTTGAAATTGAATGAGATCTTCCTTTATTCTCTCAAGATTACATGCCTTCCCTTCTGCAGTGACCAAAGGAAGATTCATACATACTCCATATCAAGCCCGTCTGTGCGCCTGCAACCAAGTACAGTGGTACCTCGGGTTAAGTACTTAATTCGTTCCGGAGCTCTGTTCTTAACCTGAAACTGTTCTTAACCTGAGGTATCACTTTAGCTAATGGGGCCTCTTGCTGCCGCCGCGCCGCCTAAGCACAATTTCTGTTCTCATCCTGAAGCAAAGTTCTTAACCTGAAACACTATTTCTGGGTTAGCAGAGTCTGTAACCTGAAGCGTATGTAACCCACTGTAGTAACCCACAGGTACCACTGTAGTACCTGATTCAATGGACCACAATATCAAAGATTGCCCTTTACACAGCAGACCTCGCCAACTGATGCTGAGCAAAATGTTTGTGCTGGGCCCAGGGGTTAACCTGAGCAACGCGGTCCAGGTCCAGTCCTGAATCCAAGGATTCTGTGAGGAGTCAGCCCAACAGGGCCAAGGCAGGACACAAAGCAAGAAACCAGGCTAGGTCAAGCACAGGATCTCAGACAGGTTCCAGCAAACAGCAATGTTGCTCCCACAACCTGGGGCGGGGTCCAGCAGCCTTTTATCTTCGTCGGGGTAAAGGCCAGTCCTGATCCCCCAGTGATTCACCTCCCTGTTTTGCCCAGAGGTGAGCACTCCTCCTGTGAGTACTCAGGTCTCTCCTTCTCTTAGACCTTAGTCTCTGCAACTCGGGAGACGTCGATGGGTTACTAGACCCAGAGGCTGCCTCAGCCTCTCCTGACCCAGCCGGTAGTGGAGCAGCTGTAAGTGATGGCCCAGCTGAAGGCAACGAGGTCATCCCCGCATCTGGAGCCAGGGGAGGCTCAGGCCCCTGACTCGGCCCAGCTGGTGCTTCTTGCAGGGGAACCTGTGCAGACTGGGGCTCTTCAGAATCAGGCCCCAGACTAGGTTCAGGTGATGCCTGAGGCAAAGGATCCAGTGTGGATCACTCCTTGGCAGGTTTTGAATAAACATACACAAATTTATTGGTTAATAACATGATTGATAGATAGTTAACATAAGGATATGTATAATTTTATAACATGCAGAGAATAATACGTGCAGAGAAAGGAGCTGAGGGAAGTCCCTGGTTGGGGGGGAGGGAGGGATGGAATGGGGTTGGGGGAAAAAGGGGGAAAATAATGTATGGGATTATATGGTTTGATAATTTGTTATGTTGAAATTGTTTAATAAAAATATTTTTTTTAAATAACATCGTGATGCCAATAAAGGTACTTGATTTGATTTGAATGAGATCTTGCAGAGCAAGCAAGATCTTGTGCGATTTGGGGCAAAACCTCACCCAAAATCAGTATGATCTTGTTTGAAATTGGTGCCAATGGCAGCACTGCTTCTCTGCCAACGGTGGATGCGGCAGGGCATGCAGTGGTGGCAGGAGCAGGTAGGTGGCAGCAGCAGTGGCAGCAATGGCAGCAGTGGTCCAGCAAGGCAGCGCTTCCTGTTTCATCTGAAGCGGCGATAAAGGACACACCGCCCCTGCAAGGAGATCTCAACATGTGTAAAGTTTAGAAGAAGAAAAAGGCAAGCAAGAAGAGGAAGTGGGTAGAGAACATTTTTCCTCCCTTTCTCTTGACGCTACAACCCACCAACCTCCAACGAAGCTGAATATTGGAAGATCTAGGACAGATTAAAGGAAGTCCTAGATTTCCCCAGTGAAATCTCCAGGTAGGGCTGAGAGAGCAGGCTGTCTGAAATCCTGGAGAGCTGTTGCTGGCCAGTATAGACAATTCAAAGCTAGACCCAATAGTCTGACTCTGTTCCTATGTAATGCACTCTAGAGGTGGGAATAGCACCAATTAAAACATAAAAGAGCCATCCTGGATCAGGCCAATGGCTATTTGGTCCAATATCCCGTTCTCACAGTGGTCAGTCTGAAGTTCCAGTGGGAAACGGGCAAGCAAGTTATGGAGTCTGTGACAAACTAGTTGGTCTGAGCAAAATTCAGAACAGAGGGTTTTCCATGCATATTGGGTTCTGCTGCGGAAACAAAGCTCAGTAATGTAGAACTCCAAAATCCTGGTAAAATTTAGGTGAGGGAAATTTCAGAAGCATCGTCTCCCTCACAGAACCTCAGACACACACGCCTCTATTTAAGAACCTGATATCGTAGAGCAGATGGGCAGACTAGAGGCAGGCAGGCGCAGACATTCTAGAAAGGGTTAACTGATATTTGCAAAATGACCAAATTGGAATTTTTTCGCAACTGACTAATGTACTCTGGGCTATCGGGTGTGGTTATCGGCTCAGCCCAAAATGCAGATAAAGCCGTTTACCATGGCGGGTCCGATAGATATGGAGTCCCAAAGTGTACGGGGCCTATTTCTGTGTAATGTTCCCCACACCTACAGGCAAGATATAAAAGTTCGACGTCTCGGGAATCTTATTCCATTTGCTTCTCAGCTTCTTCCCCTTATCTGAGAGAAAAATGACCGGACTCGTGAGTATAGCTGGCAGAATCCTTTTAGCAAAAATTAATATATTTAGGTGACGTTGTGAATTGTCTTTGTAAGGGTGGAAATTCATAGCAGGTGGGGGTTCACCGCTAGCTAGCATCTCTTGGAAGGAGACAGGGACCTTTATCTCATCCAAAACTTTACATTTTGTGAATTTTGAATGAACTTGCTTTGGTTTTGAATGAACTCATTTCTGTAACTACAGAACGATTTTCTGACAGCAGAGTAGGATTATATTGTTACACACCACACCTGGGTTCAGATTCCTTGGAATGAAGGTCAGCAGAGACTGTGATGTCTTTAGCATATTTGGTTTTATTTACACATCTATATAGCTTGAGTATAGGATTGAGGGACTCACAACATCAGCACTCCAACAGCTCTTTCTTCTCCATGAGTCACAGCTTTGGATCCAGCACAGAGCAAGCAGGTCTCTGTTTCTCCAGCCTCCAGGCTGCTTCCAGCTCAGTTCTCTCACACACTCTCTGGCTACTGTTCTCCTACCTAGCAGCTAGGTGAGCAGGTGAAGGAAAGGCCCCCTCTTCAGCCTAGAGGCCCACCATCACTTGTTGTAGTTCTTGCAACCTGGCTCATTCTTTTGGGATGCTAATGAGGACACTTAAGTGGCCAGCTGAGGTCACCGTCTTCCTCAAAAACTTGCCTGTCTAGCTCAGCAACAGAATCCCCTATTGGACCCTAACCCTCACTATGTACAGGACCCCATGTCTGGAAGGGACTCGGGGCACTGACCCCCCCTCAACCCCACAACACAGCCAAAACTTTGAACGTCATGGATGTTTAAACTGAAAATATGGCATGTCTCTTACAGGGTACAGGAGGTCTGAGATCCAGAGAAGGATAAGAGAGGATCCCAAGATTGGGGTGGGGGTGGGGAGCTCTTCCACAGGCAACCTTCAATTTGGTGTGTTATTCCAAGGCCTGTGGAGGTTCATAGTATGGCAAATTGGAGCAGGGCATTCTGCGTGGTGGCCCCCTGACTGGGGAATGGAATTCCACCCACTGAGGGCAACAGCTGCCAATGGCTGTTGAGAACATGGATAATCACTCAGGCTTACTCCAGCCTCTGATGCCAGCTGAATGATTCCTAGCTACTGAAATCATGATGTGTTGCCTTTACTAGACTGCTTTGATTGAATGTTGCATTCCTGTTTTGCGTTGAATTGCTTGATTGTATACTGCCTGGGTATTATTGTAATGAGAGGCGGTTCCCAAATATTTTAAATAAAGAAACCAAGAAGTGAGGTATGTCTTGGGTAGATTCTCTGAAGGTCCTGCAGGTGAGCCAGTGGGGTGTAGTGGTTAAGAGCAGTAGTCTCGTAATCTGGGGAACCAGGTTCGCTTCCCTGCTCCTCCACATGCAGCTGCTGGGTGACCTTGGGCTAGTCACACTTCTCTGAAGTCTCTCAGCCCGACTCACCTCACAGAGTGTTTGTTGTGGGGGAGGAAGGGAAAGGAGATTGTTAGCCGCTTTGAGACTCCTTCGGGTAGTGATAAAGTGGGATATCAAATCCAAACTCTTCCTCTTCTTCTTCTCTTCATTCAGTGACCCCTATTGGATTAGTGGGAACAAAATGCAGCCTCTTTGTGGGAGTTGGGAAGAATAGAGCTTCTGGTTCTCCTCTGCATTCCTTGGGGAAGGGAAATCCCATTCCTCTTCTGATACCAGCATGGGGCACTGGTAATATTGCTCTCCCAGGGCATTGACAATCCCTGAAAGCAACAGGGAAGCTGCGCATGTATGGAATCTCTGTGCATTCACTTGTGGTGCTGGGAGCTTCTAGAAGGTAGCAGAAGGTTCAAAGCTACGCACCCACATTGACTTCACTGCCATTAGCCCCAAATCAAACCAGTGTTTTCCAAAGTGGGTGGTAGTGCCCGGGGGGGGGGGTTACCTAGGGGGGTGCAAAGAGGCAAGGGGCTGGCAGAGGAGTCCTGGAGATGTTAGTGACCCTCAGACTTTGAAAAGTTGGTTATCACTGGATCTAGTCCATCCATTTTGTTGAATTCACTAAATAATTTTAATTGACTTAATGTGCCATTAATTCTGTCTGTTTTGAATTATATTGTGTTACTATCTTCCTCAGGGTAGGGTAAGGGGCCTGGGAATGAGGTTATGGAACCAAGGGGGCAGTGACCCCTAAAAGTTTGGGAATTACTGCTTTAAATGGAGCTACTTCCAATTGTGAGTTTGCTGTCCTATTTTTATCTTGATGGAAAATATCTCCCCCTCCCCCTTTTCTTCCCCCAGGCTGTATTAATCGCTGTTCTGGGGGTCTTCTGGAGCCCAGCTTTAGCCACTTTCCAGGTAAACAGAATCATCTCTTTTTCACCATGGTAACACTTCAAATGATGTAACCATTGTGGTGGTATTTACTATACTGGGGATGTGGTTTTATTTATCCCACTGCATGTATGCCCTACACAACACCAGCATGCAGAAGTGAGCAGAACTCCTAAAATACTGTGAAAAGTGGGACTGGCAGAAATGAAGCAAAACGTAAACTTTATAAAGATAAGATAGAAGTACTGGTGGATTTGCAGAATTGCACCTTGTTTTGGACAGGGTTGTATCCTGCCCCTCTGAAAACACAGGCTCACAGTTTGGAGGCTCTCAGTTTGTTAACAGAGAACGGCAGTTAGAACATATTACTCTGGTATTGTTCATTTTGCATTAATGATCTGTTAGCTTCAGAGCCCAGTTGAATATGCTGTTTATTTATACAGTTTATATTTATAAACTGGTATAAACTGGACATGGTCTAAACCACTGAGCCTAGGGCTTGCTGATCGGACTGTCGGTGGTTCGAATCCCCATGGCAGGGTGAGCTCCCGTTGATCAGTCCCAGCTCCTGCCAACCTAGCAGTTCAAAAGCACGTCAAAGTGCGAGTAGATAAATAGGTACCACTCCAGCGGGACAGTAAACGGCGTTTACATGCGCTGCTCTGGTTCGCCAGAAGCAGCTTAGACATGCTGGCCACATGACCCAGAAAAATTGTCTGCGGACAAACGCCAGCTCCCTTGGCCAGTAAAGTGAGATGAGTGCCACAACCCCAGAGTCGTTCGTGACTGGACTTAATGGTGAGGGGTCCCTTTACCTTTAAACTGGGAATCAGCTCCCTTGAGGTTCAGCATCGGAGCTCCTGTCACATGGGCAAGTGCCCGCCTGCACAGTAATGGTAGTGCCAACACTGTGGCATGCCTCTGCAGGGGGCCCCCTCTGAGCCCCAATACTGGGTGCTGTTAGAAGCCAGATTAAAACCTGACTCTTTCAAGGATCTGTTGGTTGCTTCCCGATGCTGCAAAAGAGATCATTCCCTCCCCCCCATTTTGCTGATTATTTGTGTTTTTCATTTTTGCTCCAGTTTTTCATGCATTTGATGGGGGTTTTTTTCCTGCTGCTGTGTACTTTGGCATACTACCCAATAATGGGGTTCTTTTAAATCATTATCTCATTAGTCACTTTGATTTTTTAAAAGAAAGTTTAAGTGAATTACACTTTTGAAAATATATATACTTAAAGCACCCTTACTTATGTCATACTTCACAACAAGGAATATGTAAAAAATAATAACAACAAAAATTTTTGGGGCTATATTTACTCTCAGGTCTACAGAATCCCAAGCTACAATGGTGATTATGTCCAGCAGACCGTGTCCATAGATAATGAGAATCAAGTGGCCAACATCCACGTCTATGGAGGACTTTGCTCTTCAGATACTATTTTTGACTACAAGCATGTAAGTCTACCTGTTTCTGTCTCACAACAATCTTCTGGGATCCTCTGCAAAACAGACTCAGGTGACAGAGGGTGGATCTGAAGGCAGGTGGAGCCACCATCTACCTTGTTGCAGCTAAGGAGGTCTGGGACTGGTCAGTGCCTGGTTGGGAGACGGCCTTGGAAGCAATTCTGCCTTGGGTTCATTTATGGAAGAAAGGTGGGCTTAACAACACAGGAAAGAAAGAAATCAGACCAGGAATAACCATTATTTTAGGCAGAAACCTTTTTTTATTCAGCTGCATTCCATCCATCCATCCAGTATCATCTATTTAAAATAAACTTATTTTGGGGTGATCACAGACATTGTAAAGGGTGATGGCAATGGCAAGCACCCGTCAGTCACATTCTGAGGAATTTGTTTCCAGAACAGTCAAATTCATCCGTGCTTTTGAATGAATGGCTTTCTTCGCTCCGTAAAATAAGTCAGCTCGACATTCAACATACAGATTGGTTTTCTGGCAAGAATGAAGAACTCGTTGAGTCTATCCAATTTTGACACAATAGGAGGAGTTAGGTTAGTGACTCAAAATCCACTTTTACAAGAGTTAGGCCCCTTTGTTCACCAATGCAGGCATTTTCCTGAATTTGTTCACACACAGTTTGTAACGGAGAAGAAGGTCATTTATTTTCTTTTTTTTAAATTGTGTTCATACAAAATGTGGCTTCAGACAAATGCGTCATTAGTCGCCTGTCATTACCTCTGAAATTATTAATGCATTTCGGCAAGTCTTTCTTGCCACTAAAAGTAAAAATGCTACAAAATGAGGTTGAATAATCAGTTGCAGGGCATCCAAATGTATTCGAACACCTTTAATAAAATTAGCCAGTGGCCTCAGAAAGAGTCTTTCTTGTTTACCATGGGCCTTTAGTTCAGACTGAAAGCCAATGTTGATTCCTACCTTGGGGTGGGAGCGAAAAGGAGCCCGGAAGTCCCAGTACCTTAATCTCAATTCTTATTCTCCTTTTGTGAATTACAGGGATACATCGCCACTCGGCTCTTTTCTCGACGGGCCTGCTTTGTCATGAAGATGGAAAAAGGCTACATTCCAGAGCTGGAAGAAGTTGGGCGGCTGGCTTATGAGAAGCAGGTAACTGCAGAGTTCATTACAGACATCTCAGTGTATACCGTATTTTTCGCCCTATAGGACGCACTTTTTCCCCTCCAAAAATGAAGGGGAAATGTGTGTGCATCCTATGGGGCGAATGCAGGCTTTCGCTGAAGCCTGGAGAGCGAGAGGCATCGGTGCGCACCGACCCCTCTTGCTCTCCAGGCTTCAGGAAGCTATCCGCAAGCCTTGCAAGCCCGGCGGGAGTTCCCGCCGAGCGCGTGAGGCTTGGGGCGGCAGCCTGTCGCCCGAAGCATGGGGAGCCCTCCGGAGGGTGCCCCGTGCTTCAGGCAGGTGTGCGCAAGGCTTGGGGCAGCAGCCGCGGCTGGGGGGAAAATAATTTTTTTTATTCATTTCCCCCCCCCAAAATGAGGTGCGTCCTATGGGCCGGTGTGCCCTATAGGACGAAAAATACGGTAAATCATACATTGTACATGCCTATTCAGTTTATGCACTTTGGTTTTTAATAAATATGTTGTATTGTTCTTTTCCATGTATACATCCTCTAACAATATTTCTCTAACAATTTTCCATATTGCCCCCCTCCTCCCCTGGACTTCCCTCATACTCCCATTTTGTTTTATTTCCATATTACTGTGTGTTACTTCCCAAAATTTTCCCAATACATATAGTCTTACTTTTTTATATATACAACTGTGTTTGTTTATTCAAACCCTGCCAGTGAGTCCAATTCTTTATGTTGCCTCTTCATATATGTTGTAAATGGTTCCCATTCTCTTTTAAAGTCTTAGTTATCCTTTTCATGTAATTTATCTGTTAATTTTGCCAATTCTGTATATTCCATAAGTTTCCCTTGTCTTTGTTCTTTCGTTGGTATTTCTTCTGTCTTCCATGCTAATATAATTCTTGCCGCTGTTGTTGCATACATAAATAATTTATAATTTTCTTTCTTTTTTTAATCTTGATCTAAAATTCCTAGGAGAAATGCTTCTGGTTTCTTAACAAAAGTCTTTTTAAACTTTTTTTTCCAATTCATTATATATCATTTCCCAATAATTTCTAACCCTTTTGCATTCCCACCACATATGATAAAATGTACCATCTTTTTCTTTACATTTCCAACAGGTTTTAGATCCCCTTTTATACATTTTTTGCCACTTTCTCTGGCTTAATATACCATCTATACATCATTTTCATATAATTCTCTTTCAATAAAATACAAACTGTAAATTTTAAATTCACCTTCCACTTCTTTTCCCAGTCTTCAAGTTGTATATTGTATTCAGTTTATGCACTTTGAATCATAGAATAGAGTTGGAAGGAACTCCCAAATCGAACTCCCTGCAATGCAGGTGTCAGGAACGTGCCCCCCCCCCCGAGCGCAGTGGAAGAGTCAGCCTCAGAAATTGAGCTGAGCAAGCAAGGGGCTGACTCTGCAGATGAGAGCTGTCTGTCTGAGTTTAGAGAGGACAGACCAGCCCCCCTCCTTCCCAGGGAACAAGCAGCAGGAAATGAACACAGCTGTCCCTCTAGAAATGAGTTACTTCATAAACACGTTCCCTTTTTAGATGATGAACAAGATGATGTCCCCCAGAAACGTGTGGGTGAAATATGAACCCAGTGACTCTTTCTTCGGAGAAATCAAGGAGTGGCTTCTTTTCGGCAGCTCCATTGAGAACCTCTGCAAGAACGTGCCCGTTTACAAAGTTGAAAAAGTTGAGAGTGAGTATTCACAGTCCAGCCAAATAGCTGCTTCAGTTTGGAAATGGAACTTCCAGAGTGGTTAAATGTTGGAAGTGCAATGGAAATGCAGATCAAACTAGACTAAAAGAGCTCCGCAAACTGGAGTGGCAGGTTTTCTGGATTGGTTACTGAAGAGGTGTGGGAATGTTCGGGGTGGCAGGAGAGGATATATTGTTTATTAATATCCTTCCTAACTTGTGTTAGGGACATGGGTGGTGCTGTGGTCTAAACCACAGAGCCTAGAGCTTGCTGATCAGAAGGTTAGCAGTTCAAATCCCCGCAATGGGGTGAGTTCCCATTGTTCAGTCCCTGCTCCTGCCCACCTAGCAGTTCAAAAGCACATCAAAGTGCAAGTAGATAAATAAGTACCGCTCCGGCGGGAAGGTAAATGGTGTTTCCGTGTGCTGCTCTGGTTTCGCCAGAAGCGGCTTAGTCATGCTGTCCACATGACCCAGAAAAACTGTCTGCGAACAAACGCCGGCTATCCTTTGGCCAATAAAGCAAGATGAGCACCGCAACCCCAGAGTCGTCTGCAACTGGACTTAATGGTCAGGGGTCCCTTTACCTTTAACTTGTGTTAGCAAGTTTCTTTACTTAGCAGAGTTTACATTCCCCTACTCACGCACAGCAGATAGCTGGTTGCAGGCTTGTGTAAGCCTCTCACTCTTATACAATTCAGTCTGTCTCAGATTGAATTGTACGTTCCTGGTAAGTTCCCTTGAATCCCTCTTAAAAGAATAAAGAGAATAAAATCTTATTCAAAGTCAATAAAAGAAGTTTACTTACATCAGTTCACAGTTGGATCCCTGAAGGCAGACTTAGTTACAAATATGTACATGTGGATCTACCCCATATGGGGGAATAACCCTAGTGCTTCTGCTAGCTGAGAAGCTGAGCATTCCTAGCTAAAAGCTGGTCCAACGAAGAAGGAAGTGAAAAAGAGAGAGAGTGCTGCGTGACTCGTCCTTTTGTTACCTGGACAGGTAAGGTCACGCCCACCTTCTATCACATGCAAAGGAAGGATGCTCCAGCCAGGGGGAACAGGAAGCTTTGACTGGCTGGACCAAACATTTCCCTGCATGTCTTCTCTAGCAATACAAGGAATGTTGTACTTGACTGCTCTCAGTGGATTACATCCAATAAGAGGACTATCTCACTAACTGCCTAATAGTGCAATCTTATTCAAGTCTACGAAGCCCCACTGAGTTCACAGGGACTTGCTCTCCACCCAGTAAGCGGCTATAGGATCGCAGTTTTCAGGTCTCAAATTTATTTTTTATGCGTGTGTGTAATTTGTGTTTCTTGTCTCCTCCCACCTAGGTGGATTCCATGCCGGCGGCTGTGCCAAGGCTGGCATCCTTGGCATTCTGGGCATCAAAATCTGCGGAAACCTCAACCTGTAGACCTCCTGAGCTGCTCCCAGTATTCCATGCTCTTCCAAGCTTTCTGCCTCCCCGTGAATTATCTCACTTTCCTCAGCTTCTTGGGCTTCCTTCTGCTTCCCTTGAAAGCTGCAGCCCAACCCAAGACCTGTTAATAAAGAAAAGCAACTTCCCAACCCTCCCTGCTCTTGGCTTCTTATTTTCAAAGTCACTACAGTGGTACCTTGGTTCTCAAACTTAATCCGTTCCGGAAGTCCGTTCCTAAACCAAAGCCTTCTCCCCAGCAACTACAAAAAAAGGTCCTTTCGCTGTTTAGCTCCTGTGTGGCATATGCAGCGACAAAAGCCATCAATGATCATTTAAGAAAATGCATTTGAGCCCCCTGGATAGAAAACTGGATGTACATTTCCAAAATATAAGATAAAAAAACATATTTTGTTATGTGCAAATGGCTTTATATAACTATTAGGTCCATAAACTACCATGTAGCATATATTCAACACACACACAAAAAAAACAGTGACAATTTGTTGTTGACAAAGGACAGCTGGACATATAAAGGGCCCCATTACCTTCAGTAGCTTAGGGCCTCGTCAAACCTAAATCCGGCCCTGGGGATGTGTCTATGGGGCCAAGGAGGCAGTGGCTCCGAAGCATTTGGGAACCACTGTCCTAGACAGAACCCATCTTCAGAGTCTGTCTTAGCTAAGAAAGATGTGAATAATTGATAAAGAACCAAGCATATCTCTGAGCATTTACAACCCGGGGGGGGGGGTGTGCGCCAACATTTTTGTGCCTGAGGGGTGTCTTCCCAGCGGTAGATACACCTGCTCCACTCTCTTGCATACAGCTCAGCTGCTTTCTCACTCATCAAATAACCAATCTGGTAACTGGGGTGGTGGCACTTTTGAACCCCATCCTAGTGCTGAGCTAGGCAGAAGACCAGGTGCTGTCTCTAGCTTATTCATTTATTTAATACCCCTCCACTCGGTGGGGTCATCAATATTTTGCTCTGGTGGGTGCCCTGATGTGGCCCACAAGCCAGGTTTTAGCTAGTCCTGAAATACAGCCTACCTTTTCGCTCATTTCCTCAGCAACCACAACTCTTTCCGATTAAATATATTTATTAATTCCATAAAATTTGTATACCTCTTGATGGTTAATGAAACACATCTAATGGTTTACAAAAGAATATAGCAATTAAATAACTACAACGTTCAAAAAAATTAAAACCAGCAATAAACTAAAAAGACATCGTTTTGTCTATGTTTCAGAGTACGTTTCCGAGCACAATTCAAAGTGTTAGTGCTGACATTTAAAGCCCTAAACAGCCTCGGTCCTATATACCTGAAGGAATGTCTCCACCCCCATCATCCAGCTGAGGTCCAGCGCCGAGGGCCTTCTGGCAGTTCCCTCATTGCGAGAAGTGAGGTTACAGGGAACCAGACAGAGGGCCTTCTCGGTAGTGGCGCCCGCCCTGTGGAACGCCCTCCCTTCAGATGTGAAGGAAATAAGCAGCTATCTTCTCTTTAAAATACATCTGAAGGCAGCCCTGTTCAGGGAAGTTTTTAATATTTAATGCTGTATTGTTTTTAACACTTGATTGGGAGCTGCCCAGAGTGGCTGGGGAAACTCAGCCAGATGGGCGGGGTATAAATAATAAATTATTATTATTATTATATTGTCTAAGCAAAAATGTTTTCAGCTGAAAAGAGCACAGTGAAGGCGCCTGCCAGATATCAATAGGCAGGGAGTTCCAAAGTGTAGCTGATTAGAGACACGCTATGGCTGCAGAAAGGCCTCTGCACCTCTTCCATGCAGTGAACCCAGCTGAGTACCAATTTGGTAAGTGGGCAAACTGAACAGAAATCCAGCTGTTGAAACTTGAGGTGCTACTTTTGTCTCTTTGCGACAAATTAAGATGTGAGGAAGGGATGGAGGCTAATGCTTTATAGAAAGCCCCTCTTACCTGCCCCCTCCCCAAACACAGAGACCGGTCTTCTCACCTAGATTGAAGCCTCTGTGGTTGCATGTCGGAATTTTTAAAAATGAGACACAACTGAGTGCAGTGCTTCATGTCGCATTATTAAATCTTCCTTCAAATTTCAAGAAATTGAAATCAAGACCCATTCATGTTGTAAACATTTTTTATTATTCTTCAAGTGCTGATAGCTGGATTGGACTTGGAAAACTGAGCAGTGGCTGGAGAGGAAAACATGGACAGCGAGAAGGTTGTTGTGAGGAGAACAAAGAAGGCAAAGAATCGCTCTGTGGACTCTTGGCCAGCATTTTAGCAACTTGGAATGTTGCCGCAGAGATAGATGTTGAATAAGCCACGTAGGATCCCGACATTCGCACACCCTCGACTCTGCAAGGGGAGGTTGGTTCCTGTGAGGGGGGAAAACACAACACAATTATTAGCAAAAAAGTATCAGACACAGTGCTGCCATCTCCAAGATATGGTTGGCCTTTCCAAACTGGGGGCCTGTAAAATAAATCCAGGTCCTGCACCCCTAAGCAGCTTCTACGCCAGGAGTCAGCAAACTTTTTTAGGAGGGGGCTAGTTCACCGCCCCTCAGACCTTGTGGCAGGCCAGACTGCGCACGTGCACACACACAGTGGAGGGGGGCTCCTCTCTCCCCCCAGCCCCTCCCCGCCCCCTGCTTTCCGACCTCCTCCACCACTCTGCCTGCGGTTGTGAGCCGGTGGTGGTGGCGTCGCCTCTCCTTTCCAGACCAGCTTTCCTGGGCGCAGGGCCAGCAGGCACGCCAAGCTCCGGCCAATGCCCCACGATGTGCCCGCCACAATGCCCACAGCGCGGCCATGGATGGAGAGGCCGGTGGGCGGGTGGCGAGTCTGGGCTGCGCCTCAGCATGCGGGCGGCGAGGCTTCGGATTGGCTGGCATCAATCAAAGCCCAGCTCCCTTCCTCTGCAGGGCGGGGAGAAGCCAGGAGGAGGGAGGAGGTGTGTGTGAGGGGTGGGGGAATGGCGCCCGAAAAAAATGCAAAAAAAATATGGCGCAGCCCAAAAGATCACACCGATCCAACCGATCCAAGTAGCGATTATAGGACTGTCCACAGGCCGGATCCAGAGGGCAATTGGGCCTAATCTGGCCTGCAGCCCTTAGTTTGCCGACCCATGTTCTATACACTCTGCAAAGTCAGCTTGAATCACGTCTACACAAGAAGCTTAAACTGGATTGGAATGTGTTTGGCTATCATGCAACTGTTCCCTACAAAAGTCTTGGCGTTGTGTGTGTGTGTGTGTGTGTGTGTGTGTGTGTGTGTGTGTGTTTGCTGGTGATTAATTTCTTGCTGTAGTATTTTACCCTTCTACACAGCCCCAAATCCCAAGGCTCCTTCAGGTGACAATATCTAGGTCAGTGGTTCCCAAACTTTTCTGGACCACCCACCCCAGTTCCAGTGACCCCTCCCTTACCCATTACAGTGGTACCTCGGAAGTCGAATGGAATCCGTTCCGGAAGTCCGTTTGACTTCCAAAATGTTCAGAAACCAAGGTGCAGCTTCTGATTGGCTGCAGGAAGCTCCTGCAGCCAATCAGAAGCCGCGGAAGCCACGGAAGTCGCGCCGGACATTTGGGTTCCAAAGAACATTCGCAAACCGGAACACTCACTTCCGGGTTTGTGGCATTCAGGAGCCAAAATGTTTGACTCACAAGGTGTTCAGGATCCAAGGTACGAATGTATTCCGAATAGGGGTTTGCACAACCCACTAAGGAAGACAGTGACACAATAAAATTCCAAACAGTAGGAATTAACTGCACATTTATCCAAAATCCAGTTTAAACTATTTCATTTAATGAATTCAACAAAACTGATGAATTTGATCCCTTGATACCAGCTTTTGCCCCTCCAGTGCCCCCCTCCTACCCCCTGGCCTTTTAGAGTGCTCCCCCGATATATGGGGGGCACTACTGCCCTCTTTGGAATCCACTGACCTAGAGGCTTGAAATGGGTTCAGATCAGCAGAGGTGTTCCCTGTGCTGTACAGAAAATGGTAGGAGCAGGACATCTAAGCAAAAAACTCATCGGCTTAAAGGAACCTTAATCTGAGCTCACTTCTCCCTTTGGCTCAGCAGCCAGGATGAGGCCCTCCCATTCCAAGAGCAGTTTGATCAGCCTGCACAACTGACAAGTGGGGTTTGATGTCCTGCTCCCTAGTGGGGACACCATTGAGAAAGGATAGCAAGGCCACCTCCTCTCCTCTGTGTGTCAACCTGACTGTGGTCATGATCTCCTACTACCTTCCTTAACCTGGTCCCCTTCCAGATGTTTTGGACAACGTCTCCTTCCAGTCCCAGCATCATACAGTCATGCTGGCTGGCTGTGTGTGATGGGAATTGTAGTCCAAAACATCTGGAGGGCACCAGGTTGACCAAGATTATCTGCCCACTGAGTTTAACCCCCCACAGCCATTTCTGCAGCTAGAGAGGAAGAGAAACCTGCCTCACCTTGTTCCTTGGAGGCGTAGTACACAGGAATCCCACTGCAGAGCTGCTCAATGGGGCTTCCAAACTGAACAGTGTTCTGGACACGGCTCTTGCCAACCACGAATGTTAAGTCGCTCGCCGGAAGGGTGCTCTTGGACAGCTGTGCCAGGGTGGGATGAAAAATGAAATATACTCAGAGTCGCAAAGTGATTTCATGCTCTTTATTCAGCTCATAGTGGTGAGGAGGAATGAATGAATGTCCCCTCAAAGTACCTGCTTTATATACATTATTTACACAATGGGCTGCACATGATTGGCTAATTCCGGAATTCTACTGTAAGCCAATCAGGTTGTGGATTCACTTCTATCTGGAGCATGATTGGGTAGTTCCTGCCAACCAATCATACTGCTGCATTGTTCTAGGACCAATCAGACTGCTGCATTCTGAATCCTATTGTTCTAGGACCAATCAGACTGCTGCCTTTTGGATCCTATTGTTCTAGGACCAATCAGACTGCTGCCTTTTGGATCCTATTCAACTCAGTACATAACAAAAAAATTGGAATTACTAGTGGAAATTTATCATGATCAGAGATTGTGCTTGGAGATGCTCTAGTGCAGTGCTGAAAATCTCCCTCACTTTTTAAAAACCATTCATCATCAATTAAGTAGAAAAGAGACTGCATTCCAAAATCAGGGACGTCTTACCCATAGAGGCTGGTGGCGCAGGGCACCAGGGCGCCAAGTTCTGGAGGGCGCCAGGGAAGAGACAGAGGCTGGACATGGCACCTCCCTGCATCAGATCGGCACCTTCGCCCGCCTCCATGCCACGCCGTGCTCAGAGCCTCCGCCTGCCATGGCCACCACGGCACGAAGTGGCCAGCTGAACTGGGAGCTGCCACGTCCAGCCTCCGCCTCCTCTTCGCCGCTGGAGGAGCTGCCCTCCAGCCGCTGCCCACCTCCTCCAGCCCCGCAAAGCTGGGCGTGTCACTGGCAGCGCTGTCCTCCCTTAAAAAGGTCAGCAACTCTTGAAAACGGGGGCGGGCAGAGGGATGCACCATGGCGCCGGATATTCTTAAGACGGCCCTGTCCAAAATTATCATAGAATTGTTGAAGAAGGATCTTCTAAGCCGAACTTCCTGCAAAGCAGGAATCACAGCTCAAGTATCCCTGACAGATGGCCATCCAACCTCTGTTGAAAAATCTCCAGTGAAGGAGAGGCCACCACCTTCCGAGGGAGTCCATTCCACTGTTGAACAGCTCCCTTCTTGATCCATCTTCTATGCCCAATTTCCTCCACAAATTCCTTTGTTAGCCCCCTCCCTGTGGCTCACCTGTATGCCTGCTCTGCTTATGGCAATAGCAGGGGAGAATCACAATAGGTGGCTGTGCCAGACAACGGAATCCGTGCCTGGTGTTGAGTTTCCCATTTCAGCTACAGATTTAAAGCTAATGGGAGTGATCTGCAGATTTTCCTGCTTGAATTTGTCTGTGGTGGATTTCTTCATTCCACACACCATTGTGATGTTTAGGACAACTTCATTTGGTCAAAACAATAGTGGCTGTTGGAGAACCTACAAAAGTGGAGTCCCCAGGCCTATAAATTTCATGAGCTTCTAAAGAGGTAAATCAAGCCTGAATTCTCAGAGCTGGGTGCCTGGTTCAGCAAGAAGCACAGGGCAAGCTACTGTCTATCAGGCCAGGTCAAGGCTGAGATTTTCCTGCACATTCTTGGCACTTTCATAAGTTCAGTTCAGTTCAATTTATTGTGTTTAGTGAGCAGCCATTACACACAGAAAAATAATAATAATAATAATAATAAGAATGTTGCTAATAATAGTGGTTTACATTTCTCCTTCCTGACCTCTACAGGATAAATCATTTCTCATTCCCCCTTTAAGTTTCAGTGTTTCATTACACAAATCTGTAAAGCCTTGGTAAGAAATTTGGATGTTCTAAAGGATATAAACCTCTCTACATTAGACATCAAAAAACAGGTCTTTGCGAGACATGTCCCTCCTTTCTGCCATCTTAACAATGGGTGGAAGTAATTGTTTCTGAGGTCATTATAAAAAAGGGCATTCTAGGAGTACATGAGTTATGTCTCCTATTGACACAGAGTTGCAGCCACAAACTCTATCCTGCTCAGGAACTCCTTTATGTCAGTCCGTCGAATCTGCTAACGGAAGGATGTTTAGTCTTGCCTGTGTAAAGGTGATCCTCAATTTTAACATTTGGCAAATCTATCTTGGCAGGGATGCATAAAGGTAAAGGTAAAGGGACTCCTGACCATTAGGTCCAGTCGTGGCCGACTCTGGGGTTGCGGCGCTCATCTGGCTTTACTGGCCAAGGGAGCCGGCGTACAGCTTCCGGGTAATGTGGCCAGCATGACCAAGCCGCTTCTGGCAAACCAGAGCAGCGCACGGAAACGCCGTTTACCTTCCCGCTGGAGCGGTACCTATTTATCTACTTGCACTGGTGTGCTTTCGAACTGCTAGGTTGGCAGGAACTGGGACTGAGCAACAGGAGCTCACCCCGTCGCGGGTATTCAAATCGCTGACCTTCCGATCGGCAAGCCCTAGGCTCTGTGGTTTATTTTTTTTTTTAAATAAATTTTTATTAATTTTCCAATACATATTAAATAACAATACAAAACAATACAAAAACAAACAAACATATAAACATGTATAATTTCTTAACCTTCTTTTCCTTAAACCTTCTTTCAACGACTTCCCCATACCTCCTTTTTCTGCATCCTTGTTTTAAATTTTTCCAGCAACCCCTAATTTTATTTACTTATGGCAGTTCCTTTAAATCCTTTTTCCCATATCCACCGTAGGCTCTGTGGTTTAACCCACAGCGCCACCCGCGTCCCGCAGGGATGCATACAATGGAATAAAAAAACATACACTTAGTCAGATTGACAGATGTTGAGCTCAGTAGTTTGTGATTGCATCTTGGTGTCTCTAAGCCTTTGATTCTTTAGCTCTCTCAAAAAGATGAAATGGGGGGGGGAATGGAGTATTAATTCTTTAGCTCTCTCAAAACCCTGCGTCACAAGAAAGGAGGCAGAGGGTCCCAGCCTCGTGGCAGCAGATTCCATATCACATTTGCATGAGTTTGGGGTCATGTCTTCCAAAATTGTCATGAGGGATTTCGATACATGCTTGGTGGGGGCGGAATTAAACAAAAAAAACAGAGTTAGTCTAAGGGCTTTGGCTTGAATGGGCATTACACCCAGTTCTGCAGGGAGCAGTGCTATTTTAGTAGAGGTGGGACTGGCAGTGAATCAAAATTGGTCATGGCCCACAGTGTGCTCCAAAGAACATCTCTGGCAACACCCTGGTCTTATAAAGTTCTAAAATAGGCTGCAACAAGTTGCCCCCTTTCATAGGCTGGAATTGTAGTACAGTGGTACCTCGGGTTACATACGCTTCAGGTTACATACGCTTCAGGTTACAGACTCCGCTAACCCAGAAATATTACCTCGAGTTAAGAACTTTGCTTCAGGATGAGAACAGAAATCATGCTCCGGCGGCGCAGCAGCAGCAGGAGGACCCATTAGCTAAAGTGGTACTTCAGGTTAAGAACATTTTCAGGTTAAGAACAGACCTCTGGAACGAATTAAGTACTTAACCCGAGGTACCACTGTAGTCCATTTAAAGTTCTACCAGCTAAATAAGGTGCTTGATTGGAGCTGTGCAGACCATTAGCCTGCCCACTGAAAGAGCAAACTGAAATGAGAATAATTGCTCCAGTGTATTTCCTTCGAGCAACCAATTGTTAGTTTTCTTAGATTTGCCAAACATCATAACTTTAGTTTTTTGGTAATTTATAGTAAGATGCTCATTCTTGCAGTCCAAGGTGAACCAATTCAGCAGCCTGTGCAAGCCCAGGAAATCAAGGAAATCAAGATTGCATCATCTGGACACATTCATAAGGCAGTGTGAGGAAGCAGTTTCTCCTGATATCCTCTCAAACACTCTTGCAGTTTTTACATCTCTTCTCATGTAGGCTACCAATCAAAGCATATAATTTCCACTACACAATACCTTCTGCCCTTTGAAACTGTGGAGAGTCTCCAGGCTTGGGAATAGCTCAAAATCCATTGCTGCTACAACACAGACCCTCTTCCGAAACAGCCTTGCAGCAAAAAGGCCCTATCAAATGCAAGAAAAGACAGATTTTGATTATAAATCCAAAGATTCAAATCTCCATGGACCTGTCCAGAATTAGTGGGTCTGAATTACTAGCTGCTCTTGGGGGGTTACCTTTTGGTAATCCCAGATGGCATCCCATCCGTTCCACCCATTATAGTTGTGGATATTGGCCGTTTGATCTTGCTGGTTGACCTTCACCGCCTGGTGGGTGCTGATGTCGGTATTTCCTTGGTGCTTTACAGCAATAACCTAGGGAGTTTAAAAAAGGACTGTAATGGATGAGGCAGGGGGTAGTCATGCAGGAGGGGGGCTATGAAACTCTGCCTTGGCTGGGGATGGAGGGGGCTTCAGCAATTTTTCAAGTAGACTGTATCAAAGCTGGACATCAAGTCATCATGAAGATATATATTTTTTAGTATTATTTATTGAATGTATCTCCCGCCTTTTCTCCACAGAAAAAAGCAGGAGCACAGAAAGGGCAAAGTACCGTATTTGTCACTCTATAAGACGCACCAGACCACAAGACGCACCTAGTTTTTGGAGGAGGAAAACAAGAAAAAAAATATTCTGAATCTCAGAAGCCAGAACAGCAAGAGGGATTGTTGCGCAGTGAAAGCAGCAATCCCTCTTGCTGTTCTGGCTTCTGGGATAGCTGCACAGCCTGCATTCGCTCCATGAGATGCACACACATTCCCCCTTACTTTTTAAGAGGGAAAAAGTGAGTCTTATAGAGCAAAAAACACGGTATATCAATGACATATCCAGCATGACATCCAGCAATGACACAGTCCAGCAATGGGAAGGACAAGTGGGGGGCAAGCTCCTTGTTTGGGGGACACACCCTCCCCCACCCCTTCTGCCATCATCCATGCCAAAGAAGACCAGGGTGGCACATTTTTGCTTGTGATTTTGCCAGATATGCACACGTTTTTTAAACAATTCCCCTTAATATCATGCATTTCCACATGCTATTTTCTCTAATACATTCGTTTTTATGCACAGTTTTTCTTAACAGATGCATTTTTGTCTACAAAAAAACAATAACAAACAACAACAGTTGAAGAACTGCATCGCAAAATTCAGAGCAATGTGAATTCTGAAGGCTAGCTGTGTCTCTATTCACATTGTTTTAAGAAATTCAAATCAGGTGGGTCCATACTAAAATGTGAACCTGACTGAGTAAGTTTCTCCCTCGTCCTGGACTTCAGAACCTAATCTATCCTATCAGGCACCTGGGAAAGGCTTGCCCAGTGGAAATGCCCATAAAACAAAAAATAACCTCCTTAAATGGGGTCAGCCCCTTTCCCCCATCCCAACGTTGAGAAATGGTGACTTACATCACTGGCTGAAGAACAAGTCAGGGAGACAAGAAATACGAGGACAGCCTGAAGGAGAGATCAGATCTGCTCATTAGATAATTATTGCAGGTTAAATGGCCTGTTGAACAAAATGCAATGCAGTACGACAGGGGAAGGGCAGAATGGCAAAAGCTCCCAGGCTCAGTCTCTGCTGGCATCTCCAGGTGGGATTGGGACCTCTCAAAACATCTTCATGACCAGCTTGTCTTCCATGGCTACCATATCCACAAAGATATCCATCTCTCTTGCCCAGCAACTTGTTTCAGATTACAAACCTTCATAAGGCAATCAACCATGTCCATTCTTGCAGTGCAATCCCATTAGCCGATGGCACCAAAAGAAAACAATTGTTATCACTACCGTGGCGAAGCTGGAAGCAGTACTTACCAAAATCTTCATTTGATCCACCTGCCAGATGTTTCCGAAAAAGAGGATTGAAAAAATCTCAGACTTTATGCTTAAATAAAGTTTCCATATCAGCAATTCCAAGGTCCAGAAAGATTAGCGAGATCTGCAGCAACGTAAGTTGCTCCAGGCTGGCATTAATCCCAGCTAAAAGTGGTTGGCAAATAACCTAATCTTTTGTTTTAAACAGACTTCCAGCCAAGTCCTAAAAAGATTTTTTTTCACTAGTAAGTTAGATCCAAGCACAAAGAGATGTGCTCCTAATAGAAAGCTTTAAGGATGCAGACTTCATTCAGTGGCTGTAGTTGAGCGTGGCACTTGCAAGAACCTCAAGGGTGTGCTTGCCCACCGTCACCCGTAAGGGTGGCACAGGTCTGCAGGTATAAAGCAGAATACAAATTTTATTAATTATTATTATTATCAGGAGGGCTGAAGCTACTTCTGAGTCACAGAATTGTAGAATGATAGAGTTGGCAAGCCCATCAAGGGCCATCCAGTTCATACCTCAGCAAAGCCACTTCTGAGCTGGAGAGGAGGTGGGGTTGTGGGCTTCACGCCCCTCCCCATGCTCGTGGGGGCTGGCTCGCAGCCCCTGTGATATTGGGGGGAATCCTCGGACGTGTCATCTCCCTGGCCAGCCAATCGGCTGGCCCGGGAGGCGTGGCCAGCGTTATTTAGGGGCGGCGCGCCTGAGGATTTCCCTTTTTCTCCCAGCGCCCCAGCAGCTCCGGTTTTCCCACCCTCCCACCCTTTAGGTTTGGCCCTTTGACATTGCTATGGACTTCGGTTGGTCGCCGTCAAGGGGCCTGGTAGGAATTTTTCCCACTTGGCAAATTGGCACCAGCCATTTGGTTTTTCGCCTACCTCGTAGCAAATCGTCACAACTTCCTCGCCATTGGCGGTTAGGCATTGGTAAGGGTATTGTTATGCAGATGAGTGGGGGGTGGGAGGAAGCGCCATCACCTTCCCCCAAATTGAAGGGTAGTCCGGTAAAGGGTTCCGTGGGGCGTTGCCCTGTCCAAAGCCTATGGAGGTGTGGGCCTAAGGCACGCCCCCAAGTGGTGACCCCGGGGGAGCTCCTAGTTGATGTGCATCAGCAGGACTCCCCCTCCTGGTGGTTAACCCTTGCCGGTCTTCAAGCAAGCAGGCTGAAGCCGGTTAGTTGATAGGACCAATGCCTAAGCCAACACCGCTCAATTCCTGTAATCAATAAATTTGTGGCCTAATTCTACCCATTAACCTAAAATACTGGTATCTTGTGTCTTTATTTCTGAGGGGGGAGGCGGGAACTCGCCACGAAATGCAGGAATCACAGCTCCAGAATCCCTGACAGATGGCTATCCAACCTCTGCCTAACCTTCCAAGGAAGTCCATTCCACTCTGAAGCAGCTTTTACCCTCTGAAAGCTGTTCCTGGTGTTTATCTGGAATCTCTTTTCTTGCCATTGGAATCCATCGGTTCAGGCCTTCCCCTCTGGAGCAGCAGAAAACAAGCTTTAAAAATGTATATACTAAATGAAAAGGGATACATATGTGTGTATACAGTGGGGGAAATGTGCCCTGAAATGCTAATAAATCTACCACACAAATGATAATCTATGTTGGAAATGCAAAGAAAAAGAAGGTACTTTTTATCATATGTGGTGGACGTGTCCTAAGGTGGAAGACTTCTGGGAAAAGATTTATAATGAGTTGAAAAAAATGTTGAAAAATACATTTATTAAGAAACCAGAAGCCTTTCTACTTGGAATAATAGGACTGGAATTGCCCAAAAAAGATGTTAGACTGTTTTTGTATGCCACTACAGCGGCAAGACTTCTATTAGCCAAAAATTGGAAATCGCAAGAGATACCAACAATAGAAGAATGGCAGGTGAAGATGTTGGACTTTTTGGAGCTGGCTGACCTGACTGGAAGAATCCGCGACCAGAAGGAAGAAGAGATACAAGAGGATTGGAAGAAATTTAAAGAATATTTAGCTAAATATTGTAATATAAGATAAATAGAAAATTCTTGGAAGAAATTAATAGGCTTAGGGGTAGAATAAAAATATGTGCTAGTAAATATTAAGGATTAGAATAGTGATAAAGGAGAAGAGATTAGTAAATGAAAGGAGTTAATATTATTAGAAATATGAATTTGGATAACTGTTAAACAGGTGTTATAATGAAATTCAGTCAGAGGGGATTTGAGGAAGTCAGTTATTAATGTAAAGAAATTAGGGATTTGAAGTAATAACTTTTTTGTGTCTTTTTTCGTTGTTCTATGTCTTGTAATGTTTTTCTTTTTTCTTTGTGATAAATGTGAAAATCAATAAAAAATGAAGAAAAAAAAAGAAATGCTAATAAATGTACAGGAAAACTTAAAAAAATAATAATGAGGAAATGTGGTGAACTGGAAAGATGGAAGGAAGACAGAGAAACCTCTGGAATGCAACAAACAGTTTTTCTCCATTAATGCTGAGTGAATCAATTATGTCAATTCCAAGGAAAGCAGCTGGTCTAGAAGTCGACTGCATCATCCATGCTCTCCCTGCCTCTATGCTTATTCCAACAGTATTAGCATAACCCAAGAAAAGCACGATGTCAGCAGGGGCTGGGAGAGAAATTAATTGGGTTCACATTTTAATGCAAACTGATCTAATCCCATCATCATGCACACAGCAGGCAGCTCCTCTTCCAAAGAGGATCTGGGTGAAGATGGTTTGCACACAAACACACACACACCAAAACTGGCAGCACTCAGATCTTGCGCTATGCTATAAAAATATGTGGTTGTTGGTGACTGCTGAGAAAATACAGTCACAGAATTGTAGAATTGGAAGTTAGCACAGGATAAGGTAAGGGTAAAGGGACCCCTGACCATTAGGTCCAGTCGTGGCCGACTCTGGGGTTGCAGCGCTCATCTCGCTTTACTGGCCGAGGGAGCCGGCGTACAGCTTCTGGGTCATGTGGCCAGCAGGACTAAGCTGCTTCTGGCGAACCAGAGCAGCGCACAGAAATGCCGTTTACCTTCCCGCCGAAGCGGTACCTATTTATCTACTTGCACTTTGACGTGCTTTTGAACTGCTAGGTTGGCAGAAGCAGGGACAGAGCAACAGGAGCTCACCCCGTCATGGGGATTCGAACCACCGACCTTCTGATCAGCAAGTCCTAGGCTCTGTGGTTTAACCCACAGCTCCACCCACGTCCCTAGCACAGGATACAGCAGCACAATTGCTAGCAGGAACGAGGCCTTACCACCATATAGCACCTTTGCCCAGAGATCTGCACTGGTTGCCAATTTGCTACTGGCCCAAGTTCAAGGTGTGACTATTTGTATATAAAGCCCTTAACAACTTAGAACCAGTTTACCTATGAGATTGCCTTACCACACATGTGCCCACTTGACAGCTTGAATCAGTGCAATGGGCAGGTGCCACGTTAATACCCATTCCACGTTTGTAAGAATTCAATCTTTTAGCACCTATACTTTGGATGTATATACCTATACATCCTAGCCTTCTTTTTTCTTTTTTAAATAATTCTTATTGATTTTACAAGTGTAGAGTTACAACAGTACCAAATACATAACCATATTTAGAATCTTCACTGAATCTCCAGACTTTCCACCATCCCTTCCATGGGTCCTATTGTCAACATTTTCAACTGCATATTATTTCATAATCCATATTTTATATCTCTCCACATTGTCCATAGTGTTTCTTACATTACAAGTGTTGTTAAAATACTGCTAATGTTTTCATCTGCTTACAGTGGTCTCCTAAATATATCATATTTTTCCCCCCCATTCCTCGTTGAAGTTTTGGTCTTCTTGGTTCCTGAGCCTTCCGGTCAGTTTTGTCATTTTGGCATAGTCCAACAGCTTGGTTTGCCATTAATCTCTGGTAGGGACTTTGTCTTCTTTCCATCTCTGGGCCATTAGCATCCGTGTGGCTGTTGTTGTGTACATAAAATGTCTTTTCTGCTCCTTGGAACTCCTAGCCTATTGATATCAGGCAAAAACTTTCACTGTACAGTGGTACCTCGAGTTACATACGCTCCAGGTTACATACGCTTCAGGTTACAGACTCTGCTATCCCAGAAATAGTACCTCGGGTTAAGAACTTTGCTTCAGGATGAGAACAGAAATCGTGCTCTGGCGGTGCAGCGGCAGCGGGAGGCCCCATTAGCTAAAGTGGTGCTTCAGGTTAAGAACAGTTTCAGGTTAAGAACGGACCTCCAGAACAAATTAAGTACTTAACCCAAGGTACCACTGTACTCATTTCAACTCCTGCAAAAGCATATTGTTTTTGTTTAGACAAGCCTACCCAGATATTTAGACAGTTGTTGTGAGCTTTAATCTGTTTTTAGTCTGCTGTTACTTTAACTTTTCAAAAGTTTTGAATTGTGGTGGATTCTTCTTGATTATTTTATTGCTTTGTCTTTTTTGCAAACTGCTTTGAGGTTGGTTGTTGTTGTTTTCAATCAAGTATTAATATTATTAATGATAATAATCTTGTCTCTAATTTGGCTAGCTTTTAAAAGCAAACAAGTTGGGCACAGCTGCTGCACTAAATGGATGCTGGGTAAAGGTAAAGGTAAAGGGACCCCTGACCATTAGGTCCAGTTGTGGCCGACTCTGGGGTTGCAGCGCTCATCTCGCTTTATTGGCCGAGTGAGCCGGCGTACAGCTTCCAGCTCATGTAGCCAGCATGACTAAGCCGCTTCTGGCGAACCAGAGCAGCGCACCGGAACGCTGTTTACCTTCCCACCGGAGTGGTACCTATTTATCTACTTGTACTTTGACATGCTTTTGAACTGCTAGGTTGGCAGGAGCAGGGACAGAGCAACGGGAGCTCACCCCGTCATGGGGATTTGAACCACTGACCTTCTGATCGGCAAGTCCTAGGCTCTGTGGTTTAACCCACAGTGCCACCCGTGTCCCCTAATAGGTTAAAATCCAGGTGCAATGCCCAGACTTGTGGGCAGTGCCTGGCAATCCACAACCCCTAACGGTGCCCTCCAAAGTCACTTCTGACTGGGGATGTGGGACTCGGATGTAGTTAGAGTGGAGATCAGACTAATGAGGGCTGTTTTTGGATGTGCGTTTGGCTTCTTGAATGTGTTTGGCTCTCGCATAGCCAGGCAGGCGAGTTTGTGAGTGCTGAGAAGGAATCTATGTAAAGTATGTAGTGCTGACAGCTGCAAGGGCGAAGCAGCAGATCTGGGAATGCTGGGTGGGAACAGAATGATTGGGAGAGTGTTTCCTTTGGCCCAGCCCCCAGTCGAGGCAGGAGGCAGGAATGTGGAGGAAGCTATCGTGGGCACTGTGGGCAATTCTCCTGGCTCTCTGGCAATCTCTCTGGGCGGAGTCTCCTCCATTTATTCTTCGTTTTCGACAACTCATTGCCTCTGGGAAAATAGGGGACTAGAAATAAAAATTAAAAATAAATAATAATAATAATAATAAATAGGTCTCTTTAGAACTCACCATGTTCAGTCAAAAATTACAGTTCTAGAACTAGACTGTTCACATTCCTGTCGATGTACACTTGCCACATTACTAGTGCTGAGTTTTCAATCTGTATAATAATAATAATAATAATAATAATAATAATAATAATTTTATTTATACCCCGCCCATCTGGCTGGGTTTCGCCAGCCACTCTGGGCAGCTCCCAACAGAATATTAAAAGCACAATAAAAACAGCAGACATTAAAAACTTCCCTTGTGTTGACAAGACTACATTATCCAAAATGCTTATGCACCTTTGTAATTTCATATGGTCGTTAGGGATCTAAAGATCTCTCCGCTACTGTATCTGAACTTTAAAATATCCGCGGAAGAGGCCCTCATGCTGAGCCTAAAACAGCCATCACACACCTAGTGAGATCTCAAGCTGGTCTGTGAGGTTGCTTGGTGAACCTGGGGGGTTATGCCCAGTGCAGAAACATTCGTGTTTGAGGTCTGGCAGAGGCACTCGAGCAATCTGACCTTCTTACCTTTTTTGCCAATCAATGCCTTAGTACCAAAGATAAATGTGACAGTGATGGACAAAGACTGGATTCGTAGATCCCTCTATCCAAAGCCAAAACTGGGACAGCATCCCCGGGATATAAGCTTATGCCATTCCCTAGTTAAAGGATCATGAAGAAGCCCAGAGAAAAAGGACAAATAGAATTCAGAGGTACTAAAACTCAATTAATTCAAGACCTCAGTGGTGACACTCTGCCACAGAGACGGGAAATTAAGAAGACTTTTAAGTTTGTTGTTGTTGTTGTTTAGTCGTTTAGTCGTGTCCGACTCTTCGTGACCCCATGGACCAGAGCATGCCAGGCACTCCTGTCTTCCACTGCCTCCCGCAGTTTGGTCAAACTCATGCTGGTAGCTTCGAGAACACTATCCAACCATCTCATAACTTTTATATGCCTGTTGTCTTTGTCCATGGAGTTTTTTTGGCAGGGATACTGGAGTGGCTTGCCGGTTCCTTCTCCAGGTGGATCACGTTTGGTCAAAACTCTCCACTATGACCTGTTCATCTTGGGTGCCCTGCTCGGCGTAGTTCATAGCTTCTCTGAGTTATTCAAGCCCCTTCGCCACGGCAAGGCAGTGATCCATGAAGGGGACTTTAAAGTTAATAGCACACAAAGGTACGCTGTGCATCATAACAACCTGAGAGCAGGCAAGAAACCTGCCTTTGTTAGGTTTACAAATAGGAGGTCTTGAATCAGATATGGAAGAGGAGGACGCAGGGGTAGAGGAAGGGGGTGCGATGGGGGCAGGTCACCCCAGGTGTCACCACTGAGGGGGGTGACAAAATGCTGGGTGGCACTCACCGCGTGGCCTGCAGCGTGCCTGAGCCACATGTCTCTCCTGGGAGTGACATGGTGGCTTGAGCGCCTGCAGGCTCCGTGCTGACCCAAACGGCCCACCCGCCGCCTCCCCCTCAGCTGTAGGGCAACTGAGTGGGAGGACATAGGCAGACTCCTAGGAGGCCCTGAGGAGTGTCCTGCCCCGGCTCACCCCGCCCCACGGGCAGCTGGCCCCACCCCTGGGCACAGGGCACACACGCCACCCCAGGTGCCCGATTGGCTTGCTCCGCTGCTGGGAGGAAGAAGGCAGAGAAAGAGGGTGGATAAATTATGGACGGCAAGATTAGCAAAGAAAAGGAATAAATCGAAAGGAAGAACAACACAATGACGCAGTAATATTCATACTGACTCACTTGTAAATACCATCTCACTGGGTTAAGAAACATTAATATTAATAAAGGAGAAGAAGTTAGTAAATGAAAGAAGTTAAATATTATTAGAAATATGAATTTGGAGAACTGCTAAATAGGTGAAATTCAGTTAGAGGGGATTCGAGGAAGTCAGTTATTAACGTGATGAAATTAGGATTTGGAAGTCAAAATTTATTTTTATGTGCTTTTCTTTGTATTTTGTGTATTGTAATGTTCTTTTTTCTTTTAAGTGTGAAAACCAATAAAAAATTTTGGAGGGGAAAAAAGAAACATGCACTGTGCATGACATCATGTACCCATGCGCTGTGCACCCACAATGTTGGGTGGAACCCAATGCATCTGCACCCAGGGGGCTCAGGAAGAACAGACACGAGTGGGTTGGGGGGCTGCCACGCTCCCCCAGCATCTACTGCAGCTTCACCACACAGGCATTTCCACATGCTGGCTGGGGCTGATGGGAGATGCAGCCCAAAACCAAGAGGGCACCATATTTCGGGAGGCTGTCGTAGGGCCCTTGGCCCACCCATTCGTAGGAGAGGCAGCCCCATGTCAAGGGATGTTGGGCGACTTGCTCCAGCTCCAGAGATGTTGGGCAATGTGATCTCGCAGTGACCTATAAAAACTACAACTGCCAGTTGCCTTCCGGTTCATGATAAGATATCCTCAACGCGATTAGTGTGGGAAATCTCTCCAGGCTTTATTTAAGAGAGCAAAACAGCAATTGTCCTGGAGTCAATGAAATCAGTGTATGAGTTGTCATGACTTCAATGGCCATTGTTCCCTTATTTCCTCTTGTTCGCGGCTGTGTTTCTGCCTAGCCCTGCCCTTTAGTCTAACAAGAGGATTTGGCAGGAGATGGGCGCTCTAAAGGCATGAATTGACAACAATCAGCAATTGTACTGGCACAGTTGACGAAAGGCATTTCGATGCCAGAGACAAAGAAATAAAATAAAATTACTGAGGAACTTAGAAAGGAACCCTTTGCTGAGTCAGACCAATTAGCTCAATACTTACACTGAGGTGGTGAAATCCACCAGGCAGGGGCTTCAATAGCCTTGCCCACCTCCTCCTTGTTACCAATGTCCTTGCAGAGGCTGTGCAGCTGGATCATGTCCCCTGGGTCAGAGTTGGTCCCCCCTTAAGGGCACCCAAAAATGACTGCTTGGGGAGACTGCTGTGATAGCTCCACACCAAAGGTAACCAGATATTTTAGATGAATGCAATCCTTTTTTCACCAGGAACCCAGATCAACTAGCCATGACACTTAAGAACATCAGAAATGTCTGCTGGGTGTTGAAAAACACATTTATTAAGATACCAGAAGCCTTTTTACTTGGTATAGTGGGGGGTGAAATCCCAAAAAAAGATGTTACTTTTTTTTTTCTGTGTGCCACAACAGCTGCGAGAATATTATTAGAGAAGAATTGGAAGAAACAAGATGTACCAATTATCGAAAAATGGTAGATGAAGATGATGGACTATATGGAACTTGCCAAACTGACCAAGAGACTCCGAGACCAGAGAGAAGAGACGGTGGAAGAAGATTGGAAGAAGTTTAAAGAATATTTGAAAAAAATATGTTAATATTTAAATCTTAGAATAGCTTTGGAAGTGGATATAGGCTGTAGGGTTAGAAGTAGAAGACAGTGTATTTTAAAATAGCATTGTTTGTAAGGGATAATATGTGAAGATTTTAATGGTAAAAGTAAGTAATAAAAAAATGGTTAAAATATGTAAACTGCTAAAGATGAAGTAAAATGAAAATCAGAGAGGGGGGACTTGGGGAAGCTCACTTAACAATGTTTAGAAAAAATAAGGATAAGACAAGAATTTGTTTGTATTGTTTGGTTTTTCTGTTTGTGCTGTTTATTAGTGTTATAAAATTGTTAAGTTGTGGGTGAACATATCAGACGACACAGCGATTCTTCAAACAGCTCTCGTTTATTCACAGGCCTGGACAGAACTGAACTGAAGGGTTCAGTCAGCCTGCTTATATAGAGCTCCAGTACAATGTTACTGTAACAACTTTCTAAAACTATCCAATCACTGAACGTCACTTTCGATCCCTTATTTGCATAACTATCTACAGTATCCCCCTGCTGGCCCAGGGTGAGAACTTCAGTACATAACAAAAATGAATAATTTTTTTTTTGGGGGGGGGGGAGAAAAGGAAACGTCTCCATTAATTCGTCCAATCCTCCTTAAAAGCAAACTAGGTTGGTGGCCGTCACTGGTTCTTGTGGGAAGCAAGTTCCTTAGTTTAACGATGCCCTTGAGATAATAGCCTCACTTGAAGACAAACCAAACTATACTTCTCTGGTGGGTGCAATGAGTAAACTGAGAAAGAATGCAAAGGAAGAGCCATTGGTTCTGCCAGCCAGAGTACATAAGAACACTTTATCCACCTGTCTCCAGCCAAACCAAACTGGTGCGGAATGATAATGTCTCAGGTAGATTTCCACCAAAGCTCTTTGTACAAAGAGGGCACACTTAGTCTCCGGCTGAATCAACGGCATGGCACTGCCTTGAAAGCTAACAGAAAATATTTGAAAGTTCAATATTTGAGGTGTGTTCATCGAAGGGGTGGGGAGTAAACACACTGTGAAGCCAGAAACTCAGAAAAGAAAGCCAGGAAAGATTGCCAGCAACCTCCCTGAATATGTTGTTACTGCTGCAGAGGCCATTGTTGCTTTTGATGAGGAAAAGCTGCATTTGGGGGCATTTAGTTTAGAGAATAGGGACGCTGGTGGCGCTGTGATTTAACCACAGAGCCTAGGACTTGCCAATCAGAAGGTCGGCGGTTTGAATCCCCGCGACGATGTGAGCTCCCGTTGCTCGGTCCCTGCTCCTGCCAACCTAGCAGTTCGAAAGCACGTCAAAGTGCAAGTAGATAAATAGGTACTGCTCTGGTGGGAAGGTAAACGACGTTTCTGTGCACTACTCTGGTTCGCCAGAAGCGGCTTAGTCATGCTGGCCACATGACCCAGAAGCTGTACGCCGGCTCCCTCGGCCAATAAAGTGAGATGAGCGCCGCAACCCCAGAGTCGGTCATGACTGGACCTAATGGTCAGGGGTCCCTTTACCTTTACCTAGTTTAGAGAAGAATAGAGGTTGCAGCATGATGGAAGTGTACAAAATTATGCACATTAGGCAAAATTGCGTGCAGAAATGTGTATAGTAGGATAAATTGGCAATAAAATGCTTGTGAGTTTCCATGAAGAGTTTTTTAAATAATAAATTTGCAAACTCACATGGAAATGTTGGGGACTGGACTTAAGTGTAGAAATAGGAGGGAGTGAGAAAAACCACCATTGACTGACAGCTTCACTCATCCCTAGTGACAAGACAGTCTAACCCCTGCAGGAGACAGAAACAAAATCACAGCTCTAGTTGAGCCCTGAAGAAATGAGATCAAATCTGTTCTTCAATAAATTCTCCTACAGCCACAAATACCAGGACTTCCCTTTTTAGTTTCTGTCGCCTCACACACCTAACACAGCCCCCTCTCTGGAAGTTACAAAGGTGTCTTCAGGTGACAGATCAGCATTACCCACATGTCCTCTGTAGCTTGGAGTGCCTCCTACCATTTTCATCTTGTTTTCTATGGCCATTCCTGGACAGTAATAGCCTGGCCACTGCAGCCCATGCATTCGCAGCCTCCAGGCTGGATTACTGCAATGCACTCTGCGTGGGGCTGTCCTTGGCACCGGCTCAGCAGCTCCAGCTGGTGCAGAATGCAGTCGCCAGATGGCTGGCGGGGGCTTCTGGTTGAGAACATGGGACTCCCTTGTTAAAGAACTGCATCAGCTACCCACGGGTGGCACTGTGGGTTAAACCACAGAGCCTAGGACTTGCTGATCAGAAGATCGGTGGTTCGAATCCCCGCGACGGGGTAAGCTCCCGTTGCTCGGTCCCTGCTCCTGCCAACCTAGCAGTTCGAAAGCACGTCAAAGTGCAAGTAGATAAATAGGAACCGCTCTGGCAGGAAGGTAAGCGGCGTTTCCATGCGCTGCTCTGGTTCGCCAGAAGCAGCTTAGTCATGCTGGCCACATGACCCAGAAGCTGTACGCCGGCTCCCTCGGCCAATAAAGCGAGATGAGCGCTGCAACCCCAGAGTCGGTCATGGCTGGACCTAACGGTCAGGGGTCCCTTTACCTTTACCTATCAGCTACCCACTCTCTACCGAGCCAGGTTCAAGATTCTTGTATTAATCTGCAAAGCCCTGAACAACATACTGTAGGTCCCAGATACCTCAGGGATTGCCTGAAGGCTTATCAGGGCTGTCTTACCCATAGGCACTAGGGGTGCGGGGCGCCTGGGCGCCAGGCTCTTAGGGGCACCAGGCTAAGAGTCCGGGGCCCGAGAATTGAGCCTGCCAGTCAGTTGGAGTGCTGTGGTGGGCTCTTCTTCGCTGCAAATTCAGGGGCGACCGAGCCAGCGAGATGCTGAGGCAGGCGGCCAGCTCCGCCCTCCTGCGCGCCCGGGACCTGACAACCGGGGGGGCACCCGGCGGATCTTTGCACCCCGGCACCCCATATGCTTAAAACAGCCCTGAAGCTTATATTCCATCTTGATCACTGAGATAATTTGCAGGAATGTTGTTCCCCAAGCTGGCAACCCTCAGTGGGTTATACTGAGTGACTGGCCCTAGGTCACCCAATGAGCTTTGTGGCCAAGTGGCTATTCGAACCCTGGTCGCCCAGGTCCTAGTTCAATACTTTAAGCACTGCACCACGCTGACTCTTGTTCAATCCTTCCACAACAATTAATTGATGTCTCTTTTTAATTTTTGGTTGCATTTATTCTACAGTTTCATATTTTAATTGCTGTAAACTGCTTTGATTCGTGTTTATTACATGTTGTTGTTTAGTCGTTTAGTCGTGTCCGACTCTTCGTGACCCCATGGACCAGAGCACGCCAGGCACCTCTGTTCTCCACTACCTCCCGCAGTTTGGTCAGACTCATGTTTGTGGCTTCGAGAACATTATCCAACCATCTCATCCTCTGTCGCCCCCTTCTCCTTGTGCCCTCCATCTTTCCCAGCATCAGTGTCTTCTCCAGGGAGTCTTCTCTTCTCATGAGGTGGCCAAAGTACTGGAGCCTCAGCTTCACGATCTGTCCTTCCAGTGAGCACTCAGGGCTGATTTCATTCAGAATGGAGAGGTTTGATCTTCTTGCAGTCCATGGGACTCTCAAGAGTCTTCTCCAGCACCATAATTCAAAAGCATCAATTCTTCGGCGATCAGCCTTCTTTATGGTCCAGCTCTCACTTCCATACATCACTACTGGGAAAACCATGGCTTTAACTATACAGACCTTTGTTGGCAAGGTGACGTCTCTACTTGTCAAGATGCTGTCTAGGCCTGTCATTGCCCTTCTCCCAAGAAGCAGGCGTCTTTTAATTTCGTGGCTGCTGTCACCATCTGCAGTGATCATGGAGCCCAAGAAAGTAAAATCTCTCACTGCCTCCATTTCTTCCCCTTCTATTTGCCAGGAGGTGATGGGACCAGTGGCCATGATCTTCGTTTTTTTGATGTTGAGCCTCAGACCATATTTTGCGCTCTCCTCTTTCACCCTCATTAAAAGGTTCTTTAATTCCTCCTCACTTTCTGCCATCAAGGTTGTGTCATCTGCATATCTGAGGTTGTTGATATTTCTTCCGGCAATCTTAATTCCAGTTTGGGATTCATCCAGCCCAGCCTTTCGCATGATGTATTCTGCGTATAAATTAAATAAGCAGGGAGACAAAATACAGCCTTGTCGTACGCCTTTCCCAATTTTGAACCAATCAGTTGTTCCATATCCAGTTCCAACTGTAGCTTCTTGTCCCACATAGAGATTTCTCAGGAGACAGATGAGGTGATCAGGCACTCCCATTTCTTTAAGAACTTGCCATAGTTTGCTGTGGTCGACACAGTCAAAGGCTTTTGCATAGTCAATGAAGCAGAAGTAGATGTCTTTCTGGAACTCTCTAGCTTTCTCCATAATCCAGCGCATGTTTGCAATTTGGTCTCTGGTTCCTCTGCCTCTTCTAAATCCAGCTTGCACTTCTGGGAGTTCTCGATCCACATACTGTTTGAGCCTTCCTTGTAGAATTTTAAGCATAACCTTGCTAGCGTGTGAAATGAGTGCAATTGTGCGGTAGTTGGAGCATTCTTTGGCACTGCCCTTCTTTGGGATTGGGATGTAGACTGATCTTCTCCAATCTTCTGGCCACTGCTGAGTTTTCCAAATTTGCTGGCATATTGAGTGTAGCACCTTAACAGCATCATCTTTTAAAATTTTAAATAGTTCAGCTGGAATACCATCACTTCCACTGGCCTTGTTATTTGCAGTGCTTTCTAAGGCCCATTTGACTTCACTTTCCAGGATGTCTGGCTCAAGGTCAGCAACCACACTACCTGGGGTGTACGAGACATCCATATCTTTCTGGTATAATTCCTCTGTGTATTCTTGCCACCTCTTCTTGATGTCTTCTGCTTCTGTTAGGTCCTTACCACTTTTGTCCTTTATTATGGTAATCTTTGTACGAAATGTTCCTTTCATATCTCCAATTTTCTTGAACAGATCTCTGGTTCTTCCTATTCTGTTGTTTTCCTCTATTTGTTTGCATTGCTCGTTTAAGAAGGCCTTCTTGTCTCTCCTTGCTATTCTTTGGAAATCTGCATTCAATTTCCTGTATCTTTCACTATCTCCCTCGCATTTTGCTTGCCTTCTCTCCTCCGCTATTTGTAAGGCCTCGTTGGACAGCCACTTTGCTTTCTTGCATTTCCTTTCCATTGGGATGGTTTTCGTTGCTGCCTCCTGTACAATGTTACGAGCCTCCATCCATAGTTCTTCAGGCACTCTGTCCACCAAATCTAAATCCTTAAACCTGTTCGTCACTTCCACTGTGTATTCATAAGGGATTTGACTTAGATTGTATCTTACCGGCCCAGTGGTTTTTCCTACTTTCTTCAGTTTAAGCTTGAATTTTGCTATAAGAAGCTGATGATCTGAGCCACAGTCAGCTCCAGGTCTTGTTTTTGCTGACTGTATAGAGCTTCTCCATCTTTGGCTGCAGAGAATATAATCAATCTGATTTCGATACTGCCCATCTGGTGATGTCCATGTGTAGAGTCGTCTCTTGTGTTGTTGGAAAAGCGTGTTTGTGATGACCAGCTTGTTCTCTTGACAGAACTCTATTAGCCTTTGCCCTGCTTCGTTTTGATCTCCAAGGCCAAACTTGCCAGTTGTTCCTTTTATCTCTTGATTCCCTACTTTAGCATTCCAATCCCCTATAATGAGAAAAACATCCTTCTTTGGTGTCACTTCTATAAGGTCTTGTAAGTCTTCATAGAATTGGTCTATTTCAGTTTCTTCAGCACCAGTGGTTGGTGCATAAACTTGGATTACTGTGATGTTAAAAGGTCTGCCTTGGATTCGTATTGAGATCATTCTATCATTTTTGAGATTGCATCCCAGTACAGCTTTCGCCACTCTTTTGTTGACTATGAGGGCTACTCCATTTCTTTTACGGGTTTCTTGCCCACAGTAGTAGATGTGATGGTCATCCGAACTGAATTCGCCCATTCCCGTCCATTTTAGTTCACTGATGCCCAGGATGTCAATATTTATTCTTGCCATCTCATTTTTGACTACCTCCAACTTACCTAGGTTCATGGTTCTTACATTCCAGGTTCCTATGCAATATTTTTCTTTACAGCATTGGACTTTCCTTTCGCTTCCAGGCATATCCGCAACTGAGCGTCCTTTCGGCTTTGGCCCAGCCGCTTCATCAGCTCTGGATCTACTTGTACTTGCCCTCCGCTCTTCCCCAGTAGCATGTTGGACGCCTTCTGACCTGAGGGGCTCATCTTCCAGCGTCATAACTTTTATATGCCTGTTGTCTTTGTCCATGGAGTTTTCTTGGCAAGGATACTGGAGTGGCTTGCCGGTTCCTCCTCCAGGTGGATCACGTTTGGTCAAAACTCTCCACTATGACCTGTTCATCTTGTGTGCCCTGCTCGGCGTAGTTCATAGCTTCTCTGAGTTCTTCAAGCCCCTTCGCCACGGCAAGGCAGTGATCCATGAAGGGGGTTTATTACATAGTTATATATAAATATTTTGAAAGGGAAATAAACGATATGGGAAATATGGGGCATTCAGCAGTGCTTTTTAATTGAGAGAACATTCCTCCTGGATATAGCTGAAACGTTGATGCAAGAATCACATAATAATCAGAGTGAACTGTGGCCGTGGCCAAGCTAAATGGCCACCAGGGGGCAAGGGATTACAACAGTCAGAAAGCATTTCTTTCAGGACTTCCCAGGTCTTTCTTGGCCAAGATACATTTTGCCACTGGAAGCAAAGGACAAGATGGTGCCTCCCCATCTCCCCTTTCTGACTGGACTGGCAACCAATTCTCCCTTCAGAGCAGGCAGTGGAGCAGCCTCCTTCTCCTCCACCACTACACCTGAGGTCAGCAGGAGAGGCTGGGAGGCAAGCAGGGAGCAGGGTCAAGGACAGCACTTGGGACATTTCTAATCCAGGTTTTCCCTACTGCAGTCCAGGCCTGTGGTCAGTGGCAAATCTACATTTGGGGGGCCCTGAAGCTTGAACTGTTACGGGGGGACCTTCACAACTGGCAACCAGGACTGGGTAACCACCGCTATCAGTGGGATTCCTCTAGGACAGATCACCACAATTTTATTTTATTTTTAATTAACTACCTCAGATTTTGATTAAAATTGCTGTACAGTGGTACCTCAGGTTTCATACGCTTCAGGTTACAGACTCCGCTAACCCAGAAATAGTACCTTGGGTTAAGAATTTTGCTTCAGGATGAGAACAGAAATTGTGCTCCGGTGGCACAGCGGCAGCAGGAGGTCCCACTAGCTAAAGTGGTGCTTCAGGTTAAGAACAGTTTCAGGTTAAGAACAGACCTCCGGAACGAATTAAATAAATAATAATAATAATAATAATTTATTATTTATACCCCGCCCATCTGGCTGAGTTTCCCCAGCCACTCTGGGCGGCTCCCAATCAAGTGTTAAAAACAGTATAGCGTTAAATATTAAAAACTTCCCTGAACAGGGCTGCCTTAAGATGTCTTCTGAATGTCAGGTAGTTGTTTATCTCTTTGACATCTGATGGGAGGTACCACTGTCACAGGTGTGAATACAGATTCCCTACACCTTATCGTTTTTGAGTCGTGCGACTCAAATTGCTTCTGCTAGACCCAATTTTTTTTAGCAAAGTAGACTGAAGTCACTTCCGGGGACCCTCTGGGATTAGGTGCCCTGAAGTATAAGCTTCATTCGTTTCGTGGCAGATCCGTTACTGCCTGTGGTGAGTTGTTTTTCTTTCTTTTTTTAAGGAGTTGTTACAGTCATTTGGAGTTCACCAAATGGGATCAGAATCAGTTCTCCTTGCCACTTGGTTCTTTCATTGTTCGGGTTACAAAGCGAAGCCCACCCAATCTCGGCATGCAGCGTGAGCACATCTTACGCAGAGGAGGCGACTCAGTTCCAAGGTTTCAACACATACATGGAAATCACATCCACCCAAAACCTTTGGAGCTGCCCCATGGCTAGTGGGAGAAGTGGGTAGAGGGAGAGCGCACAGGATTCCCAGAGACCACATCCCAAGTGGGGCTGCCCAGCAAGCGAGGCAAGGGAGCCTAAAAGCTCTTTTATCCCCAGGTACTCCAAGCAAACTTGCTGCGAACAGAGCTGACTTATAGAACTGTCGATCTGGAAGGGGACACCAAGGATCATCCAGTCCAACCCGCAGCAATGAAGGAATCACAGCTAAATATAGATATTAGTTGATCTCTATATACAGTGGTACCTCGGGTTACATACGCTTCAGGTTACAGACGCTTCAGATTACAGACTCCGCTAACCCAGAAATAGTACCTCGGGTTAAGAACTTTGCTTCAAGATGGGAACAGAAATTGTGCTCCGGCGGCGCAGCAGCAGCAGGAGGCGCCATTAGCTAAAGGGGTGCTTCAAGTTAAGAACAGTTTCAGGTTAAGAACGGATCTCCGGAATGAATTAAGTACTTAACCCGAGGTAAAGGTAAAAGGACCCCTGACCATTAGGTCCAGTCGTGGCCGACTCTGGGGTTGCAATGCTCATCTCGCTTTATTGGCCGAGGGAGCCGGTGTACAGTTTCTGGGTCAAGTGGCCAGCATGACTAAGCCGCTTCTGGCGAACCAGAGCAGCGCACAGAAATGCCGTTTACCTTCCTGCCGGAGCAGTACCTATTTATCTACTGGCACTTTGACATGCTTTTGAACTGCTAGGTTGGCAGGAGCAGGGACCGAGCAACGGGAGCTCACCCCGTCACGGGGATTCAAACTGCCAACCTTCTGATTGGCAAGTCCTAGGCTCTGTGGTTTAACCCACAGCGCCACCTGCGTCCCAATTACCCGAGGTACCACTGTACTAATATTGATGCTGGTAGATTTAAAAACAACCACCGCACCTCACATCAATATATTCCCCCGGAGCTGCAAGTACAATTTTCTCCAACGGAAACATCGCTGACTGTCACGTTTGCTCTGGGAATGTTTGGAGGTGTTTGACACAAACACATTAGCGTGATGTCCCCGGGGGCACTACTTGGAGAGCCACTCCAGGGCTCTCTGCCACCAATGGGAGATAAGCCCGGACCTTGAGCACCAGAGGCTGCTGCTGGGCAGAGGGGGGAGGTTGTTCCATGTACTCACTGAGATAAGCTGCCGTCCACACCTCAAAGCGCACTTGCCTCTGCCAAGCGGGCTTGAGAAAAAGACCTCTCTGCACACTCACCCGCTCTGTGCAGAGTCTCAGAGACACTCAGAAAGTCAAGAAGCGTCTTGCTGCTTGGCATATCGCTCCAAGGATCCGTACCCTATTGAGGAGCATCCCTGGTACTCTGCAGACTGAGGAAGAGTGTGCTGGGCCAAGGGGTAACCTGTGAAACACGGTCCAGAACCAGTCCAGAATCCAAGGGTTCTGCTAGTAGTCAGTCCAACAGGCCAAGGCAGGAAAACAGGCAAGGACAGAGGCAGGATCTGGCATTCAGCACTGTTGCTCTCTCAACCTGGGGCAGGGTCTGACAGCCTTTTATCTTTGTCGGGGTAGCGGCCGGTCCTGATCCCCGGCAACTTACCTCCCTGTCTCGCCTGAAAGCGAGCACTCCTCCTGCGAGTACTCAAGTCTCTCCTTCTCTCAGACCTGAGTCTCTGCAGCTCGGGAGATGTCGGTGGGTTACTAGACCCAGGGGCCGCCTCAGCCTCCCCTGACCCGACCGGTAGTGGAGCAGCTGTAAGTGATGGCCCAGCTGAAGGCAACGAGGTAATCCCCACATCTGACTCGGCCCAGCTGGGGCTTGTTGCAGGGGAACCTGTGCAGACTGGGACTCTTCAGGATCAGGCCCCAGACTTGGTTCAGGTGATGCCTGAGGCAAAGGATCCGGTGCAGACTGAGACTCCTCTGAGCCCGAGTCCCAGGCCATCACAATGAGGACTGGAATTCTCCCTCATGCTACGTGAACCAGATTATAATACGTGCTCACCTGTGGCGAACAGCTGAGGGCGTTCTTACCTTCATTATTTTCCTGGTCCCAAAGGATACCGTTACCAGTGAGGCCCAGAATTTGGAAGCGGTACGTACTTAGAATTCAGATCCAAATCAAATCCAAACTCAGTTGCTGGAGATGGAAATTAATTCATTCAGAACTGAGGGAGCCAATATGCAGAGAGAGGTGGTCCCTGAAACTGGGGGTAGCACACAGCCGTTGTGGTTAGAGCAGTTATGGATAGCATTATCCTACACCGATTCATCTCATTCCCCTCTAAAGCCACCTAGGTTGGTGGGGGCCATGACATTTGGGGGTGTATGTGACAGAGCTTAACTAGGAGTTATGTAAAGAAGTCCTTCCTTTTGTCTATTCTGAATCTTCCAGCGTTCAGTTTCATTGGATGGCCCTCATTATTATGAAGAGAGAGACATTCCCCCTCCAACATTTCTCCGATGAAAATAGGGATGTCCCATTCCATAATGATAATTTCACTGTTTATACCCCACACATCTTATTGGGTTGCCCCAGCCACTCTGGGCATCTTCCAACATATATAAAAACATAATTAAACTTTCTTTTTTTAAAAAAAACCTTCCCTATACAGGATTGCCTTCAGACGTGATGGATAACTCCATATGCTCCAATATTTCTCCAATGAAAATAGGGACGTCCTAAGGAAAAGCGGGACATTCCAGGGTGAAATCAGAAACCGGGATGGCTTCGCTAAATCAGGGACATCCCTGGAAAACAGGGACACTAGGAGGGTCTGGAAAGAGAGAAATGCTTGTACAGCCATACCTCAGGTTACAGACGCTTCAGGTTGCGCGTTTTCGGTTACAGACGCGCCGAAACCCGTAAGTACCGGAATGGGTTACTTCTGGGTTTCGGCGCTCGCGCATGCACAGAACTACTAAATCACACTTTGTGCATGCGCAGAAGCGCCGAATTGCAACCCGTGTGTGCGCAGACGTGGCACTGCAGGCTGCGGACGCTGCGGGTTGCGAACATGTCTCCCGCACGGATCATGTTTGCAACCCGAGCGTCCACTGTATACACTTCCATTCTTCTCCTTCCCTTTCTCCCTTGGACAAAATAGCTCCAGATGCCATGACCTGTAGGGGAGTTGCTCCAGCCCCCCAGTCACTCAAGTTGCTTTGCTCTGCACCTTTAGAAAGGAACATATTGGGGTTGAGCTGCATGTTCTCTTGCATCCCTTCCAGCCCTGTGATGATATTATAACCATAAGATCAGACTCTGCAGGAGAGGAGCATTGCTAAATAAATGGCCAGGCCAGTTGCTTTGTTAAGTAAATCAGTTAGGTCTGCTAAGTATCTGCTTTGTTGTGCAAACTTGGGCCAAAGTGTTAGGAGCATCCTACTCTCGTGTAGGACTCTGGCAGAGACACTGGCATGTTCTCTCCCTCCTGGTCAATCATTCGGGAGCTTCAAAAGCTTTCTCCAACCCGAACATCACAGCGACTGATGCCTTGGAGACATTAGCACACTTAGGGATCCGCAGAGTATTCGCAGTTTGCGTAACACAACCAACAATACAGCATTTTGGCTAATCTACTTTATTTACATATAATACACCTGGAGCATTCTGACTTAGCTCCTGCCTCTTTCTCATCAGACAGCAGAGAGAAAGAAGAAAGTGTTGAATGGTTTCTTTAAATGTAAAGGTTCATCATTGTTCCACCCGATGTGTATGTCTTTAAGGGGCCAGAGCAAGGACCAGAGTAAGATAACGAGACCCAGCTTTACAGCTGTGAAACATAGCAGGTGCTGCTGAGTTGTATTGATTAAGGTGTGTCAGCATTTGGGTGTAGTATATAAGGAGCAGCACCTAGTTCTCCCATTACCCTGGGGGATGGGTTGGTGGTTGGGTCTGGTTTGGTTGTTGATGTATTTAGTGTAAAAGGAGTTTTTGTTTTTTTTATTAAAACCTTGTTTAAGTTATTTTTGAGTCCCTTTTTTAATGCATGGTCTCCCCAGCAAGCTCTCTGCAGCGCTACCATACTGCAAACAGCCAACAGAAAGGACAATAGTCCTACTTCACAGAACACAGTAATACCAAAACATCCTGTCTCCGTCACTTCCCACTCTGTGGAGTCAAAACATACACCGTCATGTGAAAGAAAACAATCCCATGACTGCAATCATGGAGCCGGAATTCTAACAGGGAGTAGGCCACCTGAAGCTCCTTGGAGGAAAAGTAGGATATAAATTCAATTAACAACTCTGTGAGCCTCCTTGGGATTTGGTGCAAACAGGTGAGTCCCAGGGATGCACCATGTGAAAACTGTGCTGTGGCTGCTCACTTATAAACAAATAAAAATAATGTCCATGCTTTGTGAAATTAATATAGTCTGATTCCACCTTTGCTTGTAACAATGTTTAACCCAGTAGTTCCCAAACTTCTGGGGGGGCACTCCCTCCTTGGTTGCATAAACTCATCCCGTGTCTCCTACCCTATAAAACACATTATTCAGAATAGCAATTTCCACAGCCCACTAAGGAAGAAAATAACACAATAAATAACACAATAAAATTCAGCAAAGGATATTGCATTAAAAATATTTTTGTGCATTCTTACTAAAGAAAGGGTGAAATAAATTTACACTTGAAATATTTATATACCACATCCACAAAAACCTTCACCTATCACAGATGTACAATAACACATTCATATAAGAAATTCAATAGCTATTGCCAATAATTGACTATCTTGTGTCAACTCAGCACTGTATCTACAAACAAAATAAATAAATTAATAATAATAATAATAATAATAATAATAATAATAATAATAATAATATATTTATACCCCGCCCATCTGGCTGAGTTACCCCAGCCACTCTGGGCGCCTCCTAATCGAGTGTTAAAAACAATACAGCACTAAATTTTAAAAGCTTCCCTAAAGAGGGTTGCCTTCAGATGTCTTCTAAAAGTCTGGTAGTTGTTCTTCTCTTTGACATCTGGTGGGAGGGCATTCCACAGGGCGGGCGCCACTACCGAGAAGGCCCTCTGCCTGGTTCCCTGTAACCTCACTTCTCACAGTGAGGGAACCGCCAGAAGGCCCTCGGCGCTGGGCCTCAGTGTCTGGGCTGAACGATGGGGGTGGAAATGCTGTTAAAGGCTGCAGAACTTTGAAATGTAAGGAAAATGAAGGTACATTCTTTCACCTTTGGTGGACGTGTCCCAGGATTAAGGCTTTCTGGGAAATGATATATAATATATTCAATAATGAATTGAAAAAGGTATTTAAATAAGAGGCCTTTAAATACCTTAAAGAGGTATTTAAATAAGAAACCAGAGGCCTTTCTCTTGGGTATGTCTGGCCAAGTGGTGCCAAAGAAGGACAGAACTTTCTTATGTATGCTACAACAGCAGCAAGAATACTTATCGCAAAGTATTGGAAGACGCAAGATCTACCCACGCTGGAAGAATGGCAGATGAAACTGATTGACTGTATGGGATTGGCAGAAATGACGAGCAGAATCCGTGACCAGGGAGAAGAGTCGGCTGAAGAAGATTGGAAAAAGTTTAAGGACTATTTACAGAAATATTGTAAAATTAAGGAAAGTTAAATGGTGTTGGATTGAAATTGAGTGGTTTCTAGCTGTAATGATATAAAGGAACATAGATGGGGGGGGAAAGGGTTTGAAAAATAAGGTAATGTTATAAGCTGTAATGCTTTAAACGAAGGATTTGCTGAACAAATAACTTTAATTGGGATACAAGGAGGAGAAGTATGAGGAGGTCTGAGAAATTTGTTATTTTAAAGTATGATTTATGAACTTCATGTCTGTTTTAATGTCTTTGTTTGTTCTGTTTTTGTTTGTTTGTTTAAAAAATTGGAAAATGTAATAAATATTCTTCAAAATAAATAAATAAAGGCTGCAAAACTTTAAATAGCAGCAAGGTATCCACATGCTCCCTGGGCCAACGCTGAAAGGACGGGGGTGGTGGTGGATGGCAATACAGCTTCTTGCCAAGGGCACAAGAGAGCCAAGCGACGCCTCTGCATATGAAGTAAGGAAGATGTTTCGCTCCAGGCTGCAGCCTGGTCTATTGAAAATAAGTTGGAAGGGTCCACTTCCAACTCCCCTTGCCTAGATCACCCCACCATCTCCCAGGGGGTGGTACCGCCCACTTTGGGAACCACTGATTTAACTTAAAGCAAAGATTCCATTTTTCTTGCAGACAGCCCTCTGCTCCTTAAATGTTGTTGGCACTGATAACCGGAGGGAGCTCATTTCAAAGCTAAAAAGAAACCTGCTCTTTTTGAGCTTTGAGCATCCAACGACAGAAAAGCAAACTCCATGGAGCAGAGCCTCCAGCCCCCTGAGCAGAGGGGGGGGGGAGCCCCACATGCTTTTCTACAAACACATTCAGAAATTGCTCCTGGGAATTTTGACTCTCGAGGGTTCAGAGTTTCCCAGTGGAATTCTCATTAAGGATAAGAATGCAGGTCTCGAAATAGCACCAAAGCAGAGCGAGGCAGGCAACATTGGAAATTTGCGGAAAGATTTTGGGCAGTCGTCTTGCTTTTGTCAATGTCATGGAAGACACTCTTTTCAGCTTATCTGACACCCAAACGAATACCAAACTTGCAACGAAATAAGGGGTTGACAAGGGAGAGAATTCAAAAAATGTCCAGCGAGAACTTTCCCCCTTCTGGAGGCAAGAGCCTCTTTGTTCAAGAGCCTTCCGTTGACTTGAGGATCTTGCAATAATCTCAAAGGGAAACGAAGCTCCGCTGGAGCCTTACATGAATTCAGTGGTGGGCGATTAAGCAGTTCATTCCATAGGGCATGCAACACAGAGTTACACCCATAGCGAAATCAGAGGATTCGATGCATTCATGGAGGATAAAGCTACTGATGGCTACTAGCCATGATGGCCATGTTCTGCCTTCATAGCTGGAGGTGGCAATATTTTTGAATACCACTTCCTGGAGACCATGGGAGGGGGAAATACTTGCAGGCTTCCTATTGATGCATCTGGTTGGCCACTGTGAGAAGAGGATGGTGGACTAGATGGGCCATTGGCCTGATCCAGCAGGCCCTTCTTATGGTAGGATAAAGATGTGGATTGTTGTTGTTTAGTCGTTTAGTCATGTCCGACTCTTCGTGACCCCATGGACCAGAGCACGCCAGGCACTCCTGTCCTCCACTGCCTCCCGCAGTTTGGTCAGACTCATGTTTGTAGCTTCAAGAACACTGTCCAACCATCTCGTTCTCTGTTGTCCCTTTCTCCTTGTGCCCTCCATCTTTCCCAACACCAGGTTCTTTTCCAGGGAGTCTTCTCTTCTCATGAGGTGGCCAAAGTATTGGAGCCTCAGCTTCAGGATCTGTCCTTCCAGTGAGCCCTCAGGGCTGATTTCCTTCAGAATGGATAGGTTTGTTCTTCTTACAGTCCATGGGACTCTCAAGAGTCTCCTCCAGCACCAGAATTCAAAAGCATCAATTCTTCAACGATCAGCCTTCTTGATGGTTCATCTCTCACTTCTCACATCTCACTAAGATGTGGATTAGTTTTTTGCAAATTCTTCTCCACTGCTATCTTTGTCTCTACCTGATTCTCATACGCACTCTGTGTGAAAACGGTAAGGTAGTTTAGGCCAAGAGGCAGTGACTGTCCCAAGGTCACCCCACAAGCTTCATGGGCACTTGTGGACTCAAACCGTGGTCTCACAGGTCTGTGGCCAGTACCAGAACCACTACACCACACGGAACTCCATCTCTTTAGCATACTCTCCTGTTGTGCTGGGCCCGGGGGTAACCTGAACAACGCAGTCCAGGTCCAGTCCCAAGGAGTCAGTCTAACAGGGCCAAGGCAGGAAACCAGGCAAGGTCAGGCACAGAGTCTCAGGCAGGTTCTGGCAAACAGCAATATTGCTCCTGCAACCTGGGGCGGGGTCCGACAGCCTTTTATCTTTGTCGGGGTAACGGCCAGTCCTGATCCCCCAGTGACTCACCTCCCTGTCTCGCCCGAAGGCGAGCACTCCTCCTGCGACTACTCAGGTCTCTCCTTCTCTCAGACCTGAGTCTCTGCAGCTCGGGAGACGTCGGTGAGTTACTATACTAGACCCAGTGGCCGCCTCAGCCTCCCCTGACCAAACTGTGGGATGTAAACACAGGAGCAGTCAATGACAACATTCCTAGAGTGTACATGTTAGAACATGGGGAGGGATGTCTGTCTAGCAAGCAGGTAAACTTCCTGGGGACGGACTTCCTCCGCATGTGACCAGAGGTGGGTGTGGCCTCACCTGTGCAGGTAATGACAAAAGCACAGGGCAGGCAGTCACTCTCTCTCTCTGTCATCTTCCTTCCATGAGGAAACATCTAAGGATGCTCTCTTGGCTCCCAGCCAAGAGAGGAGATAAGGACTATCTTGCTACAAGATAGATTCTAAATGTATTTTACCTTTTTAAGCCTGTCTGCCTTCTGGGATCATATTGTGAACAGAACGTGAGTAAACTCTTTTATACTTTTATAAAGACTGTATTGTGTCTTGTATTTTAAGAGGGAACAAAGGGGAAATTACCAGAGTAATTATTATAGAGGTTCTAGCAAACCTGTGCAAGCGTTACCGTTGCGAACTTAAAGGGGAATGTCTATAAACTCTGCTGATATTTTGGGAACTTGTTAGCACAAGTTGGATAAGGATATAATTAGTCAATATATCCTCTCCTGCGCCCCAGAACATTCCCACACAAACTGGTAGTGGAGCAGCTGTAAGTGATGGCCCAGCTGGAGGCAACGAGGTCATCCCTGCATCTGGAGCCAGGGCAGGCTCAGGCCCCTGACTCGGCCCAGCTGGTGCTTGTTGCAGGGGAACCTTCAGGATCAGGCCCCAGACTTGGTTCCGATGCCACCTGAGGCAAAGGGTCCAGTGCAGACTGAGACTCCTCTGACTCCGAGTCCGAGTTCGAGTCCCAGGCCATCACACCTGTGAGGGAGCCCGTTGTCCACAGTGACGACCACATCCCCACCCCAAAGAATATCAAGAATTTGGGAATGGCCTGTTTGTGGAAAGGAGATGAGAGAGCAGCCCTGAGGTGCAATGGAGAGGAAGCCGCTCTTGAGAAAGACAGAAAGGGAAATGTAATTATTCCAACACTTGCTCATCACACTTTTGAGATCACACTGCTTTATCTCTCCTCTCATGCCCAACAGTTACCTCACCCATTAGCCAGCTCCTGTGGAAGAGGAATGGGGAGAACGTCCTGCGTCTCATGCACATATTTTGGGATGCTCCATGCCATTTCTAGTTCAAGGAGCTAAGCAATGATGGCTCATCTTCCAGCATCTGAAACAGCCCATGTAAGGGAGTTATGTCCGCCAGAGAAATGCATGAATATGGACTCTTGCATCCTGCCAGTAGATGCAGAAAGGTCAGAATTCCCCACATTTTGGAAGAAGAACAACACTTGGTTTTTCAAATTAAAGGCATGAGATTTATTTATTTATCAAGGTGGCTTACAATAAAAATACATAAAACCAGACTGTAAAAACCATATTAAATGACTGAAATCAAACATCAATTAACCATTGTGGAAAGATATCTTCTTAATTGCCTGCATGGGCCTGGTGGGATACAATAAATAAAAATAAATAAAAAATCAGCAGGCATTTAAATGTTAAAACAGAAGGCGCCTGCTGAATCTCCAGTGGCAGAGCATTCCACATGACCAGGCCGATGTGATTGAAGGCTCAGTTTCTTGTTGTTGTCAAATGAGCCTTGCCAACCTGGGAGATGACCAACGACATTCCTGCAAATGATCTCAGTAACTGAGCTGAGACAGAAGGGTTCAGGTGATCCCTGAGACAGCTTGGGCCTCAGTTGTTCAGAGCTTCGTAAATTAATACAATGCACTTACTCCTCACTTCCCCAAAATGTTTATTATTTCTAGCCATCTCGAGAGCTTTGAGAGTTACTTTGCTGGGTGTGCCTCCTGACTGGAAGGTGAGTTCAGTGAAGGGACTCATGCAGTGACACAACAGGCTTCCTCCAAGGGAGGAATAGTTTCATCTTTTCACCGATAGTGGCTGAATTCGCCAATCACATGCAATATGGAGTTGGTGCAGAATTGTTAGACAGTCAATATGATGTTGCCATTACGTTCGGCACTCTGGTTTAAGAAGGACATTGACAAGCTGGAAGGTGTGCACAGGAGGGTGACCAAGATGATCAAGGGTCTGGAAACCAAGCCATATGAAGAATGGTTGAGGGATCTAGAAGAGGAGACTAAGAAGAGATATGATAGCCATCTTCCAGCAGGCTCTTCTCATGTCCATATGCTTCTTGTACATTGAAACAGTCTTCCAAACCATCATTTGCCCTAAGCTTTTACTTCCAACTCCTGAGCGTTTTTCAGTCTCCCCTCGGAGCAAACGTTTACTTGCCGCTTTTCAGAGGTCTACTCTGGATTGGCAGAAACTTGGTTATAGCATGGACCATGGATACTCCTATGCCATGCGCATGTTTAGCTGAAATCGCAACAAAGCAAAGAGACTTGGTTTCAAAATGGTCAGCTGGGTTCAAAGACGTTAGCAGTGGCAAGGGGCGGAGGGGGGAGTCAGGTCCCACGCAGAAAAAAAGCAAGGGGGAATTGCACTATTTCATAGCATCCCAATGTGGAATGTTTACAAAATGCTCATTAAGAGGAAGGAGGATTGTGAGATAGCAACCGAAATCTGGTGAACAAGCTTACATTGGAGGAGATAAGAGAGCGAAGGGCTTGTATAGGAGGCACCGCCAGCTCTATCCAATTACTGGGACCTGGATGGGCGTGTGGAAACAAGAGCCAGAGAGAGAAAGAGAGAGAGTTGGATCACAAGCTCCAACTTCCAAACTTGTCAACCGTCAGTGACACAAGACGTTGATACCCATTTGCAGGGGGATAAAATAGGCGGCACAAGAGCAACGCTTTTGTCGAGTCTTGTGGCCAGCTAGAACGAGGCCATGGAACCCGCAGGCTTTCAACTGTGGGCAGCCGTCTCCATTCTGGTGCACCTTGCAAACGGTAGTCCCATCATGAGCCTAGACATGCCTCTCCTGGAGGAAGACAGGCCGTTCTTTGACGAACAGGATGCCTTGCTTCAGACTTTGCAGAACGAGTTGCTGAAGGCGCTCAACATCTCCGACATCCCCCTGCAAGAGACGGCAGCCAAGGTGGACCCTCCGGAATACATGCTAGAGCTCTTTAACAGGTTTGCCACTGATAAGACCTCCATGCCATCAGCCAACATCATCAGAAGCTTCAAAAATGAAGGTAAGGTCTCTGAAACAAGCCTATTAGGTGTTGCAGTTAGGATGAAGAGGGGAAGTTTGATGGGTGATTTATTAGCAAAGTGATTCAGCTAAGCAAGTGTCAAGCTGGTTGACCACACACCTTATCTGCCCAGCTGTTTGACAAATGACTGCAAGCCATTTGAACCATTTGCTGGATTTTCAAGTGCATGGCACACCTGGTTTTTAAATGTCTATCAGGGATGCTTTTTGAAAAAGTGACTACTAATTTTGAGATCTAAATGGAGAATCTCCTCCCCCTGCCCAAGTCTTACTTAAAATGCTCCTTTGAAGATAGTCATGGTTGCCTTCTTTGGTAGCGCAGTGGTTTTTCAGTGTCAGGTCATCTTTTTCACATGCAGAAGGAGCTAGGTTTAATCCCTGGGACCTCTTGGGTAGGGCTGGGAATATTCCCTGCCTAAAACTTTGGATTGTTGACAATATTGAGCATGAAGGACCAACAGCTTCCTATGTTCCTAGAAGTAAGCACAACAGAAGTAATTTGCTTAGCATTTCCTCTGCATGAGCTGTTGCACAAACACACTACTGCGATCCCACTCAGCTCCCCCTGATTTCGGTGGATATTGTGTCAGAGAACTTTCAGGGGGGTTGTATATGTTGTTTGTATATTGCTTTTGATAACAAAATCTTTCATCAATTATTATGCTCATTTTATATATAAATATATATAACACAATGTATTAGTGGCACATGAGCTACATGCCATTGGTATTTACATGGGTAACTTGGTCATCAGGTGTGCCACATAGTGCACTCCAGATGTTGTTGGACAACTGGATCCCTGAACATTGACTGTGCTGATTGAAGCTTATGGAAGTGGCAGCCACCAACATCTGGAGGGCTGGATGAATAGGACTATCCATTCAAAGGGATACTCTGCTTCCTCCTAGATACTCAGCTTCCCACCCCAAAAACTGATGCAATAAAAATATTTCCTTCTACCTAGAAGGTTTTTCCAAAACTCTAAAGAAACAGTGAGATCAGAAGCAAATCCTATTGGATTTGATAGAGTTTACTCCCAAATAAATGGGCAGGGTTGCAGCCTTCGACCAACTAAAAATATGTGGGGCTTTTGCAAGTTTTCAGATTTTGTATGAATGCAAAAGATGTTCAATGTCCACATAGCTCTCAGCTATACTTTTTTGAGAGTGGCATGCTTTTTCCTTTCTGTTTTCATAATCAGCATCTTATAAACTGAGATTCGGGAAATGTAGACACAATGGCACTTACTGAGCTCCTTCAGTTTCCTTTGAATCGTGTTCTGGAATATTGTTTCCATGAATGTAGCTTAGACGCTGGCAGTCCTGTTGTCAGCTATGGGGAAGGGACTCAGGATGAACCAAAATTCTCCATTTAGAAATTCTGAAGTCAATGCAACCCAAACCCAGCAGTCTGCATTAATTGATATGTGGGGAAGGGTGAATGCAGATAGGGACATTATTTCCTTTTAAAACTTGGTGTTGGTGTGAAACATTCCCTATATAGATTGGTCTCATAGCCTGCCTGCAAAGTGCAACCTTTTCCTATACAAATCTCTAAGACTGAATGAATCAGCGTGGTGGACCTGATCACAAAAGCCATACCAAGAAATGCATTCTTAAAACGAGATGGGTGTGTCCCACTTTCATGATGTGCTTCTGATTTGGAGAAGCAGCATTTTTGCCAATAACGCTAACTAAGATCATTTTAACATTCCAATTCGAAAGTCACTTAAGCCAAAGGGCTAATTTAGTCACGGATCACGGCTGACTTGCTTTACGCTCTAACGCTCCATCTTAACTAACTTGCAAATTATGGCACTGCTAACTGTTCAGAGGCAGGAGCCGAGTAGAACTTTAAAAGTCTGCACCAGCTTTCATAGAGAAGAGTCCACTTCAGCAGCTGTGTCTAATGAGGCCATCATGAATCTGTGAGTCTTGAAAAGCTTTCTTGTTGTTGTTGTTTAGTCGTTTAGTCGTGTCCGACTCTTCGGGACCCCCTGGACCAGAGCACGCCAGGCACTTCTGTCTCCCACTGCCTCCCGCAGTTTGGCCAAACTCATGTTCGTAGCTTCGAGAACACTGTCCAACCATCTCGTCCTCTGTCGTCCCCTTCTCCTTGTGCCCTCCATCTTTCCCAGCATCAGGGTCTTTTCCAGGGAGTCTTCTCTTCTCATGAGGTGGCCAAAGTATTGGAGCCTCAGCTTCACGATCTGTCCTTCCAGTGAGCACTCAGGGCTGATTTCCTTCAGAATGGATCGGTTTGATCTTCTTGCAGTCCGTGGGACTCTCAAGAGTCTCCTCCAGCACCAGAATTCAAAAGCAGCAATTCTTTGGCGATCAGCCTTCTTTATGGTCCAGCTCTCACTTCCATACATCACTACTGAGAAAACCATAGCTTTTACTATACGGACCTTGAAAAGCTACAGGACTCTTTCTCATTTTCACTGCAGTAGACTAACACTACCACCCTCTCCAGACATCGATTAAAAGAGATTACTAATGCACTCTTGCACATATGAAAGCCCAGACCGTCTTCAAGTAAACTCCGTTAGATTTTAAACACACATTTCTCAACTTTAGAGCTGTCAAGATGAACTTCACCAGCAAGCAAACCCTCGCGGTGACTCTAGCAAATGCGAAGGAAGGCTCTGTCCTGTGGGCCTCATCAGGCCTGCCACATTTATCTTGCTTTCCTGAATTTCAAAATTTCACCAAGTGAATATTTCCTACCTCTTTCTTGTAAGAGCCTCCTGTAGAAGCTCTCCAAACAATTCTGGCTACATTTGACAATATGTGAGACAGAAATGTATAAAGATTTCCCCTTCCTCTAGTTTTGTGTTTGCCTTACTCACTTCTTCTTTGACCACCAAGTCAATCAGATTAAGCTCAGCATTAAATTTCCATGGGGGTCTTTTAGAAAAGATCCCCTGAACTCTCCCAAAACTACAATATTCAGGATTCTTGGGTCATAGTCAATCTGGAGTCAATCTGGTTGCGTAGAAGTCCCCTCTAGCCCTGTGGTTCACAAAATGGGTGGTACCACCTCCTGGGGGTGGGGCAGGCAGTGGGAGGGATACTAAGAGGCAGATGATCAGACTTGGAAAACCTAGAATCACCAGATCAAGTTCATCCATTTCGTTGAATTAATTAAACTAAATCATTTTAATTGGATTTTGAATAAATGTGCAATTAACTGTTATTGTTTTGAATTTTATTCTATTGTTATCTTCTGTAGGCCATGCACATTGCTATTCTGAATCATGCTTTTTATAGGGTGAGGCAGGGGTCACTGGGGAGGAGTTTATGGAACCAAGGAGACAAGGCCCTGAAAAGGTTTGGGACCCATTCCTAGGCATAGACGCCCTTTCGTTGGTGAGCATGGCCATATAGGGAAGAAGGGTAACATCTGATTGCTTTTAATTTTCAGAGCAGATTCCACAGCCCATCCACTTCAATGGAATACGGAGGTACCCTCTTCTCTTCAACGTCTCCATTCCACACCACGAGAAAATAACAATGGCGGAATTGAGGCTCTACACTCTGGTGCAGGAGGACAGGATGTTCTACAATGGTCTCAGCAGGAAAGTCACCATCCTGGAAGTTCTCGAGAATGACCGTGGAAGAGGGAAGGAGGAAGAGGAGAGGAGAATGAAAGTTCTGGCATCCCGGCACATTTACAGCACCGACAATGAATGGAAAACGTTTGAGGTCACGGAGGCCATCAGGAGGTGGCATCACTCAGACTCCACCACTCATCAGCTGGAGGTGCAGATTGAGAGCCGAGGGGGAGAGGAGGCCGTCGGAGGAGGGAAAGCAGATATCGACATCGATTCGGAGACCAAACATGAGCCTTTACTCATTGTGTTTTCCGACGACCGAAGCCATGCCAAGAAAGAGGAGAAGCACGAACTGAATGAGATAATAGAGCACGAGCAAGATTTGCAGGACCTGGACATGAATGATTTCCATACCAGCCCCAGAAAGGAGAAACTCCTGCAGATCAGATCCAACATCATCTACGACTCCACATCCCGGATAAGGAGGAACGCCAAGGGGAGCAGCTGCAAAAAGACTTCGCTCTATGTGGATTTCAAGGAGATTGGCTGGGATTCCTGGATCATTGCACCTCCAGGCTATGACGCCTCTCAGTGCAGGGGAGCTTGCTCCTTCCCTTTGGACGATCACCTCACGACCACTCATGCCAAGGCCCGGACTTTGATTCACTTGAATGATCCCCAGAAAGCTTCTCCAGCTTGTTGTGTACCTACCAAGCTGGATCCCATCTCCTTACTCTTCTTAGATAATGGGGTTGTCACCTACAAGCTCAACTACGAAGGCATGGCTGTCTCAGAGTGCGGGTGCAGATAGTAGAAGGGTGCTCCCCACCCACAGGGCTTTGGGTCCTCCTCAGATTATTTAATTGTTTCATCTGTATATTTGTACAGTTTTGATTTGTACAGACTTAATAAGCTTATTTAATGGGGCATGTACAGATAATTAGAGACAAAGGAAATGGGCAACAGATTAGAGGGGGGTGTATTTTTCGCTTTCACGGTTGGCTTGGGGAAAGCAGGATTGTGCATTTTCGCTTTACTCAAGAGTCAGTTTACACAATCAGCAGAATCCAGTGTTAATTCTCTCCCCTTATGCCAGATTATACCACTTCAAACTGCCCATGGTTCAATTCTCCCCCACAAAATAAAATGCCTCGCAGTCGTTTCTGCTGACTGTGTGAACTAACCCCCCCCCCCAAATCTGGCCACTGAGAACCATTTCAATTCCCCTTTTTGTGTCCAAATCAGGATTTGCAGTATACTGTACACACAAAGGATGTTATTTTTAAATATATTTCTGAGAACGAACTCAATCAATCGGATGGTTATATGATGCATTCAGAAGAAATTAAAATTGCTGGACACAGTATCGGTAATGTTGATGTGCACAGATCTAGCCCCCACCCCCATGTCACTAGAAATTGCCTCAGATACAAATTGTGCAGCACGCTCGGTCCCAGCTCCTGCCAACCTAGCAGTTCGAAAGCACATCAAAGTCCAAGTAGATAAATAGGTACCACTCCGGGGGGAAGGTAAACGGTGTTTCCGTGCACTGCTCTGGTTCGCCAGAAGCGGCCTAGTCATGCTGCCCATATGACCTGGAAGCTGTATGCCGGCTCCCTTGGCCAATAAAGCGAGATGAGTGCCGCAACTCCAGAGTCGGTCACGACTGGACCTAATGGTCAGGGGTCCCTTTACCTTCAGCTTTACTAAGGCTTTGGGCTTACTCCACCAGAGGGAAGGTTGTTCCAGAGCCATGACTCTTGGGTTGGGGGTTTGTGCATCTCCAGTAGTTACAGACAATGAGGTAATTCTGATATGATTGACATGTAGAGATGATGCACTGACCAAAGTCCCCTTTTCTGCACAACTTTGTTTAACCTAGTTTTTAATCATTTAAAAGCAGAACAGAACTTCAAGTAAGCATACATAAGAGAGTCCAGTTACAGACTCAGATTATAAAACACATGGTGCAACCCTACACAACTTTTGAAAGGTGCAATACTTCACTACCCTCTCCTTTGAAAGATCATTGTGCATAACCAGTTTGGTGGGGGCTTATCCTCAGACAGACATACCTGATTCCAATTGCATAAATGCTGGCAATTCAAAATTTGGTGCCTGTTGCACCTGCCAAGAACTATATTCTCCTCTTGCATTAATGACCTGCTCTATGACTGTCAACAGAAATAGACCAAGAAAATACTGGTGACTTGGAATTTGTCCCCCCCACCCCACCCGCAAGACCCAATGCTCTTTGCATGCTTGTTGAGATTCTACGGAGAGGGGAAATTATACTGTGCTTCGTGTCAGAATGGAATATGTCTGCGGACAAAGAGAGGGTCTTTGCCTTTATGAAGCTGTCAATTCACAAGACGGTGCTCTCTCAAGTCACATGTCATGTTTCCGCCACTCGCCCTCCAACAAATCATTGCGATAAGAAGGTGTTGGAGCTGAGAAACAATAGGCCTGGTGCTTTATTTATACTAAGCTGGGAATTTGTCAGATTCTTTGGAAAGTGTAATTGACGCTGAGTGCGCTGCCCTCGGCTGCAACCTACTGTACTGTCTCCAGCCTTTGTTTTACACTTTTAAGGCAAGGCTGTATTCCCTGGATGAGATAACAGGCCTTGCCTTTGAGAGAATGGACTCTTGACTCTTCACGGGAATCAACACCAAAGACAACGTCAAGGACTAACTCAAACCAGCTCAACCTACATCCATGCAGCCGTTATTTATTGATATATTTATTGACTGTTGTAATATAATGTAGAATACAAAATCTTCTATTTTTGTGCTTTATGTAAGACACACGTGGACAATCCTGTGCATTGAATCATACATGGATTTTGACGCTAATAACGGCAAAAAAAAGTGTTGCGGATTTTCTCGCTTGTTTTCTTTTGTAAATATATAATTTGTCTCTTTTTTTAATTTCTCGGTGTAATACAAAATATAGTGGCATATAGTATGCAGTCGCTTTTTTCCCCTTTCCCCTTTCTTTTTTGCGAGCCCAAAGTCCTTGAACACAAGGGACAGATATGAGATCTATGGAGAACACCTGGTACATATCACAAACTCTGAGAACCTGCTGTTATAAGAATTTTAAGGTCTTATATATATAAAATAGATGTTCATAAATGTACCAAGCGAACACATACATAAATATATGAACCACATGTCTGAAACCCACAGAAAAGTCCTGGAACCATTTTCTCTCTCCTCAAATGACCTCAAATATTTCTCTGCAAGGTCGAAGGAAAGGGGAAATCTCTCCATTGTCTCTGTGCTCACAAATCCTGCATTAAGGGCACATTTAAGATGTGAATAGGGTGAGCCTGTGACCTGTGATCTGGATTCAGGAATTGATGAGTTATCATAACAAAAGAGTGGCCAAAACCCAGGTAATGCAGTCAGGTAACCTGGCAGACAGGAAATAAACAACAAACTCAGGATTCTCTTTTAGACCGCCCCCTGTGATATATGTATGATGTTTCTGGGGGTGGTCTAGAGTTTGAGGGCAATTTAAAAAGTCTATATAAGGGTGGGCACACCTTTGTTCTGGGTCCCGTCCCACCCCTTGTGTGTGGGGGAGAGCACCCTGTTGCAACAGCTTTAATAAAGATCAGGCTTACTAGCTGCTTTGCTTTTCAATATTCTCTGGTTGGTCTCTGTTATTTTCTTCTACCGATAGAGAACCTACAAAAGGACTCTATATGGGCTCTTGGGTACCCCATAAGGGAAAAGGAGCAGTTTTTCTCTCTCATAACACCGCCACCATCGTATTCCGGCCCTGCCTGGAAGACCTGCCTATCAGTCTACAAACCATAATGTTTACTCCACAAATTCCCCCAGGCTATGCTGAGTTGGGTGTATCTGCAATGCCTCTTCCCTTTTCCTGGTAAAAATAGCTGGCCAGGAAAGAACTGATGGCAGCAGCCCAAGTTATAGCAGGCAAGGAAGCAAGGTAGCCATAAGCAGCCTCAGCAGACCTATATATCCAAAGAGAAGTGAACCATGGCAAGCTTTGGAGTGCCATGTCTTAATTTGCTAATAAAGGGTGTATTGTATCCAATGGCGAAGACTAAGAGTGCTCTTGTGCTCAAATCCTGCTTACTGGCTTCCATTGGGGCAACTGGTTGGCCACCATAAAAACAGAGTGCTGGACTAGATGTGGTCATTGGTCTGATCCAGCAGGTGCGTCTTATGTTCTTGCGTTCTCGTGTTCATCCATTGGCCACAACAAGCCTTTTCCTCCATACAGTCCTTGATGACCATGCCTTACAAGCTTAGCTTCAAAACCGCTGGCTGAACAGCTTCTACGGTATCTTTTACATCAACCAACCATCTTAGCCAATGACTGGAGAAAGCTAGAAACTCGACTACTACTTCTTTAGTTGAATATGGCAATAGTTTGACACCTGCCCCCTCCCCAGACTGCCTTCAGGTAGATCACCAACATATGCTTACAGTTGCCCAGAGTTCTGAAAAATATTAAAAGAGGAGCCAGATGTTGCTGCATAGAGCAATCTTATGGAACTTTGGGCTCTCCAGGTATTTTGAACTACAGTTCCCATCAGCCCCAGCCAGGATGGCAAATGGTATGGGGATGATGGGAACTGTAGTTCAGCAAACATCTGGAGGGCCATAGGTGAGCCATCCCTGCTTATAGGAGATAATTAAATGTATACATCCTCTTTAAAAAGCTCATTCTCTTACCCATTAGGCTACGGATAACTCTTCACTCTTTGCAATGGAGTTGGTCCAACTTTCCCAAGCAACTCTGTCTCCTACAATCATAGCCTTGCAGCTCTTATTGCCCTTTGATGCCAATTGGAAGCTGAAACTCTCTTTTGATAGGATAGAGTCTATGCCCTAAGTTACTGCGTTGGGTTATTCTTCTTGAAAAAGCCAGTTTTGTCCTTTACGACCAGCACAGCAGGGCTAGCTACTGAAACTTGTCTCTAGATAAGCAGTTAAGCACCTGAGACTTGGGCAAAACTAAGGGGCACCTGCATAACCATCGGGGGGGGGGGGGGGGAGACACACACAAAGGAGTGACAATAAAATGGTGGGAAAACTCCAGTGAAGTCTGGTGAGAGAAGGGAAAACTATACTTTCATTTAAACGTTCATTTGGGCACCTCAAATGTCGTGTGCCATTAAATGTGAGTTTATAGGGGTGTTGTAAAAAACCAGAAATGCTACCCTAGTGTGTCAAGGAAGAATCGGTGGTCTTTAAGTTGGCTGCTAGCTCAAAGGTAGCAGCAGATTGGCTGATGATATTTCACTGATGAGAACTTATTGTTATGAGATGCTATCTGAATGAGCAATTTTAGGAGGTACTGTTTGAGGACACTGTCCCTACGTTCAGATGAGATTCAGTTGCCTACCAGCAAACTCCAGGTTGTGCAATTTAGCTGTGATTCCTGCTAGATGGACTACTAGACGTCTCTTTGGGTACCTTCCAACTCTACAATTCTTTGTTTCCAATTCTAGTTGATCTGGAAATCCTGTATAACAAACCCACCTCCCTGAAACACTAGACTTGTTGTGACCAGTGGAAAGGATGGGTTGGCACTTGCTTTGATACAACATAGCCTAAAGGTAAAGGTATAGGGATCCCTGACCATTAGGTCCAGTCATGACCGACTCTAGGGCTGCAGCGCTCATCTCGCTTTACTGGCCAAGGGAGCTGGTGTTTGTCTGCAGACAGCTTCCGGGTAATGGGCCAGCATGACTAAGCCGCCTCTGGCGAACCAGAGCAGCGCACGGAAACACCGTTTACCTTCCCGCTGGAGTGGTACCTATTTATCTACTTGCACTTTGACGTGCTTTCGAACTGCTAGGTTGGCAGGAGCTGGGACAGAGCAATGGGAGCTCACCCCATAGTGTGGATTTGAACTGCTGACCTTCTGATCGGCAAGTCCTAGGCTTTGTGGTTTAACCCACAGCGCCACCCGCGTCCCTACAGCATAGCCTAGCCTCCTTGCAAATCAGAGTCATTAAATAACCAACTGAACACCCGCCAACATGTCCCAGAGTAAAACTCGGACACGTGTCTTTGGGGGCCACACCCCTGTACGAGTCACGTGAGAGCGCCTTCCCCCAAACACACATCTTTCGGGGCTGCAATCTCGTGGGAGCCAGGCGACTCGTGCAAGAGCATGGCTCTCAAAAACGGGATGTCCTGCTTAAATCGGGACAGTTGAGGTGTATGCAGCTGTCATGTAATCTCCATGCAAACAAATCAGGGTGAATGTTCATTACAAAGGCCATCTGGAAGCTTCCTGAGCCTAGTGGTCTCACTCTAGATAGCTATGTGGCAAAACAAAGAAAGCCCACTGGAAAGAGAACACTGATTTTTGTAGCCGGCCTTAAACTGGGATTTTTCCTGCTTGTTATGCTTGGGGGGGTGTCTCCATAGAATATTGTTTGTCTGGGGGGAGGTGATGCTGCTTAGCAGGCTGGTGCCAACTGTTCTCACAAACTCAGTGTGCAGATTACAAAGATATGATGAATCTCCAGGGATCTCTCCCATTGCAGGGGAACAGACTGATATAAGTAAAAATAACTGCTCCTTTCCCTTATGGGGTACCCAAGAGCCTATATAGAGTCCTTTTGTAGGTTCTCTATCAGTAGGAGAAAATAACAGAGGCCAACCAGAGAATTTTGAGAAGCAAAGCAGTTAGTAAGCCTGACCTTTATTAAAGCTGATGCAACGGGGTGCTCCACCCACACACAGGAGAGAGGGGGCGACCCAGAACAAAGGTGTGCCCACCCTTATATAGACATTTTAAATTGCCCACCCTGGAGTCCAAGACCACCCCCAGAAACATAATACATACATCACAGAAGGGGTGTAGCCCAAGTCCACCCCCAGATACATCATGCATACATCACCGAAAAGGCGATCTACAACAGAAATCTGAGTGCGTTGTTTTTACCCTGTCTGCCAGGTTACCTGTTAATGGTCACGTGACTGGATTATCTGGGGAGCCTGGCCATCCTGTTGTAACGATAATACTTAACTCCTGAGCCAGGTCACAGGCTCACCCTATTCACACCTTAAATGTCCCCTTAAGGCAGGATTTGTGAGGACAGAGACAATGGGGAGGTTTCTGCATTTCCTTTGACCTTGTAGAGAAATATTTGAGGTGACTGAGTCAAAATGGCTTTAGAAATTTTCCTATGGGTTTCAGACATGTGGTTTATATATTTATATATGTGTTTGCTTGGTACATTTATTATATATATATATATATATATATATATATATATATATATATATCCCCTAAAAATTCTTATAACAAGACCCTGAAATGAGGCCAACCCTTAAACCACTGGGGGGGGGTCTTTGTGAACCCCATACAGAGAAAATTTTAGCTACCCAATACCAAGGTGACAGCACCTTCAACACCAACGGGAGAAGGGAGAGTGCAAGGTTAAAGCAGAGGTTGTTGAAAACATATTCTGTGCATTTGTGTGATTTCAAATGTATTCACCTCAAGCACCAAAATGTCTTGGAGAGCACCTTGACCCAAAAACAGCCATACCTTTACAAATAATAATATTGTCAATATTTGCTCTTTGCAGCTTCCAGCACAGGCACCCTTGGCCCTCAATCTGATGAGGTTAAGCAAGGCGTGAGCCCCAGATGGTGTTGAAAAGCTCCGTGCTGAGTTAAATGAGGAGCTTTCAGAGCAGGGCCTCTGAAAGCCACAAGCCCAGGAGCTGAAGAACAACAGTCACCAAACATTCCCAGCATCCATCACTTTCGGGCTCATGTTGTCGTTTGCTGTAGCAACTCCTTATCTCTGCAGAGATTAGAGTCTTCTCAATCGCTACTTGCACAGATTTTATTGTGGGATCCATTTCCTGAGCTGTCACCACCACCACCACAGCTCAGGCAGAGTCAAAAAGGACAAAAGGAGCACGGCTGCAAGTTTGCGCTGACCAAAGTGCCAGAATCGCAGCCTAAACTTTAGACCCTGTGATACTCTAACCCAGGGCTACCTAACGCCCGGGGGCTGAATCCGGCCCACGGACGGTCCAGGAATCAGCGTGTTTTTACATGAGTAGAATGTGTTCATTTATTTAAAATGCATCTCTGGGTTATTTGTGGGGCATAGGAATTCGTTCATTTATTTATTTTTTTCAAAATATAGTCCAGCCCCCCACAAGGTCTGAGGGACAGTGGACCGGCCCCCTGCTGAAAAAGTTTGCTGACCCCTGCTCTAGTGCGTGCTATGTGGTGGGACCATCACCTGAAGCAACAGGAGGGCTGATCTGAAGAGAAGGGAAACAGGGAACTTCAGGGAAACCCTAAAAGGCGACTTAACTAGCCTTATAATTCATTATCGAACTAGAAGAACAAGGAGTCATAGGAACATCGGAAGCTGCCCTATCCAGCGTCAGACCCTTGGGTCCACTTAGCTCAGTATTGTGTACAACTGCCTGGCAGCAGGGTTTCAAGCAGAGTTCTCTCCCAGCTCCCTGCAGATGCCCTTGAACCTGGAAATGTCTTCATTAGGTATGGTGGATAATTCTGCTCTGATCAGTCCAGTCACAGAAGCAAAAATTGTCCCAGTTCATGTGTTCATTTGTCCTTGGAAATAGCATTCAGGCAAAGGAATATGAGCCAGTCTCTTTTTTCCACTCTCCTGTAATAAAAAATTTAAGGTCTTATATATATAAAATAAATGTTCATAAATGTACCAACCAAGCATGTACATAGATATGTGGACCACACATCTGGAACAACACAGGAAGACCGTCCTGAAACCATTTTGACTCCCAAACTGACCAAATGTTTTCTCTGCAAGGAGGGAGGGGGTGAGGGAACCTTTCCATTATCTCAGGAATTAGGTAATCACCATCTCAAAGGAATGGGCAAACTACCAGGAAAGGCAATCAGATAAAGCATTATCAGATAACCTGGCAGACAAGAAAAACAACAACATTCAAATTTCTGTTGTAGACAACCAGTCAAGCTTGCAAAAATCTACCATTTGCCCGATAATAAATGTTGGAAATGTAAAGAGACTGAAGGTACATTCTTTCACCTTTGGTGGACATGCCCAAGGATTAAGACTTTCTGGGAGATGATCTATAATGAAATGAAAAAGGTATTTAAATATACCTTTCTGAAGAAACCAGAGGCCTTTCTCCTGGGCATGGTCGGCCAATTGGTGCCAAAGAAGGATAGAACTTTCTTTATGTATGCTACAACAGCAGCAAGAATACTTATTGCAAAGTACTGGAAGACACAAGTTCTACCCACCTGGGAAGAATGGCAGATGAAGGTGATGGACTACATGGAACTGGTGGAAATGACTGGCAGAATCCGAGACCAGGGAGAAGAGTCGGTGGAGGAAGATTGGAAGAAATTTAAAGACTATTTACAGAAACATTGCAAAATTAATGAATGTTAGAAGGATGTTGGAATGATCTTACGTGGCTTTAGCAGAAATGTTATAAAGGATTTGGGGAAAACTGACTGTTAATTGGTGAAAGGAGGGAAAGTAAAGATACATTATATTAAGATAAATTACAGGACAAAAATTTGAAAAGATGGAAAGGATTTGCTGAAACAGATAATCGAACTAGAATACAAAAAAGGGAGGTGTGAGGAGGTCAAGGAAATAAGCTAATGAAAGATAAGTTATGGGAAGATGCGCCGTATTCTTCTTTTTTGCTTTTTAAATGGATTTTATTTTTTCTTGTTTTTTCTTGTTTTTTCTCATTCTTGTTTCTTCTTTATTGAGATGTGTTGTGTAGTTTCTGTTAAAAATGGTGTTTTTTGCTTTTTCTTTCTGTAACCTTTAAAACTTTAATAAATATTAATTTTTTTAAAAAAACAAATTTCTGTTGTAGACAGCCTTTTCTGTGATGTATGTATGATGTATGGAGGGTATGGAGGGGTGGTCGTGAGCTCCAGGGCAGGGAATTTAAAATGTCTATATAAGGGCAGGCACACCTTTGTTCTGGGTTCCCTCTTGCGTGTGAGGGGAGCACCCTGTTGCAACAGCTTTAATAAAGATCAGGCTTACTAGCTACTTTGCTTCTCAATATTCTTTGGTTGGCCTCTGTTATTTTCTCCTACCGATAGGGAACTCACATAAGGGAAGAAGGGCAGATTTTGTTTACAATACTCCAAATGATACATCATTCACAATGTTCATCCCACCCCCCTTTCCCCTGATATTTCCTTTGCTTTGAAATGAATGATGTGGAGGGACACAATAACATTGCCATTAATTAATCATATGTTAAATTTGGCCACTGTGGACAGCAAGGCTAGAGTAGTTTTAAATGGAAGCCAAACTGCAGCAGAAGGGAAACAGTGCTGCTTGCTACTAATAAGTGTCAGAACGGGCCTTGCTAACTTCTTGCGTCTATAGCCGTCATTCTCTGAATCGCTGCACTGGACTTAAGGCACCTGATATCTCCAGGTTTGGTGCATATTTGCTGTCATGTGAAGAGTGCAGTGAGGACTTGGACCCATTGTCAAGAAGCCCTTCCAGGTCTTGTTCTGAATATGCCTGCAAAAGAAAAGGCAAGCCATTTCACTCGGAGCAAATAAACTGGTCCCTGAGGTTAATGTTTTGAAAATAATTCAGCTGTGGCTGTGGAGGGGTTGTCCCCTATGATTCCAAGTCTTCACTGATAGTGACAGACCCAGAATATAGAAACTGCTAAAAAATCGTCCTCACATGCATTGCAGTGGGTGTTGAATGGTTTCTTCAAATTTTAGGTTTCATTATTGTTTCACAAGATGTGTATGTCTTTAAGGGCCAGAGCAAATAACATGACCTAGTTTTACAGCTGTGAAGCAGTATAGCAAGCTATGTTAATTAAGCTGTTGGGTATAGTATATAAAGAGCAGCATGCAGATCTCTCAGTACCCTGATGGATGGGTCACACTTATTGATATAATGTAATTTAGTGTAAAAGGAGTTTTTGTTTTTGTTATTAAACCAAGCAAAAGTTACTTTTGCGTCTCTTAATGTGTGGTCTCCCCAGCACACCTTCTGCAGCCCAACTAATCTGCAAAATAATCAACAGTGGGTTGGACTAGATGATTCTTTAGGTCCCCTCCAACTCCGCGATTCCACATTTTCAAAGATATAATGATTCTCTGAATCACTTTCCTTCCCTCTCTATTGCTACGACCAGGCATAGGCAAACTCGGCCCTCCAGATGTTTTGGGACTACAACTCCCATGATCCCTAGCTAACAGGACCATTGGTCAGGGATGATGGGAATTGTAGTCCCAAAACGTCGGGAGGGCCGAGTTTGCCTATGCCTGGCTATGACTCTCTAGCGAATGCTATTGCTCCCTAGCTAATAAAACGACTCACTGACTAATGCTGTAATGCTCCCTGATGAAGAACGGTCGCAGCATTGAGACTTGTAAGTTTAGAGAAAAGGTGAGTAAGAGGTGACATGATAGAAGTTTATAAAATGATGCATGGCATGGAGAACGTGCATTAAATTTTTCTCCTCTCATGGCACTAGAACTCATGGGCTGAAAAATGAGTTCTCTATGCAGTGCATGGTTAAACTATGGAACTTACTCCCACCAACGACTTTAGAAGATGATTAGACAAATTTGATGTATAGGTGGTATATTACCCTGGTGAAATTAGCTAAAATGTATAAAACAAGTAATAAATGTTGGAAATGTAAAGAAAAGGAAGGAACTTTTTATCACATGTGGTGGGAATGTAAAAAAGTGAAAAACGTCTGGGAAATGATATATAATGAGATAAAAAAGATGTTGAAATATACATTTATTAAGAAACCAGAAGCATTTTTATTTGGCATTGTGGGAGATGAGATTAATACACTGTTTATATGCAATTATGGCAGCAAGAATATTATTGGCACAAAAATGGAAGAAAAACTACCAACAAAAGAAGAATGGCGGATGAAACTGATGGACTATGCAGAATTGGATAAATTAACTGGAAGCATTCGAAACCTGCGGGACCAGAGATTCTTAGAAGACTGGAGTAAATATACGAACTATTTGAAAAGTAATAGTAATGAACAGTAGGACTGCAAGAAGTTTTGTAAGGAGAATTACATGAAATATTGCAAGAAAGGCTATGAGGAGAATTATTAGTTAATGATAATGAAGAGTAATAGATATATTAAGAAATGCAGAATAAGTGATAAAGAATGGAAAATCATCAAAGGTGTTGACGTAAGTCTAAAACATTGTATAAGATAAGAAGTTATGTTATGTGATGGTTGGAAATGATATGTTAAAAAAACTAATAAACATATATATGAAGATGATTAGACAAATTCATGGAGGATACTGATGGCAACAATGCTTTTGAATATCAGGTGCTGGACATCTCAGGAGGGGAGAATGCTCTGGTGCTCACGTCCTCCTTGCAGGTTTCCCACAGGCCTCTGGTTTTCCACTGTGAGAACAGGGTGCTGGACTAGATGGGCAATTGGCCTGATCCAGCAGGCTTTTCTGGTGTTCTTATGTGGCGCTGGAGTGCTGAGGTTGAGGAACTGACTGGCACACTTCCAAATGTGAGGTGGAGGTGCAAAATCACATTTGTGAATACAGTCCTACCTCGGGTCGAAGTTGCTTCAGGTTGAGCGCTTTCGGGTTGCGCTCCGTGGCGACCCGGAAGTAACGGAATGCGTTACTTCCGGGTTTCACCGCTCGCGGATGCACAGACGGTCAAAATGATGTCACGTGCATGCACAGAAGCGGCGAATCGCAACCCACGCAGACGCTGGTTGCGTTTACTTCAGGATGTGAATGGGGCTCCAGAACGGATCCCGTTCGTATCCAGAGGTACCACTGTGTTCCCTCTGGGCTGAAAAGCTCCCCATGGTTTTTTAAGAAAAGAACTAGCACAACAGGGAATTGGCTAGGCTTGGAACCCCTTTCTCCAAAATGCATTTTTCACTGCCAGGGAGTTCTTGTTGATATGAGAGCACATTCAGAATCAGTGCCCCTCCCTGACATTTGAAACGGAATAGTCCACTCAAGATGAATTTTAACAGGGAGAAATGTAAAGTATTGCACTTGGGCAAAAAAAAATGAGAGGCACAAAGACAAGATGGGTGACACCTGGCTTGAGAGCAGTACATGTGAAAAGGATCTAGGAGTCTTGGTTGACCACAAACTTGACATGAGCCAACAGTGTGACGCAGCAGCTAAAAAAGCCAATGCAATTCTGGGCTGCATCAATAGGAGTATAGCATCTAGATCAAGGGAAGTAATAGTGCCACTGTATTCTGCTCTGGTCAGACCTCACCTGGAGTACTGTGTCCAGTTCTGGGCACCACAGTTCAAGAAGGGCACTGACAAACTGGAACGTGTCCAGAGGAGGGCAACCCAAATGGTCAAAGGCCTGGAAACGATGCCCTATGAGGAACGGCTAAGGGAGCTGGGCATGTTTAGCCTGGAGAAGAGGAGGTTAAGGGGTGATATGATAGCCATGTTCAAATATATAAAAGAATGTCACATAGAGGAGGGAGAAAGGTTGTTTTCTGCTGCTCCAGAGAAGTGGACACGGAGCAATGGATCCAAACTACAAGAAAGAAGATTCCACCTAAACATTAGGAAGAACTTCCTGACAGTAAGAGCTGTTTGACAGTGGAATTTGCTGCCAAGGAGTGTGGTGGAGTCTCCTTCTTTGGAGGTCTTTAAGCAGAGGCTTGACAACCATATGTCAGGAGTGCTCTGATGGTGTTTCCTGCTTGGCAGGGGGTTGGACTCCATGGCCCTTGTGGTCTCTTCCAACTCTATGATTCTATGATTCTATTCCTCATGTGTGGTAGACCAGGTCTTCTGTTCAGCTCCTTATGAGGCCTTAGGCATGAGAGAGAGGAAGACGTGAGCAGCACTCGTGCGATAACATGGGAGCCTGCAACTTTTCCACAATGCTCTTGACTCCCTGCCAAGGTCCTGGTGACACTCGAGCTTCCTGTTTTGCGCTCCCCAAGTTTCCAAACCCTCACATACAAATGTACTGAAGGGTGTTGCTTACCTCAGTGCAACGACAGCACTGGGACAGCAGACGCAGCCAGAGCCACAGCCTTATCTCCTTCCCATGCGCAAGCTCGGTTCTGATGCTCTGATGTTCTGTGCAGAGGTCAGAAGTGAAGGCACGAGGCATGGGCTCCACCTGGGTGATGGTGTCGCCCACAATGCTGTGTCAACTGGGCTCAAAAGGCAAGGCGGGAGGGATAAAATGGAGGTGGAAGAGGAAAGAGTGAACCAGAAGCAACAAAAAAAATCATTTAATTTTTAAAAAAGGAATTTCCCAAGGTTGCCAGGGAAGAGGAAAATTAGCAACAACTCATGCTCAGGGCAGCGGATGCCAAATTCTCTCACGTGTGTCCTAGTTTCTTTAATAAGAAATGAACCCGATGCCCCCCCCCTCCGTTCCAGCTGTGGAAAATATCTCTCTGGGTGCAGCAACAAGCCAGCCAGCAGGGGCTTGCACAGCCAAATTCCCTCCTCCCCAGTTCCCGTCATCGGCACGTTGTGTCAAGAGGGCTGAAATATCGCACCGCGTTTTTACACGTGATAAGTCAAATTTTCACAAGCTTCACCAGCTGCTGCAGATGATAGCACCGCCTAGAAGACAGCCTACCCCCCCCAACCTACGCCCAAATTCTGAACGTCCAAATTCGGACGGGGCAGGTTCTGCAAGTTGGAAGACCTGGTGGCGCTTTTTATGGCCATCATTAGCAGCATCAGAAGAGCCTTCTGGATCAGGCCAGTGTCCCATCTAGTCCAGCATTCTATTCTCAAAATGGCCCCTGTAGCCATTACGTTATTGGTATGAGCTTTCTTGTGCATGGATACTTCTTCAGATACAGTGGTACCTCGGGTTAAGTACTTAATTCGTTCCGGAGGTCTGTTCTTAAGCTGAAACTGTTCTTAACCTGAAGCACCACTTTAGCTAACGGGGCTTCCTGCTGCCACTGCCACGCAATTTCTGTTCTCATCCTGAAGCAAAGTTCTTAACCCAAGGTACTACTTCTGGGTTAACGGAGTCTGTAACCTGAAGCGTCTCTAACCTGAAGCATATATAACCCGAGGTACCACTGTACACTGAAACAGAAGTCACCAGACCCTTAAATATAGTGAGAGGGTGGGGAGGGGTATTACTCAGAAGGGTGGTGGGAATGGGTGATTGGCTGATAGGTGTGGTAAACCTGTTGACGACTGTCAACGACTGCAATTGGTCTTACAGGAAAAAGCAAGGGGTGAGATGGCTAAAAATAGCTTTATCATGTATAATGAGATAAGAATCCAATGTCTCTATTCAGACCAGGTCTCTCCAAGGTTTTAAGTTTGGTAATAAGTTGCAACTCAGCAACTTCTCTTTCCAGTCTATTTCTGAAATTCTTTTATAATAAGACAGCTACTTGGAGATCTTGTATAGAATCTCCTGGGAGACTGAAGTGTTCTCCTACTGGTTTCTCTGTCTTGTGATTCCTGATATCAGAACAAACCAATAACAAACTTAGTTGGTCTCTAAGGTGCTACTGGAAGAATTTTTAAATTTTTTTTTTACTACGGCAGACCAACATGGCTGTTGCTGTTGTTTAGTCGTGTCCGACTCTTTGTGACCCCCTGGACCAGAGCACGCCAGGCACTCCTGTCTCCCACTGCCTCCCGCAGTTTGGTCAAACTCATGTTCGTAGCTTTGAGAACACTATCCAACCATCTCATCCTCTGTCGTCCCCTTCTCCTTGTGCCCTCCATCTTTCCCAACATCAGGGTCTTTTCCAGGGAGTCTTCTCTTCTCATGAGGGGGGCAAAGTATTGGAGCCTCAGCTTCAGGCTCTGTCCTTCCAGTGAGCACTCAGGGCTAATTTCCTTCAGAATGGATCGGTTTGATCTTCTTGCAGTCCATGGGACTCTCAAGAGTCTCCTCCAGCACCAGAATTCAAAAGCATCAATTCTTCGGCAATCGGCCTTCTTTATGGTCCAGCTCTCACTTCCATACATCACTACTGGGAAAACCATAGCTTTGTTGGCAAGGCTACCTTTTATCTGTCATGCATCTTCCAGCATTTGGCTTCCTTGGTTGTCCATGAGTTCTAGCGTTCTGAGAGAGGGAGAAAACCTCTCCAGCTCAAAACTTCAAAGTCCCAAATGCTGCAAGCTTTAATCGTAGGGGAGCTGCTCCGCCCCCTTGACCATTTTGGCTGCCCTTTTCCAACCCTGCAATATCTGCTTTGAGGTAAGGCAGCCAGAACTGTACAGAGTTTTCCAAGCATTGTTGCAGCATTGATTTGTATAACGGCATCATGACACTGACAGTTTTATTTTCACTTCTTTCTCACTTTGAGGCATATGGGGGCCAGGCCTGCAATGCACACAAAACACCAACTTACTACTGAGAGAAGATAAGGCAAAGGTTGAAGTCGCCAGGCTGCATGTGGACCATGAGGCAAGGATGGGAAGTCTCAGAATACTCGCTCTGCATTTGCAAGACCCGATCTTTAAGTGTGGAGGCATCTGCACTTTGGAACTCTCTGCCGATTGATATCAGGCAGGTGCCTGCTAAAAACATTTTTATTTAGACAAGCCTACCTAGCTACAGTCGCACCTTGGATCCCAAACACCTTGTGAGTCTAACGTTTTAGCTCCCGAACTCGGCAAACCCAGAAGTGAGTGTTCTGGTTTGCAAACGTTCTTTGGAACCCAAACGTCTGACACGGCTTCTGATTGGCTGCAGGAGCTTGCTGCAGTCAATCGGAAGCCACGCCTTGGTTTCCGAACATTTTGGAAGTCGAACGGACTTCCGGAACGGATTCCGTTCCACTTCCAAGGTACCACTGTATTTAGAAAGTTGTTGCGAGTTTTAATGTGCTTTAGTCCATTGTTATTTTAACTTTTGGAAAGTCTTAAATTGCTGCTGTTAATTTTTTTATAGATTGTTTTGTTGCTTTATCATTCTTGTAAACTGCTTTGTGTATGTGTGGTCCCCCCCCATACACACACACACACACACACACACACACAATCAAGCGGTATATACATTTCATGTAATTAATAAATAAAGTGAAACAACTTATCAGGTGGGGAGAGGCCTGGGGAATATGCTCTAAAGCACCCTTCCCAATGTGGCACCCTTCCAGACGTTTTCTACTACAGCTCCATGCATCAGCCAAAACATCTGGGGAGCACCAGGTTGAGGAACGCTGCAATCTAAAGATTTGCTCCATATACCAGCAGCTGTGACAATTCCCTGAGAAAACAGGCCCAGCGCATGCAAGATCCTCGGCGTTGGAGGGCATGTTTTCATCTACCAGATGTTGTAGTGCAAGTTTCAGGAAGGTCACTGGCCCCAAGGGATGACCTCTCTATAAATATAATAACCATTAGCAGTTCAAACTTCCCACTGCCTTGACCTTCTGGCTGCAAATAAACTCTCTGCATACGATTCTTATAAACCCTGTGGATTTTAAGCGGGGGACGCAGAAATAATTCAAAGAGGTTAGTGCCGCTCTTTAGAAACAGACACGTTTTCATACAGCCTATCTGCAGAGGAAGTGGTGAAATTTCTAAGCTTATGCTAAATGAACACCCACTTGGCCTGGTCTCATCTTTGCTGCACAGGCAAGCTCTCGTGCGTCAGAAAGAATAAATGTGCTGTTGGCCTGCTAAGGAAAATGTTTTGAAATGTGAGCAAAGCCCATTGTTAACTCTTCGTCACCAGAAGCCTTGATGTCTTCCTCTCACAGGCTTGCGGTTGGCGAACCTATTCACCTACACAAAGTGCATGGGGCACTAACCAGGTAGGGCATAGGACCACAGAACTGTAGCCTTGAAAGGGACCCAAGGCAAGGGGTCATCTGGTCCGACCCCCTGAAATTCAGGAATAACAGCTAGAGGACCCTTGAGTAGAACAGAGTAGAGCAGAGCTCATAGAACGTTTCAAAAACTGTTGGAACACAAACTGTCAGAGACTTTATACAGAGATGAAACCATCATTTTATGTCCCAGTATTTCTTCCAGCATAGGAGGAAACCACTTGGAGGTTAGATCTCTACATCACTTCAGCAGTTTTGTGTCTCCGCCAGACTCCCACAGGACTAGAACCTCGATCCACTCTTTGGGGCTGCTTAATATCTTAAAGCTATCCAGCCAGCCTTGAAGGCACATACCCAGTGTTTGCAACAACTGGACATTTCCACACACACATTTCTTCATTTAAAAAAAGATAACAGTTCAAGGGTTGGGTGTAAAGGTTCAATGCAATGTGTTCAGGTGTGTAATATTTGCTCATCTGACAACTGGGCAACATTTTGTTTCATTTCAGCTCTGAACCAAACACCAGAGTGTGAAAGTAGACAAAGTCTTCTCAGTGTCAAGTTTCTGCGGGACTCCTTCAGTCCAGGGCAGTCTTTCGCCAAGTGCCAGATGTTTTGGACCCCATTGGCCACAGCCAGTGAGTATAAAATAGAACGTACCATCAAACCAAAGAAGGCAACAGCTAACTGGGTTGACACTGCTCTCAGGCAAGGTTGTTGGTTGGGAGGGGACATGCAGCCGGGTGGCCAGCACCAAAATTAGAATGGGAAATAAATTGTTGGACTCACAAGGCCACCGTCACGGAGGATGCAGGGGGCGAAAGACTTTCAACTCTACAATTCTGTAATTCTACAAGGTTTCTAAATTGGGATGGGGGGGCACTTCGGAGAGTTAATAATAATTTATTATTTATATCCCGCCCATCAGGCTGGGTTTCCCAAGGCACTCTGGGCGGCTTCCAACAAAATATTAAAATACAATAGTCTGTTAAACATTAAAAGCTTCCCTAAACAGGACTGCCTTCAGATGTCTTCTTCTAAAAGTCTGGTAGTTGTTTTTCTCTTTGACATCTGGTGGGAGGGCGCTCCACAGGGTGGGTGCCACTACCGAGAAGGGTCTGGGAAGGCTCCCTCACAGAGAGAAGCATTCACCACCCCACGAAGCCCATTGCCCAGTCCTTCCCAGCTAGCTTTCATAAGCCAGGATGGGCAAGGATCAAGGAGACAGGTGGTCGGTTTCACTCGTCCAAGCAGCCTGTCCACATCCTCGGAGGTAACAGATTGGAATTGATCCCACACAACTTGACTAGACAGGACTCTAGCACTCTCCCGCCCTGGCCCTGCTCCCACAGTGGAGTCTACCTCTTCTCGAATCTGAGCGACCTTATCTGCAAAAAACTTTGCAAAATCATTGCAGGAGATCATGTGGCCCGTACTGGGCCCCAATGGAGCAGGTGGTTCCACTAAACTGCGGACCACCTGAAAGAGTCTCCTGCTGCTGTTTTCTGCAGATGCAATAGAGGCGGTGAAGAAATTCTTCTTCGCTGTCGCTATCGCCACTTGGTAGGCTCGACGTTGAGCTCTAACCTGTGTCCGGTCAGATTCGGAATGAGTTATCCGCCACCAGCGCTCTAGTCGTCTCAACGATTGTTTCATTGCCCTCAGATCCGTGGAAAACCACAGGGCTGAACGGGCTCCATGCAATCGGAGAGGGCGCTTCGGAGCCAAACAGTCAATAGCCCTGGTCAACAGCCTTCCTCCCTCAGCTCCCACTCCCCCCATGTAAATCCACCTGGGTGCCAAAGCAGAGCCTCTTGCCCTCTGCCTTGATCCAGCTCTTCCTCAGATGGCAAGTCTGCTCATGGCTTTTTCGTGCCGTGGCATTGCAGGATGGCAGAGGCTTCACTGGGGCCCCGGCGAGGGACCTGGACCTGCCCTTCCTGATAGTGGTGCCCTTCCTATCAGGAACTGGATCCTGGCCTGCACCAGGCTTTGGCTCATGGGGGTGCAGGCTGGGGACTTGGGCTGTGCCAGAGGCACAGGTAGGCTTCCCTTGGATCCGCCCCTTGCCCACCTAAGCAGCCCACACCTGGGGCACTACCTGTTTGTTCCTTTGCTGGGTTTTTCCCCTGCCCACCCACCCTCGGTTTAAGCTGATAGTCAATGACTTTGCTGTGGCTACGGTGGTCATCGTTCTTTAAGGGGCTGGGTAGGAATTTGCCCACTGGGCTAATTGGCACTGACCCGGTGGTTTTGTCTACCTCATAGCAATCATCACAACGGATTGGGCATTGGGGCAATCCTTTGTTTTGGATGGAGGGGAGCTTGTGGTCTCCGCCTGCCCCTCCAAACGCTGGGGTATCCTGTTAAAGAGATCCGGGGGGAGTGGCCATGTCCACATGCCCAGGGGGGCCAGGACTGAAGGCACTCCCCCAGACAGCGGTCCCTGCGAGGGCCACTGTGACGTTTGCCCGCCTATGTGTGTGACATCATACTGGGTTCATAGGGAAAGGGTTGACTAACTGTAAAATGACTAACCAATGGGAACCCAGGGGGCAGAGTTAACTGTGTATAAGGTTTAAGAACAGAGGGTTTTTTGTAGTGAGTTGTTGAGAAGACAGTCTGGAGTTAGAAGAGTCAGAGAAGATAAGTCTGTGGGTTGGGCTAGTCTGGTGTGAGAGAGGGAGAGAATTTGTTAAGAGGAGTCAGTCAAACAGCTGAGATAATCAGTCAGAAGGTATTAGGAAGGTACAGGCCGGTAAAGAAACTAAAGTTAAGATACTGACAGGAATATTATCTGAGAAACCATAAACTTGTTAATGTTTGTAAAATAAACTTGGTTTTTTTGGTTCACTTTTAACAACTGACTGGACTCAAGTGTTTTACCAGAGAGTAACTGGTTGGTGGCAGCGGGGAAGCGAGCACAGTGGTGGCACAGGGATCAATAGACCATTAAACATCCGGGGACCCTGTGTGATCGCCACAGGCACCCTACTTGATGTAAGTCTTAGGAACCCCCGTCTGAATTGCCATCCATCACTTCCGGCGGGTGGGTCGGAAGTATTTTGATTGCCCCATGCCTAAGCCAAACCTCTTTCATCTGTGTTCAATAAAGTTGTGGCCTGTTTTAACCCAAAAAACCAGCCTCATTGGTCTCTTATTTGCATGAGTTGGGTTATGGGAACCCCATGCATAGTCCTGCAATCAAGCAGGATTAAAAGGAGGGCTGAACTCTGTCCTGGCAAAATAAATATAACATGGAATGGAAACACACACAAAAAGCCAGCAAGTGAAAGAAGGCTGGGGTGGCAGCTCTTGCAGTTTGGCCACAAGAACGGGATGTTTAATCAATGGGGGTCAGGAAGGAAAATGGCCTGAAGCTGCTGTGCTGTTATTGCGAAGAGAGTTGGGCGTGGGAGGACGTTGCAGCCTGCAGCTCTCCACATCTCCTAAGAGCATCTATCAGCCGCTTGGGACCCCCCAGTCTCCACCAGGCCTGACCCGTGACCCAGCACATCAGGCCATTGGAAGAAAGGCAGGCACGGTGCTCAAAAGAGCCTCTGACCGCCCCCTGCTCTGCAAGGAGCATGGCTAGTTTCTGTTCAGAATGAGCGGCCCTTCCCCTTAGTCAGTTTTCGTTGCAGATTGGATCATGGACTTTATGGAGTTCTCCAGAAGTTTGTTCTTCTTTTCAACGTCAGCCTGGGAACGCTCGACGCTCTGAAGCTTACTTTCCAGCTCAGCAAACCTATTCTTTTCTTCCTCGATCTCTTTGTTCAGCCTTACCACTTTGGCCCAGACCTCATAGTTCTCCTTCTCGAGGCTGCAAAAAAAAAAAAAGGAAAGTGATGTCAACAGGCAGGGCAGGCCCTACCATTAGGAGAGTGAGGCAACTGCCTCAGGCGGCAGGGGATGGGAGGATTTCAGCGATGGGAGTAAGAAATGATATAGGGATGCGGGTGGCGCTGTGGGTTAAACCACAGAGCCTAGGACTTGCCGATCAGAAGGTCAGCAGTTCGAATCCCCGCGATGGGGTGAGCTCCCATTGCTCGGTCCCTGCTCCTGCCAACCTAGCCATTTGAAAGCACGTCAAAGTGCAAGTAGATAAATAGGTACCACTCCGGCGGGAAGGTAAACGGTGTTTCCGTGTGCTGCTCTGGTTCGCCAGAAGCAGCTTAGTCATGCTGGCCACATGACCCGGAAGCTGTACACCGGCTCCCTTGGCCAATAAAGCGAGATGAGCACCGCAACCCCAGAGTCGGCCACGACTGGACCTAATGGTCAGGGGTCCCTTTACCTTTACCTTAAGAAATGATATATAAATGACACTTGTCTTCCATAATTTTTTGGGGAAATTGCTGGGGTGGGGAGGAGAGAATGTGCATTCTTTTTGATGACTGCAGGGCATTGGAATTAGATGAAATAGAAAAAAAATACATACGATAATAACAAACAATAACACCCCCCCCCCGGATAATATTATTGTTGTGGTGATTAAAGGAGGAATGGGGGGAGAACCATGTGCCTTGAGCTCCATGGAGAAAAAGGTAGGATGGAAATGGAACAAATAAAGAATAAAATAAAACTATCAGCTTCAGAGGGAAACAGACTCAACCGAGATATTTTACATTACCTCCTAATTTGCTCTTCATAGTCCTTTTTCTGTGACTCCATCTCCTCCTTCAGCTCCACAATCATCTTCCTAAGCACCTCAGGGTCCTCTGAATGGCAGCCCCTGTTTTCAGGACTGGGGTTTGCAACCACTGCCCCGTTCTGCCCAGGATGAGGAATGTCATGTATTGGAGAACCCTGTCCTGAAATTTCACTAATCTGGTCCAATGGTCTCTCATTGTGGGCCTCCTTCCTCGTTTCCATCGCTGAACCACTGGGGGTGTGGGAGCTGGAAGCCTGTGGGAGATTGAACCACTTGGACAGTCCCCCTGAGAGTGTCCTTTTGTGGGCACCTGTAGAAGAAACAGGCTGCAGGCCAGCTGGGGAAGGTGAGGACCAAAATTCACTGTTGAAAATCTCATTTCCATCCGTGCTTTGGTTCCCTCTGTTGGAGGAAAGGAAGGAAAAGCATTTCCTGCTGGGTAGTGTCTGAGTCCTTTTCCTGGGCTCTTCTGTCCATGTCCCCAGAACGTCGCTGGGCTGCATCTCCCCGTTACCTTCTGCCGCCTCAGCTGACCTGGCAGCCGATTCGGAGATGGAGGCGTCAGGGTCGTCTTTCTGAAAGAGAAGAGAGAAACCTTCAAGCAAATGCCGAGGCCAAACTGGACACCAGAAGGGCAGGGCTGTTTTTTCAGGCAAATCAGTGCAACCGCACTTGGAATACTGCATCCAGTTCTGGTCGCCTCACTTCAGAAAGGATATTATAGAGCTGGAAAAAGTTCAGAAAAGGGCGACCCAAATGATCAAGGGGGTGGAGAGAGACCCCCTATGAAGAAGTTTTGAGAAAGGACGAGTAAGGTCCTGAAAGACCTACATTGGCTCCCGGTACATTTCCAAGCACAAATCAAAGTGTTGGTGATGACCTTTAAATCGATAAATGGCCTCAGCCCAGTATATCTAAAGGAGTGTCTCCATTGTGACGTCTTTATTCTTTTAAGAGGGATTCAAGGGAACCTGAGGGGACGCGGGTGGCGCCGTGGGTTAAACCACAGAGCCTAGGACTTGCTGATCAGAAGGTCAGCGACCACGATGAGGTGAGCTCCCGTTGCTCGGTCCCTGCTCCTGCCAACCTAGCAGTTCAAAAGCATGTCAAAGTGCAAGTAGATAAATAGGTGCCGCTCTGGCAGGAAGGTAAACGGCATTTCCGTGCACAGCTCTGGTTCGCCAGAAGCAGCTTTGTCATGCTGGCCACATGACCCGGAAGCTGTACGCCGGCTCCCTCGGCCAATAAAGCGAGATGAGCACCGCAACCCCAGAGTCAGCCATGACTAGACCTAGTGGTCAGGGTCCTTTACCAAGGGAACTTACCAGGAATGCACAATTCAGTCTGAGACTGACTGAATTGTATAATAGTGAGAGGCTTACACAAGCCTGCAACCAGCCATCTGCTGTGTGTGTAAAAAGGGGAATGTAAACTCTGCTAAGTAAAGGAACTTGATAGCGCAAGTTAGGAAGGATATTAATAAACAATATATCTTCACCTGCCACCCTGCACATTCCCACAGCTTGCTTGTTTCCCATAGGTTGCATCCGGTTGGCCCCTGTGAGAAAAGAATGCTGGACCACATGGGCCATTGGCCTCATCCAGCAAGCTCCTCTGAGATTCATGCCTTGGAAACCATTTCGGCTCTATTTGCCACTAGTGAAATCTTGTGGCTGTGGCTCATTTTGCGCTTGCATCTCGCTCTACCTGTCTGTATTTGTTTTCATATCCCTACTACATTGTGTTAGATTTCATGTTGCTTTTTCGTTATTTTGGAAGCCACTTCGTCGATTCTGCAAGCAACTAAATGAATGTAAATGAATGTGCATCACACACCCTGCGGCGCATGGGTAAGACGCAGAGGCCACAAAGAAAGACGGAGAGGCAGTGTGGTGCAGTGGTCAGAGTGTCGGACTGAGACCTGGGAGGCCAGGGTTCAAATCCCCACTCAGACAGGAAGCTCGCTGGGTGACCTCAGGCCGCTCACTCACTCTCAGCCGTGGTTCTTGGGCCCCAGGCCCAAGGTTGCAAGGATAAAATGGGGGGGGGAGAGAAATATGTACGCAGCCTTGAGCTCCTTGGAGGAAAAGTGGGGTACAAATTAATAAATAATAATAATAAAGGCTGCTCACGATTTGCCGCAGGAGAGTCCTGCTCCCCGCCCTGGCCATGAGCGGCCTCTGGGCAGCATCCCAGCCGACGGAGCTGCGAGGAACTGGAGATTTATTGGAGTCGCTCTTCTGCGGAGGCGGAGCAGGAGCCACGTCTTTCGATATGGGGAAAAGCTTTTCATGGTCGCTGATCAAGGTTGACATCACTTTCTGGATCTGAGGAGTGCCTGCGGGGGGGGGGGGAGGAACACACCAAAGGATCATGCTAGGTAGAAGCCTGGGGGAGGGGAAATGGTGCCATGGATCCCCTGGGTAGATTATGGAGACCCCCTGGGGCCCAACAACCACCAGTTGGGAGCCACTGATCTATACAATATCAGCTTCATTTAATAATATAGAAATGTAGGTTGCACTAACATACCGTATTTTTCGCTCTATAAGATCATAAGATGCACCTAGTTTTCAGAGGGGGAATGCAAGAAAAAAAATATTCTTTAAGGGGAGCGCTGAGCAGAGCTTGTATGCATCCCAGGCTCTGCTCAGCGCTCCCTTTCACGAGCCGCGTGGAGCGTGTGTGCGGCACTTACAGGCTTTTCCCTGAGGAAAAGGCCCTTCTCCCTCCTCGGGGAAAAGCGGCTCTTGGGGGCTTTTCCAGGAGGTGGGGGAAGGGACTGAGGGGCTAAGCCAGAAGCTAGAACAGCAAGAGGGAGCACTGCGCATCAATCCCTCTCACTGTTCTGGTTCTGGGATAGCTGCGCGAAGCCTCGGCAGGGCAGCGGGATGAAGGCTCCCCGCTTTGCGCGGCTAAGCCAGAAGCTAGAACAGCAAGAGGGAGTGCTGCACAACGATCCCTCTTGCTGTTCTGGCTTCTGGGATAGCTGCGTAGCCTGCATTTACTCCATAAGACGCACACACATTTCCCCTTACTTTTTAGGAGGGAAAAAGTGCGTCTTATAGATCGAAAAATACGGTATGTGAACATTTGCAAAATGGGGTGCACCTTGTTGGATAAATGGGGCACCTCATTTCATCCATACACCCCACCCTTCCACCCCATTGCACCTCTCATAATGGTGGCAGGGTCTTCTATCTTTGGTCTGATGAGATTCACTCCAAACACTGTCGCCAGATTCTCCACACTCATCTTGTTGGTGGCAGAACTCTGCTGGACTTCATGCAGGAACCTGCCAGAATCCGGAGGCCAGAAAATCGGAAAGTGAGAGTCCAGCAATAACAGGTCCATAGGTTTATTTTTTATTATGTTTACAGTCAACTCACAATTTGTATCGGGGTTATGCTTAGGGCGGTGGGGCAAGTTGCGTGCAAAGTCAAAATTGCATATAGTCCGTCTTGGCTATGAGTCCTGGAAGACCTGCTCCCTGCGCCTTGCAGGCCTTTTCCCCTTGGCCTGGGAAGGTGGGCTCGGACTGACTCCAACTACAAAAGCAGCTGAATCAACTCTTGGTCTGAAGTATTGTTTAGGGGGCTCTGTGTGGAGGGGGCGAGGGTTGCTGTTATTTATATGAATTTTTGTATCTTTGTTTTAGATCTTTAGATTTCATGTGGAAATTGTTCAATTTGGCTGTTTTTTTGAAGTTTTGTTTCTTGCTTATAACTGTAATTTTGTTATGTTGTGATTTTGGGGGGTTTTTTCATGTTGTAAGCTGCCTTGAACATGGTTTCAACTATCAAAAACAGCATACAAATAAAATTACGTATGTACGTAGGTACTCAAAACAACCACTTAGAAGCACAACTGTGCAAGCAATCTTACCTCCCAGACCCAGCATGACAAAAAGGTCTTGTCCCCCTCAAGCAAGTTTAATTTGTGCAATTTGAGTTTAATTTGTGCAATTTCAGCCGGCTTGCTGGCAGCACGTAAAGCTGAAATTACACATGCATGAGTTGCAAATTGACTGCATTTTACTTTATTTTATTTTTTTTAAAGCACTTTCTGAGTTTAGCCTGTGCAAATGCTTCATTGGTGTATTGAAAAAAGCATGCCTCCCGGCGCCAACTCTTTTTTTTTTTTAATGTCTTTTATTGCTTTTTTACATATAACAATTAATTCAACATAACTTATAAACAATACCTGTCATTTATATCTCCAGTGCCCACTTTGGGAACCTATTATTATTATTATTATTATTATTATTATTATTATTATTATTATTATTAAAATTTGTATACTGCCCTCCATGCAAAGATCACAGGATAGTTCACAACATAAAAATACAAAACAAGAACAAAACATACATATTAAAACAAAACCAGTGCTCTACACGTTCTTGCTACTTAGAGGGTTTGTCCCAGTCCTGAAGAATCTGTAAATTACCAAATGTTTCTGCTTACTTCTTTCTTGGACAAACAGAAGATTAATATTTCTACCTCTAACAATGTGAAGGTCCCAAAAGTTGGGACTGAAATTCACAGCCTGCTGTGGTCTGCAAATGAGTGCCCTGCCAGCGAGAGGGTTTGGATGTGGCAACTTGTACATCTCCTGGTATAAAATGGCGAGATACGAATGCATCAGTGAATGGGCACCTACCGGCAGATGTAACTGAGGAGGTTGTAATTGTCCCGAGGCAGAAGAGAGAGCTGCTTCACTAGCTGACGATGACCCTAGAAGAAGATAAGGCTGGGTTTTCAGTTGTCACAAGCATTTATCCCTAGCACAAAATAACATTGTCATTTCATAGAATTGTAGCCTTGGAAGGGGACACAAAGGCCCATCTAGTCCAGCCCCCTGGAATGCAGGAATCACAGCTAAAGGATCCCAAACAGACGACCACCAAACCTCCGTTTAAAAACCTTCTGAGGGAGTCTTTTTCAATATCAAAAGCTCTTATCCTTGCACTTGTCCCTACAAAGCATCGGTTCAAGTGGTTTTGCTTTTGCCCCAATGCTTTGTCCCAGAAAACCCGCTTCTTGGCAGTAAATTGGAGCAAACATTGATCCAGAGAAAACTCGAGATTCAGCAGTAAACAGCGGGTTTGGGGGTGGGGTGACGCAGAGCAAGCAGAAGTGTGGGTGAGCCTTAAGTCTTTGAATGCAATCAACATACATGGTTTTCCTTATGCCAATAGCAGCTGGGCAGGGAGAAGCCTGAGCAGCTTCAGGGGGGCCATGGTCAAAAGAGTAACTCTCTTTTTCTCCTTGCCAAGGCACTGGCAAGAATCTCATAAAGTGCTGTTTGCCTTTCAATGGAAGGCTTCATTGGCATCAATAGGAATTTCCTGTGAAATGCAAAGAGCAGCTTTGGAGGTGCAATTTTTGTGAGGAATGTGGGAGGGAGAGAAAGTGAAGACAGTCGTACCTTGGATCTCAAACGCCTTGCGAGTCGAACGTTTTGGCTCCTGAACGCCGCAAACCTGGAAGTGAGTATTCCGGTTTGTGAACATTCTTTGGAACCCAAACGCCCAGCAGGGCTTCTGCAGCTTCTGATTGGCTGTAGGAGCTTCCTGCAGCCAATCGGAAGCTGTGCCTTGGTTTCCGAACTTTTTGAAAGTCGAACAGACTTCCGGAACGGATTCCATTCGACTTCCAAGGTACCACTGTACTGCTCTTGGAGGTGCGTCCCAAGGCAGCTCAGGCTGTTTACATAACCCATACAAAAAGCGTGCATATTCACTGCATCCTGAAAGTAACATGAGATTACTGACAAGAGGTGCGTTATTCCGAACCTTTGCCTGATTGGCCGTCAGAAGCTGGCCGCACAAGAGGAAGTCCTCATACTGTGTCCAAGGTATGGCAGGCTCAGGGAGTTCCCTGAGGTAGAGTTTAAGCAGAGAAGCCACTGTGTGCACATCTGTGTCTCTGCAAAATAAGGAAAGGAGATAGAGAGGCATGCAAAAGACCTTGCTACTGTCAGGAGCAGACCCCACAAACAGTGCTGGAAAACTGGGGACATGTCATACCTATGTAACTCTAGGTTTCGCTTTAAGGAACTTCAAAGGTAAAGGTAAAGGGACCCCTGACCATTAGGTCCAGTCGTGGCCGACTCTGGGGTTGCGGCGCTCATCTCGCTTTATTGGCCGAGGGAGCCGGCGTACAGCTTCCAGGTCATGTGGCCAGTATGACTAAGCCGCTTCTGGCGAACCAGAGCAGCACATGGAAACGCCGTTTACCTTCCCGCCGGAGCGGTACCTATTTATCTACTTGCACTTTGACGTGCTTTCGAACTGCTAGGTTGGCAGGAGCTGGGACCGAGCAACGGGAGCTCACCCCGTGGTGGGGATTCGAACCACCGACCTTCTGATCGGCAAGTCCTAGGCTCTGTGGTTTAACCCACAGCACCACCCGCATCCCATGGGAACTTCAAAAATGGGGCATAATTCAGCACCCAAATAGAACACCATATAAAAATTCTTTTATTCCAGCATTTCTCTGAAGGCATGCATATGAGCCTAAAGCAGGGATAGGCAACCTAAGGCCCAGGGGCCAGATGCGGCCCTATCGCCTTCTCAATCTGGCCCGCGGATAGTCCAGGAATCAGCGTGTTTTTACATGAGTAGAATGTGCCCTTTTATTTAAAATGCATCTCTGGGTTATTTGTGGGGCATAGGAATTCGTTCATTCCCCCCCCCCCCAAAAAAATATAGTCTGGCCCACCACATGGTCTGAAGGACGGTGGACCGGCCCCCTGCTGAAAAAGGTTGCTGACCCCTGGCCTAAAGTGTGGGGAGAATGTGGGGTGTGAAATCTAAAGGTCAGTCCCATCCCAGAACTGGCAGCCTTGGATTCCCTTGAGAAATACGCCACCTACTGGTCAAAGGACGGCCTCTCTCCCGCGTCAAAGGCATCCCGCAGCTCTTTCACCAGGTTGTCCTGGCCAGGAAGTCGGAAGATGCCCTCTTCGTTCAGGCCGTGCTTCCTGATGAACTCAGCACATTTCTCAACCAAGATGGGGACCTGATGCTTCCCAAATTTCTGCTCATACACCATGGTCTCCACCAGCTGTTGGCCAAAAACCACTGGGGGCAGGGGGGGGGGAGAAGAAGACACAAAAGAAAGATAGGTTCTCACAAGGTCCTGTTCTGCAACCAGCCCACTTAATCTTCAGTTCTGTTTCTGCATCCCTGCCCAGATTTTAAAGACTACAACTCCCATCAGGCATATTCTGCTGGTCTGACGGGAGCAGGGATGGGTTGATGGGAGTTGTAACCCAAAATTGGGAACAGTGGGTCTCAACCTTTTTCAGACCACTGCCCCTTTGTTTCCATAAACTCACCCCAGTGGCCCCCAACCCCATCCTACCCTATAAAAAGCATCATTCAGAACAGTGGTTTACACAACCCACTAAGGCACCAGGTTGGGGCAAGTCTGACACAGATGATCCTTAACTGAAATTCTGTGGAATTCAAAATACAGAAGTGCAAATGATGAAACAACAAAGTACTTTTGCATTTTAAAAAATATGAGAGTACAAATGATGAAATAACACCAAAAAAAAACCCCCCTTACTACCTACTACAACAGCCCTGCAATTTGGGCTCCTCTCATCCCCCTGTGGTAGATGAGAGGGGGAAGAATAGTAGCTTTTCTAAGACCACCTAGAGACTTCATTGACTCACAGCTCAGCCATTCCTGCCAGTTTATTTCACCACTTTAGAGACAAAAGCTTTTCAGTGTCTCTTGGCATTTGGCAAGTCAAGTCCTGCTGTATAACACACAGAGAGCAGTGGCGGACTTTGGGCTTTAAAATTTCAGCAGCACTCTGTGCAACACCAACATTCAGGCCCCCACCCCCTGCCTTCCATTGATCGACATTGTTGCAGTGTCCCCTGCAACACCTTTTCAGCTCAGTGCCCAGGGTGGGCAAACTGGTTGCACTCTCCTAAATCCACCTCTTCAGAGAGCTCCTGGCGCATTTGTGGGCACTGCTGCTGCACCAGTCAAAACGAAGCCACTCTGTGGCAGCTTGCGCTCTGCATGAATTTCTAAGAGGCTGGCATTTAAAGAGGCAGCAGTACCTTTTCTGTGGGCCATGGGCTGCTGCTGCTGCTGCTTCTTCCTGTACTCCCAGCAAAAGAACATCTCCAGGTCGGGAAAGCAAAAGCCCAACTCCCAGCCCTTCATCGGGAGTCCAGGCAGGAAAAGGATGGCAGAGAAGTCCAAGTTCCAACCAGCAAAGGACTTCAGAACTTGCTTCTACGCCTTTAGGCAGGCTCCTGTTCTCATCCTTGTTTCCAGATTCTGAAGGAAATCCTGGAGTCTCTTCCCTTTCCAAATCAGCCCAGCATCCACACATCCTTCTTTCCAGGAACGTCGAGAGGGGCAAGGATCTGACAAAGAGCTCTTTGGCTTTTAGAGAACCATCATAAACCTGTCATTGTACATAGTAAACGGGTGCTTCCTTCCATTACTCCTGCATATGACTTCCTTCACTCAGGCTGAAGCTGCCCTCTCCACATCACGGCTCCCTTCTTTGCAGCAAAAGAAAGAGGCAGTCATTTCCCTCCAAAACGGCGCCACGATTCAGCGCTAGTCAGTCTGGGGCCTGGGATCGCATCTCGCCTGCTGCCTTGAAATTATGGCACAGCCTTCGAAAGGGAGGGCGCCCGCAGCCTGCCTCCCCTAGTTGTTACGAGGCCAAAGACTAAAGCACTTTGAAAAAATCAATATGCTCCGTGGATGATCAAGCAGGAGCCCAAAGTCTCTCCGACAGGAATACGGCTGTGTCAGTGATGACGCTGCCCATGTCAGAGTCAGGGCACTGAAGCCTGCAGCCGAGTCAAGGTCTACACTGACGAGTGGCTAACAGACAGGCTCTGAATGGGCTCTTCATGAGGGGGCCTGGGGAAGCCCAGCCATCTGCCAGTAACAGGCGCAAGCGTCTCTGGGTCCTCGTCACATCAAGGCCTCCTTGTCTTCTCCACTAAGGTGGCCTCTTGTTGCCAAGGCCAAACTAATTACAAAATTATGCATGCTTTATTTTGCATACCACCACAGAGGCAGTTTGTTGGAAATATGGAGTATAAATAATATGCATATTTGTTTTACTTATTTGCTGCGTTTCTGTCCTACTTTTTTCCTCCAAGGTTGTCCCCGTCTTTGTTCAATCCCAACAACCCTGTGAGGTAGGTTAGACTGAGAGGCAGTGACTGGTACCCAGGGTCACCCAGTGAGTGTCATTGCCGAGTGGGGATTTGAATGCTGGGACGCGAGTGGCGCTGTGGGTTAAACCACAGAGCCTAGGACTTGCCAATCAGAAGGTCGGCGGTTCGAATCCCCGTGATGGGGTGAGCTCCCATCACTTGGTCCCTGCTCTGCCAACCTAGCAGTTCGAAAGCACAAAGTGCAAGTAGATAAATAGGTACCGCTCCGGCGGGAACATAAACGCCATTTCCGTGTGCTGCTCTGGTTTGCCAGAAGCGACTTAGTCCTGCTGGCCACGTGACCTGGAAGCTCCCTCGGCCAATAAAACGAGATGAGCGCCGCAACCCCAGAGTCGGTCACGACTGGACCTAATGGTCAGGGGTCCCTTTACCCTTTACCTCCCAGCTCTTAGTCTGACACTAATCCCTACATGACTCATTTGCTTACACCCACCCCAGGAACATTCAACTGGCAATCAGGGGCTAAATACGGATCTTCCACACCCATTTTCCAGCACCCAAAGGTAAAGGACCCCTGGATGGTTAAGTCCAGTCAAAGGCGACTATGGGGTTGCAGCGCTCATCTCGCTTTCAGGCCGAGTGAGCCGGTGTTTGTCCACAGACAGCTTTCCAGGTCATGTGGCCAGCAGGACTAAACCGCTTTTGGCACAACGGAATACTATGACAGAAGGCAGAGCGCAAGGAAACACCCTTTACCTTCCCCACTGCAGCAGTACCTATTTATCTACTTGCACTGGTGTGCTTTCGAACTGCTAGGTTGGCAGGAGCTGGGACCGAGCAATGGGAGTTCACCCCGTTGCGGGGATTCGAACCGCTGACCTTCCGATCGGCAAGCCCAAGAGGCTCAGTGGTTTAGACCTCAGCACCAACCACATCCTTAGCGCCAAAAGCACCTTGCTCACACCTGGCTCTTCAGCATGCGTGTATGCTTTTAGGACTCATCTGATTTTTAAGATTGCAAATTGTTTTTAATTGTTTTTAATACAGTCATACCTCAGGTTACAGATGCTTCAGGTTGCATTTTTTCGAGTTACAGACTGCTGAAACCCGGAAGTACCACAACAGGTTACTTCCACGTTTTGGTGGTCTCGCATGCGCAGAAGCGCTAAATCGCAACCCACGTGTGTGCAGACGTGCCGCTGTGGGTTGCAAATGCTGTGGGTTGTGAATGTGCCTCCCGCACAGATCACGTTCTCAACCCGATTGTCCACTGTATTGTGTTTTAATGATGCCACCTGCCCTGGGATCTTGGGGTGAGGGGCAGGTAATGAATAGCAGAACAACAACTCGTGCATTGCTGAGGCTGGCTACCACACAGCTCTCACAATACTGCAACCCCACAGCTTTCTCACATCCTTAGAGTTTCAGAAACCTCCATCACAGGAAATTTTATCCTGCGACTTCCCTCAGTGATGAAGATGAAAAGCTAAAAGGTGGGGATGTCTCTTGCCCTACTGAAATGGATAGAAAGTGCATTAAACCAACAGCATGTTGATACAAAAGAGCTTTGCGTCCCCCTTTACCTCCTAAGGGAGACCCCACCGTGCGGCGGAGAGATTTCACCCAGTCCTCCATGTCAGACTGAGAACTGGCCATCAGCACGTAGGAGTCTTGTCCCGCACGATTCTGGTCTCCCGAGACGCCTGCGTGGGGGTGGAAAAAAGCAAGTTACTCATCCTGGAAAGTGGAGAAACTGCTGCAGATGGATTTCTCTCCCTACTAATGTCTTTCCCCAACGGGCTTTTGCCTGTAAAATATGGCAGCAACTCAGAGGAGCAGTGCTTCCCCAGGGCTGAATCCAAAAAGGGCACTTAAAATCAACATTTATTCAGAGCTAGCTTTTTTAAAAAAATGAGGAAACAGCAGTTCTGGCCACTCCCTGCTTTGTTCCAAAAAACTCCTCCCCAGTGTGTGCTAAAGGTAAAGGGTAAAAGGACCCCTGACCATTAGGTCCAGTCATGGCTGACTCTGGGGTTGCGGCACTCATCTCGTTTTATTGGCCAAGGGAGCCGGTGTACAGCTTCTGGGTCATGTGGCCAGCATGACTAAGCCGCTTCTGGCGAACCAGAGCAGCGCATGGAAACGCCGTTTACCTTCCCGCCTGGAGCGGTACCTGTTTATCTACTTGCACTTTGATGTGCTTTTGAACTGCTAGGTTGGCAGGAGCAGGGACTGAGCAACGGGAGCTCACCCCGTCGTGGGGATTCAAACCGCTGACCTTCTGATCAGCAAGTCCTAGGCTCTGTTGTTTGACCCACAGAGCCACCTGCGTCCCTTTACCTTTACCTTACTGATTCAGACCAACACGGCTACCTACCTGAATCTGAAATTGCCATGCCATTGAGGGCTACTCACCTTGGATGATTTCAAAGATAAATCTCCCCACTTCGTCAGAGCCTGTGGCTGCCACCTCCCTGATGGAACTTCCATGAAGGCGTATCGATCCCTGAAACCACAAACAGCAGCAAGTGTGAAACATAAAGCAATATTTTATGATTTGTAAATTAAGTGAGTATATAGAATTGGCAAAATTAACTTCAATGATAAGATATCAATCAAATCAAAAGTTAAGAATGGAGTGGAAGTATTTCGAAGATTATAAGTCAAAATATTGTTCTAAAAATGACATGTTAATAAGCTTAGAATAAAAAATGTAAGCAATAACAAAACAAACAAAGAAAGAAAAATCAGAATTTAACAAAAATAATTCATTTTGGAATGCAAGGGGGAAAAGGTAGAAATATACAGAAGTCGAATTGCTGTGGAGGGAAGTAGAGGGTGGGTGATGGGTTTTATAATTAAGTGTATAATTATGCACTTACAATCATTGGGAATTTTAGTTATTATGTATATATGTTAAGTTTCAATAAAGATCTTTGAAAACAAACCAAAAAAAGCAATATTTTATTATTGACAGTTGAATGAATTCCCTTGGAAGCTGCTGGACTCTTCTTTGCTGAAAGTTTCTAAAACAGAGTTTGGGTGGCCAGGCCTGTCGCTGATTCTTCAGCTGTGATTCCAGCATTGCAGAGGGTTGGACTAGATGGCCCTTAAGGTCCCTTCCAAATCTACGATGCTATGATTCTATTACTCCCCACTCCCCACTCCAGAATGGAACAGAAAATCAGTCCCTGTTTTTTGCAAGGGGAAAATATTTTTGGGAAACTGGGTGGCGGGGGGCGGGCAGGCAGGGTGGAATTTCAACCCTGCCCCAATGAAGGGAGATACAGCCTTTTCTTCATGCCGAAGGAAGAGCTCAGATGACAACGTCATGAGTCGGGGCAGTCACGAGGAAAAGGCAGATGACTTGAGCCAAACTGGTAGCAAGGGCTGCCTTGGGTGTTTTCATGGTTACTCAACTGTATTGCACTTAATTTTTTTTTTTAAAGGTGCAAAGTATTTTTATCGTGAAGATTGCACATCATCGCCAGATAACTCGTGGGTGTGACAGATTAAGTGTGTGGGGTTGCAGGGTCTTTTCCTGCCACAGGAAGCATTGTGGAAGAAGTCAAAGGCAGCAGGAGGTTGAAGCAGACGTGTGAGTGGAGCGAGACAGAGGACGGACCTGTGCAAATGGGAAGTGAAATCAGAAGAGAGGAACTATATTGGTGGGGGCAGAGCAGCCGAGCAGCTTCAAGCAGATGAGACTGCTGTTAAGGGAGAAAACCGAGGGCTCCCTTGGACAAAAAACATGGACACCAGCCAGAAATACCAGAGCAAAACAGAAGCCGGTAGGCTTGGTCTTTATTGAAGACTGTGGCAACAGGACTCCCACCTGCCACAAGGTGGAACAAGATGGAAGCCCTGAACAAAAGAGCCCCCAGACTTTTATTAGCTGCTAATCCCCATGTTACACCCCCCAAAACTACATCACTAATACATCATGGTTACATCATGAAAGGGGAGGTCTGGTGGCAGTAATCTGAGCATCCTGGGCCCTGCCCCATGGTTCTCCTTGCCCTCCACCAAACACCCATCAAGTGTAACAAAAGAGATATCTACATTTCCCTGTTTCCCAGCCAAGTTAATCACACCCTTTTGTCTTCATCTGGGTTTGTTATTTCTGGAATGGCTACCTGTCTGGCCCTCAGGTATCAGGAT